>NC_133655.1:81587594-82197632 GCF_009905375.1 Apium graveolens
TATGGTCATAGTTTTCAAAACTATTAATCGAATAAGGTTTATTCGATAACTTTAACTTTATTTTATTATTGAATATTATTTCGAATATTATTCGAAGGCGTATGACTCCTTTATATTAAATGAATATTATTTTGAATATTCATTCGGGGACTTATGACTCATTTTATTTATTTATCTGAATATTATTTGAATATTCATTCGAGGGCTTATGACTCTTTTATATTATTTATTGAATATTATTTGAATATTCATTCGAGGACTTATGACTCCTTTTATTTTATTAATGAATATTATTTTGAATATTTATTCGGGGACTTATGACTCCTTTTATTTATTTATCTGAATATTATTTGAATATTCATTCGAGGGCTTATGACTCTTTTATATTATTTATTGAATATTATTTGAATATTCATTCGAGGGCTTATGACTCAGTTTATATTATTTAATGAATATTATTTGAATATTCATTTGAGGATCTATGACTCCGATTATTTGCTGAGGTATATTCTTTATTTTATTAAAGAATAAGGTGTCAATAATCAAACTTATTTTCGATTATTAAAATAAAGATAGTACTTTCATATAAGTATATCTTTGGTTTTTTAATACTCGTTTCAAGTATAGTTTTAATACTTCTACTTCAATTATTTTTATAAAGATTATTCTTTATGGGAATATTATTTAAATAATAATATTCAGTCATTTTCTAAATATTCTGGGGACTGATTTACTTCATTAAATCAGCTTTACTCCAAACACTCTATAAAGTGTTTTCGAGTCTTCAAAATGATTTTTAAAAGTTAGAGCGGATCCCAAACTCATTTTTATATTTAAGATCTTCCTTTTTAAGGGGATTTAAATACTCGCTCAAAACCTGAGGGATCCGGCTCTATGGTGTATTTTATATTCGCAACAAGGTTGCGGTTTTGGTAAATGAATTGATTACTTACCCAATGTTCGGGAAGTAAGTCCATCTATTGAGTCGGCATAAGCAACATGGGCTCAGTGGGCGTCCATGATAGTGTAAGTGGCTCAGTGGGAGTCCATCAAATGCATAAGTGGCTGAGTGGCAGTCCAGCATAAGGTCCTATTGCGACCAGGGTGATGACCAGTGGGGAATTCGTCCATCTACTAGTAGAAAAGGTTACTTATGGGTATCTTTGCCTGATCAGCAAGATATCTGGTTTATGCCAAATTCTTTTCCTTTCCAAATTTATTGGATATTGCAATTATGTTCATACTTTACATGACAGAGGTTTTCAGGAAATGTATAAAGAAGATGTATATGTGGATATATATATATATATTAGAACTAAATGAAGTATATCATAACTTCATTTCCTTTAATAATATTTCAAAGATTTAATCTATTCAAATCTTGTCTGGTAGTCTCATCTATGTGATGAACTGTTGAAAGCTCATTATACTTTGAACAGTGATAGTACAAGTAGCTTTATAAATGATATAAGTATAGTGAAGTATTTGGTAACTTCATCCCTTGTTTTTACTTATATCTAGTAAGTAATTATCTTACTCATGATAAAAGATTCTAGTAAGTATCCATTTAGATACTTATTTTATTGTTATCACTATATATTATCTTGCGAGCTGTAAGGCTCACTCTTGCTTTATTTCTTCATCACACAACAACAGTTAGGAAAGATGGCCAGACTCCAGCAGACCCAGCGCAAGCGCGTGGGAAACGTCCCGCGTCTTCTCGATGATGTTATGGCTGCTATAGCTGCATAGGTAGATCTATTGGTAGATCAGGCATTCTATTTTTGAGAATCAAATTATGTATAATTATAACTTGTGGCAGATAATGGCAATTAACTGTAAATTTATCAAGTAATCATTTTGGGTTGTAATAACTTTTAAATTGTGGATTCAAAGACTTGTACTTATTTAAATTTCATCTCTGAGACTATAACGGGTTGTGGTGTGTGTTAGTGTGGGTCACAGCATAAGGTTATTATTATTAATTAAGTGAAGTGATATTGTGGAAAGAAAGACCGTGACGACCCGGATCCTCGACCCCGGATCTGGGGGTGTTACAGTGCACGTTTGTTGTGGGGGATTTTTCAGGGATACTATGTGGATCATAGGATAGTGATTCATTAGGGTATTTTGAGGTTTCTTCATGGGAGTACTAGGGGTTCTATACCCTATGCATCCATTATGACGAAGTTGTGTGTGGCGGTTGGCGTTTATTGGCCCGCACATTAGCATCTGCCGCTCTTGAGTGCCCTGATTGGTAGTTCGACGCTGTTGAGTATGCAGGAGTGGTATGGTGGGAAGCCCGATCCTAAGGGGCTTGGATATTCTTATGACCATCTGCCAGGTGGAAGGCCAGCTCCTCAGGCATATGCTGGTGGCACGACTCAGGCGAGCAGAGCAGCTTGGAGAGCTGAGTTGGGTGAGGAGGCCGGTCAATCGCAGCAGCAGCAGCAGCAGCAGGAAGCACAGGGCAGTGCTCGTATGAGTTCAGCGCAGTAAAAATGCTTGATGATGAGGATGGATGCGATGCATTCAGAGCCATTCTGAGTAGGTATGCCTGATTCCTTGCTATTACCTTTACTGAGGACAATAAATATTTTAAGTTTGGGGGTAGTAGTTAAGGATTATATGTTATGTGTGAGTCTCATATAGTTTACATATTCATGTTAGTTTAGTTCGTATAGTTGCATATTTGCCATGTAGTAATTTTTTTATTTTATAGTTTGTTGCATATAATTCATGCATTTGCATTATAACATGATCTCTTAGATGATTTTTCCGATTGATTTGTGATATTAATGCTAGTGTAGTGATGTCGTGTTTAGTGATGTTAAGTCCTATCGAGTTGATTTGCATGCTAAAGGCAATTGTAATTTCACTAAGTCTTATAGGTTGCTTGAGTGCTAGATCATGATCATTTTTTATTTGTTTGTCGAGGTTTAATCACATGTTTATATTTAGAATTTAGGATATTCTTGAAGGGTTTCGAGCACATAAATGCAACGAAAATAGTAATTAAAAACGTGAAAAATCAGAATTTTCGAAACCCACTACAGGATCCATGCGAAATATAGATATTTAATTCGTAGATCCGATTGTTTACCTTAAGAAGCTTTACAAATTGGTTGACTAATGGAGATCCAAAGATTGTTCAATCACCACGCATCCCGCTCTCGCGAGCTACGCTCTATCGGTATCCACATGAATACTTGAACGCAAGGATTGAATGTGTACTAGCACAATATCATTTCTTCTTGCTCTCTCCATCTTCTCTCTTGGTGGCTAGGGTTTTTCGTAAAAGTTTTTCTTACAAAATTAGCCACACAAGAGTTATTATATAGAGAGTATAATAAGAATTATAACTCTTAACTAATTATGAGTTATTATTAATTCAAAATTTCTATTTGTATAATAATTAAGTCGCACTTAATTATTTAACAAATGAATTTCAAAATTAATATTAATGTAAATTCGAATATCAATATTTATCTAATTAATTAAGTCATATTTAATTAATAATATAAATAATTCGAATTAATTTAATATAATTTAAATCCAATTTAAATTAAATAATCTTTCAAGCATTTTTAATGTGTGACCCTATAGGTTATTATTCGTTGGCAACGAATTTTAAATCTAATTTAAAATCGTAAATAATGAGCGGCATCTAGTAATACATCGTTACTACCCAAGTAATAATAATTGAATCGGTGATCGATTAAACCTTTCTTGAATAATGTGCAATGTAATATAATTCCTTTAACCAAATATTATCAATTAAACTAGAGGCATGTAATGTGTCATCCTCATCATAGTTTAATCCAAGTTTCCTTGATCAATGAGTAGACTATCATATCAAATCAACATTTGAGTGTGGCCACGCATTTCACAGTCTAGCTCACACAAGAGGCCAATAATATCACTCCTAAAATAGGAGGGTTAAATCCCATCTAGATCATTCATATTTCTCATACGATTCATAATATACCCAATGTCCACTTTTATCATTTCCCGGTCAAGGATAACTTTTAAGGAATCAATGTATATTAATTCTCGTATAGAAATATAATGACTTCAGGTCTAAGGGCCACTACATCATTATCACTGTGAATTTACTTATGACACAACAGACATGTGGAATCTCACATTGGGTCTGTCCAGCACCATGTACATATACATATGCCTGTGTTTTTGACTTTAGTATCACTATACCTATGATCAATGAGATGTGATCATCATTCAACAAACACACTAGTCTTAATGCATTATTATTGTCCCTTAATAATAATACTCGACTAGGGACCTTTAGGAGTATTGATATTATTCTATAATCTCATTTCTAAGTCACGTACATAGAGATATAGAATTGCATATCATATTCTAAGGATATTTATTAATCTAACATTTATATCATAGTAAATTAAGAATTAATAAATTATAAAGGGAATAATCGATAGAACATAAACATTAATCTTAATGTCTTAAACTAAAATATCATAGTGTTGTCTATAGGGCACAAACACTAACAATCTCCCACTTGCACTAGAGCCAATCACCCATGTATAATACTCATGGAACTAGTATGACCATCGTGCTTCTGCTGCGACAAAACCTTAGTCAGTGGGTCCGAAATACTATCATTACTATGCACTTTACATTTATATCTCCTTGATCATTAATCTCATTAATAAGGTGATATTTCTTCTGGACATGCATAAACAGTCTCCTTGGCTATTTCGAAATCATCTGTATATTCGGCTTCCATAGAATGATCAATGTTCGTGTTATGAACTATTGAATCTAACATCAATTATATTTAGACATAACACAGACCAGGCATAGACATATAATTATCCTTGTCTATCCAGAAATTAGGTTAAGAAACTAATATCAGTGTAACCCTTTACAACCAGTTCCCTATCTTCTCCATACACCAAAAATAAATCTGTAGTCCTTTTAAAGTACTTAAGAATATTATTGAAAATTATCCAGTGACCCTCACCTGGATTAGACTGGTATCTGCTCGTCATGCTCAAAACATACGAAACATCAGGATGAATACATATCATTGTACACTTTATAGATCCAATTGTTAAAGCATATGGAGCTTTCTCAAATGGCCCTTATCATCTAATGATTTAGGGGAAATTATCTTTTGAAATTGCTATCCTATAAGACATTGAAACATATCCTTTATTTATCTCCTACATCCTAAAATGATGCAATATTTTATCAATATATGTACTCCGACTAGGTCGATTAATCTTTTCAATCTATCTTTATAGATCTTGATCCCTAATATATAGGTAGCATCGCCTAAGTCTTTCACCGAGAAACTATTTCTCAACCAAGTCTTAATAGCTTGTAGAGAAGGTATGATATTCCTTATTTGTTATATGTCATCTACATGTAATACTAGGAAATCACATGGCCCCCACTAACCTTCTTGTAAACACATGGTTCATCTTCATTTTGAATAAATCCAAACTCTTTGACCATTTCATCAAAATGAATATTTATTCTCCTTGAGGATTGCTTCAATCTATAAATAGATAGAAGCAACTTACAAACTATCTTAGCAAACATTGGATCAACAAAACCCTCATGTTGTATCATATATACATCCTCTTCAAGGCTCCCATATAAGAAAGCAGTTTTGACATCCATTTGCCAAATCTCATAGTCAAAGTAAGCAACTATTGCTAAAAAAATCCTGATGGACTTGACCATAGTAATCGGTGAAAAAGTCTCATCATAGTTTATACCATGAATTTGTTTGAAACTTTTTGCCACTAGTCGCGTCTTATAGGTCTTTACTTTACCATCCATGTCAGTTTTCTTCTTGAAAACCTACTTGCACCCTATAGGTTTTAGCCCTTCAAGTGGATCAACTAAAGTCAATACTTTATTTTGATACATGGATTCCATCTCGGATTTCATGGCCTCGAGCCATCGCTCGGAGTCTGAACTGTTCATAGCATCTTCGTAGGTGAGAGGCTTATCATTATCCATAAGCATCACATCACCATCTTGAGTCAAAAGAAATTCATAATTTCTCCCAGGCTCATGGTGAATCCTACTAGAACTATGAATAACCTGTGTTTCTTGGACACGATTACTTTCAACATTTTGATGTACATCCTGATCTCATTCCAACTCTGGTTCAATATTATCATGTGGTTCTCGATCTTCATCGAGATGTATTAACCTCCCACTAATTTTCTTAGAAGGTAGTTCTCCCTGAAGAAATACAGTGGCCCGAGCAACAAACATTTTGTTCTCGGAAGGATTATAAAAACTATACCCTAGTCTCACTTGGGTGTCCCACAAAATAGCATCTATCTAATTTTGGTCCAAGCTTGTCAGAGGATAAACGTTTTACAAACGCTTCACGTCCCCAAATTTCATAAATGACATGCTATGACATTTATCACCCTATATCTCATGCGGAGTATTTTGAACCGCTTTACTCGGAACTTGGTTAAGTGTAAATGCAGCCATTTCTAGAGCATAACCCTAGAAACTGAATGGAAGATCTGCTTGACTCATCATCGACCGCACTATGTCCAACAAGGTACGATTTCTCCTCTTAGAATCTCTATTCCATTGAGGTGTTCGAGAAGGGGTAAGTTATGATACACTATCACACTACTTCAAGAAACTCTTGAAATTGAGGTTTAGGTATTCTCGTCCACGATCTGATCGTAAAACCTTTATACTTTTCCCTTGTTTTCTTTTCTACTTCGGCCTTATATTCTTTAAACATTTCAAAAGAATCCAATTTGTTATTCATAAGAACCACATATCCATATCTACTGAAATCATCAGTAAATATTATGAAGTAATATAAGCCACCCCTTGCCATCATACGTGTTTGACCACATACATCATTATGTATAAGTCATAATCGTTCGGTGGCCCTTTCACCAGATCAGGTAAAAGAAGCTTTAGTCATTTTGCCAATAAAACAAAGTTCGCATCTTCCGTATGATTCAAAATCAAACTTATCCAAGTATCCATCTATATGTAACTCAGAAATGCGTTTTTCATTAATATGGCTTAACGGTAATGGTAGAGGTAATGTTTCATTTGAGTCATCTTAGAACATATAAATTGTTAACTAATTGTGCAACATTATAAGCCTTATTATTAAAATAGAATAAACAACTATTGTTTATTTAACTAAAATGAAAACCTTTCTTGTCTTGACAAGAAATTGATTTAATGTATCCCCTAAAGGCAGGCACGTAATAACAATTTATCAAGTTCTCAATCTCTCCTATATGGGCAAAATTAGGTATCGAGTTCCTTCAACTAGAGCAACAACTTTTGCTCCAATTCTAACCCGATACCTGAAGATTGACCATTTCTAGTGTTCTTCTTTAGATCTTCCAAACAAGCTCGATAATTTAACTTCTAATCATCCAGTTATTTCCCCAGAAATGACAATCATCTCCTTTAGCAACACCACTATCAGGCTTCAAAAGCCCTTTGGGATTGGACTTTGGTTTGGCACCGAATAAGACCAAATCTTCATCTTGCATGTCCACTTTCCTTTCCCATTTGCATTCCATGTGTACATCATCAATATGGACGTAATTCATGCCTTTACCGTGTTATTTTCAGCAGTTCTAAACATGCTTAACAACTCAGTGAGTGTTCTGTCTATCTCATTCCTTTTGTTCTTAACAAACTAAGAATAGAAGTTGTTCAAAGATTGTTTGATCAAATCGAGCTGAGTCTCTAGACTATTCTTGAAACCCAAAATATCAAGGTACATATACCTATCATATTTAGAACATGTGGTCCAACCGGATATCATTCTCCCATAAATGCAAAAGTATGGTGCCTTAGTATTGTCAAATCATTCTGACGAGCCTAACCTTCAAACATCCTTTGAAGGTGCTCAATCATATCATAAGCATCATTATGCTCTTGTTGCTTCTAAAGCTCAGCACTCATAATTACAAGCATGAGACATGAAACATTAGTTACATAATGAATTTGCTTCTGGTAAGCATTTTGTTCAGCACATGTTTCATTCTCAGCTAGAAGAAATAAGGGAGTGGTTTGAGTGACATCCTTAAACCTGAGGACAATCCTCAAGTTCCCATGTCAATTGAGGACATTATTTCATGTCAGCTTGTCCTTCTCAAGGACTATTACATATAGAAGTTATTTGTGTTCTTTGTCATTTGATATCTACAATATTAAAGTGCATAAAATGACTTAGTCTATAGATGATCATTAAATTATGTTCAAGTGATTATTTATATATATACACAATATGTATCTCCCACTATTTTCATCAAATCAATAGCCCTAACTATTAATTCGGAAAGAATATCTTCTAAATCCTTTTTAGTGAGCCAAGATCCATATTTCACCATGCGTTAGGTCGGTTTTGGCTTTTCTCCTAAAATATGATTATTTAGGTAGACAACATTTGTCAATTATATCAACTATATAACTCTTGGATAGCTTGGTGGAACAATATTTGTTCATATTTATCTAATAAATCTCGCCAAAGTATATGCCTCTAAGTTCACACTCCTATTGTGGTAACTTAGTTAAGTCAAACCCAATAGTCAAAAGTATCAATATACTTCAACACATCTCCCACGATAGATGAGAGTACTTCGCTTTGGCGAACCCACTCCTTATCGATCTAGGGTTAACGCATTAGACTTATTGGAAGGCATCCGATCAACTTAATATTAACTTTAGGGATTTGTTAATTTTAAAATGATCACGATCCCATCATAAAGAGATTCCTAATTTTTCCTTGAATAAAATACTTCAAATCAATATCCGTCAATGGTTTGATTTCCAGGTAGTGAGGGAGTCACAACGGTCTCGCTTAAAACCCACAACCTTACAAGTTCAAAGAACTCGCTTTTGACAAAATCACCCCATGTCAGAAATAAAGAAAATTTGTATTTTATTCCGTGTTTAATAAACATGATAATCTCATAATCGTTTGTTCATTTTAAAATCTTGAGTCATTACAGATTTTATCTTGTTTAGAAAGCATGGCATGAGTGTCGTATCTAATACATACATCCTTAATCAAATTAAGCATGCATCTTTATAAACTACTCTACACATACATTCATCATATGCGCATATATATGTAAAGTGCAATAAATAAACGTGGTTGTTTATGGCTTTATCCTATGTGATCTTTATCAAGCTAATGACAAAGATCTACGTCAATCTAAGGTGAAAAATAAATACAAGCTAACTATGACATGTCTTCTTTCTTGTATTGCTTCCTTGGATGGCCTCCATGTGGGATTACCCTTGATCTTCAAATCTTCATGTCTTCATGTACATTACAAGAATGAAATACAAAAATTAATCTAATGAACTTACAAGAAGAACTCGAGCTACATTCGAGATTTAAAAATTACAAGATTAAACGACATGCAAGCCGTATTTAAAAAACCAAAACCATTAACCCAAGGTCATAAGCCATAACCATCCACCATGCTCAATTAACACATAAGAACATATTAAAACACATTACATGATCTTAACATATCATACCCATCATGATCTAATCATAAAAACAAAATATGGAAAAACTCAAAAAAATCAGAATCAAATTCTGAAAATATTGAATCGCTTATTACAGGGTCTTAACGACGTCAAACTCCTTATAGATCATTTGTTGATAGCTATAGCTATCAACTTCGTTCAGACGCTCGATTCCATATGAAATAGCTTATTCGTTTGTCAAAATCGGACACCAAACCTAGATTTCAGCAAATCCGCTGCATCCGATTCAGAATCGTATCAAATACGATTCATATAATAAGAACAAACACAAAACAAACATATATATATATATCAGTATATATACAGATTGTATAATCATCATATGATTATACAACTCTCATGAATATCATATATTCAAAACATATACATACATACGCATATATAAACATAACAATTAAAACATACAAAATCGCATACATAACAGTTATGGAATATTATATACATGTTATCATCATAAAACCAGTAAACACATAAATAAATTAAACACTTTTCGCAAGTAGCTCTGATGTCATTGAAGGGTTTCGAGCACATAAACGCAACGGAAACAGTAATTAAAAATGTGAAAAATAAGAATTTTCGAAACCCACGCAGGATCCATGCGAAAAATAGATATTTAATTCATAGATCAGATTGTTTACCTTAAGAAGCTTTACAAATTTTTCGACTAATGGAGATCCAAAGCTTGTTCAATCACCACACATCTCGTTCTCACGAGCTACGCTCTATCGGTATCCACACGAATACTTGAACGCAAGGATTGAATGTGTACTAGCACAATATCGTTTCTTCTTGCTCTCTCCATCTTCTCTCTTGGCGGATAGGGTTTTTCGTAAAATTTTTTGCTTACAAAATCAGCCACACAAGAGATATTATATAGAGAGTATAATAAGAACTATAACTCTTAACTAATTGGGAGTTATAATTAATTCGAAATTCCTATTTGTATAATAATTAAGTCACACTTAATTATTTACCAAATGAATTTCATAATTAATATTAGTAAATTCGAATATCAATATTTATCTAATTAATTAAGTCATACTTAATTAATATTATAAATAATTTGAATTACTTTAATATAATTTAAATCCAATTTAAATTAAATAATCCTTCAAGCATTCTTTGTGTGTGACCCTATATGTTATTATTACGTTGGCAATGAATTTTAAATTTAATTTAAAATCATAAACAATGAGCGGCATCTAGTAATACATCATTGCTACCCAGGTAATAATAATTGAATCGGTGATCAATTAAACCTTTCGTGAATAATGTACAATGTAATATAATCCCTTTAACCAAATATTATTGATTAAACTAGAGGCTTGTAATGTGTCATCATCATCATAGTTTAATCCAAGTTTTCTTGATCAATGAGTAGACGATCATATCAAATCAACATTTGAGCATGGCCACGCATTTTATAGTCTAGCTCACACAAGAGGCCAATAATATCACTCCTAAAATAGGAGGGTTAAATTCCATCTAGATCATTCGTATTTCTTACATGATTCATAATATACCCAATGTCCACTTTTATCATTACCCGGTCAAGGATAACTTTTAATGGAATTAATGAATATTAATTCTCATATAGAAATATAATGACTTCAGGTCTAAGGACCATTATATCATTATCTTTGCTTATAGTCGTAGTCTTTTAGCTTATGGAGCCGCCTGTGAGAATTACTTATGACACAACAGACATGTAGAATCTCATATTGAGTCTGTCCAGCACCATGTACATATACATCTTCCTGTGTTTTTGACTTTAGTATCACTATACCTAAGATCAATGAGATGTGATCATTAGTCAATAAACATATTAGTCTTAATGCATTATTATAATCCCTTAATAATAATACTCGACTAGGGACCTTTAGGAATATTGATACTATTTTATAATCTCATTTCTAAGTCACGTACTTAGAGATATAGAATTGCATATCATATTCCAAGGACATTTATTGATCTAACATTTATATCGCAGTAAATTTAGAATTAATAAATTATAAAGGGAATAATCGATAGAATATAAACATTAATAATCCTAATATCTTAAACTAAAACATCATAGTGTTGTCTCTAGGGCACAAATACTAACAATTCTCTTAATGATAAAATAACATGGAAATTTAAGAATTGGAGTAAAAATTGGATTTCATTACTAGTTGTTGTGGCTAGGTGTCAAATGGCTAGTAGCCGGCTCATTTTATATGAGTAGTCTAGGGTTGAACGAGATGGAGAGAAACACACTCGTTCAGAAATTTATAAAAAAAAAGAGAATTAAAATTATGTTTTATGCATAATTGATCACGAGTGGGCGCTTTAGTACTCGAGTTATTAAGTTCTTAGGGGACTTTGTACCTAGTGACCTAAGGCTTTTATAGTCTGGGATCCACTAACCTAAAGCTCGCTACATGGGTATTATTATATAAGTCTTTTGTGGACCTCACTCATTGCACGGTCAAATAAGCATATTTGTGTTGTTTATGTGTTGTGAATAAAAGCATCAATCCATATAATAACTCTGATATAAGAATTGAAGTGTTGTCAGTCATTTTGAGTTTAGCTTTTATTCTATTTATAACCTTGTTATTGCCTTGATGAGTAGTGAGTCATGCTTATTGATCTAGTTGTGATAGTATATCTGCAATTATAAGCATATACACACACACGTTTCTAGCTTGTAAGTTAATTTGTGGGATTTGATTGATCTTTGTGTGAATAACTGTATTTGTTGACATGTTGCTTGTTGGTTGGTTAAGTTATTCTATCAGGATCGTTACATTCATATAGTTGTATTCCTGCATTTTTATTTCTTATTCTTTGAGTCTGTTTATGCTTGCATACAAGGTCAGGGGGTGTGTTAAGTGGCATTTATGTCCACTTAGAATGCTCTATAAAGGATTGATTTGATATTTTGTACTCGAGTTATTTGTGTATTTGATGTATTTTTGTAGTGTTTTTTGCATTTCAGGCATATAACAAGAATTAAGGTAATTTAGCATTATTTTTGTGCTAAATTGTTGCTAGGAGTATGTTTAAGAAGATTGCTCGTGAAAAGACCAACTCAAACCAGCCAGAAAATAAAAAGTAGAAATTTTTCCACAGAGTCAGCGCGCTCGCGCTGTAGTAGCGCGCGCCCGCGCCAAGTTTACAGGAAGACAGCGCGCCCGCGCTGGTAAAGCGCGCGCCCGCGCCAGGTCGGGATGGCAGAATTCTGTTTCTACTTGGATTCTGAGAGTTTGAAGCCCTGGGTGATTCTACAGCATATATAATAATAACTTATGATCGTTTTTCATAACAAGACATACCAGAGCTTAAGGAGAATGCGTAAGAAGACCGTATAGCACAATTCAACCAAGGCGAAGAGGATCTAGTTTATTCTTGTGATTCTTTATTTTAAGTTGTAATCTTGGATGCCAGTTTTCTTATTTGTTGAACCTATACTCTTGTGTAATGTACTTGGTTTTATTATTTATTCAGTATAAAGACTACGTTTATTATACCATGCTTTCATCGGAACCCACATTGATGATGAGTCTGATTATGGGCTAATCGTTATCGTGGGGTTCCAGTGGATTTACTTATGGATTTATTTATTTAAATTATTTCAATACCTTAGTGTGTGGTGATTGTATGATAACCTAGTATTGGTTGTGCTTATTCGTCTTATGAGTGTCGCGAACTTATAAGATAGCGTGTTAATCTCTAATGAAGCGAAAGTGAATCGAGGGGTTTAGAAGTTGTCATGTTAGCATAGGTTCATGTCTTTGATATGCATGATTTGTGGGTAATTTTAACCATCTTACTTGCACTATGTATTTTTGATAGATGACTTGTGCATTAAACCGTTATGTTGTCAAATTCTATAGACATATAGGGTCTTAATATAATTGGTGTCTATTCAGCTTCTGTCTCTTTTGTGGATGTCTGGTAGTATGGTATTCGTACAATAAAAGTTGGCGTTTATCAGTTTCGTGTTATCTCATTAGTGTCATCACCATTGAATGTTAAGGTTAAGAACAAAAAGGCTATTGAATGAAGTAGTAATGAAGTTAGAATCCCATGTTTGTGTCATATAGTAATCAATTCCTTTTAATTCTCGTAATTAATGTTCTATAGTATAATCTCTTAGTTAATTGTAGTTTTAAACAACCTTAATTTGTTATTCATCTTAGCATTGGATAATAACCATACCATTGTTGCGTAAGTGCGTTGATTGAAATTAACCTAAACCAGTCTCTGTGAGAATGAACTAGAAATAATTCTATATTACTTGCGATCGCGTATACTTGCGTGAATATTAGAGCAATATCTGCAGTGATCCTTAGTCAACATACCACCAAATTCACATATATCCTAGTGAACTAAATCTAACAATCATGAATCCCTAACAACATTGTGAAAAGGTTTCCTTATTTTTTTAGCAGTTACACACACTTGACTCTTAGATTTCTTATCAAAGGCATGCTTTGGAATCAACTCTAAATTCTTCATATTCTTTAGAGTACCAAAATTTAAATGACCGAGTCGTAAGTGCCATAAATCAGATGATTCAACATAATTAACAGAAGGTGCAACACTATCATTCATAAAATCACCCAAAATGGGTTCAACATTTATTAAAAAAAACCATCAAACAAGTAACCCTTGCCAAAAAATGTACCGGTATGAGTAATAACTACTTTATTATATTTCAAAGAAAGTTTAAAGCCATTCTTAACTAGACAACTTCCACTTATTATATTTCTATGAATAGAGGGAACATGATGCACTCAAGTGAGAGATAAAATCCGCCCAGAAGAAAACTTCAGGTCCACGTTTCCTATTCCAAGCACTTGTGCAGCACTAGCATTCCCCATCGTCATTGTCATTTCATGACTATGTTGGTAACATCAACAGTTTCGTTAACCATCTTGCTAATTACAATATAACACAAATAATCTCTTCAATATTGTTGGGTATAATTAACACTACGCGCAACAATGAGGCAGTTATATATATCACAAATTAACAAGAATGAATAAATTAAACCAAATAACGAAACAAAACACGAAGGAAAACAACAAGATAAATCAGTAACTGAATTGACAAAGAGTGGGTAGAATACTTAGCTCTAACAGAAGCTTTATCAAATCTGAAAGAACTGTGAACAGGTGAGGCACCTAGCCTTCGAGAAGGCTAGACTGTTCTTGAAGAGATTATTTCACCACTTGCACTGTGTTGGGTTGCAGCAATATCACTTCCAGGATATAACAACACAGAGCAATTCATCCACATTTACGTAAAGCTCAACAACGACCTGACCTCAGTTCGCCCAGAAAACCTATGCTATGATTTATATGTTATGGAGGATAGAAAAAGAGAGAAGTAGCAACTAGGGTTTTCACAAGTCTGTGATTTTGGTATATATTTCTTCCCAAATGTTTAGTTCTGTATATAATACAAAACCAAAAAAAATATAACTGAAGATATTACATTAATCAAAATAAATATTTTGACTTAATATGCATTTAATAGAATATTTACATAATCAAAAACGTAACAGTCAGGACAGGCAAGCCCATCAGTATTTACACTTAGCAAATCTTGATCCAAGCGCATCAGGATTTATCAGCCTCAGCAAATCCTGATCCAGTCAGGCGTCAGGATCTGACAGCCTCAGCAAACCCTGATGCAGCCAAGCCTCAGAATCTGACAGCCTCAGTAAATCCTGATGCATTCAGGCATTAGGATCTTTCAACTTATGCAAATCATGATCAGTATTTATTCCAGCAAATCAGAGTTGGAAATTCCTTATCAGCAAATATTGATTCCTATGTTATACAGTTTCAATATTCAGATTAAAATAATACAATAACTCAATAAATATTTTAAGTAAACAAGCAGTAAAATTCCTCTCCCACGTCGCCTTGCGTACGCGAGATGCCGAGACATTCGCCTAAATCGCCCTTTGACCCGACCCGAGTCGATTCGAGGCGAGGCGAGGCGGCGGCGGCGTGCGCGTGTGTGTGCGCGCAAGGCACACAATAACACCATACAAACCCACATACCTTAGTAGTTGGTATAATACTCTTGCACATCAAACTATATAATGCATTGCACCCCTCTTTACTTAATTAACGTGGGACAAAACCCACAAACCCATTTCAAGCTAATAATTTTACCTCAATTTCTATATGGATTATACTAAGAAATTGACTTATATCCAAATATAAAAGTTTAAATCCTCATTATAAGGAACAACCTTCAACAATTAGTTTTAGGAAATTACATCAAGAACATGTCTAAAACATGCCTCAAACTTTCTATTTTCTAACACTTGACAATGACTTGATAGTCACATGGGTTGATTGTATACAAAAGGAACGTGGCAGCCTGATTGCAAGATAAAGAAGAAAATGAAGCATTTCCATTTTAATGCAAAACATGAACGTTCAAAGATGATGTATCTAACTGGATTGCATTGGATAGAGAAATGAAGAAACATTTGATTGGACCTAGCTGATAGGTTTTACATTTTATATTATTTTCACATGTGACTTGGTATATATAAACCAAGAGTAGCAAGTGTTTAGAAAAAAAAAATAAGCATTACATTTGATTTAGGACAATAGACCAATGTAAGCTGAATTCTTAGTCTTCAGAGTTCTAAGTTTTAAACACTTGTCAGCAGCTGTGTGCTATTTGCATCACAGAGATTTCTTCATATATATATATATATATATATCTATGGTGGAAAGATCAATCCACCGGAAAGTTTTTAAACATCTGTTTATTTACTTTGTGTTCATGAATACTATTATTGTTAATCCGCACTCAATCATATTCAAGCATATATATATTTTGTAAGAAGCTTTTAGAATTTCAAAAAGTAATCAGAATTCCATTCTACCCCCCCCCCCCCCATTCTGTAATTCCGTTGATAGATTGTTAGGAAATAACATATATTAATTACATTCTATTAAAATAATTAAATATCATTATATCCAAAATATTTGGGATAAATTTATTTCTTCAAAAATATTAGACCACTTCTTCACATAAAGAGTTTAAAGATCAAACAATCTAACAACAACATGAGTAGAAAGGATGTTGGAGTGGAGATTCCAATTCTGGACAAAGACAACTATCATCACTGAAAATTGAAGATGCACCTTCATATACTCTCTTAAGATGAAAGGTATGTTGACTGCATAGAGAAAGGACCTCATGTTCCTCACAGGGCTGTAATAGATGTTAGAGAAGCTGTTGGAAATGAGCAAACAGTCCCAAAGCCAAGGTCAGAATGGACAGATGAAGACATTGAGCAAGTTCATAAAGATAAAAAGGCCATGAATATTTTGTTCAATGGTCTTGATGGAGATATGTTTGACATTGCAATACTGCTAAGGAAATTTGGGATCAAATTCAAGTGTTATGTGAGGGAACTGAGCAAGTTAGAGAAAACAAGATGCAGCTTCTTATACAGCAATATGAACACTTCCAATTTGAGGAAGGTGAATCTTTGAATGATACTTTTAGTAGATTTCAAAAATTGTTAAATGGTTTAAAGTTGTATGGAAGGATCTACTAAACTAAAGATTCTAATATGAAATTTCTGAGATCTCTACCAAAAGATTGGAAGTCAATGATAGTCTCTCTTGGAAATTCTCAAGAGTATAAAGAATTTACTCTGGAGAGACTGTATAGTATCTTAAAAACCTATGACCTTAAAATGGAGCAGGATGAGCAGTTAGAGAAAGGAAGAAAAAATGGTAGATCTATTACATTAGTAGCTGAACAAGATAGAGGAAAAGAGTTGAAGGTTGAAGTTGTTGAATCTGCACCAAACACAAGTATTTGTGAAGGCAAGGGTAAGGAATTGGTTACTGAAGATGAGTACTGCACAAGCCAGGATGAAATGGATGATATTGATAAGTATTTGGCTTTCCTGTCAAAGAGGTTTGCCAAAATCAAATTCAAGGGAAACTTTGGAGCTGCAAAATCCAACAGAAACAGGGTTGGTAAAGCTAAATTTAAATGTTTCAAATGTGGGATAAATGGTCACTTTGTCAATGAGTGCAGAAAGCCTAGCTCAAAGAAGAGAAAGTTTGAGCATGTGGATTATAAGAAAAAATACTTTGAACTGCTCAAACAAAAGGAAAAGGCTTTTATTTCTCAACAAAGTGGCGGGGAAGCTGATGGTGAGGATGCAGATGAAGACTTGAATTATATCAACCTAGCCCTAATGGCCAAGTCAGATGAGACAGAAGTCAGTTTATCAAGCAATCATGTAATCACTACAAACCTAGCACACATTTCTAAAGATGAATGCAATGATGCCATAAATGATATGTCTATTGAATTATATCATTTGATTGTCACACTAAAATCACTCACTAAATAAAATAATGGAATTAAAGAGAATAATTTGTTTTTGAGTGATATAAATGTTGTGTTAGAAACTCAATTCATTGAATTTGAGAAATTGAAAATAGAGTGTAAGATTTTCAAGGATGAATTAACTGAATCTTTGAAAAAAGAAGGGATTTTTAGAAAGCAGCTTGAACGTGAGCAAGAGGTGATCAAGGCCTGGAAATTATCAAGAGATGTGAGTGCCCAAATTATTAAAGTTCAAGGAATTGAGTCTTTCTGTGAAGAAGCTTGGAAAAAGAACAAGAAGAAACTGGACCAAGACTTGGTTGATGGTCTTTCAACGGATGTTGAATCAACGGATGATGAAGTTTAACCGTCGAAAGATAAAGCTCATCCGTTGAAAGTTGATACTCATTCGTTGAATGAGAAAAAGACCATTAGTAAAGGAAAAATATCTAAGCTCAATGAGAAGTATGGTTCAGTAACCAAGCACTTTGTTCAATGGGAATCAAGAAAAGCCCAAGATGTAAGCAGAGTGAAGGTGGGCATCTGTAAATAAAGCAGTTGAGTAACATATTGGAGAAGATTGAGGTCAAGGCAGATTCAAAAAGGAAAATAATAGGAATGTGAAAGTATGGTTAACAAATACAACAACTACACACCTGATAAATATGCACCTAGAAAGACATGTGGTAGTGTTAGTCATATATTTACTAATTGCAAGTCTATGATCCATGCACCAATTTCTGCACCTCCTTATTTTCCTAACATGCCCATATCACCAATGCATGCTTTGCCTGCTATGCCTGCATAGAATTTAAATGCACAATTTTCTAATATGACATTTGCACACAATCCTTATTATGTTGCATTTAATATGCCTCAAATGCCATTTAGCATGCCTTAATGGAATAACATGTTTGCATAATCTATGCCATATCATGTTAATCAAAATATGCATGATAATTCTAAAATTGATCAAGGGATTCACAGTCAATCCCCTAAGACTAAGGTTGATTCTCTATCACCTAAGTCTGATGGTGGAAAGCCTAAGAAATCTAGGAAAAAGGCTAACAAGGCAGGACCTAAGAAAACTTAGGTACCAAAATCAACTTGATTTGGTTTTGATGTGTGCAGGGAAACAGATGGAATATTTGGTATCTACACAGTGGTTGCTCAAGGCACATGACTGGAGATTCTACCCTGCTCACTAAGTTCAAGGAGAGAGATGGCCCAAGCATTACCTTTGGAGATAACAGCAAAGCGTATACTATGGGATATGGCTAGATTTCAAGAGAGAATGTCATCATTGAAGAAGTTGCCCTAGTTGATGGATTCAACACAATCTTTTGAGTGTCAGTCAGCTATGTGATAAATGCAACTTTTTTATTTTTACAACCGAATCTTGTGTTGTTACCTGCAAGAAAAACAACAAAGTGGTCCTTAATGGAGTGAGAAAAGGAAATGTGTACCTAGATGATTTCAACTCAACAAATACAGATTTTATTACTTGTCTTTTCAGCAAAGCAAGTCAAGATGAAAGTTGGCTATGGCACAAAAAGCTCTCTTATTTGAACTTCAAGACCATGAATGAATTGGTCAAGAAAAACCTGGTTCGAGGCATTCCTCAAGTTGAGTTCTCAAAAGATGGACTGTGTGGTGCTTGTCAAAAAGGAAAACAAGTGAAAGCATCATTCAAAATGAAGCTTGAATCAACAATTGATGAACCTCTATAACTATTGCACATGGATTTGTTTGGACCAGTCAATGTATCGTTAATTTCAAAAAAGAAGTATTTCATAGTGACTGTGGATGATTTCTCAAAGTTCTCATGGACATTTTTCTTGGATCCAAAGATGAAGCTTATGAAATCATTATCAAACATATAAGGCAAGTCAACAATCATCCTGATCTTAAAGTAAGAAAAATTAGGAGTGACAATGGAACTGAGTTCAAGAATTCTAATATGAGGTCATTCTGTGAAGAAAATAGAATCATGCATGAGTTTTCAACTACAAGGACATCACAATAGAATAGAGTGGTTGAGAGAAAGAATAGATCACTAATTGAAGCAGCTAGAACAATGCTAAAAGAATCAAAATTACCAACTTATTTCGGGCTGAGACTGTAAACACTACATGCCACACTCAGAATATTTCTTTGATTAATCAAGCCAAATGCATGACTCCTTATCAACTATTCAAGAATAGGAAGCCAACACTGAACTTTTTTCATGTCTTTGGATGCAAGTGTTATATTCTAAGAAATCAAATTGATCAACATGGAAAGTTTGATGCCAAAGCTGATGAAGGTATCTTTGTTGGATATGTTGTTGGAAATGCATATAGAGTCTACAATCTAATAACCAACATTGTTATGGAATCTCTACATGTTGTGTTTGATAAAAAGATTGAAGGACTGTAAGATGAAGGTTTCCATAAAAGCCTCAAATTTGATAATTTTGAGATGTATTTTGATGAAAATAATGATGAAAGTGATCTAAAAATAATGACAAAAGAATATGCAAAGTTATCTTCAAATGAAGGAATAACAGTTGATGCACAGAGTGCTACATCCGTTGAAAGACAAAGTGCAACATTCGTTGAAATACAAGATACTACATATGTTGAAAGACAAAGTGCAGCATCCGTTGAGAGACACAATGCATCGTCCATTGAAAGACAAAATTCAGCTTTAGTTGAAAATAATTCTAGATCATTATTTGGCAGAACCCCATACTCAAATTAAAGATCCACAAACTCAGGGGGAGTGTCAACTAGTCAAAACTCAGCTATACATCAATACATTAATGTGGCCACCTCATCTAGAGCTAATCTACCACCTCAAAGGAAATGGACAACAGATCACCCATTTAAAATGATCATTGATGATGCAACATCTAGGGTGCAAACAAGGAAAGCAACTCAAGATGAATGTTTGTATAGCAGCTTTTTATCACATAAAGAGCCAAAGAAGGTAGAAGAAGTTTTGATGGATCCTGATTGGGTTTTAGCTATACAGGAAGAGCTAAATCAATTTGAAAGAAATAAAGTATGGAAGCTGGTACCCAAACCTAAAGGCAAGAATTATATTGACACCAAATGGGTATTCAGAAACAAGATGGATGAGAATGGCATAGTCATGAGGAATAAAGCTAGATTGGTTGTTAAGGGCTACCGTCAACAAGAAGGAATAGATTTTGATGAAATCTTTTATCTAGTTGCAAGACTTGAAGGAATCTGAATCTTTCTAGCCTATGCAGCCTACGCTAATTTCAAAGTCTATCGAATGGATGTCAAAGGTGCATTTCTGAATGGAGATTTGAAAAATTGATTCAAAGTAGGTATAAAATGAGCATGATGGGGGAACTAACTTACTTTCTTAGTTTACAAGTTAAGCAAGTTATTGATGGAATATTCATTAGTCAAACTAAATATATTCATGATCTATTAAAGAAGTTTGACTTAATGGATTGCTCATCTGCAAAAACTCCCATGGCCACTTCCACTAAGCTTGAATTGAACACTACTGAAAAGTCTATGGACATTTCAAACTATAGAAGCATGGCAGGTTCACTTTTATATTTAATAGCTAGTAGGCCATATATAATGTTTGCTACTTGTCTTTGTGCTAGATTTCAGGCTAATCCTAGAGAATCTCATCTAGTAGCTATTAAGAGAATTTTTAGATATCTCAAGGGCACACCAAAACTTGGCATTTGGTACCCTAGAGATTCCGCTTTTGATCTAATTGGTTATTCAGATGCAGATTATGCAGGGTGCAAAATAGACAGGATAAACACAACTGGCACATGTCAATTTTAAGGAAACAAGCTTATATCCTGGTTCAGTATGAAACACAATTCAGTTTCTACTTCCATAGCTGAGGCTGAATATATTGCTGCTGGCAGCTGTTGTGCACAGATTTTATGGATAAGAAATCAATTATAGGATAATTATAATGACTCGTACACTTCTGTAATATTTAAATGTGTAATTATTAAATAATTAAATAAATAAATTATGGGTATGGATTGTGTCAGCTGGATATTATTTTTGTTAATATTTTATTAATGATGTGTGATTATTGGTGTTCGAGGATTGTTTGTGTAATTAGTTATGACGCTGTGTTATTGTATTTTTGTAGTTAAAAGTGATTTTATTCAAATTTTATTTCCATAATTATTTGGACTGTCTCTAAAATTATTTTCATCACTTTACAATTTTATTTATTATTTTTAGGAGTTTATAAATTGAGAAATCAATATTTTACTAATTATTTAGTCATATATGATTTTCTGATTGCAGTTATTTGTTAAATCCGTATTTAATTCCAAAGTTCCTCAAAAAATTATGAAACTCATATTTATTTAATTTGGAATATTCCGATAATTTTAAAATTATTTTGGTAATTTTTGGGATAAATATCACATGCGCGTTGTTTCGTTTATTCGTTAAAAACGGGTATCAATTGTGTTTCAAAAATTATTTTAAAATTTTGAAAATTCTATTTTTATTAACTTTTAATTATTTGTGATATTTTATAAAATATTTTATTAACGCTCGCATTTTAATTACCCTTGAATTGCTGGTTAAAACTAAAATGCGGGTCAGATAAATTTTGTTACGGGGTTTATTTGGATAATAATAAAAAAAACAAAAGGGGGGGTTGTTTTCAATCGGGTATAACCCGACTCTTTCTTCTCCAATCTCTCTTTCGATTCTCTCTCGCGAATCTCTCTGTCTCTCTCTCTACCCTCATTCTTGTCTCTGTTCTTTCCGTTCGGTTCTCTACAGCCCATCCATGTACTCCTCTTTCCGTGGTAATTATTGATGTTCTTTTTCTTTCCCCGGCCGCCCGTTGTCGCCGGTTCACCGACGAGGCGACGGTGGTGGAAGGGATGTGCCTGACTTTGTGTTTATGTGCCTCTGTTGTTGGATTAATATGTATATACATATAAAACTTATGTGGGTTCAGTGTTGTGGTTGTGGGGTATATGCGGTGGTGCCGTTGTGTCGTCGCCGCGTTGCCGCCTTACCGTCTGCTTGTTCTGCGTGTTTGTCCGATTGTTGATATGGTGCGCGTGGTAACACGCGTTGGTCTTGAGAATTATTTTATTGAATTGATTATTTTATTTTCTGCAGAAAATGATTAATTAAATTTATGAGATAAATGTTTTAATGTGGGGGAAAATTTTAGAAAAATTAATCTGTGAAATTTGCGATGGAAGTATGCAATTAATTAGATAACCGCAAATTTTACCGCCGTCGCGATGAGCCTCGGCGAGCCGACGGTGGACTATGATGATACGATCTGAGTCCTTCGATTTAAAAATACAAAATACGATTTAAGTTAGAAAATACAAATTAAAACACAAAAATACGGATAATAATGATTAATAAGTGTATTTAATTGGTGTTTGTGAATTTGCGAGTTATATTGTTGAGTGAAATCGGTGGTTGGGTTTTGGATTGTGATTGATTGTGGTTGTGATTGTTTTGACGTCGGGATTTTCGACAGTTTAGCCGATAGATAAAGGAGGTGCTGCCCGATTTCCAGAAAATTAAATTACGGAAATAGGAGGTTGTACCCAATGACTATCGGAATGTCGATCGGTTATATGTACGTACCATATACAAAATCTGATTATGTGTTGTGATGAAATACTTTACGAAAATCGATAACCCTAATTTCATAAAAGGATAAATATACCTACATTCTGAAAATGAACACCGAACCGACTTTCAAAGACGTGATCTTTAATTGATACGTGTATTATAATATTGAATATGTAATGAGTCGGGTTTTGTTAACATTCGGGTAAATTGTTAGCGAGGATATGTCAAGCATAATCGAAGGTCTAAGTTAGGGTGTTTCGACTTTGTAGGTGCTAGTCGGAAGGCCCAAGAGTTGGCATTGGATAGCCTAGAGGACAGTCGACGAGCTCAGTAAGGTTCTGATCGAAGGACCTGAGTGTTGGAGTCGAATCCAGGGTAATCTAGTGGATAGACGTTAAAGTCTGAGCGTCCGTGTCGGCTCAAGGTCAATCGATATTATTTGTAAAGCTCTGCAAGGCAAGTTCCCCTAAACAAATCTTTTACAATTCAGTACTATATGAATAATTGTTGATTTAAACTTACGTACTGGAACATAACATTTTAAGTTACGTATCCCCTGTGTTCAAATGGTTTTGTTAACTTGTGTTTTGGGGGAAAAGTAACTTCTGAAAATGCCTATCTCTAAATTTTAAATAAAATGAAAATGTTTTGGAAAGTGTGCTGTGATATAATTGTTTTGACAAGAGATAGGTAAGGAATTTGGAAAACTGGATAAAAATGATCAGATAATTGGATGAGTGTGCGCAGGAGGCTCGTAATGGCCTGGAAGATAGCGTAAGAGGTAAAGTGGTTGTGCACCCTGTTACAACCACCAGCCCAGCGTGACAGGGACCTAGCTAGTCTCTGAGTTCCGGAACAAGTTTTTATAGGATAGCCAAGATAGAGTTATCCTATGCAAATAGCCTGATCAGCTGTTTCACCAGGGATTATCCAATATTTTTATATATGAGCAAGTGATTTTGAGGTTCCCAGAGAGGAACAAGTTTTATAGAATGATTTTGGGTCCCTGTAACGGGACAAATGGTTTTATGGGTCCTGCGATGGGACGGAAGATTTGAAAATGAAAGTAGCATGCTAAAAATGAACTCTGGTATTTATGCACAGCACACAACTGTTGATTTGGTTTTACACAGCATGCTAGTTTTGATATCCAGTTCATACATGTTTTACTTGTTTTCTAGCAAGTTATGAATTCTGTTCCTATAACTGTTTATCATAAATTGTTTTTGATTATTATTCATATAGTGGTACTGCTGAGCAATTGATTGCTCACCCTTGCAAAATGTTTTATATATGTATTGCAGATGCCTAGGGGATTCTCCCGTGGTAGTCAGGGCAGAGTTCCAGTTCCTTCCATGTCGGGCTCCTTTGAGGTAGTTATGTTGGACCCAAGCGCAACTGTTGAGTTGCTGAACAAAGATAGTATTGTTTGGATTGTCTTTAGTAAGTTGGTTTTGTGATGGTTGTAACCTAACTCATACTTAAACCTGGAAAAGATCTTGGAAAAAAAGGGGTTGTGTTTATATAATAATGTTGAGTTGGATTATGTTATGTTGTTAATATTGTTATTGATTACGTCAACTCCTGACCCCAGGGTTGTGGTCGTCATAGTTGGTATCAGAGCTACAGGTTTGAGTTCCTGGTTTAGGTTAGGAATAGAGTCAGAAGAGTGCAAGAAGGTTTATTTTGTATAGATATGAGTCAGCAACTCAACCAGAGGAGCTAGTCTGTGAGTTTAGTCAAGGGTTCGAAGGCGTAACCCTGATGTCTGTTGGGGATTGCCTGGAACTGCCCTAGATTTTAGTAAGTCTCTCTTATATATAGGTATCATTGGCAATGTCTAGTTGAGGTTTTTAGTTTCTTTTCTTGAGCAAGCAAATCTGACCATGAAAGTTCAGGTGGAAGGGTAATAGTCAGCGGCTGCCATGACAGCTGAGTCTCATAGTGAATGTGGATCGGTAATGAGGTTTATACCTTGAACCCTTATATTTCTTTCCTCGGAGGTTCTATCGGTTGATTGGGGCAAACAATACATATGATGTGACTATTTGTCTGTGTGACAAAGGGTCTGATGGGACGCCACCGAATTATATGTTGTAAACTGTATAGTACTAAGATTGACCATCTTACGTACTTGTATGGTTGCTCCCAGTCATATCCGTATTTCCTTCACGTTTCTTTTATAATGAATTATCTTGATTTCAAAATTTTATTTGGTATTTTATGGCAATGGATTTCCTTCGGTAACCACTGTGGTCATACCGTCCTAGTTATGGAAAGTAAACGAAGAATTGACCGTCAGGAGAAATAAAAGTTCTGTATCCGGTTGCTATTTTGGAATGATGGCAACAGAAAGGATTTGTGATCCACTGGAAAAGGTTGTTGTCTTAGAAAAGTTAATTCAGTGGTTGTCGAGTCTATGGGAAATGATAGGGAACCGCCTTTAGAAGAATGGTTGGCTGAAACTTGGACTAGTAGGCCTAGCAGAGGTCCTTAAGTTGACTTATTTTGCGAGGTTGCTTGTTGGTAATTGTGGCTGAAATAGCCAACCCTGTTTCATTATGTTGGTTAGCGATACATATGGTTATTAACATGTTATTGTCATAGTATTGTGAACCATGGAGTTGAGTGGTGAAAGATGGTTAGTATACTTGTTGGTGGTTTGGTTGATGTTGATGGGTTGATATGGTTGTTGGTTGATTATTGGTGTCGGCTTGAGTCCGACTGGTAGTCAATAACATAGAGGAAATGCTGCCCAAAATTTTTGAAAAATATCCTACCTTTATGGATACAACTTATATTTTTGTGTGTTACTGATGTTTCTGTTGATACTCCAATTGATCAATTAAAAGAGAGAGTTGGTTAATTGTACCAACTAATGGTCAGTTAGATAGAAGTCGGTTCCAATTAGAGTAAGTCAATTTCTGACGTGATTTTCAGACCTGGAAACAAAGAACGTTCGATGTGTCACATGTGATCATAAGAGCCATTATGCGTCGGAGTGCAATCCAGAAAATCCAAGAGTTACTTGTTACAAATGTGGGAAGGTTGGGCGTATTGCAAGGAGTTATGGAACTGTTACTCAAGGTACTACATCCCAAAGGTCAACATCCAGCATAGTTAGAGGCAGAACTTCCAGAGTGACCAAAAGATCGAGTGTTTAGAATTCGGACATAGTGCAGCTGATCTGACACCCTTTGAGCTAGAGGAGTTTGACATGATTTTAGTAACGAATTGGTTGTCCTTTCATAAGGCAAAGATTAATTCAGGAGAAGCGAATAGTAAAGTGTATGGAAGCCAGTAGTAGGGTGAGTTGCTAAAGGAAGGAGCAAGATAAGAAGCTCTTCCAATCATGCGAAGAAAAGAGTTAATAAGCTAAGGAGATAAAGTAGATCGACCTTGTGTAAAGATACAAAGAAGAAAATACTTAAGTTGAAAGAAGTTGAGTAATATATAATTGCCTTGGAATTTCTTTGACGGCCAGTGGGGCAAAATAATTAGTTCGATAATTGTAAAAGATATTAGAAAGGAAAATGAGCATACCAGATATAGTCCCTTGGTTTACACCAGAGATGTTTCTAAAAAGAAGAATGAAATTATGAGAGTATGTAATGATCATCGGGAGTTTAACAAAACGACGAATAGTGTTAGATATATTTGATAATGTCATGGCTAATATGATTTATGTTTAGATTTCAGATCTTACTTAACAGGACAAATCAGTACTTAACCGTTGATCAGTACTTATACTGGAAGTCTGGACTTAAGGATATCAGTACTTATATTATCAGGAGATAATCATCAGAAGTTAGGTATCAGAACTTAAGTGATGAAGGACGATCAGATAGGACAGTAGCTGATTAAAGGAAAGAAGATCAAGATAAACATAAGAAGAGATATGCATGAAGAAGGAGTTCCGTGAAGAATGGAATACTTGGAAGAAAAGATATCTGATTGATATATTTTAGGAAGCAGAATTATATTCCATATCAATTAGCGATTATCTTGTAACTGTGTAGTATATAAACACAGACATAGGGTTTACACTATAAGTGTTATCATATTCGAGAAGATTATTCATTGTAACCCTAGCAGCTCTCGTGATATTTGTTCATCACTGAGAGGTAACAGTTCCATACTGTAACAGAGTTTATTGTTTCAATAAAGTTTATTTTCTGTTACTTAATATATTAAAGTTCGATTTGATTGTATTATACACTGTATTCACCCCCTCTACAGTGTGTGTGACCTAACAAGTGGTATCAGAGCTAATCTGTTAACACACATACAGTTAAAGATCCAAACACAATCATGTCTGACACAGAAACTCCAACTAAGCCTACCAAAACTGAAGAACCTCCAAAGACACAAATTCAAAGTCGGTATGAGACTATCAGAGTTCCCATACTGAGACCATCTGAATATCCCATATGGAAGGTAAGGATGACCATGTTCCTGGAAGCAACAGATCCAGAATTCCTTGATAGAATCAAGGAAGGGCCTCACAAACCAACCAAGCTCGCTGTTGCAGTTGCAGGTGAAGCAGCAAAGACCGTACCAAAGGAGAAGAGTGATTATACTGCTGAAGATATAGCATCAATTGCTAAGGATGCTAAGGTACGACACTTACTGCATAGTGCTATTGATAATGTAATGTCAAACAGGGTAATCAACTGCAAGACTGCTAAGGAGATATGGGATGCTCTGGAAACAAGGTGTCAGGGAACTGACACAATTAAGAAGAACAGGAAGACAATACTTACTCAAGAGTATGAACATTTTGACTCAAAGACTAATGAGTCATTGAATGATTTATATGATAGATTTGTCAAACTTTTGAATAATTTGTCATTGGTTGATAAAGAGTATGATCTTGAAGATTCAAACCTTAAATTCCTGTTAGCTCTTCCTGAATGTTGGGATTTGAAGGCAACGACAATAAGAGACAACTACAATCTTAATGAAACAACTCTTGATGAAATCTATGGAATGCTCAAGACTCATGAACTT
This sequence comes from Apium graveolens, assembly GCF_009905375.1. Classification (NCBI taxonomy): domain Eukaryota; kingdom Viridiplantae; phylum Streptophyta; class Magnoliopsida; order Apiales; family Apiaceae; genus Apium; species Apium graveolens. The sequence continues at coordinate 81,616,148 of NC_133655.1, forward strand.
GAGATGGAACAAAGAAGCAAGAGGAAAGGAGGAAAGTCAAGGACAGTTGCTCTTAAGGCTGAAGAAGAATCCCCCAAAGCAGCTTCCTCAAGGAAAGACAAGGGTAAAGCTCTTTTCATAAAGTCTGAAACTGAGTCATCAAGTTCTGAAAGTGATGATGACTCAAATTCTGAAAGCTTGCCTGAGACTGATGCTGATGAGGAGATGATGAAGCTGTGTGCTCTTATGGTGAAAGGAATCACAAAGATTGCATACAGGAAGTTCAGGAAGGGAAAGAAGTTTTCCAAGAAAGGCATTAGTTCTGATAAGAAGAATTTCAGAAGATCTGAAGGCAGAGGAGGAAAGTCTGACAGAGGAGATTATACCAATGTTAAATGCTATAACTGTGGTGAGAAAGGCCACATATCTCCTGATTGCAAGAAGGCAAAGGGTGACAAAGGCAAGGCTCTTGTCACAAAGCAGAAAAGCTGGACAGACACCTCAGACTCTGAAAGTGAGGAGAACTATGCATTGATGGCAAATGCTGATAAAGAAAGTGCTGAGAGCAGTTCTGAAGCTGCTGAAACAAAGGTACCTCAGACTACTTATGCTTTTCATACTGATGATATTAATGAGTTGAGAAGATATCTTAAAACCATGTTTGTTAATTACAGAGATCAAACTTTAACATGTGAAAGATTAACTTCTGAAAATCTTGCTTTTAAGAAAAGAAATGATTTCTTAGAAAAAGAGTAGTCATGTTCCATCAAACTCAGAAGGATAGATATGATGTTTTTTATGTTAGGGATGAAGTGCTAAAAATGAATGAATCTCTAAAAACTGAGTTAGAAAAGGAAAGAGAGATTATCAGGACTTGGACTAACTCTGGCAAAACAACTCAAAATTTGCTAAGTAGTGAAAACTGGAAAGAGGGCTTAGGTTACGGAGAAGATAAGAATGATAAAGGAACTGAAGAAATTAAGCCTGTTGTTAAGCAAAAGCCAAAGTTAAAACCTGTTAAGTTTGTAACTGTAAAGTCTGAAAATGAGAAATCAGAAGTTAAAGAGGAATTAACTTCTGAAAAACTAAAACAGGAAAAGACAGCTGAAGTGAACATAGGCTTAATGACAAAGAAGCAGCTTAAGCATAAGCTGAAAGATGTTAAGAATGCAAACAAGGTAAAATCACCTAGGAAAAATAGGAATGGAAAGGAAGGTGTGAATAAAAGCAATGATTATAAACCTGTTCCTGATGCTCCTAGGAAAACATGTCATAACTGTGGAAGTTCTAACCATCTGGCTTCTTTTTGCAGGAAGAATAAGAATATTAACTCCTTACCTTCAAAATCAGGAGTTAAGAGTCAATCTGTTAGATACAAACCACAAAATCCTTGTTTTTATTGTGGTAGTTTATGGCATTCCATTTATACTTGTAAGGAATATCATAGTTTGTACTATGATTATTATCAAATAAAACCTTCTTCGAAGAAAGTTTCCATTGTTCCTTCTAGTGTAAATTCTAATTCAAAGTCTGATAGTGTAAGTTCTGATAAGAAAAATGTTAACATAAACTCTGATGCTAAATCCGCTGCAAATGTTAACAAACTTAATAAAGCCAAAGGATCCAAGCAAGTCTGGGTCCTTAAAACTAATAATTAGTGGTCTTTGTGATTGCAGGGCAATAGGAAAAATATTCTAGTTCTGGACAGTGGATGTTCAGGACATATGACTGGAAATAAGGCCCTGCTATCAGACTTTGTGGAGAAAGCTGGCCCAAGTGTTTCTTATGGAGATGGCAACATTGGAAAAACATTGGGATATGGCAATATCAATCTTGAAAATGTCATAATTAAAGAAGTAGCTCTGGTCTCAGGACTTAAACACAATCTGTTGAGTATAAGTCAAATCTGTGACAGAGGTTATCATGTTGATTTCTTTGAAGAACATTGTGAAATTGTGAGTAAATCTAAAGGCAAAGTTGTTCTGAAAGGATATAGGCGTGGTAACATTTATGAAGCTAAGCTTTCAACAAGTACTGATGGTTCTGCAATTTGTCTGATGAGTAGAGCATCAATTGAAGAAAGCTGGAATTGGAACAAGAAACTCTCTCATTTAAATTTCAACAATATAAATGAACTGGTCAAGAAAAATCTTGTGAGAGGACTGCCAAAGTGAGTATTTGCTCCTGATGGCCTTTGTGATTCCTGTCAGAAAGCCAAACAAAGAAAATATTCTTTTAAGAGCAAGACTAAATCATCAATTCTTGATCCTTATCATCTACTACATGTTGATCTATTTGGTCCAGTGAATGTCATGTCTATTCCAAAGAAGAAATATGCGTTGGTCATAGTAGATGAGTTCACCAGATACACATGGGTGTATTTCTTGCACACAAAAAGTGAAACTGCATCTATCTTGATTGATCATGTCAAACATCTGGATAAATTGGTCAAAGATTCTGTGAAAATTTTAAGGAGTGATAATGGCACTGAGTTCAAGAATTTGATAATGGAAGAGTTCTGCAAAAACCATGGAATAAAGCAGGAATTTTCTGCTCCTGGAACTCCACATCAAAATGGAGTTGTTGAAAGGAAGAATAGAACTCTCATTGAAGCTGAACGTACAATGCTTGAAGAAGCAAAGCTTTCAACCTATTTCTGGGCTAAAGCTGTGCAGACTGCTTGTTTTACTCAAAATGCAACACTCATTAACAAGCATGGAAAAACACCATATGAAATGGTGAAGAAAAAGAAGCCAAATATGAAATACTTTTATGTATTTGGATGCAAGTGTTTTGTTCTCAAGACTCATCCTGAACAGCTATCCAAGTTTGATCTAAAAGTTGATGAAGGAATCTTTGTTGGATATCCACTTTCTACAAAAGCCTTCAGAGTCTATAATTTGAGAACAAAAGTGGTCATGGAATCTATCAATGTCTCTTTTGATGACAAGAAGATTACTGGTCTTGAAGATTTCATTGACCATGATCAGCTGAGATTTAAAAATGAAGACTCAAATTCTGATACTGAAAATCCTGACAGTCTAAGTCCTGATACTGTAAACTCTGATGGATTAAACTCTGATGTTATTAAAATTGTGGTGACTACGTCAAAGGAAGATGCACCTATGCAGGGGGAGCATACTCAAGATCTTACCACATCTCAAGAAACATCAGAACATACATCTGGCTCTTCAAGTTCTGATTCGTCAAGTTCTGATAAGCCAAGTTCTGCCAGTGCTGAAAATCTAAATTCTGAAGAATCCAACTCAGAGAGCATAGTTTCAGGGGGAGCATCAGAAAATGAAAATGAAGACAGCATGGATCATGGGGGAGCATCCAGTTCTAGAGAAAACCTTCGATCTGCAAGGAAGTGGACAAAATCACATACACCTGATTTGATAATTGGAAATCCTGATGTAGGTGTCAGAACTAGAACAGGTACTTCAAATGAATGTCTTTACAATTCTTTTCTCTCTCAGACTGAGCCAAAGAAAGTGGAAGAAGCTCTTCAAGATGCTGATTGGGTGCAAGCAATGCAGGAAGAGTTGAATGAATTTGAAAGAAACAAAGTCTGGACCCTAGTGCCAAGACCAAAGAATAGATCTGTTGTTGGTAAAAAGTGGGTATTCAGAAACAAAACTGACAGTGATGGCATAATTTCAAGGAATAAGGCAAGGCTGGTTGCAAAAGGATATTCTCAACAGGAGGGAATTGATTATGATGAAACATTTGCACCAGTTGCTAGGTTAGAAGCCATAAGGATATTTTTGGCTTATGCTGCTCACAAAAAAGTTTACTGTCTTTCAAATGGATGTGAAAAGTGTTTTTCTCAATGGAGAATTGGAGGAGGAGGTATATGTTGAACAACCTCCAGGCTTTGTAGATTCCAAACATCCAGATTATGTCTACAGGCTTGATAAAGCACTTTATGGACTTAAGCAAGCTCCTAGGGCATGGTATGAGACTTTAGCTCAGTTTCTTCTGGAAAGTGGATTCAACAGAGGAATAATAGACAAAACACTGTTCTACCTCAACCATGGAAAGGACTTACTTCTGGTCCAGATTTATGTTGATGATATCATTTTTGGGTCTACAAATGACAGACTTTGCAAGAAGTTTGCCAAACTAATGCAGTCAAAATATCAGATGAGTATGATGGGGGAACTTAGCTATTTTCTGGGCCTTCAAGTCAAGCAGAATGAAGAAGGCACTTTTATTTGTCAAACTATGTACACCAGAAACTTGCTGAAGAAATTTGGAATGCAAGATTGTTCAAGTGCATCCACTCCCATGGCCACTGCAACAAAACTGGATAAGGATACTGGTAAATTAGTAGATATTGCTGATTACAGAGGTATGATTGGCTCTCTACTCTATCTAACTGCTAGTAGACCTGATATCATGTATGCTACCTGTCTTTGTGCAAGATTTCAAGCAGATCTAAGAGAACCTCATTTAACAGCTATGAAAAGAATTTTTAAGTATCTTAAAGGAACAGCTGATCTGGGATTGTGGTATCCTAGAGAATCAGATTTTAAACTAATAGGTTACTCATATGCAGATTTTACAGGTTGCAAAATTGACAGGAAAAGCACAAGTGGAAGCTGTCAATTTCTTGGAGGCAGATTGGTTTCTTGGTTTAGCAAGAAACAAAAGTCAATTTCCACATCAACTGCAGAAGCAGAGTATATTGCTGCAGGAAGCTGTTGTGCACAGATTCTTTGGATGAAGAATCAGTTACTGGATTATGGGTTAACATATTTCAAAATCCCTATTTACTGTGATAATCAAAGTGCTATTGCTATGACAGGTTATTCAGTTCAACACTCTATGACAAAGCACATCAGCATCAGGTACCACTTCATAAGAGAACATGTGGATGAAGGTATAGTGGAATTGCACTTTGTTCCAACAGATCAACAACTAGCAGATATCTTAACAAAACCACTGTGTGAAGCCACTTTTGCAAGATTGGTAAATGAACTTGGAATGATTTCAGGTTCTTTCTCTAAATCTGCTTAGTCTTGTTCTGTATTATCAGAATTTATGATCAGTATTTACAGAATTAAATCTCTTTGTGTATTCTGTGATTAATTGATAAATGTTTTTAAGTACTGACTGTTGTCTGATATATGTTTCTAAACTCTGATAAGTGATATGTCTGTCTAAGTAACCATTCAATCCTATGAGGATAATTGTGTTAGATACTGACCTAGTAGTCTTCAATAAACAAATGATCCCATGTAAGAAGTAATTATTTCTGTGGAAATTTTATGACACAAGCAAATTCTGATAATTGAGCTTAGTTGAGTTTACTTTGTTTATCTTATTACTAAGTCACAAATTAGAATAATGCTACTCATCTGTTAAGTTCTGATACTAGTAAAACTGCTGAATGTACTAAGTGCTGATAAACCTCACTTATAAAAAGAAAAAATCAAAAGGATCAAAGAATAAAATCAGGTACTCCTTTGAGATCTAGAGTAAAAATGTGGAAGGGAAGACCCAAGTGCATTGCTGGTATTAAGTAAATATGCATTAGAAAAGCAAAATATTTTCTTGGTGACTTTTCACACTCTATGATTACTGGAGAAATACTCTGATAATAGCATAAATTCTGATAAGCAGTCGTGACTCACTTACACTGAGGAGCCACTGTAAAATAGAATTTAAAAAGATGCATAGAATTAGCACAAATCAGTTGAGGTGGACTCAAGCATGAACTCATTCATCAGTAGGTTTCAGGATAATGACAGCTCTTTAGCAAAATTTTAGTTATGCCTTATTTCTAAGATGTACTGAAGTGAATCAGACTTTACTCTTTGTTAGGAATATATGTGCATTAGTTTGATGATATGTTTAACAAAACACTTAAGTAAAAATCTAGTGTTTGTAGCCTCAACGGATAAGACCACTTTGGCTATCCGTTGATGGTGTAGCTTTACTTAGAAATAAGTCTAGTGTTGTAGCACATTTCAGTCTCTGAATTTGAGATATAATTCTTAAATGTTGAGGGAAATTATAAGTTATGTTGACTACTAAAGGATATGCAGATAGGAAGGCCAATTGTAAATATTTCATGCCTTGTAATTTTGTATAAATGAAATGGTGTCAACGGATAACTTAAAGACCTTCAACGGATGAGAAACAAAGCTTCAACGGATGTCTCTAAAGCTTCAACGGATAACATCCTTCAACGGATGAGTGCATCAACGGATAGAGCTTCAACTGCTAACACATCAACGGATAAAGCCATCAACGGATGAAGGCTTCAACGGATGTTCTGTTAAATAGTAGTTGACAAGTGGTAGTTGTACCTACAAACACAGGCACATGGGTTGACAGAGACAACTGAGATGTGGTAGCCTATTTCAGGAACATCAGAAAAAGCAGCCGTTCTACTCTAGTATAAAGAGGCAATAGTCAACAATGCACTGGAGTAAAAATGGAGAAGAAACAAGTGGAGAACTTATTTTATTATTGTACTTTTTATCTTTGTCTTCACTTGTAAAATTGGTGTTATATAAACCAAGTAGCTTCTAGTAATTAGAATAGAATTTTTCCAGAGCTGTTTAGAAAAATCTTGAGAAAAATTATCTAGTTTGTACTAGGATGCAGCTGTGATCAACTTCTTGAATCACAGATTTTCTGAAATACCATCTCTGGTGGAACAACAAATCCACCAGAAAAGTTTTTAAGGTCTGTTGTGTTCTGTACTTTTGTGCTTGAATATATATCTGTCTGTATTAGCTTAAAGCAATTCACACACTTGTTTATCTTAAACACACAGCCTTTGAAACTGCTCAAAACTTAAAAAAGTTTTGAGATTTACATTCAACCCCCCTTCTGTAAATCTCATTGTTAGTTCACTAGGAATAACAATTGGTATCAGAGCAGGCTCTTGACACACAAAGAGTTTAAAGTTCTTGGAAATTAACAAAGATGAGTAAGAAGGATATTAAAGTAAAAATCCCAGTTCTTGACAAAGACAGTTATCACCATTGGAAGGTGAAAATGCACCTTCATCTACTCTCCCAAGATGAAGGTTATGTAAACTGCATTGAGAATGGTCCTCACATTCCCCACAAAGTAGCCACAGTTGCTACAGCCACAATTGTTGTTGGTCAATCCATTCCAAAACCTAGAGCAGAATGGACAATGGAAGACACAGAAGAAGTCCACAAGGATAAGAAGGCTATGAACATTTTGTTTAATGGTCTCGACAAGGATATGTTTGATAATGTGATAAATTGCACAACTGCCAAAGAGGTTTGGGACATAGTTCAGTTACTGTGTGAAGGTATAGAACAAGTAAAAGAAAACAAAATACAGCTTCTCATTCAACAGTATGAGTATTTTCATTTTGAAGAAAATGAATCTTTAAATGACACATTCAATAGATTCCAAAAGTTGTTGAATGGACTGAAGCTGTATGGTAGAGTGTACCAGGTGAAGGATTCAAATCTTAAATTTTTAAGATCCTTGCCAAAGGAATGGAAACCCATGACTGTCTCCTTGAGAAACTCTCAAGATTATAAGGACTTCACTCTTGAAAGATTATATGGAATCTTGAAGACTTATGAACTAGAGCTGGAACAGGATGAGGAATTGGAGAAGGGAAGAAAGAAAGGAGGTTCAGTTGCCTTGGTAGCTGAAAATAAGAAAGAATGCAGACAAGAAACTGTGAGATCAACATTAAACTCCAAAGATGGCACAAGCAAATCAGAATCAAGCAAGGGTAAGGAGCAAGTTACTGAGAATGAAGACAACTCCAGCCAAGATGACTCTGATGGTATTGATGAGCATCTTGCATTTCTGTCCAGAAGATTTGCAAAGATGAAATTTAAGAAAAACACTAGAGCCACTAAACCTCATAAGAACATGGTGGACAAATCCAAGTTCAAGTGTTTCAATTGTGGTATAAGTGGACACTTTGCAAGTGAGTGCAGAAAGCCAACTTCTGAAAAGAAGAAATTTGACCAAGTAGATTACAAAAAGAAATATTTTGATCTGCTCAAGCAAAAGGAGAAGGCTTTCATTACTCAAGAAAAAGACTGGGCAGCTGATGGAGAAGAAGAGGATGAAGATGTGGAATATGTCAACTTGGCTCTCATGGCTGATTCTGAGGAAAATGAAGTTAGTTCATCAAGCAACCAGGTAATCACAACTGATTTAACACAGCTTACTAAAGAAGAGTGCAATGATGTTTTTAATGACATGTCTACTGAATTGTATCACTTGCGTGTGTCTCTTAAATCTCTTGCTAAAGAAAATAGTAGGATTAAAGAGAACAATCTGTTTTTAAGTAATAGAAATGCTGTGTTAGAAGATAAGTTGATTGACCTAGAGAAAACTAAGCTACATTGTATTTCTGTTGAAAATGAACTAGCTGAATCTGTTAAGAAAGTAGAAATACTTTCTAATCAATTAGAGAGAGAGCAAGAGGTGATTAAAGCCTGGAAGACATCTAGGGATGTTAGTGCTCAAATTGTCAAGGTCCAAGGAATTGAATCATTTTGTGAGACTGTCTGGGATAAAAACAAAAAGAAAATGGAATTAATTGATGGGCTGTCAACGGATGTGGAATCAACGGATGATGAAAATTATCCGTTGAAGGAAGAAAAGGAGCATCCGTTGAAGGTTCCTCAATTAAAACAGGCAGATGTTTCTAAAAGTGAAAATCTAAAGAAACTCAACAAAAAGTTTGGTTCAACTTCCAAGAACTTTGTCAAAGAAGAAGCAAGCACATCCAAAGATTTCAGTAAGGTGAATATAGGACACATGACCTTAGAACAGTTAAAGAATAGGCTCAAAGTGGTTGAGGATAAAAAGGAAACTAAAAGGAAATCTAATAGAAATGGGAAGGTAGGGGTTAACAAACACAACAATTACACACCTGATAAGTATGCTCCTAGAAAAAGCTGTGTGCATTGTAATAGTGTTAATCATCTATCTGCTAATTGCAAATCTATTAAGAAAACTCCCATACCTGTACCCTCTTCCATGCCTAATATGTCTGCATCACCTCTGCATGCTATGCCTGTTATGTCTCAACAGAATCCTTATGCACATTTTGCAAACATGCCATATTTTAACAATCCTTATCTTGCTGCATTTAGTATGCTTCAAATGCCATACAATATGCCTATGTGGAATAACATGTTTGCACAATCCATGCCTTATCAAATTCCAAATGTGCTAAATGATTCTGTGACTAACCCTACACCTCAACCAACTACATCTAAGATCAAGGTTGACTCAAAGTTACCTAAGTCTAAAGATGCAGGAGGAATGAAGTCTAGACGAAAGGCTAACATGAATGGACCCAAGGAAACTTGGGTACCAAAATCAACTTGATTGATTTTATGGTGTGCAGGGAAACAGAAGAAATCTATGGTACTTAGACAGTGGCTGTTCAAGACACATGACAGGAGATTTCTCCCTGCTCACAGAGTTTAAGGAGAAAGCTGGCCCTAGCATAACCTTTGGAGATGACAACAAATGGTTTACTATGGGATATGGCTTGATTTCAACAAGGAATGTCATCATTGATGAAGTTGCATTAGTTGATGGTCTCAAGCACAACTTACTGAGCATCAGTCAACTATGTGATAGAGGGAATACAATTTCCTTCAATTCTGAAGCCTGTGTTGTCACCAGTAAGAAAGACAACAAAGTGGTTCTAACTGGAGTTAGAAAATGAAATGTGTACTTAGCTGACTTCAACTCTACTGATGCAGAATCTATTACTTGTCTCTTCAGCAAAGCAAGTCCAGTTGAAAGTTGGCTATGGCACAAGAAGCTATCCCATTTGAATTTCAAGACAATGAATGATCTAGTCAAAAAGGACTTAGTTAGAGGAATTCCTCTTGTTGAATTCTCAAGGGATGGTTTGTGTGATGCTTGTCAGAAAGGCAAACAAAGGAAAGCATCATTCAAAAAGAAGCTTGAAACAACAATTGATGAACCATTACAGCTGCTACATATGGATTTGTTTGGACCAGTCAATGTATTGTCAATTGCAAGAAAAAGATATTGCTTAGTGACTGTAGATGATTTCTCAAAGTTTTCATGGGTCTATTTTCTTGGATCAAAGGATGAAGCAAGTGAAATCATTATCAATCACATCAGGCAAGTCAATAATCATCCTGACTTGAAGGTTAGGAATATCAGGAGTGACAATGGAACTGAGTTCAAGAATTTAACAATGAGGCTGTTCTGTGAAGAAAATGGAATCATGCATGAGTTCTCAGCTCCAAGAACACCTCAGCAAAATGGGGTAGTTGAAAGAAAGAACAGATCTTTAATTGAGGCTGCTAGAACAATGCTTGAAGAATCAAAGTTACCAACATATTTCTGGGCTGAAGCTGTTAATTGTGCCTGCTACACTCAGAATATTTCTTTGATCAATCAAGCTAAAGGCATGACTCCTTATCAGTTGTTCAAGAGAAGAAAACCAACTCTAAACTTTCTTCATGTCTTTGGATGTAAATGCTTTATACTGAGAAATCAATATGACCATAAAGGGAAGTTTGATGCAAAGGCTGATGAAGGGATATTTGTTGGTTACTCAGCTGGAAAATCTTATAGGGTCTACAATCTAAGAACCAACATTGTTATGGAATCTGTGCATGTTGTGTTTGATGATAAAAAGATTGATGGACTAACAGATGAGGGACACCATGAGAGACTCAAATTTGACAACATTGAGATATATTGTGATGATAGTGAAGAGGAGACTGATGGAGATGACACTTCAAAAGGGATTCAAAACATGCCCTTGGATAATGCACAAAATTCTGCATCCGTTGATAGAGGCAATGCAGTATCCGTTGAAAGACATAGTGCATCATCCGTTGAAGTACAAAATGAAGCATCCGTTGATCATAGTTCATCAACGGATAATCGATTTACATCATCAGTTGATAGAACTCCAAATTCCCTGCAAAGGACCAACAACTCAGGGGGAGTTTCAACTAATCAACACTCTGTCTCACATCATGACAATACTGAGGCCACCTCATCTAGAGTATATCTTCCACCTCAAAGGAAATGGACCAAGAATCATCCCTTTGAACTGATCATTGGTGATGCATCATCTAAAGTGCAAACAAGAAAAGCTACTCAAGATGAATGTCTGTATAGTAGTTTTCTATCTCAGGAGGAACCTAAGAAAGTGGAAGAAGCTTTATTGGATCCATATTGGATATTAGCTATGCAGGAAGAGCTGAACCAATTTGAGAGAAACAAAGTTTGGAAGCTGGTACCCAAACCAAAGAACAAGAGTCCTATTGACACAAAATGGGTATTCAGAAACAAGATGGATGAAAATGGCATTGTCATAAGGAATAAAGCCAGATTGGTTGCTAAAGGCTATTCTCAACAAGAGGGAATAGATTTTGATGAGACATATGCTCCTGTTGCAAGACTTGAAGCCATCAGAATTTTTCTAGCCTATGCAGCCCATGCCAATTTCAAAGTCTATCAAATGGATGTCAAGAGTGCATTTCTAAATGGGAAATTGGAGGAAGAAGTTTATGTAAGTCAACCTCCAGGGTTTGAAGATTCAAATTTTCCAGACTATGTGTATTATCTGTTGAAAGCACTCTATGGACTGAAGCAAGCACCTAGAGCCTGGTATGAAACCTTATCAAAATTCCTTTTGGAGAATCACTTCACTAGAGGTACTGTTGATAAAACTCTCTTCTTTAGGAATGTTAATGGCTCTAGTATACTTGTTCAAATTTATGTAGATGACATAATATTTGGATCTACAGATGATAAGCTTTGTAAAAAGTTTGCTAAGCTAATGCAAAGTAATTATGAAATGAGCCTGATGGGAGAACTAACCTATTTTCTTGGTTTACAAGTTAAAAAAGTTAGTGATGGAATTTTCATTAGTCAAACTAAATATATTTATGATCTTTTAAAGAAGTTTGACTTAATAGAATGTTCATCTGCAAAAACTCCCATGGCCACTGCCACCAAACTTGAATTAAATAAGACTGAAAGGTCTGTGGACATTACAAGTTATAGAGGTATGGTTGGTTCACTTTTATATTTAACTGCCAGTAGACCAGATATAATGTTTTCTACATGTCTCTGTGCTAGATTTCAAGCTGACCCTAAAGAATCTCACTTAGTAGCTATTAAAAGAATTTTCAGATATCTCAAGGGGAATCCAAATCTAGGAATTTGGTACCCTAGAGAGTCTGGTTTTAATCTAATTGGCTACTCAGATGCAGACTATGCAGGTTGCAAAATAGACAGGAAAAGTACAACAGGCTCCTGCCAATTCCTGGGAAACAAGCTTGTATCATGGTTTAGCAAAAAGCAAAATTCAGTCTCTACTTCTATAGCTGAGGCTGAATACATTGCTGCTGGAAGCTGCTGCTCTCAAGTGTTATGGATGAGGAATCAACTCCTTGATTATGGACTACATGTTGATAGAATTCCTATTTTTTGTGACAACACAAGTGCCATAGCCATAACAGAGAATCCTGTGCAGCACTCAAGGACCAAGCACATTGATATCAAGTACCACTTCATTAGGGAACATGTGATGAAAGGTACAGTGGAACTTCATTTTGTTCCAAGTGAACAACAAATTGCAGACATATTTACCAAGCCACTTGATGAATCAACATTCACAAGATTGGTAAGTGAGCTAGGTATGCTTAATTACTCTTAAAATTAATGTCCTTATTGCAATTTGAATTGAAGCCTGAAATGTATTAGCTGCAAGAACAAATTTGATTTTTAACATAGATTATTCCATCAACGGATATTCCCTATCCGTTGAAAGTCAAAATTGTTCTGTCAACGGATGTTCATTATCCGTTGAAAGTCAAATACATTTCTGGAATTTTTATCCGTCAACGGATAAAACTGAAGTGCTCTTCAACGGATGACAGTTTACCTTATCCGTTGAAATATCACATCAGTCGATTCAAGTGTTTCACAGCCGTTGATTCTATTGTCTTAACCGTTGATACTCATACATACAACTGTATGTATTTGTTTTAAAGGTAGTTTTCAGAATACTTACAGTTTATTCTTAAACGGCTGAAATTCACTTACACATATTTATTGTTTAATCTCTTATTTATGTTTTTTTTATTTGAGAAAGTATATAAGCCCTTCTGATTTTTCATTTTTACTTTACGCTTTCTTGAAATTTCAAAGCTTTTACCATTTTCTCTCTGCAAAACCTTCAAGTTATTCTCTGCAATTTCTACTCACAACAATGGCACCAGTAGTAAAGATTATGTCTCAATCTGGGTTCATCTATGAGAAGAACAATTTCATAGCTTTGGTAGAAAAGAATGAAGCCCACTCAGATTATCACAAAATGATGGACTTCATCAAAAACTGTAAACTTAGCTATGCAATGCTGGAAGCCCCAACGATTTACTGTGAAGTAGTTGAGGAGATTTGGACAACTGCTGAGTTCAACTCCATAGATATGACTATCTCCTTCACTCTCAAAGGTAAAAATCACTGTGTTAACTGTGATGACTTACTAGCATGTTTTAAGTTACCTGAGAACAATGCCATGACATCACACACTGATAATGATGTATCCAGCATGTTAGATTCCATAGGTTATTCTCTTAACTCTGCTAGTTTAGGGAGTATTAAAAGAAAAGGCCTTAGGAAAGAATAGAGTTTTCTTGGGGATGCCTTTATCAAGGTTTTCTCTGGGAAAATTAGCAATTTTGATGCCATAACTTCATCTCTTGTTAATATGCTCTATATGCTTGTTTCTGATAGGTATTTTAATTTTAGCAACTATGTTATGCTAGAATTGGGTACTAGATTAGGTAACAAAGCTAATAGACCTAATAACATCTATTATGCTAGATTCTTTATGTTATTGGCTAACCATGTTGCGGAAGGTTTGGTCATTATAAATGAGAATAATAAACTCAAGTGTTGGGCACAAGAGAAAAGAGTTCTTGCAGATTTATTGAGAATGGATCTCAACAGCAGTGTGTCATTGGTATATTTACCAATCATGAATGCACCTCAGGTAGGTGAGGTAATTGCTTCTACAACTCCTACTTCTTCCAACCCCTCTATTTCTTTATCTTCTAGTGTGGCCATGGAATCTGTGACAATGCCCCAACAGATTCCTACCAAGGTCACCAAAACTAAACTTTCAAAATCAAAGACAAAGAAAACCACCTCTGTTGTTTCTCAAAAGACAACAGTTGTAACACCTACCATTAACCCTGAGGGGAGTGAACAGGGTGTGAGTGGTGAGGGGAGGGGTGAACATCAAAGAAACCCCCAGGATAAGGAAGGAGAGAAACGTGCTTCCCAAGCTAGCCAAGCCACAGTTTCTCAAAAAGCTGTGGTGGTTGAAAAGGTTACTAGCATATCCCTAGCTGCATCCTCCCAAAAGGATGTAACTATTGAAAATAGTTCCCAACCAGGAACACACAAACGAGGGAGGGACACTAAAGCCAAACACTCACCAACAAAAGCCTTTATTAGAAGAAAGAGAGCTAGAACCCAATCTTCTACACAGGGTGCACACACTGCACAGATACATCCATCTATATTTATGCCTTCTCAAATTCAGTTTGATGTGGCTCCAACAAATATGGAGTCACAGCCCCATTCTCTCACAATTAACACACAACAATCACCACACACGTCCTCACCATCTCTAGATGTGGATATGTTATTCCCATCAATTCCTGATTCTCCCTCTTTACAACTCAGGGAGGAGCCCCACTCAAATACAGGTGATCATCATCTTTTAGATGATTTGTTGGATCACCCGCAAATTCTTTCAGATGTAATTGAAGGATCTGTGTCACCAAAACTCATATCAATCTACACAGATTCAACAGTTATATCACTTTCAATTTCTACTTCTTTTCCTTCTTCAACGGATATCACTCATCCGTTGACAAGTGGTTGTTCTTCAACGGATAAGCTTAACAGCAGTTATCCGTTGATACCATCAGTTTCACCTTCAACGGCTATTCCTCATCCGTTGATAGTCTCTACACACACAACTGAAACAATTCCAAGTGTAGAAGACTTGATTACTGTACAATCACTTCTAGGACTGAGGGAAGGGAGTGACAATTTGAGTGAGAGGCTGGGTTGCTCCCAGGAAAAAGGAGAGATTGAGAGCTCAAATATGCATGCTATTTCTTCCAGCATGGCAAAAGTAAGTGAGAGGAGTACCACCTTAGTAGGTGAAGGTGAGGGAGTGAGTTGTGTGAGCCAGGGGGAGCCCCTGATGCAAGAACATAGAGAAAATGAGAGAAAGGCAGGTACAGCAGATATAAGGATGGATCCAGCCATTGCTAGTGAGTCAATGATTGTGAATGATGCTGAAAAGGAAAGACAATTTCAGCAACATTACAAAGCTGTAATTGATAACATTTCCTTGGATGCTGACACTTTTACTCATCCTGTTTCATCCTATCAAGTATTGGCTGCACAGGGCAATGTGGAGGCAGAAAAGACACTACATCTAGTACATACAACAGCATCTCTTCAAAGGGACAAAACTGCTATTAACAAGATACCTTCAACAGCTGGTGAGTCATTTGAAGAATTTGGAGTAAATTCTAATGATGATGACTTTGTTTCTTCTGATGGAAGCATGAACTTAGGGGGAGATGAAGGCCCTAGTTCTATTCCAAATCTACCTGAATGGGCCTTCACAAAGGAGTCTACAACAGGGCAATTCAATGTCTCCTTAGTCAAACAAATCAGTACTATCAAACAGGCCATTCAGAAAACTTCTCATGCTGGTACAAAGGCTATCCTTACAGCTCACTTGGACTCACTGCATCTCATGAAGTTGCAGCAAGTAAAACAGAATCTGAGTGTGGATGAACTCAGAAAGGATATTGCTGACTTGAAATCCTACAATTCTGAAAAATTGGATTCAGTCATGCCCTTTGGTACAATGCAGGATATTTTGTTGAGATTGAAAAAGGAATCACATACTGAAAAGAGGCTGGCCAAATTGGAAGACAGAGTTCAAGTTATTGAAGATTCTGTGGCCACCATTCTTCACAACCAACAATCTCAAACAAATCTACTTATGCAGCTGGCAAAAGCACAGGGCTTGACCCCTCTCCTTGATGATAACAAAAAGGGGGAGAGTAAAAGGGAAGGGGAAGGAGTGCCATCTACAAAAATCCAAATATCTAAAGTGCTAGTTCCTGCCATCACTACTTCTCCAATCATTCAAATCAAAGGAAAGCCTGATGGAATTGATTTAATCCAGCTAGCAGCAGCTGAAATTCAAGTGAAAAAGCAAAGGAGGAGAATTGATGAAAGGATGCAACAGCTGTTTGGCTCAACACAAGATAAATCAATATCTGTGAAACATAGCACAAAGGTTGAACCAATCAATATGGAGCACAAGCCAGAAAGGAGAAATAAGGTTAGAGAGACTTCTTTCAAGAATCTAAAACCTATGGTTCTCAAGCCCAACACCAGATCCAGCAAGGACTCCACAAAGAACCCTCTAGACTTTGCTCAGATGAAAGAAGTGGATTTTCCTCTTCCAAAGCCTGATGAAGACAAAGTTTTGGGTACTAGCATCATAAAACACAAGGAGACCATGGATGAGGCAGTAAGGAGAAACATGGCTATTATCTTTAGAGAGGGAAAGAGCATATGTGTGATGCAAGGACATCCCAAATTCTCAATAGCCAAGAGGGAAGAAACCAAAAGGTTAAAGAAAGAAGCTGAAAAACTCAAGGCTGACAATAGAGCACAAGCAAAGCTTGAACAAAAGCTAAAGTCAAGTCTAGTTGAAAATGAGAAAGGAATTGAAGTCAGGGGTGAAGACAAGATTGCAAACTTAGATGAGGTTTTTGGGAGTATATTTGGTGAAAGCATGGAGGAAAAAGAGGAATGGCAGAAGGGAAACAGAAGAAAGGCCAAGACACATAGAAGGAATGAAGGCAACACTGAAGAAACTAAATCTCTACCTTCCATACCTGAACCCTTTGTTGTTGATCCCACTATAAACATCCATGGTGAACCAATCATCCCAAAAGAGGAACCTATTGATTGGGACACCATCAATTTGCCTACCTTTTTAACCACTCTTCCACTACCAAAGAAACAGAAAAGAAAATCCAAATCTACACCTCCCCTAAACTCTAAGAAATTCACTCAAAAACATAAACCTAACCCTAAGCCACCCATTTCTAAAGATGATTATGTTCACATCTGTGACATAAAAGAAATATCAGACATTGAACTCTATCTAGATGAGCTGGAGGATGTAAGGGGAATTGCTGCTTACAGACAGCTACCAGAGAGATTGGTGTTCAGATACAAAGGAGCTGGGGAAAGAACATGGCCTCTCTACAGGATTCTGAATGAAGGCTACTCTACCTTGATCAGAGTCTTTTCAGCCATACAAAAGGATTCTGGCTTTACCAGGACTGCCAAGACTGAAATTCTCAACAAGATTGCCAACATAAGGAAAACTTGGAGGGAGCCCAATGCTTTGCCCAGAACCTTACTCATTCAAGAAAGGGGAACTACAATTCACAAATCACCTCATTGGTTGATGGAATTCAGAGATGATAAAGGAGTTAGAAGATTTTTCAGACTTGAAGACCAACTCAAGATTGCCAGCAATGAAACTCTCAAAGAAATGCAATCTAAGTTGGATATCAGTGATGAAGATGAAGCTGAATTCTTCAGACAACTCCAACTCCAAATTGAGGAAATGACAAAGGGCTAGGAAAGAAAACCAGGGATCAAAGAAGAAAAAGATGATTTGCTCAGGCTAGTGGAGCACCCTTGGAAACACTGTAAATCTTCAATTACCTTCTAGTACATACACTTTTGCAGCACTTTTAAATTTCTACTTAGTTTCAGTTCATATATTTGTTAAGTGTTTTGTTATCATCAAGTTAACCTTGAATTTATGTCTACAATTCTTATAGACATAAATAGGGGGAGATTGTTAGGAATATATGTGCATTAGTTTGATGATATGTTTAACAAAACACTTAAGTAGAAATCTAGTGTTTGTAGCCTCAACGGATAAGACCACTTTGGTTATCCGTTGATGGTGTAGCTTTACTTAGAAATAAGTCTAGTGTTGTAGCACATTTCAGTCTCTGAATTTGAGATATAATTCTTAAATATTGAGGGAAATTATAAGTCATGTTGACTACTAAAGGATATGCAGATAGGAAGGCCAATTGTAAATATTTCATGCCTTGTAATTTTGTATAAATGAAATGGTGTCAACGGATAACTTAAAGACCTTCAACGGATGAGAAACAAAGCTTCAACGGATGTCTCTAAAGCTTCAACGGATAACATCCTTCAACGGATGAGTGCATCAACGGATAGAGCTTCAACTGCTAACACATCAACGGATAAAGCCATCAACGGATGAAGGCTTCAACGGATGTTCTGTTAAATAGCAGTTGACAAGTGGTAGTTGTACCTACAAACAGAGGCACATGGGTTGACAGAGACAACTGAGATGTGGTAGCCTATTTCAGGAACATCAGAAAAAGCAGCCGTTCTACTCTAGTATAAAGAGGCAATAGTCAACAATGCACTGGAGTAAAAATGGAGAAGAACAAGTGGAGAACTTATTTTATTATTGTACTTTTTATCTTTGTCTTCACTTGTAAACTTGGTGTTATATAAACCAAGTAGCAGCTAGTAATTAGAATAGAATTTTTCCAGAGCTGTTTAGAAAAATCTTGAGAAAAATTATCTAGTTTGTACTAGGATGCAGCTGTGATCAACTTCTTGAATCACAGATTTTCTGAAATACCATCTCTGGTGGAACAACAAATCCACCAGAAAAGTTTTTAAGGTCTGTTGTGTTCTGTACTTTTGTGCTTGAATATATATCTGTCTGTATTAGCTTAAAGCAATTAACACACTTGTTTATCTTAAACACACAGCCTTTGAAACTGCTCAAAACTTGAAAAAGTTTTGAGATTTACATTCAACCCCCCTTCTGTAAATCTCATTGTTAGTTCACTAGGAATAACACTCTTCGTCTGCTATTTAGCTTAATGCACACACTAATCACTCCATCTGAATGATGAAAATTACTGTGGTGGTCTATGTTATTTTAGATAAACAGTCATTGTGTCAGCTTGCACTAATTCTGAGGACAGGTTCTGGTTGCATATTCTGAAGATTAAGTTCTGAAGAGTATAACTTAGAACTTGTATGAGGATTTACTCAGATAAGCATTTTTTTCGAGTTAAGAAATTATGTTCTGATGACTGTTAAGTTCTGAAATAAGTCTAAGTTCTGATATTACAGTCTAAATTCTTTACTTGACTTATCTGTGGATAAAATTTGATAACAGTCTCGGTACAAACTAGAACATGTGAAGTGGAAGATTAATAGTCACTATGGTTAGGATTAATGGTACTCGTACTTGAACAGTCAACTTTTACTTGTGTCTTGTGCGCATTCAACCATGTTTTCTCTTTCAAATGAATGTTATTCTTTTTCCAAGTCTGGGGAGACGAGGTAGAATTAATTCTACCTGTCAGCATTAAAAACCTTTACGTCTCCTGGCATTCTCTTGCCTATATAAACAGCCTCTTCACATCAGCCTTCCCATCAAATTCTTTCTCACAAACTTACCTTCATACTTTTTCTTTCAAAAACACAATGGTCAGATACAACATGTTTTTGAACTACCAAAACTTCAATATGGAGCTAAGTTGTGCTGACTGGCAGCAGGAATGGCACGTCACGGCCATTCCTGAGGAGATATGGGACTCTGTCCCACAGGAGGTACTGACCCACCTCCTGTTCTTCTATATGGACTACCATCGCCATTTGGGAGCGATTGGAGGAGGAAAGGCTGGAAGCTCTCCGCCAGCAAGAGCGAATCATCCGACTCGCCATTCTGTTTGTCGAGAGTAGGAAGAAGAAATGATTTAATCTCGTCTTCTTCCTGTTTTTCTTCATCATCAGCTTTGTCAGGCTTCTTAGCTAGGACTAAGGCTGTTGATGTTAGGTTTCGTAGCTTAGGGAAATCTTGTATAAGTACTGATGTCATTTCAATTTCATGAATGTATTCTCTTGATATATTAATGAAATTTGTTTTTGCTTCAAGATTTTGTCTCTAAGTTATTTTTTAATGCATTGATAAATCCTGATAATTATTCATATTCTGATGACCATATAAATTATGTTTTAATTTAAGTTCTGATTTTCCTTTATCAGCACTTACTCATATAATTTATCTTGGTCACTTTCACTTGATTTCTTTTCAGAATATTAATGTTGCAGTGAAAATTAATTAAATCAGTGGGAACGGTATCAATTTTGAATTAAAACTGTTTCACCTTGATTAATGGAATATCTGGGTAAGTGGAACGGTTTTTCCTTGAAAATAGGCAAGTGGGCAAGTAATGATTACTGTTTTCTCGCGCCCAGTAACTATCCGTTATTACTGCATGTCTGACAGGTGTCCAACGGTAACATTTTTTTTCAGAGTATAAGTACGACAGAGAAAGGATTTCTTTAATCTTTTATTTCTTTCATACTATTTCTCTCTACTTGCTTTTACTCTCTCTTTCTCTCACGTTGGTTTTTCATACAGACATTTTATCAAACACCTAACAGGCACTTTTGAATCTCAATTTTTCACATGGCACCTAAGGATTTAATCATTGATGGAGCTAAGTTTGTTCCAAACAACTATGCTGTAATTCTTGATCATGCTGAAGCTCCATCTGAATTGCATTTTGTGCAAGATCTTCTTGCACACAGTGAGATTGGGTATGCATTAACCCAGCCTTCAGTCTTTTCGAGCCAACAAGTTCTGACGTTTTGGCGGACTGGGCACTTTGATGATGGTGGTAAACATGGCACTCCTAGTATTGTTTTCGAAGTGGGTGATTCTTCTTATGCAGTCACTCCTGGTACAATACGCAAGGCTCTACATCTTCCAGAAGGTTGTACTTTTTCAATTCCAGAAGAATCAGCTCTTCAGGAGTTAATGGCAAATTTGGGGTATGAACAGAGTTTGGCAAAACTTGGGCAGTTGAAACGGGCTCATATCAGAAGAGAATGGAGCTTCTTCTTCGACTGCATCACCAAAGCTTTTGGGAACAAATGTTCGAATTTTGATGTTATACCAATTCTGAGTCAGCATATCGGGTATGCTATTATCAATCAAACTCATTTTGATTTTTCAACTGGTATAATTGGTTTTATTGGGGATAGGATGACAGAGGATAGGAATGTTGTCTATTTTGCTAGATTCTATCAACTTATTTATACTTTTTGTACTGATGAACCTCAATTAGTCAGTTTCTCAACCCCACCTTTTAAAGTTGCAAAACGCTACTTTAATGACCTGGTAAATGCTGACACTAAGAAATCAGTGGTTAGACCATTACAGATTCCTCAGTCTGTAAAACAGATCCTAGTAAATGTTGATCCTGATACTTATAGATCTATTTACTCTGATGTCCAACCAACAACAAACACCCAAAAACCATCATCCTCAGCACCTACCACTCATTCTACTCAACCTACCCTCAGGACATATCTCAAATCCTATCTCTTCACTTCACAGACTGTTCAACCCTCATCCTCAGCACCTACTGTGAAGGCTTCATCCTCCAAGCCAAAGAGGACAAAGACTGTTCCTCAAACACCTCAAAAGAGAAGGAGGATTGCCTTGAGAGATGAATCTAATACTGAGGAACAGGTTCCTTCTTCAGAACCTGTTGTAAGTGAAGCTGAGAAAGAGACTTCTCAGAAGGATTCTGGAATTGGGGGATCTAGGCTTCTCAAAAGGTTTAGAAGAATGAAAGTTCCTGAAACTCCCAAGGAATCCAAATCAACAAAGAGATACAAGAAACAGAGGGCAAAAAGGCCAGTTTCAGAAGATGAAGAGGAAGCAGCTAAGGAAGGGGTTCAGGAATCTCTGATCTCACAAGACAAGGAATTTGCTCCAGTCACTTCTTCTCCATCAACTCCATCTCAGGAAGCTATTTCTGAAAAGGTTAACACACCATCTGTGTCTCCTGTTGATCCAGGCACAAGTGCTAATATTGATGTTCAAAACTTGGTTGTGCCTGAAGTAATTCTCTTAGAAGCTCCAACAGCAAATAATCCTTCCACAACACCTGTTACTGATGATGTTCAAAGTCCAGAGTTATCAACAACACCTTCTCTGCATCAAGATGCTGATGATCAGACTTTAGGTGAGCATCAGGATATGGATGTTGATCAGAACATAGAACAAGATCAGCAATTAGAGGATGCTGAAGCCTCCATTGCTACTCACACTGTTATTTTATCAGAAGATACTGATTCTGTAAGTTCTGATGCTGCAAATGCTGGAGATACTGGTGATGCTGCTCCAACTGCAGATACTGATGCAGCAGGTCCTTCAGGACATGCTCCTCAACAGACTATTCTAAAGTCTGAACTGGTTAAGAATTTTGTTACCAGAGAAGCACCAGTACCTTGGAGTGAAACTCCTGCAGGTCAGGAGTGGACTAAGGAATGGAACTCAGTTTCATGTGTTCCAACTGAAAAACATCTTGCTGAGCCCTTAACTAAAGCTGATGAAATGTTAAATTCTGATGATTTCAAAACCCAGCTTAGAGTCACTGTATTGAGTACTAAACATCTACAAGGTCTTCACTCAACTACTCATGCAGAGCTACACAAGATTCAGGAAAACTTTATCAAACAGGAACAAGTTTGGAAAATTGATAAGAAAAAGTTCTTCCAACCTACCATTGACAGGATTGCTTATATTGAGAAGACTCGAGATCATCAACAAGCTCAGATTGATGATATTCTGAAAAATCAAGCTTCTCAGCAATCACAACTGACTGAAATCCAATCCTCAGTGGAATTGCTTATCTCTCTTCTACTACCTATTGATGCCAAAAAGGGGGAGAAAGTAATTAAGTCCAAATGCAAGACTGACAAGACACTGACAGGAAAGGATGATGAAAAAGATTATCAAGGAAACCCTGGAATGGGTAGAGGTCATAGTCAAGTTAGAGGATTCACATCAAGACAAGCTAGTCACAGGACAAGTTCTGATACTGGGAAAAGAATAAGTTCTGCTACTGGTAAAAGGATAAGTTCTGATGAACTTTTAGATCTTGATGAGGAAATGTCAAGACAGTTATTTCTTCAAGAAAATCCAGGAATGGACTTGGAGAGTTTAATGAAAGAAGAAGTCAGGATTAAATCAGAGAAAATCACATCTAAATCTGAAGCTTCTGGTAAAAAGCCACTTCCAAAACTCAAAGGCATTGTGATCAAAGAAAGGACACATACTGAAGCAACATTGGCTAGATCACAACCGCATATAGATCCAAGATCCAAGGGTAAAGAAAAGATTGGTGAACCTATCAAGGTTTATGTGCCTCCTGAGGATGAAGAAATTACTGATGAAAAAGATGATCTTGCTCTGACTTCAAGAAAAGTTCTTAAAACAACCTCTGACATGGCTCAAGTTGTTCAGAGTCAAGAAATTGTAAGTTCTGATATTCAGAAGAAGCAAGTAACCTCTGACATAGCTCAAGTTAACTTGATATCAGAAGATAGAACAAAGACACTCCTACCAGGATTCACTAAAGCAAAACAGACTCAACCTTTGAAGACTACTGCAAGTGGTTTTGAAGCTAGAGTAGTTACTGGAAAGGAAGCAAGAGATAAAACTGGATTGGCAAGTGCTGATGAAAGAAGAATACATAAAACTACCAATGATCCAACTTCCTTGAGTGAACCAGGTATTGGATCAACTCCTGAGAGATTGAATAAACTGGAATCTGTACAAATGGTTTACCATACCTACTTGAAAGAATACATCTTGTTGTATTTCATGACAGATGGTAGGGTTTATCATATAAGACAAAATGCCATTCCATTGAAGTATTTTGAAGAATTGGAGCATGTACTTTTCTTACTTCAAGTGGATGACAGAATAACAGGAACTGCTGCAAACTATTTAAAAGAACAGATTCAGAGATAGAAAAGGCTTTATTCTGTTAAGTCTGACAGCACATACGTTCCAAAGTACAGAGATCACAATGGTGATATAGTTGAAATGAAGCCCAACACTGCTAAGATTATAACTACCTTTCTGGGGTACAGGGCTGTTGAATTCAATCTTGAGTCTGATAAAGCTTATTTGATCAGACTGGATCAGGATATAAGAAAAGCAAAGATTAATGATCTCAGAGCTGCGATCTTTCAAATTGGTGAAGATACTGCAGAGCTTAAAGATGCCAAAAGGAGAATGATTGATGAACTCAGATATGCTGAGAGATGTTTGTTGAAGAACTTTCTTAGAACAACTCCTGACATCAGAGAGATCAGATGATGAAGCCAAGTCGAAGATCTACAACTGCTTAAATTCTGATATTTGTACAGACTGAAGTTGTTATCAGAAGTTGAATATTGGTAAAGCTTTAAGGACTGTAAGTTGTAGTTATCTAGTCTAATTCTCATGCATTTGTACTTAATATTTTTGACATCATCAAATTTCTGTTAAACTTGTATATTATGCTAATTTACAAGTTGGGGGAGATTGTTAGATATATTTGATAATGTCATGGCTAATATGATTTATGTTTAGATTTCAGATCTTACTTAACAGGACAAATCAGTACTTAACCGTTGATCAGTACTTATACTGGAAGTCAGGACTTAAGGATATCAGTACTTATATTATCAGGAGATAATCATCAGAAGTTAGGTATCAGAACTTAAGTGCTGAAGGACGATCAGATAAGGACAGTAGCTGACTAAAGGAAAGAAGATCAAGATAAACATAAGAAGAGATATGCATGAAGAAGGAGTTCCGTGAAGAATGGAATACTTGGAAGAAAAGATATCTGATTGATATATTTTAGGAAGCAGAATTATATTCCATATCAATTAGCGATTATCTTGTAACTGTGTAGTATATAAACACAGACATAGGGTTTACACTATAAGTGTTATCATATTCGAGAAGATTATTCATTGTAACCCTAGCAGCTCTCGTGATATGTGTTCATCACTGAGAGGTAACAGTTCCATACTGTAACAGAGTTTATTGTTTCAATAAAGTTTGTTTTCTGTTACTTAATATATTAAAGTTCGATTTGATTGTATTATACACTGTATTCACCCCCCTCTACAGTGTGTGTGACCTAACAAATAGGAATAAGTAACCCTATTAAGAATTGATTATTTAGGTGACTTAATTCAGGGAGTGTGTTATTTCTCGGGGAATGACTTAAGATCCAGCCTGAGAACGTATCGAAAACTGCAGTTAAAATGAAATGTGGGCATCACAATTTTTGGTAATGTTATTTGGAGTAACAAGTGTATCAGTAGTGAACATGGTGTATAAGCATGATTATATTTATTGATAACATCCTCAGCTATTCGAAGACTAAGGATGTCTATGTGGAACGCCAAAGGATTTCCCTACGAATATTAGAAGGAAGGCAACTATATATTAAGTTTCAAGTATGAATTTTGGCTGAGAGTAACAAATGATTCCGATTATTCCATTAACGAACATTTAAGCAAGGCCGATGTAGTAACAGATGCCCTGTATAGAAGGAAAGGATTGAATGTGATTAAAATCGCTAAGGAGTTAATAAAGGAATAGGGAAAAAGTGGAATGTGAAGTTCAAATATCTGAAGGTGAGAAGAAGTGAAGATATGAGATTACCTTCCAGTCTTAACTGATGGAGAGAAGCAAGAGGTGTTCGAATGTTTGGAAACTAAATTGAAAATGAGCACCACCTATCATTCGTAGACGAAGGGTCAAAGTGAAAGGACGATTCAGGCAATATAAGATATATTGAGAGTATATAGTATGAATCTAAAAGGAAACTGTGGTAATCACCTACCATTGATTGAGTATTCTATGTTAATAATTATCATGTTAGTAGGGAATGCTACCTTGCGAAGCCCTGTGTGAGCATAGGTGTGAGTTCCCCTCTATTGAGAGAAAGTGGGAGTAGAAATGTTGTTAGATCTTGAGTAAATTCAGCGCACCAAGGACGTAGTGGTGTTGATTCGAAAAAGAGTTGACGCAACTTGGGATGGAAAAAGAAAGAAGACGGATTTGCATCGAAAGAGTATGGATATAAAAGTGGGATCGTGGGTATTGACAAAATTTCACCTTGAAAGAAATTAGTTAGGTTTAGTTAGAAGGGGCGAGTTGAGCCCTAAATATATGTACCCGTTGGAGGTATTGAGGAAGATAGATGAAGTGCTCATGAGTTAGCATTGTCATTACAGTTGCAGACATTTATAATGTGTTCTGCATGTCATTGTTAAAGTGATATATTCTTGATTCGAATCAAGCCGTTGAATAGGAGCCAATGGGCTCTCATCCAAATTGTTCTGCGTGGAATGATTGACCCAGAACCTAGGTCATTATGAGCGAATCCTTAGGAATGAATTTATATCTATAGTGAGTATGCTTTGAATGAATCCTCGAGTGGAAGAGTCCACTTGGGAGTTAGAGTCGGATATGCTTGACAAATATCCTCATTTGTTTAATTAGATCAGATTCTGAGGACAGAATCTTTTTAAGGGGGGAAGGATATAATGACTCGTACACTTCTGTAATATTTAAATATGTAATTATTAAATAATTAAATAAATAAATTATGGGTATGGATTACGTCAGCTGGATATTATTTTTGTTAATATTTTATTAATGATATGTGATTATTGGTATTCGAGGATTGTTTATGTAATTAGTTGTGGCGCTGTGTTATTGTGTTTTTGTAGTTAAAAGTGATTTTATTCAAATTTTATTTCCATAATTATTTGGATTGTCTCTAAAAATATTTTCATCGCTTTACAATTTTATTTATTATTTTTAGGAGTTTATAAAATTGAGAAATCAATATTCTACTGAATATTTAGTCATATATGATTTTTTGATTGTAGTTATTTGTTAAATCCATATTTAATTCCAAAGTTCCTCAAAAAATTATGAAACTCATATTTATTTAAGTTTGGAATATTCCGAGAATTTTAAAATTATTTTGGTAATTTTTGGGATAAATATCACATGCGCGTTGTTTCGTTTATTCGTTAAAAACGGGTATCAATTGTGTTTCAAAAATTATTTTAAAATTTTGAAAATTCTATTTTTATTAACTTTTAATTATTTGTGATATTTATAAAATATTTTATTAATGCTCGAGTTTTAATTACCCGTGAATTGCTCGTTAAAACTAAAATGCGGGTCAGTAATATTTTGTTGTGGGGTTTATATGTACGTACCCAATGACTATCGGAATGTCGATCGGTTATATGTACGTACCTTATATGAAATCTGATTATGTGTTGTGAT
The DNA here is from genome assembly GCF_009905375.1 of Apium graveolens. Lineage (NCBI taxonomy): Eukaryota > Viridiplantae > Streptophyta > Magnoliopsida > Apiales > Apiaceae > Apium > Apium graveolens. The sequence continues at coordinate 81,643,470 of NC_133655.1, forward strand.
GAAATACTTTACGAAAATTGATAACCCTAATTTCATAAAAGGATAAATATACCTACTTTCTGAAAACAAACACCGAAACGACTTTCGAAGACGTGAACCTTAATTGATACGTGTATTATAATATTGAAGATGTTACAAGTCGGGTTTTGTTAATGTTCGGGTAGATTGTTAGCGAGGATATGTCAAGCATAATCGAAGGTCTAAGTTAGGGTGTTTCGGCTTTGTAGGTGCTAGTCGGAAGGCTCAAGAGTTGGCATTAGATAGCCTAGTGGACAGTCGACGAGTTCAGTAAGGTTTCGATCGAAGGACCTGAGTGATGGAGTCGAATCTAGGGTAATCTAGTGGTTAGACGTTAAAGTCTGAGCGTCCGTGTCTGCTCAAGGTCAATCGATATTATTTGTAAAGCTCTGCAAGGCAAGTACCCCTGAACAAATCTTTTACAGTTCAGTACTATCTAAATAATTGTTGATTTAAATTTACGTACTGGAACATAACGTTTTAAGTTACGTATCCGCTGTGTTCAAATTGTTTTGTTAACTTGTGTTTTGGGGGAAAAGTAACTTCTGAAAATGCCTATCTCTAAATTTTGAATAAAATGAAAATGTTTTGGAAAGTGTGTTGTGATATAATTGTTTTGACAAGAGATAGGTAAGGGATTTGGAAAACTGGATAAAAATGATCAGATAATTGGATGAGTGTGCGCAGGAGGCCCGTAACGGCCTGGAAGATAGCGTAAGAGGGGAAGTGGTTGCGCACCCTATTATAACAACCAGCCCAGCGTGAGAGGGACATAGCTAGTCTTTGAGTTCCGGAACAAGTTTTCATAGGATAGCCAAGATAGAGTTATCCTATGGAGATAGCCTGATCAGCTGTCTCACCAGGGATCATCCAATACTTTTATATCTGAGCAAGTGATTTTGAGGTTCCTGGAGAAGAACAAGTTTTATAGGTCCTGTGATGGGACAAGTTTTATAGGTCCTGTGATGGGACAAGTTTTATGGTTCCCATAACGGAACAAATAATTTTGGGTCCCCGTAACGGGACAAATAGTTTTATGGGTCCTGCGATGGGACGGAAGATTTGAAAATGAAAGTAGCATGCTAAAATTGAACTCTGGTATTTATGCACAGCACACAACTGTTGATTTGGTTTTACAGAGCATGCTAGTTTTGATATCCAGTTCATATATGTTTTACTTATTTTCTAGCAAGTTATGAATTCTGTTCCTAAAACTGTTTATCATAAACTGTTTTTGATTATTATTCATATAGTGGTACTGCTGAGCAATTGATTGCTCACCCTTGCAAAATGTTTTATATATGTATTGCAGATGCTTAGGGGATTCCCCCGTGGTAGTCAGGGCAGAGTTCCAGTTCCTTCCGTGTCAGGATCCTCTGAGGTAGTTGTGTTGGACCCAAGCGGGTCTGTTGAGTTGCTGAACAAAGAATAGTATTATTTGGATTGTCTTTAGTAAGTTGGTTTTGTGATGGTTGTAACCTAAGTCATACTTAAAACCTGGAAAAGATCTTGGAAAAAAAAGGGTCGTGTTTATATAATAATGTTGAGTTGGATTATGTTATGTTGTTAATATTGTTATTGATGACCCCGGGGTTGAGGCCGTCACAATTATGGTCTACATGTGGACAAGATTCCAATCTTCTGTGACAACACAAGGGCCATTGCCATCACTGAAAATCCTGTGCAGCATTCAAGGACCAAGCACATTGACATCAAATACCACTTCATAAAAGAGCATGTTATGAATAGTACTGTGGAACTTCATTTTGTTCCAAGTGAGTAGTAACTTGGAGACATCTTTACCAAACCACTTAATGAATCAACTTTTACTAGGTTGGTAAGTGAGTTATGTATGCTAAACTACTCTTAAATTTCAATTATAGATGTCTACGCAATTTGTTATGCAGCCAAAAATAATTTTGACTTTATTATAATTACTGGTCAGGATTTGCAAACTGGCAAATCCTGATGCTTGATCAGGATTTGCAAGTTGACAAATCCTGACACCAAAATCAGGATTTGCTAAGGGTAAATACTGATGGAATTCAATGGATAAGGATTATTCGTTGAAAGTCAAAAATATTTTTGAACACATTATCCTTCAACGGATGATGATGTATTGAATATTCCTTGAACTATTATAACCGTTGAATCCAAATATTTATCCGTCAAAACATACTACAAGTCTGTAAGTATACTTTGATAGATTATTTTTGGAATTTCTACAGTTTACTTTATTTTTAAATGATTATTTTTGGCAATTATCATCGGATATTTAATTTTTTTAATAATTTGTTTGTCTTTTTCTGAGAAAGTATAAAAGTCTATTTCAATTACAGATCTCACTTTTATCTTTCTCTAAATTCACAAGGCAAATTAACTCTCTTCGTCTCCAAAACCTCTTTTCTCTCTGTAACTTCAAAAGCTAGAAAAAATAGCACCTATTGTAAAAATCATGTCTCAATCTAGGTTTATCTATGAGAAGAATGACTTTGTGGTCATGGTGGACAAGAGTTTTGCTTAGGAAGACTATCACAAAATGATGGACTTCATTAGCAACTGCAAATTGAAGTATGCCATGCTCGAGTCACCAACCATTTACTATGAAGTTATGGAAGAGGTATGGACTACTACTGTATTTGATTCCAAGAACATCACTATTATCTTTAATCTCAAAGGTACAAACTACTGTGTTAACTGTGATGCCATTTAGTCATGTTTTAAACTACCTGAAAATAACACAATTGTTCCACACACTGACACTGATGTGGTTAACTTGCTTAATTATATGGGCTACTCTCTTGATACTGCTAGCGTAGGTAATATTAATAGGAGGTGTCAGAAAAGAGTAGAGTTTTTATGTGTGATGATTTTATCAAGGTGTTTTCAGGAAAAATTAGTAATTTTGATGCCATAACTTCTTCCTTGGTTAACATGCTCTATAGGCTCTTATCTGACAAATATTTCAATTTTAGCAACTATGTCATTCTAGAAATAAGGTATAAACTAAGAGATATTCAGAAAAGACCTGGAAATGTGTATTATGCTAGATTTTTAATGATGATAGCTAACCATGTTTATGAGAATCTTGTAATTGAGAACCCAAACAACAAGCTTGCTTGTTGGGTTCAAGAAAAGAGAGTTCTTGCAGATTGGAACAAGAACAACCTAAACAGTGAGGTGCCCCTCAACTACCTTCCAATCATTGAGGCACCTCAGGTAAGTGAGGTAAATGTTTCTCTTCTTATCTCTTCCTAACCTACAGTTTCTTTGAATTCAACTGTGGCTATGGCATCTGTGATAGTGACCAAACCGATGCCTACCCAAGCCAAAAAACCAAAATCTTCAAAACCAACCTCTAGTGTCTCTCAAAAGACACCAGTTGTAATAACTACCACAACCCTTGAGGGGAGTGTACAGGGTAGTGAGCTTGGTGAGGGAAGGGGTGAAAATCAAAGAAGCCCCAAGGATAAGGCGTGTGAGGCAAGTGTGACCCAAACCAGCCACGCTGCAGTCTCCCAAAAGATTGTAGTTGTTCAAAAGGAAATAACCTCATTTCTAGCTGCATCCTTTTAAAAGGATGTAACGATTGAAACAAGCTCTCCACCAAGAGCACAGAACAAGATGGGTAGGGACACTAACCAAACACAAACTTATATAAGAAAGAAGAAGGCTAAACCAATGGGGGAGTCACAAGGTGCACACATAGTGCCAAATGCAGTCAAAGACTTAGTTACTGCACCTTCTCAAAGTCAGATTAATGTGGCTCCAATAAAAGTGGAGTCACACCCCCATTCTCTCATAATTGAAACACCACACACACAAAATTCTCCCATAAATTCTCTAGATGTGGATATGATAAACACATCAATTCTCGATTCTCCATCTCGTAAATTCATGGAGGAGCCAAAATCTCAAGTAAGTATCATCATCTAATTGATGATTTGTTGGATCACTTGGATCACTTGACAATCCTTTCTCAAACTATTGGAGAGTCTCTACAAAAAAATCTAATATCAATCTCCACAGACTCAATAATAGTTTCAACTTTTATTCCTTTTTTTCTACTCTTTCAACAAATATCCATCATCCATTGATCAGTGATTGTCTTTCAACGGATATGCTTCACAGCACTCATCTGTTGATAATTCCAACTACACTTTCAACGGATATTTCACATCCATTGAATGTCACTGCACCACTTAATATTTCAAAATATATTATAAGTGCAGATGATTTAGTAGTTGTCCAATCACTGTTAGGATTGAGGGAAGAGAGTGAATTGAGTGAGAGGCTGGGTTGCTCCCAGATAAAAAAAAGGAAATGAGTGAACCTATACATGATATTTCTTCCAGCATGGAAAAAAAGAGTGAGAGGAGTCCCGCCTTAGAATATGAAGGTGAGGGTGTGAGGGTGGTGAGCCGCCCTTGATGCAAGAAAAGAGAGAAATTGAGAGAAAGGCAGGTATAAGAGAGATAAGGATGTAAGCCATTGCAAGTGAGTCAATGAATGTCAATGAGGCTGAAAGAAAAAGACTATACCAGCAAAAATATAGAGCTGTTATAGATTCCATTTCCCTATATGTTGAGACATTTACTCACACTGTTACAGCCTACCAAATATTAGTTGTTCTGGGCAATGGGGAGGCAAAAAGGACACTCAATCTAGTACACACAACAACATCCATGCAAAGGGCTAAAGATGATTTGTCCTCTCTACCTCCTACAGTTGATGATGTGGACTCAAACTTTGGAGCTCATGGTGATTCTGAGTTTGAAGATGATTTTGATGATGAAGTTGGCACCAACTTAGGGGGAGATGAAGGCCCTAGTTCTTCTACACAAACTTCAGAATGGATGCTCAATAAGGAATGCGGCTATCATCACTTCACATTAACAATGTTCAAATTAATAAATCAAACTCAGTCAGCTATTCAGGCCACTACAGATGCCAGCACCAAAGCCCTCTTAGAAGCCCATCTTGAGTCACTCCAATTACACAAAATTCAGAATCTCAACCAGACTCAAGATGTTGATGACATGAAGAATGAAGTCGAGGCAGTTAAAAAAGAGTTGAATGAGAAGCTTAAGGAAAAACTTCCAGCACCAACTATGAGGGAAGTACAGCTCAAGTTGAGGAAGGAAAGTGATTTGGCAAGGAAGGTTGATGTCCTCACTGACAAACTATCTAGAGTTGAAAACTCTGTGGCCAAGATACTGGAAGGTCAAGACAAATAGACTCAAATCCTTCAACATTTAGGGGCTGCTCAAACTTCAAACCTTGTTTTACTTGATGATAACAAAAGGAGGGAAAAGGATGTGCACATTCAAGTCAGTAAGGTAATAGTTCCAGCTATTACCATCTCAAAGCCACCAGCCTTGGACAACATTGATCTAATCAATCTTGCAGCAGCTGAGCTCAAGATAAAAGAACAGAGAAAATAGATTGATAAAAAGATTGCAAAAGTATTTGGTTCAACTGCTAATCAAGCAAAAACTATGAAGCACTACACATAGTTGAAGCCAAGGGTGAATCTTCAATGAAGAATGAATTCAAGAACTTTGTGGTGCTAAAGCCTAAACAGGAAAGTGTCACAATGTTAACAAAGCACCCAATTTTGGTTGATTACTCTCCTCCTAGACCTGATGAAGAAAAGCTGATGGGTGCATCGATTGCCAGTTTCAAAATAACCAAGGATGCCATCTTAAGAAAAAGAATAACAAGAATTTACAGATATGGAAATATGCTATCTGTCTTGACTGGGCACCCTCAGTTTGGGGAAGCTAAAGATAAGGAAAAATTGAAGACTAGGAGCTTAGAAAAAAAAAGGAAGAAGCAAGCCACTAAAGGAGTTAAAAAAATTGGAAATGCCTAAAGTCACCCAATTGTGCCTACTGTGAAGCCAGTTGAATTCAAGGTTCATCCAGGTGTAAATTGCCATTGTGAACTGATTATACCTAAGGATGAACCCATAGATTGGGATAGTTTACCTCTTCCTAATCTAAATCTACCACTACTTGTTAAAAAAAGACTCCAAGAAGGAAACACATTGGAATCAAAACTAACCCACCTCAATTCAAAGCCATCTCCAAGCCAAAGACCATAGTCAATAAGGAGGATCAACTCTTCACATGTGATATCAAAGAATTCTCTGACATAAATCTTTATCTGGATGAGATATATATAAATTTCTTTTTTCTTTTTTAGAGGAAATAAGAGGGATTGATGCTTCATACAAGCTTCCAGAAAGATTGGTGTTCAAATATACGGGTGGCAAGGAGATTACATCGCCTCTCTACAGAATTCTCAATGAAGGCAGTGTCATAGTGAAGGTGTTTTCTGCTATAAAGAAATATTTTGGATTCATTAAGATGGCTAAATCAGAAGTGCTTAGCAGGATCAGCCAAATCAGACAAAGCTAGAGAGATCCAAATGCACTACCTAGAGTTTTGACTATCCCATACATTGGTGATAGAGTGCATTTGAGACTCTACTAGATGATGGAGTTTAGAGATGAAAAGTATGTCAGAAGATTTTTCAGACTTGAAGACCAATTGAAAATATCAAGTAATGATACTCTCAAAGAAATGCAGGAGATGCTGGATATCAATAATGAAAATGAAGTTGAACTCTTTAGACAATTTCAGAACCAGATTGAGGAGAAAGATAAGAAGTTGAGGAAGAAGACAAATGATTCAAGGGATAAAGTAATCAATATGATCTCAGGAGGTCCTACAGCAGCCGGGACTACAAGGAACTCTCGAAAAGCTTATATGAGAGAGGTGATGAGAATAGTTGGAGAACCATCTAAACGTTCTAAGTTAGAGGTGACGCTTGAATCTGGTGACCCAGACCTTGAAGGAACTCTGGTTATCACTCCGGTAATTGGAAATTTTCCTGTTATGAGGGTCATAGTGGACAATGGAAATTTTGTGGATATTCTTTTCCATTATACATTTATAAGGATGGGCTACAGTGATTCTCAACTAACTCCATCTAACGCACCCATATACGGGTTTAACCACGTGGAATGCAAAGTCGAAGGAGCAATATAACTTCCCGTAACTATCGGGGAAGAGCCCAGGGAGGACACAGATATTGAACTTCCAGGTTGTCAAGACATCCTCTACTTATAATGCCATCATGGGTAGAATAAGGACTCATGCGTTTAAAGACATGCCCTCAACCTACCACATGGTACTGCAGTTCCTAACTAGGACCGGTGTTGGAGAGGTGAAAGGAGATCAAAAAATGGCCCAAAGTTGCTACGTTCAGCACAGGCCCGATGGAACCGGGGGCAGGTCCTTCCCATAGAAGACATGGATGTCCGTGAGAATGATGAACTTTGAGGGAACCCAGCAGAGGACGGTCCCAATTCCCTTAGACTTCTTAGACCCGGAGAAGTTCACGTATATTAGAGCATCTCTGGACAAGCCCTTGAAGGGCCAATTGACAACTTTCCTATAAAAGAACAGTGATGTGTTTGCTTGGACATCAGCTGATAGGCCTGGGATTGACCCGAACCTTATAAATCATAGGTTGAAAGTTGACCCGACTCGAAAGGTTATGAAGCAGAAGAAGAGAACTTATGCCCCTGATAGGCTGGAAGCCATTAAACAGGAGGTCGAGAAGCTCTTAGAAGCTGGATTCATTGAGGAAGTGTAATTTCCTGAGTGGTTGTGCAATCCTGTAATGGTTAAAAAGGCCAATGGAAAGTGGAGGATGTGCATCAACTTCACTGACTTGAATGATGCTTGTCTCAAGGACTGCTACCCCCACCAAGGATTGATACCCTGATCGACGCCACTGCTGAACACGAGATGCTAAGTTTTATGGATGGCTTCAGCGGTTATAATCAGATTAAAATGCATAAGGATGACACCCCCAAGGTATCTTTCATAACTGACTTTGGTGTCTTTTGTTATCATGTTTTGGCTTTTGGACTTAAGATTGCAAGAGCTACTTACCAAAGGTTGGTAAATAAGATATTTGCCCATATAATTGGGAAGACCATGGAGGTCTATATTGATGCCATGTTAGTCAAAAGCCTAAGCAATGATGATCATATTAGTCATCTCAGAGAGGCGTTTGAAGTGCTGAGGCACCACAAAATGATGTTAAACCCCACAAAGTGTGCTTTTGGTGTTGGGTCTGGAAATTTTTGGGTCACATGGTCTCTAAGAGGGGAATAGAGTCCAACCCCGACAAGATCAAAGCCATCATGGACATGGAGCCACGCTCCATCAAGGATGTCCAAAAGCTGACAGGAAGAATCGCAGCTCTAGGGAGGTTCATCTCCAAGTCTGGAGATAAATGCCTGCCTTTTTTAAAACCCTTAAGAAGGTGAAGAATATTAAATGGACAGCTGAGAGCCAAACGTCTTTTGAATAACTAAAAAAGTACATGACTGAAGCCTCTTTGTTGGCCAAACCGAGTCCGTAGGACACCCTTTATTTGTACCTAGTGGTATCCGAACAAGCCGTGAGTGCAGTCCTAATAAAGGAAGAACAGAAACTTCAGAAGCCTGTATACTATGTAAGCAAGGTGCTCCATGGAGCAGAGTTGAATTATTCCACCACAGAGAAGTTCACGCTTGCTCTCATTACATTCTCGAGGAAGTTGAGACCGTACTTCCAGGCTCACAAGGTCGAAGTCCTGACGGACCAACCCTTGAGGAACATTCTTCGTAGCCCAAAGGCCAACAGAAGGCTCATCAAGTGGGCAATTGAGTTAGGAGTTTTGAGCAAGATTGAAGTTGTACGTATAACTCAACAATACTGGTTTGGATAAATCAACATAGAAAAAAGAATTTGAAATAATCTATATTCCACTAGAAGCAGTACAGATTATTTATTGGGCATATACACAAAGGTTTTGTTAAATGCAGTGAAGAAGACGTCAATAGTGATCCGTATGAAGTTCAATAATATGTTCAGGCATCAGAAAAATAAGGTTGGAGACATTCGAAGCAGTTATCGGGATCAGGGTGAAGACCTTAAGGATTCCCAATGAAGTTAGTTATATTTGGTAGATGACTTAACAGTGGTTTGTACGGGTAAAATACGAAGGCATGAGAGCAGAACTAGTCGTCTGGAATCCAGATCCTTGCACTAGACACTAGACGTCAGTGATCTATGAAAGGAAACGGAGTATTATTTTTAGAAATATTATTAAGTGGTTTTTGTACTCGATAGGACTGAAAATATTTTTAAAGTGTAAAGATCCGGAGATTAGAAGGCTTGAAGATACAAAGGACTATAGCCCGAGAATTTACGGGATTTATTTTAATCAATGGCTGATTTTTTATTAAATGAATAAATGGAAATCAATTCATTTATTTATTTAATTTTACATCAATAATTGATTCTAAATAAATAAATTAGTATTTGATTTTTTATTAAATGAATAAATGAAATCTAATTCATTTGTTTATTTAATTTAACATCAACATTTGATTTTGGAAAATAAATTGATGTTTGATTTTTAATTAAATAAATAAATGAAATCTAATTTATTTATTTATTTATTTATTTTAATATCAAATGTTTTATTTATTTTCAAAGCCTTTCAGCCATATTATGCATGCATGCTAGTGTTTGTTTATTTACTAAACAAAAGAAACACAGAACAGAGTTGGTAATCAAGAAAATGGTAGCTCAAGTTTTCTGTTTTGTGGAGCGCGTGAAATGCTTTAGCGTGTGTCATGCATGTCCTGTACTGCTCTTCCGTGTGCATATGATGCGCGAGTGGAAGTCTCTCATGGCTGCTTTGGATTGACAAGCGTGTGACTTCACTCTCGTGCTGTTGTATCACTCGAGGTCAATAGAAATAAAAGCATAGGCAACAACTACACAGGAAAACAACTACACAGGAAGAGCAATTAAGTAAGTTGCCTTGTAGTAATTGTTGAGAGTCCTAAGTGCAACAAACACTCAAGGTCTCCAGTAACTTCCTACAGGGCAATTCCAGTCGCAAGTAAATGTGTAAAGAAAAATGCAAGTAAATCATTCCCATTCTACTACCTGGTCGCCAGTAAGAATTAAGTAAATTAATTCCAAGTGCAAAAATTCATTTATCTCTCTAGTGGTCGCAAGTTAGTGTGAGGCTGAGACAAAAATTAAGAATGCAAGTCAGTACTATCAAGGAAGTTACAGGTCGCAAGTAAAATTAAAGTGCAGCCAGTGGTCGCAAGTAACTTGGAAATGCAAGCTGTATCAATTTAAATGTTTGATCCTGGTGTAGCCACGTAATCATCTTCTCTCTCCAACCTACCACTCAATATAATCAATTAGCAGCAGATTGTATTTGCATCTCTCCATTTTTACAAAGTGTGAAACTCTTACGAAATTGTTTCAGCATTTCTTAAAAACTTGATTTGACAAGAAGAGGTCATGTCCAATTTGATTCACACCATTTAAAGCCTTACAAACTTGTAACACTCATTATTTAAAACTCCTTTGATTGTATTTAATACCTTTTGATAAGAGTTTTAAATTTTTAGAGTGATAAGAAGATCCCTAGATTTATAGCTTGTTGCTTTGGTTCTTTTTATATTTGTAGCTTCGAATCTTTATATTTGGAGTTGTAAGCAAACCCTCCAGGTATGTATACTTTTGAATAAAAAGAATATTTACACAAAATCTCTTTGTTTGTTTATTTCATTATAGTTTTGATATTCCGCTGCATTAAATCGATAAAAATAAAAAACATACATTCACCCCCTCTATATGTACCTTTTGGACCTAACAAGGAGAATTTGATATCAAGTATAAGCCTCGAACGGCCGTCAAGGCTCAGGCCTTAGCAGACTTCGTGGTTGAATTCACCATTAATGACCAAGAAGTCGGGGGGCAAGAGATAGTAACCCCGGAAGGAGGAGAGAAAGAAAAGAATAAAGAAACGACCCTGAAAAAGTATTGGGTTCTCCATTTTGACGGAGCGTCCAAAATAAAATCTAGTGGTGCAGGCCTAGTCTTGCAAAGCCCCGATGGGTTCATGATTGAGTATGCTTTGAAGTTGGACTTTACAACTACGAATAACGAAGCAGAATACGAAGCATTGATAGCCGACTTAGGCTTGGCTAGAGTCGTGAGGGCCAAAAACCTGAAGGTCTATGGAGACTCAAGACTTGTAGTTGCTCAAGTCAATGGAGAGTTTGAGGCAAAAGATGACACTATGGCCAAGTACATGAGAGTCGTGAAGGGAATACTGACTCAGTTTGATGAATTATACACAGAGCATGTTCCGAGAGAGGAGAACACTATGGCTGATGCCCTATCCCAGTTCGCCTCATCTGAGATCGAGAACTATCCGAGAAGTATCTACTTCCAGGTCCTGAAGACCCCTACTATACATGTCATAAATCTAATATCACTGATTGGTGTGGCAAGTTGTTGGATAGACCCGATTAAAACCGACCTAGAGACTGGATGGCTCCACGACAATGCCCAGGAGGCACGCAAGCTGTCGATATGAGCATTGAGATATTCATTGATTGAAGCCCTTATCTACAAGAGGTCCTTTGTTATTCCATACCTAAAGTGCTTGAGACATCTTGAAGCAGAGGAGTCGCTTAAAGAAGCCCATGAAGGGATTTGTGGACAACACTTGGGGGGCAGGGCCCTCGCTTACAAGATAACTCGATTGGTATACTACTGGCCAACTATGCTAGCTGATGCAAAGACTTATGTGAAGAAATGTGATAGATGCCAAAGGCACTCCCCAATAGTATTACAGCCCCCAGAGAGGCTTACATCTATCAGCACACCCATCCCTTTTGCTATGTGGGGAATGGATATACTTGGACCATTTTTTGTAGCATCGGGACAGAGGAAGTTCATTGTGGTAGCCATAGACTATTTCACAAAGTAGATTGAGGCTAAGGCACTAGCCAAGATAACCACCAAGAAAATTGCCCAATTCTTCTAGGAGAATGTGATATGCCGATTTGGGATCTCACGCATCTTTATCACGGATAATGGGCGACAATTTGATAATGCAGAGTACATAGAGTATTGTGATGATAATAAACATAGAGCTTCGCTTCACCTCGGTCGCATACCCACAAGCGAACGGGCAGGCGGAAGTGGTTAACAGAATCATCCTTGATGGACTTAAGAAAAGGGTAGAACACTCAAGGAATACTTGGGCAGATGAGTTGCTACCTATACTATGGGCATATCGCACCACCTGCAAGGTGACTACTGAAGCTACCCCATTTATGCTGGCTTACAGAGCCGAGGCCGTGGTGCCCCTCCAGATCACCTATGAATCACCTAGGATCGAAGATTATGAACCAAAGACCAATGAAGAAGGCATGAGGCTCGCTCTCGATCTCATTGATGAGGTCAGAGATGAGGCCAATACCCGTAATGCAGGGCATCAATGAAGAGCCTCCCTCTATTACAATAGAATGGTTAAAGAAAGGTTCTTTCAGTAATGGGACTTGGTTCTGAGGAAGATTGAGGCATCAGGATTCGGGGGGAGAGGAAAACTAGCCCCTAACTAGGAAGAGCCTTATAAGGCCAGGTAGGTATTAGGACGAGGATCCTATAAGTTGGAGACCCTGAACGGTGACGAAGTGCCCCGTACTTTGGCACGCATCAAACCTGAAGGTTTATTATGTTTAGGAAGTTTGTGATTTATTCCCAGTACATAGTATTAAGTTTATGAATAAGGTCGAAGAAATCATCTTATGTAAGGGTTGAACCCATTTCTCAGAGATGTTATCTATTTATACAAGTTTATTTCTATCATCTTGCCTACCAATTTATTTAAGTATGAGCATTTAAAGAATGCAAGTCTCGAAGGACCAAATACCGAAAATAAAGACAAGTATGAAACGAAATCAAACATAATGCATAAATAAGGATCCTGAAGGATCTTAAGTCAAGTCTCGAAGGACCAATAGAATACAAACCAATATAATCTGAATAAATAAAGTCTGAAAATACAGCCACATGCGGCAATCTAGCCATGCAATACCATAACAGTCACTCGCCAGAAGATCCCTCCTCTTCCTCACATTCCCCGCTCTCTGGCCTTCTTCATCCCCCCTCTTACTCATCTGAACTAGCCTCGGAGGAGGAGTTGCTGCTCCCTGCAATCGGCTCCTTGATCTTTCCGTAACTGCTTTGGAGCTGGGACTACCCAAATGGGACTTACCCTTAGAAACAGAACCCCCACAACTGGAACTAGACTGAGACCGTATACGGGGAGTCTTGGGCACAGACTCGGAGGCCTTCCCGGAGGGGTCCATAACAGGTAACTTCCAGGGGAAATAGAGGAGAATTCGGTCGACCACGTCTGGATACATGTCATGAACATCCTTGACTCCCCTCTTCCAACCTATGGCAAGGTTGACAGGGCGCATCTCATCGTCGTGCTCATCCATCATCTTAGTGAATGACGAGGATCTATGGTATGAGTCCACGCGGTCTTTCCATTCCTTCTTCCGATTCTCCTCCACTTTATGCACTTCCTCTCCAAGGATGCAATATTTCCCTCCATTTCATGGGCTTTGAACTCCCACTCGTCCGAAGAGATCTTCATCTTGTTCATTGAGGTCTACAGTACTGCATAGTCACTTCTCATCTTTATGCTCTGAGTGGAGGACGTAGCGAAGTAAGCATTGGCCTGACAAGGGGAAAATAAAGAGGAGTTATAAAAATTTTAAGTCATAAGGGATGAGTCCCCAAGCACAAGGCCTAGACCGACCATCCTTGGCCGACCAACATGAAACAAGGTCCTTTGGCCGAGCAGGACCCCCTTTAAGGGTGATTCCTATGAAATTTCTTCAAGTTCTAGAAGAAGTGCACTTAAATAAATGTTTATACAAGTTGAAGTGTACCTAATACAAGGCGTGAGGCCCCAGCATCTCGGCCTCAAGTAGTTTTTCCCCAGAGGAGACAAACAAAAGGTCGGGAGGAGTAACGCAATTCCTCGACCACTCGAGGGCTAGACCCGGATTGTTAAACACCGAGTCATTGGCGTACATACCCCAACAAGGTTCCCAAGGTGTCCTTGCACTCCCATCAAAGTATTTGGTCCTCTTTTTTCCAGATCCAGACACTTCAAGGAAAGCCAAAATCTTTGGGACACGGTTGGCTTGCTTGGCTGCATCCCGGGCCATCCTTCCCGTGACCACACAGCTCTTGTTGACCTTGGCGTCAAGAGCCTCACCAGCTGAAACGAGATGAAAAGAAGTTAGTATAAGAATAAACTTGCACAAAGTTGAAGTAGAATAAAAATAAATATCCTCTATAGAAAGGCTGTTAATGCTAGCCTCGACGAGCTTGGTTTCTGTTACGAACTCCCAATAAAGGGTTCTCCCGTCATCATCAATAAGGAGGTCACGGGCAAGAAGCTCAGCAACTGAAAGATTGAGAATGTAATGAGAACTGTCAACTGGAATGTTGAAGTCACGCCTGAAGTACACCCCCAAGTCTCCACCGATACATTATAAGACCACAAACTACTTATTCCAGTTGTGGTTTAAGTCATGAAGAGAACTCGTGTTCACTATATGAAGAACATGAGCCCTATACTGTATCATGACCCAACCTAGTATGTTCAGAGGAGAAGTTTTCATCTAAAGATGCTTCAGAACATTGTTACGCTCAATGGGATGCCCAAGTCATGGAACCTCACTATAAAGATAATGATAAAAGCCCATCCATTGGGGTAAAGCTGCACGGATGAATCTTGAGCTCAGCCAGAAGCCTCGGAATAAAGGGGTGCATGGAAAACTTTAGTCCGGACTTCAAGGCTGCCTTGTAACAAATAGTCTCTGGGGACTAAGATTGCAAGCCCTCTCACTAGGCTTAGCCTTGCGGATCTCTAAACATTCAGGCCAAGAGTAACTCGACCGAATCTCTTCAACATCCCCTTCACGGAGCATACTCCTATGGTGGAACGCATCAAAGAGGACAGTACTTGGGTACTCGTCCGCCCTCCCATCCAGCATGCTCTTCACACTGTTAAAACATGGTTAATAGAGAAAGGAGAAATAAAAGCTCTACCTTGTAGAGAGCAAATAGTAGCCCTCTAGTGCATAGCTTCCTTCATGGAGAAAAATGATTTGCTAGGACCTTAACCTTGAGACATCCTGAAAAGCTCGAGAAGAGTTGGGAGCTTGTGAAAAGCTTGAGAGAATTTAAGAATTTGAGAAGTTGAGAAATGAATGTGTGAATGGAAATGAACACTTCTCATATTCTTTTATAGGAAAAGAGCTACGTACTACAGCACGTCATAACTCTTCCTGGTTCGCGTTAGCAGGTACCTCTCGAAAGCCTGGCTGGTACTAAATATAAGTCATTAGTCTTAGCTAAGGGCTGATTACATTAATCACCAAGATTAATAAAGCTTATAAAAATTAGAACAAAATTAGCTTTTCAGCCGAACAAGTTTCGTGAAGGCTAGAGTACTCACAAGTACGAGAATAGAACATTCTCTTCATAACGGATCAGATTACCCTGTAGGAGACTCCCGAGGTTCATTAAGACCGGGCCTGGCCAACCAACCAACAAATGAGACCTTATGGCCGACCAGGAGCCTTTGTAGGAGAGTCCGGAGGGCCCCAAGGTCCATTAAGACTAGGCCTGGATCACCAGCCAACAAATGAGGTCTTACGGCCAACCAGGAGCCTCTATAGGAGAGCCCGGAAGGCCCCAAGGTCTGGTTAGAGCAGACCTGGAAGACCAGGAAACAAATGAGGCCTTACGGCCGACAAGGAGCCTCTATTGGAGAGCCTTAAGGTCTTCCGAAGTTGTTCTGGTGGCCCTCTTATGAAATTTTATGTGAATTCGTAAAAAGGGGTTGACCTCCAACAGAAACAAGTTTTGTGAAGACTAGGACGTCCACGAGAATGAGTTCCATAAAAATCCGAACGTCAGCGAGAACAAGTTATGTGAAGTCCAGAGGGTTCATGAAAATAAGTTTCGTGAAGAGTAAAGCGTTTACCGTAGCAAGTTCAGAAAATTTTTCCTCTTGGCCGACCAGACCACCCTGAGAGTGGCCCTAGAGCCCTCTTTGAAGTCTCTTGGAAAGGATAACCCTCAGCGGAAATAAGTATCGTGAAGACTAGAACATCTACGAGAATGAGTTTGTTGGAGTACAAAACATCCTATAAAGCAAGTTTTGAACAAGTTCAATGGAGTATAGGACTTCCTATAGAACAAGTTCAATATAGCACAGAACGTTCAATAGAACGAGTACAAAATGTTCGATAGAATGAGTACAGTATGTTCGCTGAAACAAGAGTAGCGGAACCACAAGGAACTCTAGGATCACCTTGAGATTAATTTCATGGATAACCAAGAGCAAGAAGAGCCTAGCAGAATACACGAAGGGCTTGCATCCGGATAGAAGGTTCTGCAATAAAAAATATTGGAGCAAACACCCCTGGCCAACAGGGGACAGGAGATCCTGCCCCTAGCCAACCAGGCCCGGCCGACCAGCTTGCAAAAGGACCTTTTGGCCGAGCAGGACTTCCTGCAGGTTGCCCTGCAGAAGGTCCCGCGGAGTCCCGGCGACCCCCTGAGAAATTTTTTGAAACTTTTTGCGAAAATAGGGAAAAATAGAAAAAGTTCGAAAATTTTAAATTTTCTGAATTTTAAGATTAAGCCCCGATTAGGGCCGATTAGTGAAATTTAGCCTCGATTGGGTCGATTAGTGTATATTACACATAATTAACCCATGTTAGGGGGAATTAGTGACTCGTGTGATAAAATTAGCCCCTATTAGGGCCCTTTAACCTATTCACTCACGTGATTAGTGTGAATTAGGGATCATTAGTGTCGTATGCATACTAATTAGTCCAGATAAAGAAAAATTAGCCTCAATTAGGGCAAATTAGCCTAGATTAAGGCCAATTAGTGTGTTCTAGCTTAAAATTAGGCTCTTTTAGGCCTAATAAGCAGTTGAACATGGAAATTAGCCTCTATTAGGGTCGATTAGCCCCGAATAGGGCCTGTTAGCATCTTTCATCATGTGATTAACCTTGACAAAGGTTAAGGGATGATAAAAGCTCGCTTTTTAGTCCCGATTAGGACCGTTTGGTGTTAAACTCTATCCAATTAGCTTGTGCAACAGCCTTAAGTGCGTAAACTCTCACTATATAAGTCATTGTAAATGTGTAGGTCGCTCCATACTTTACGATAGAACGGCAATACCCATGAAGGGCCGACACCCATGAAGGGTCGATACCCGAGAAGGGCCAAGTACCCCGAGTCACGAAAAGACCATTATAACTTCCATGAAAACTCAATCAGTATTCCTGAAAGTTGGGGGTAAATAATATGGATAGAAAATACATCCTAAAGACATATTAAATATCATATTAATTACACTTTGTCTTCTTGTATGAAGTCCACTACAGACCTGTATGGTCCAAGCTTGTAGCAGACTCAGGATGGCCCATGTAGTCAAGGCCCGCCAACAGAGGCCGTCAAGGTCCACGAACACAAGCTGTTCACGGATTAAGCACAATACGGCTGGAAGAGCAGAGACGTGTGTCCTAAATAGACTCAAAGTCCTACAAAGGTTCTGGAGTTTCTTCCTTATAGGACTCCTAATCACCATCTAAGTTGGAGACTTGTCCACCAAGTCTCCCAATATAAGTCCAACCCATGATTCACCTCTATATAAAGGGCTCTACCCCTCAACTTAGAACTACATTTTTGGCTTGATTCTCCACTACACAGAGATACGTAGGCATCTTGCAAGGACTGATAGTCCTGAATGGGAGAGCAGCCATTAAAGCTCGAAGCTCACAAACCCTAGCATTAATTACTGACGTACTCTAGTTTTTCTTCCACAACACATGTTATTGTTGATGAGGGCTTTGGTTCTGGTGATACCGCAACCACTATGGATTGCATCACGTACTATTTCCTACAGCCCATCGATTTAACGGGCATGCCTGGGAAATTTGGCGGGGGGCTTGTTTTTCTTGCTAGCATAGCATTATAAAGTTTTGGCTTATGGTTAAGGGTCTATGACAGGTGGTGCAGTATAAAAACTAGTGGTGGATCTAAAGAAGGCTAAAACTGTTAAGGCCTATGCTATATGGGAGGAAAAGGATGGGGCAGTTAGGGCTACAATTTTGGCAGCCTTAACGAATACCCTCTTCGATGTTTATTCATCTGACTCCAACATTGCTAAGCTTTTATGGAAGAAGCTTGACCAGACACACAATACTGACTCGCAAGGGTTGAAAAAGTATTATGTGGCTAAGTTTCTTGATTTCAAACTGGTAGATACTAAATCCATGACTGAGTAGGTGCATGAGTTTGAGATGTTAGTGCATGCTTTGAAGGAGTCCAACATGGACCTTGCTAAGAAGTTTAGGGTTATGGCTATGATTGAAAAGCTCCCGAAGTCTTGGGAAGAGTTTGCTCTTTTCCTGAAAAGACAGAAAGGAGAGATCAGCTGGACTAACCTTATGCTAGATATCTCGGTGCAGGAGCAGCAGTACTGTTAGGAATATGTTGTAAACTTGATGATAAGTTAAACAAAACTCCTAAGTAGATTTAACTTAGTGAAATTTGTAGCACTCGACGGATGATCTAATATAGTCCCGACGGATGAACTTTGTAGTCCCGACGGATGACAAATTGACATCCATCGAGTGAGTAGCTTATGTAACAAATAAATATTGTAGCACATTTCTGCAAACAACATGTATTAGTCAAGTAGATTGTGTAGGGTTTTCTAAGTCATGTTGACTACTAGATTGATATGCAGAATAGGTTGATTAGTTGTAAATATGAGATGTCTTGTAATTCTGTATAAGTGAAATAGAGTCAAGTGGCAGATAGACTCCCGAAGGATGATCTACAAGACTCCACACGGATGATCAACAAAGTTCCGATGGATGACAAACATAGTCCTGACGGATGATCAAATTCAAATAGATGTTGACAGTGACAACACAGTCACATGTGTTGGGTGTTTGCAAAAGGAATATGGAAGCCTGTTAAGCAGGATTTTGAGAACAAAGAAGCATTACCATTTCCATGCAATTATGAAGATATCCAAAGATGTAGGAATAGAGTAGTGAAGCAGCATGGAGTTAGACTAGATATGTTTTGTTTTATTATCTTGTCTTATTGTCATGTAAACTTGGTGATATATAAACTAAGTGAAACAAGTAGAACAATTAACTAAGCAAATACATTTTTCTAGAGAAACATATCAAAATGTATTCTGTAAGTATTTCTATGAAGTTTAGTTGTTCAAACTTGTAAGCAGCTGTTGATAAGTGGCATTTTATACCACTTAGAACGTCTTATAATAGCTTGAATTGGTGTCTTGAAATCAAGTATTTTGTGTATTTGATGCGTTTTTCTAGTGTTTGTGCACTTCAGGGTATTAATTGCATTTCGGGAGAGAATTCATCAATAATAAGCCTTGGCATGTGTTTAGCATTGCAAGTGGGAAGATAGGAGCAGATTGCAGTGAAGAAATGGGAGAAAAACATATCAGTTTCCAGAAGGGGGTTGAGCGCCCGCTCAGCTCTGCTGAGCGACCGCTCAGGAAGTTGAGCGCCCGCTCAGGAATGCTGAGCGGCCGCGCAGGGATGGATTTTCAGAATTAATATTTTAGACTCCTATTTCTGTTTGACTTCCAACTTCTGAGTTAGTTGGGCTTTATGGGACTCCTATATAAGTAGATTTCAGAGACGTTTCACAATGGTTGGATCGTAGTATTAATCGAAGAGCGAGGAGATAAGGAAGAAGACCGTTTTAGCACACCGCAACGAAGAGGAAGCATATTTTCTTGTGATTCTTTATTTCGTTGTAACATTGGATGCTAGTTTTCTTTACTTTGAACCTATTTACTCTTGTGACGTACTCTGGTTTAATATAAGTAGTTTTAGTTATTATTCTCGTGTGTTATTATCATGTTTTCATATGAACCCATGGTGACAATGAGTTCAATCATGGGCTAATCGTGATCATGGGGTCGTAACGGATTTACTATGGAATTCTTTAGTTAGTTGTTTAATACCTTAGTGTGTGATGATTGTATGATATCTAGTATTGGTTGTGCATATTCGTCTTATGTGCGTCGCGAACATATAAGATAGGGTGTTAATCTCTTTTGAAGCGACGGTGGATCTTGAGATTTAGAACTTGCCATGCTAGCATAGGTTCATGTAAGAGTATGCATGATTAGTGAGTAACTCTAACCATTTTATTCGCCCTGTGTAATCAAAAGGAATAACTTGTGCTTAAATCGTTATGTTGTCAATTTCTGTAGACATATAGGGACTCAACATAATTGATGCCTATTCAACTTCTATCTTAATTGTGGATACTTGGTAGAATGGTATTAGTACAATGAATGTTGGCTTTCATCAGTTTCGTGTTATTCGATTAATATCATCACTGTTGCATGCTAAGGGTAAGAACAATAGCTATTGAAGGAAGTAGTAATGAAGTTGTGATCTCATGAGTGTTTTAATATTGTTAATGAAGTGTTAATTAAGTGTTTAATTCTCGTAGTTAATTGTAGTTAATAATTAGTTAATCAAATCTAAGTGTTATTGTCTTAACATTGAGAAGTAATCATACATTGGTGAGTGAGTTTAATTGAACATAATTAGTCTGAGTCTCTGTGGGAACGAACTAGAATGTATACTTGCGTGTGTTATTAGCGCGTGTTTTCGCCCTAACAAGTTTTTGGCGTTGCTGCCGGGGACTCAACGTATTTGTTTAGTTTATGTACTTACCATCATTGATCATTAGGACTCAGTGATTAAGACATGTTACTTATTGTTTCTGGTTGTGTTTCAGGTACTTTAGTGTAATAACCCCCAAAATTTTGAACTTTTTGTAACCCTTATGAATAGTGTTTTTGCTGATATTGCTGAATAAGAAAATTGTTCATGCCACACTATGTAGGGTTTCTTTTATGGATATTCTGAGATTTTATTAGTACTCTATATGGTATATAAGTGTATGTAAAGATCGTCAGAATCCAATTCCGAACACTTTGATTTTTCCCGGAAATCCACTAGATACGGAAAGAATTGAGTATAAGGTAACGGGATAAAAAGGATTTAAATTAAAGGATTATAAGAGAGGATCATAAAAGGAATATAATGTATTGATAAAGGTTAAGGAAACCCAAGTAATAAGATCCCGGGTATGATCCCTCAAACGATAAACGAAAACGAAAGTTAAGCAAACCGTATAACAGATCAGCGGTCATTAGGCAAACAATTAGGAAGTTAATCAAGGAGGTTAGGGATGATGAGGTCATCCAACCAATAAGGAGAGGGCAAGTAAGAGATGATGACACAATAAGGTGATGTAAGCATGACATAGGGAGGGAGGAGGTGTGGTTGGTTTATAACCACACAAAGACAAGGTTAATAAGGTAATTAACCAAAAATCCAAACAAAACTACATCCACCAAGCCAAAAAAAATCATTTCATCAAAACAAAGATTTTATTTCTCTTCACCAAGAACATTGCTCTCGGCTTTTTCCCATTTCACAGATAAGAATTTTCAAAATTCAAGTTCTAAGCTTCCTAAATTGGTAAGATAATTCTCTAGTACTCCTTATGCATAGTTATGGCTATCCTATGAATTTAAGCCTCCAAATCATTCACAATCTTCTTCAAGAAATCAATGAAGAAGATAATGAATAGTGATTTCAAGATTTTTAACTTGATTTTTTCTTGTTTTCCTTTAAGATCCAAGCATCCCTAAGACATCTCAAGGCTTCTTAAGGCTTCCTAGCTACTCACATCACTTCAAGGAAGGTATATCATCTCCAAACCCTAGCTTTACTTTGTATATTAGGATGATTTTGGTTGTTATGGTAATAGAGTAGCTTAATGCTTGTTGGTTTAGAGTTTGGGTTGGAATGGTGGTGAATTGAATGTTGAAATCTTATGGTTTGGTTAAAGGACTTAAGTATAGTTTAAATTCAAGTTTAAGAATAAGTATAATTGTTAATATTGAGTTGATTGGGGCTGTTATGATGTATTGTAGATGGATGTTCGTTGTATGAATGAATTGGGATTGATTGGTGGTTGAATTGGAATGGTATAAAATTGGGAAATCGCGTAAACATAGCCGTCGTAATGTCCGATTTACTTTAGACTGCTTTTGTTCATAACATTAGGACCCGAGAACTCCCTGCTAGGTTTTGACCATTGCCATTTTTAGATATTCATGTTACGAGCTTCGTTTTGATATGTGGTTCGTTTGATTCCGATGTACGGTTTAGGAGAAACGGTCGTTTTAAGTAATGACGTTTCGCGAACGAAACATTACCCCTCGCCTTACTTTGAAACATAGGTTAAAGACCTAAAAAGGGTTAATTAGTGTATGAAACAATTATGTTAAGTGTTTTAGGCAGTTAGTAAGACACTCGCGAAAGAATCGCCATAAAACTCGTAATGGTTAATTTATTAAAAATGGTGGAGCCGAGGGTACTCGAGTGACTTAAGAGAATCAGTAAGCGCAAAGCGAGCGTTAGAGTCTAATTTGGTTAAAGTATAGATTTACAAGTGACTTTGGTTTAATTCCAACTCACATGTTGTTTATAGGTTACCAGACTCGTCCCGAGCCATTTATAACCCCCAGTCGCTCAGGCAAGTTTTCTACCCGTATAAACTGTTGTTGTGATGTATATGCGTATATGCATGATCTTGTGATAAATGCATATTTGTTATTAGCAAATTCTTGCGATATATTGGAGCATGTGATATGGTATATATGCAAGCCTATTTCGTATTCTTGATTTATATATCTGTTGGTTCAAATACTTATTAGTAGCATAATACCTATGCTAGAGATAAGCAGTATTTGAGTTTACCCTTAGTACAAGGGATCAAAAGGTGAACATATTTCTAAACCGGGAGTCGATGTTTCCGAGTATATTATATATATATATATATATATATGTTGATATAGTTTTCAAAACTATTAATCGAATAAGGTTTATTCGATAACTTTTATTTTATTAAATGAATATTATTTTGAATATTCATTCGAGGGCTTATGACTCAGTTTATATTATTTAATGAATATTATTTGAATATTCATTTGAGGATGTATGACTCCGTTTATTTTATTTAATGAATAATATTTATAATATTCATTCGAGGTATTATGACTCCGCTTATTATTTAATAATATTCTTTATTTTATCAAAGAATAACGTTTCGATTATCAAACTTATTTTCGATTATTCAAATAAAGATAGTACTTTCGTATAAGTATATCTTTTGTTATTTAATATTCATTTCAAGTATGAGTTTTAAAACATCTACTTCGAATATTTTTAATAAGGATTATCTTTATGAGAATATTATTTAAATAATAATATTCAGATATTTCGAATATATCAGGACTGATTTATTTTAATAAATCAGCAGTACTCCAAACATTCTTAAAAATGTTTTCGAGTCTTCAGAATGATTCTTAAAGTTAGAGTGGACCCCAAAAACTCATTTTTATATTTAAGATCTTCCTTTCAAAGGGGATTTAAATACTCGCTCAAAACCTGGGGGATCTAGCTCTGTGGTGTATTTTACATTCGCAACGTGGTTGCTGTTTTGAGAAAACAAATGAATTGATTACTTACCCAACGTTCGGGAAGTAAGCCCATCTAATTGAGTCGGCATAAGCGACAGGCCGGGGTATGGTCTATCAAAGTGTAAGTGGCTGGGTGGCAGTCCATCAACGCGTAAGAGGCCGGGTGGCGGTCCAGCACAAGGTCCTTATGTGGCCAGGGTGATGACCGGTGGGGGATTCATCCATCTACTAGTAGAAAAGGTTACTTATTGGTATCTTTGCCTGATCAGCAAGATATCGGGTTTATGCCAAAATTCTTTTCCTTTCCAAAATTCATTGGATGTTACAAACTCTGTTCATACTTTACGTAACAAAGGTTCCAGGAAATGTTTAAGAGATATATATGTGGATATATATCGGGACTAAATAAAGTATCTCGTAACTTTATTTCATTCAATAATATTTCAAAGATTGAATCTATTCAAGTCTTAACTTGTGGTCTCATCTATGGGATGACCCTTTTTAAACCTATAATACTTTGAACAGTGGTAGTTCAAGTAGCCTTATAAATGATATAAGTATAGTGAAGTATTTGGTAACTTCATCTTCCTTTAAGCTTATATCCAGTAAGTAATTATCTTACACTTGATAAAGGTTTTCAGTAAGCTATCTATTTAGATACTTGCATTATTGATTACACTATATATTATCTTGCGAGCTATAATGCTCACTCTTGCTTCATTTCTTCATCACACAACAACAGTTAGGAAAGATGCCCAGGCTCAAGCAGACCCAGCGCAAGAGCGTGGGAAGCGCCCCGCGCCTTCCCGTTGAGATCGTAGCTGTTATAGCTGTAGAGGTAGATCTATCTGTAGATCAGATATTCTACTTTTGAGAATCAATTATGTATAATTATAACTTGTGGCAGATAATGGCAATTAACTGTAAACTTATCAAGTAATCATTTTGGGTTGTAATAACTTTTAATTGTGGATTCAAGGACTTGTACTTATTTCAATTTCATCTCTGAGACTATGACGTGTTGTGGTGTGTGTTAGTGTGGGGTCACAGCATGAGGTTGTTTATTATTAATTAAGTTAAGTGATAATTGTGGAAAGAAAGACCGTGACGACCCGGATCCCCGACCCCGGATCTGGGGGTGTTACATAAATGGTATCAGAGCCAAGCGTTATAAACCTCAGAGATGATGCGACGATATAATAATAAACTCACAAAGATAATAAGAACTCTTGCCAAGTTCATGGTTGGACTACTTAAAATAGCGCTGACAGTTAAAACCCTTACGGGAACCCTTATAAGTATCATGATAGTAACTTAGCTCGTTTAATGTGTAGGCGCATGAGATAGAGGACCCTGAGATGTTCGAGCGTGAGCATGATGAGGCACTGCTAGATGTCGAGGATCAGGAGGAGCCTGAGATGGAGGTGGATGAGGAGGACCCCTCAGAGGAGTCAGAGACAGAGGTCATTGCTATTTCAGATGAGGAGGACCCGGATGAGGTCCCAGTGGCTGAGGAGCGTGTCAGAGCTATGGTAGTGTACACTGGTACCCCTTTACCCACACTCCCTGTGGTCAGAGCCCCTACTCCTCCACTACCATCCTGGAGCACTTATGATGACAGCTCAGAGACCCATACTTCCGAGCCTAGACAGACCGAGGAGGCACCCCCAGCGGCTCCGGATTCACCACCTCTCGACCCTGCCCATAGGCAGTCTTTGCTAGCCCACGGCTATGTTCAGGATGTACTGAGGACCGATTGGCTGTTGCTGAGGCCCGACTGGATGAGGCCAGGAGGGAGTTGGATGCGGAGAGGGCGGGTAGGCGTACCCGAGCTTATGAGACTAGGGCTACTATACCCCGATCCTTGAGGAGGGAGCTGACGGAGATAGATCTCACGTCCCGAGCAAGACTCAGATCGCTCCAGGGGGACAGGCATGGTAGGATCTCCAGGCGGCAGACCGACTGTATTTTCCGTCGTGCGATGGAAAGGGTATGGGAGCTGACCCGCTCCGGCGTGTGATTCAGGATTGACGATAGGATAGTCTAGTTATCTAGTTAGTCGAGGCCTTAGTAAGAGCCAATTTTCCGGGATAGTTGACTTGTATATAGCATCCCTTTTTCTGACTAGACAGATAGACTCTTGTGTATCACTTTTGGGACAGATGGCTGTAGCACTGTTGTACTTTTGACCAGATCGAAACTATGTATTTCTCGTATTGTATATATTTGTTTCCTTTCGGTTCAGTTCCTTAGTAACGAGATCACTGTTTTTATCATTATTATTACTGCACTTCTTATTAGAACTGTCATAATATAATAGAATTGCGAGATACATTCTCCCCATAACAGAGCTATGCAAGGCACAATGTTGTGTATGATTGTGACCTAACGTTGAATTTCCCAATAAAAAAAAATTTTATCAGTATCATGCCGCCAAGAAAGATTGGAACTAGGGCGAACCCTGGATCTGAGGACCAGGGAAGCCATAACCAGGATGATAGGAACCAGGAACACAGTGAAGAGGAAGATGAGGATTATGTTGAACAGGATGACTCCCTGTATGAAGAGGAAGAGGAAACATATGATGTTGAGGGATTTGAGATAGAGGCTGAGGAAGGAGAAACTGAGGTTGAGCAACCAATACCAAACCCAGGCATGGATCCCATGGGCCAGTTCATGCAACTACTAAGGCAGAACTTGGAACGTCAACCCAACCCACCCCCTCAAGGAAATAACAATACTGTGGCAAACTCTTTCAGGGCTTTTAAGTCCCTTAAGCCCCCTGAGTTCCACGGATCAGCCGACCCAGTTGAGGCAAGGGCATGGTTAAAGGAAATGAAGAAATCCTTTGAGATTTTGAGTACCGATGAGGCACAGAAGACTGTATTTGCTACCTACCTTCTGAAATGAGAGGCCAACTACTGGTGGGAGGCCAAGAAAAACATGAAGACAGATGCTATCATAACCTGGGAGAGGTTCAGTCAGTTGTTTCTGGGGAAGTATTTCCCGAGGTTTATGGAAAACCAGATGGAGCTCAAGTTCTTGGAGCTAAAGTAGAATAACTTATCTGTAGCAGAGTACGAAGCGAAATTTACTGAGTTATCAAGGTTTGTGCCGGAGTTTGTGAGCACCGAGGAAAAGAAAGCTAGGAGGTTTTAGCAGGGACTGAAACCGAGGATTCAGAATAGGGTGGCAATCCTTGAGCTTACGGATTATGCCACTCTGGTGCAAAAGGCAAAAATTGTAGAAGCCGGAAGTGAACAGATGCAGAAGGAAAGAGAGAAGAAGGGAATAAAGAGGAAAAGTATGAGCATGGGTGGGGGTTCCGCAGGAAGGAGCTTCCCAACTAGATTTAATCGAGGAGCAGTGTCCCTACCGGGAAAGAACACTGGGTTTAAGCGGCCAATGAGCGTGAATGTGAGCCAGAGCGGCCAGAAGTCAAGAATGTCCTATTCCAACCAGTCTCGACCCCCATTGACAGCCTGTAACACTTGTGGAAGAATGCATTCTGGGGAGTGTAAAGGAAAGCCGGTAATCTGCTTCAAGTGTGGTCGAGAGGGTCACTATTCGGACAAGTGCACTTCGTCAACCCCCATTACCCGCCCAACCACCACTTGTCATCAGTGTGGACGCCCGGGTCATTGGAAGAGGGAATGCCCAATGAACAAACCAGCAGCTTTGGGAGCAAGCAGGGCTGCTTCTAATAAGCCACCTACTGCAAGGACTTTCAACATGACAGTCCAGGATGCTATGAAAGATTCAGATGTGATAGCAGGTACCCTTTCTCTAAATTCAGGCAGTGCAAACGTTTTATTTGATTCAGGAGCAACTAAATCTTTTATATCAAGGGACTTTGCGCGTAAATTAAGACTTAAAGCTGAACCCTTGATAGAGCCCTTACAAGTAGAAATAGCCAACAATGAAGTTATTCTTGTTAATCTGATTCAACACGCCTGTAAGTTAGGCATAGGGGAACAATCTTTCAGTGTTGATCTGATTCCTTTTAAGTTAGGGGAATTTGATATAACTTTGGGAATGGACTGGCTATCTAGCAATGATGCTCAGATAGACTGTAAGGGGAAGAAAGTTAAGTTGAATATTCCAGGAAAGAAAGAAGTCATATTTAGGGAAAAGAGGCAGACGCGGAAATTTTTGACCATGGCCTAGGCCAGAAGGATGCTACGAAAAGGAAAGGAGGCTTACCTAGCCTATGTGGTAGACACGCAAAAGGAGGTGCCCAACTTACCAGATATTCCAGTAGTCAACGAATTTGAAGATGTATTCCCACAAAATCTTCCGAGATTACCACCCGATAGAGTGATTGAATTTGCGATTGAGTTGGCCCAGGGACGGCGCCAGTTTCAAAAGTACCTTACCAGTTAGCCCCGTTAGAAATGAAGGAATTAGCTACCCAATTGCAGGAACTCTTGGATAAGGGTATGATAAGACCCAGTGTGTCTCCGTGGGGAGCACCAGTGTTATTTGTTAAGAAGAAAGATGGGAGCATGAGGCTGTGCATCGACTATCGAGAGTTGAACAAGCTAACCATAAAGAACAGGTACCCGTTACCTAGAATAGACGATCTGTTCGACCAGCTAAAGGATGCTGTTTATTTTTTCAAGATTGACCTGAGAACTGGATATCACCAACTAAAGATTAAACCCGAAGATATTCCCAAGACAGCGTTCCGTACCAGGTATGGGCATTATGAGTTCTTGGTAATGTCTTTTGGATTAACCAACGCCCCAGCGGCTTTCATGGATTTAATGAACAGAGTATTTAAGAAGTACTTGGACAAGTGTGTGATAGTTTTTATCGATGATATCTTAATCTACTCAAGGACTGAGGCAGAACATGCAGAGCATTTGAGGATAGCTCTAGGAATACTCAGAGAGGAACAGTTATATGCCAAATTCTCGAAGTGTGAATTCTGGCGGAATGAAGTACAGTTTTTAGGACATGTGATCAATAAAGAAGGAGTATTGGTCGACCCCTCCAAGATAGAGGCGGTCTCAAATTGGGAAAAGCCAACCACACCCACAGAGGTAAGGAGTTTCATAGGATTGGCCGGCTACTATCGTAGATTTGTGCAGGACTTTGCGAAGATCGCAGCCCCTTTGACACGACTTACTCGTAAGACAAAGAAGTTTGAATGGACGGAGAAATGCGAGAACAATTTTCAGGAACTAAAGAAAAGGTTGGTAACGGCCCCGGTGTTGGTATTGCCAGACGGAAAAGGAGATTTTATGATATATAGTGATGCGTCGCACAAAGGATTAGGGTGTGTGCTTATGCAGCATGGTAAAGTGATTGCGTATGCATCGAGACAACTGAAGGAATACGAGATTAGATATCCTACTCATGACCTTGAGCTCGCGGCAATAGTTTTTGCCTTAAAAATTTGGAGGCACTACTTGTATGGAGAGAAGTGCGAGATTTTTACAGACCATAAGAGCCTCAAGTACATATTTACGCAGAAAGAGCTCAACATGCGCCAGAGGAGATGGTTAGAACTAATCAAGGACTATGATTGTGAGATTCTCTATCATCCGGGGAAAGCCAATGTGGTGGCTGACGCCCTCAGTAGGAAGGAGAGGCTCAGAATGATAACGACTTCGGAAGAATTGATAAGGGATTTTGAGAGAATGGAAATAGAAGTAAAGGTAACCGGAACCGGAACTGAAAAGCTTTTTGAGATATCAATGCAGCCAGAGTTATTAGAAAAGATTAGATTGTGCCAAGAAAGAATGATGAATGAGGGCAGAGAGTCAATGACTGGGGAAGAGATCCATACTGAGAGAGACAATAAGGGGATAATGAGGTATTCCTACAGGATTTGGGTTCCGAACGTTCAAGAGCTTAAAGATGAGATTTTGGATGAAAGCCATAGTTCAAGGTATTCCATTCACCCGGGAAGCACCAAGATGTATAGGGGTTTGAAGGAATATTACTGGTGGCCCAACATGAAGAGGGACGTAGCAGAATGGGTAAGCAAATGTTTGACTTGCCAAAGAGTAAAGGCAGAGCACCAGAGACCCAGTGGACTTTTACGACCCCTGGAGATTCCTGAATGGAAATGGGAACAGATAGCGATGGATTTTGTTGTAGGCTTGCCAAGGACGAAAGCCAATCATGACGCCATTTGGGTAATTATAGATCGACTGACAAAGTCAGCTCATTTCATTACTATCAATGAGAGGTACACAGTCGATAGACTGGTGGACATTTACCTTAAGGAAATAGTGACGTGACATTGAGTCCCAGCGTCCATTGTCTCAGACCGAGACCCCAGATTCAACTCCAGATTTTGGAGGAGCTTTGAAGAATGTGCGGGGACCAAGTTAAATATGAGTATCGTGTACCATCCCCAGACGGATGGGCAGAGTGAGAGGACCATCCAGACACTAGAGGATATGTTGAGAGTCTATGCAATAGATTTTAAAGGAAGTTGGGATGATCACTTGCCGTTGATCGAGTTTTCTTATAACAATAGCTTTCATGCTAGCATCGGAATGCCGCCTTATGAGGCCCTGTACGGAAGAAGGTGTCGATCTCCCTTATTCTGGGATGAAGTAGGGGAGCGGAAGATGCTCGGACCCGAAGTGGTCCAAAGGACCAAAGACATAATGGATCTTGTCAGAGGGCGGCTTGTAGCAGCCCAAGACAGACAGAAGAAATATGCAGACCTAGCCCGAAAGGACAAGGAGTATGAAGTAGGGGACTTAGTACTACTAAAAATATCCCCTTGGAAGGGGTTAATGAGATTCGGAAAGAAAGGAAAACTAAGCCCTAGATACATTGGACCTTTTGAGATACTAAGACGGATTGGGAAGTTGGCTTACGAGCTAGCCTTACCCCCGAACCTACAACAAGTTCATAATGTATTCCATGTGTCAATGCTAAGGAAGTATCATCGGGATGCCAGACACATAGTGGAGTACAAGCATGTGGATATGCAACCAGATCTGATTTACGTGGAGAAACCAGTAAAGATTATGGATAAGAAGGAACAGGTGCTTCAGAATAAAGTGATCAAACTAGTCAGAGTGCTATGGCAGAACCATAATGTGGAAGAATCAACTTGGGAACTAGAGAGCGCAATGCTAGAAAAGTACCCCCATTTGTTTTCTACTTGATTCCGGGACGGAATCCTTTTAAGGAGGGGAGACTGTAATAACCCCCAAAATTTTGAACTTTTTGTAACCCTTATGAATAGTGTTTTTGCTGATATTGCTGAATAAGAAAACTGTTCATGCCACACTATGTAGGGTTTCTTTTATGGATATTCTGAGATTTTATTAGTACTCTATATGGTATATAAGTGTATGTAAAGATCGTCAGAATCCAATTCCGAACACTTTGATTTTTCCCGGAAATCCACTAGATACGGAAAGAATTGAGTATAAGGTAACGGGATAAAAAGGATTTAAATTAAAGGATTATAAGAGAGGATCATAAAAGGAATATAATGTATTGAGAAAGGTTAAGGAAACCCAAGTAATAAGATCCCGGGTATGATCCCTCAAACGATAAACGAAAACGAAAGTTAAGCGAACCGTATAACAGATCAGCGGTCATTAGGCAAACAATTAGGAAGTTAATCAAGGAGGTTAGGGATGATGAGGTCATCCAACCAATAAGGAGAGGGCAAGTAAGAGATGATGACACAATAAGGTGATGTAAGCATGACATAGGGAGGGAGGAGGTGTGGTTGGTTTATAACCACACAAAGACAAGGTTAATAAGGTAATTAACCAAAAATCCAAACAAAACTACATCCACCAAGTCAAAACAAATCATTTCATCAAAACAAAGATTTTATTTCTCTTCACCAAGAACAATGCTCTCGGCTTTTTCCCATTTCAAAGATAAGAATTTTCAAAATTCAAGTTCCAAGCTTCCTAAATTGGTAAGATAATTCTCTAGTACTCCTTATGCATAGTTATGGCTATCCTATGAATTTAAGCCTCCAAATCATTCACAATCTTCTTCAAGAAATCAATGAAGAAGATAATGAATAGTGATTTCAAGATTTTTAACTTGATTTTTTCTTGTTTTCCTTTAAGATCCAAGCATCCCTAAGACATCTCAAGGCTTCTTAAGGCTTCCTAGCTACTCACATCACTTCAAGGAAGGTATATCATCTCCAAACCCTAGCTTTACTTTGTATATTAGGATGATTTTGGTTGTTATGGTAATAGAGTAGCTTAATGCTTGTTGGTTTAGAGTTTGGGTTGGAATGGTGGTGAATTGAATGTTGAAATCTTATGGTTTGGTTAAAGGACTTAAGTATAGTTTAAATTCAAGTTTAAGAATAAGTATAATTTTTAATATTGAGTTGATTGGGGCTGTTATGATGTATTGTAGATGGATGTTGGTTGTATGAATGAATTGGGATTGATTGGTGGTTGAATTGGAATGGTATAAAATTGGGAAATCGCGTAAACATAGCCGTCGTAATGTCCGATTTACTTTAGACTGCTTTTGTTCATAACATTAGGACCCGAGAACTCCCTGCTAGGTTCTGACCATTGCCATGTTTAGATATTTCATGTTACGAGCTTCGTTTTGATATGTGGTTCGTTTGATTCCGATGTACGGTTTAGGAGAAACGGCCGTTTTAAGTAACGACATTTCGCGAATGAAACATTACCCCTCGCCTTACTTTGAAACATAGGTTAAAGACCTAAAAAGGGTTAATTAGTGTATGAAAAAATTATGTTAAGTGTGTTAGGCAGTTAGTAAGACACTCGCAAAATAATCTCCTTAAAACTCGTAATGGTTAATTTATTAAAAATGGTGGAGCCGAGGGTACTCGAGTGACTTAAGAGAATCAGTAAGCGCAAAGCGAGCGTTAGAGTCTAATTTGGTTAAAGTATAGATTTACAAGTGACTTTGGTTTAATTCCAACTCACATATTGTTTATAGGTTACCAGACTCGTCCCGAGCCATTTATAACCCCCAGTCGCTCAGGCAAGTTTTCTACCCGTATATTTTGTTGTTGTGATGTATATGTGTATATGCATGATCTTGTGATAAATGCATATTTGTTATTAGCAAATTCTTGCGATATATTGGAGCATGTGATATGGTATATATGCATGCATATTTCGTATTCTTGATTTATATATATGTTGGTTCAAATGCTTATTAGTAGCATAATACCTATGCTAGAGATAAGCAGTATTTGAGTTTACCCTTAGTATAGGGGATCAAAAGGTGAACATATTTCTAAACCGGGAGTCGATGTTTCCGAGTATATTATATATATATTAAATATATATATATATATGGTGATATAGTTTTCAAAACTATTAATCGAATAAGGTTTATTCGATAACTTTTATTTTATTAAATGGATATTATTTTGAATATTCATTCGAGGGTTAATGACTCAGTTTATATTATTTAATGAATATTATTTGAATATTGATTTGAGGATGTATGACTCCGTTTATTTTATTTAATGAATAATATTTATAATATTCATTCGAGGTATTATGACTCCGCTTATTATTTAATAATATTCTTTATTTTATCAAAGAATAATTTTTCGATAATCGAACTTATTTTCGATTATTCAAATAAAGATAGTACTTTCGTATAAGTATATCTTTTGTTATATAATATTCATTTCAAGTATGAGTTTTAAAAATTCTACTTCGAATATTTTTAATAAGGATTATCTTTATGAGAATATTATTTAAATAATAATATTCAGATATTTCGAATATATCGGGACTAATTTATTTTAATAAATCAGTAGTACTCCAAACATTCTTAAAAATGTTTTCGAGTCTTCAGAATGATTCTTAAAGTTAGAGTGGACCCCAAAACTCATTTTTATATTTAAGATCTTCCTTTCAAAGGGGATTTAAATACTCGCTCAAAACCTGGGGGATCCAGCTCTGTGGTGTATTTTATATTCGCAACGTGGTTGATGTTTTGAGAAAACAAATGAATTGATTACTTACCCAATGTTCGGGAAGTAAGCCCATCTAATTGAGTCGGCATAAGCGACAGGCCGGGGTACGGTCTATCAAAGTGTAAGTGGCTGGGTGGCAGTCCATCAACGCGTAAGAGGCCGGGTGGCGGTCCAGCACAAGGTCCTTATATGGCCAGGGTGATGACCGGTGGGGGATTCATCCATCTACTAGTAGAAAAGGTTACTTATTGGTATCTTTGCCTGATCAGCAAGATATCGGGTTTATGCCAAAAAAAATTTCCTTTCCAATTCATTGGATGTTACAGACTCTGTTCATACTTTACATAACAAAGGTTCCAGGAAATGTTTAAGAGATATATATGTGGATATATATCGGGACTAAATAAAGTATCTCGTAACTTTATTTCATTCAATAATATTTCAAAGATTGAATCTATTCAATTCTTAACTTGTGGTCTCATCTATGGGATGACCCTTTTTAAACCTATAATACTTTGAACAGTGGTAGTTCAAGTAGCCTTATAAATGATATAAGTATAGTGAAGTATTTGGTAACTTCATCTTCCTTTAAGCTTATATCCAGTAAGTAATTATCTTACACTTGATAAAGGTTTTCAGTAAGCCATCTATTGAGATACTTGCATTATTGATTACACTATATATTATCTTGCGAGCTGTAATGCTCACTCTTGCTTCATTTCTTCATCACACAACAACAGTTAGGAAAGATGGCTAGTCTCAAGCAGACCCAGCGCAAGAGCGTGGGAAGCGCCCCGCGCCTTCCCGTTGAGATCGTAGCTGCTATAGCTGCAGAGGTAGATCTATCTGTAGATCAGACATTCTACTTTTGAGAATCAATTATGTATAATTATAACTTGTGGCAGATAATGGCAATTAACTGTAAACTTATCAAGTAATCATTTTGGGTTGTAATAACTTTTAATTATGGATTCAAGGACTTGTACTCGCAAGAGGACTTTAGATACGGCTGAGGAGACCGACGAAGTTCTTGATATTCCGGAGAAGATAGATTTTGAAGATTCAGATTCAGGAAGTGAGCAGAAAGAACCATTAACCATGGGTGATCGTTTAGTTCCGGCAGATCCGGCTCTTATGGACTTTTCTCGGCCCAAAATTGATGACATTCAGTCTAGCATTATGCACCCGACTATTGAGGCCAATAACTTTGAAATCAAGCCGGGCACTATTCAGATGGTGCAGAATTCTGTTTCTTTTGGAGGTGCTGCAACTGAAGACCCCAATATGCACATAAGGAATTTTGTCGAGATCTGTAGTACTTTCAAATATAATGGTGTGACTGATGAGGCTATCAAGCTGAGGCTTTTCCCATTCTCACTGAGGGATAAAGCTAAGGACTGGTTACATTCTGAACCAGCTGGGTTTATCACTACTTGGCAAGATCTTGCGCAAAAGTTTTTGGTAAAGTTTTATCCAATGGCGAAGACTGCTGCTATGAGGAGTGCTCTTACTCAATTTGCACAGCAACCTACAGAATCTATGTGCGAAGCTTGGGACCACTATAAGGAAATGTTGAGAAAGTGTCCACATCATGGAATGCCTGATTGGATGGTGATCACTGGTTTCTATAATGGTTTGGGGGCCCAATCTCGGCCCATGCTCGATGCAGCAGCTGGAGGCGCCTTGTGGGCCAAAAGCTATACTGAGGCTTATAATCTTATTGAGACTATGGCTGCAAATGAGCATCAAAACCCAACTCAAAGGATGATGCCTGGGAAGGTAGCAGGTATTCTGGAAGTCAATGCAGCTATAGTTATTGCAGCACAGCTACAAGCGCTGTCTATGAAGGTCGATTCTCTAGCCACCTATGGGGTCAATCAGATAGCTATGGTCTGTGAGCTTTGTGCAGATTCTCATGCTACGGATCAGTGTTCTCTTGTTAATGAATCTGTTCAGTATGTGAACAATTATCAGCGACAGCAGCAGCCTGTGCTACCTACTTATCATCCTAACAATAGAAATCATCCAAATTTCAGCTGGAGTAATAATCAGAATGCTATTCAGCAAACATATCAGCAAGGCGTAAGTAAACAGTTCAATCTACCTGGATTCCAGCAACTACAGCATTATGCTCAAA
Source organism: Apium graveolens (assembly GCF_009905375.1). NCBI lineage: Eukaryota > Viridiplantae > Streptophyta > Magnoliopsida > Apiales > Apiaceae > Apium > Apium graveolens. The sequence continues at coordinate 81,679,106 of NC_133655.1, forward strand.
GGCAATCATATCCTCAACAAGGAGGTGCAGCTCCACCCTCTAGTGCTGATTTTGAGGAACTTAAGCTGTTCTGCAAGAGTCAGGTGGTTTCTATCAAGACCTTGGAAAATCAAATCGGTCAAATAGCCAATGCAGTGCTCAATCGTCAACCTGGCACACTTCCCAGTGATACTGAAGTGCCAGGCAGGAAGGAAGCTAAAGAGCAAGTTAAGGCTATTACCTTAAGGTCTGGAAAAGTTGCTGATGCTGAAAAAGCAAAAGAAGGAGAAGCTGAAGTTGGTGATGAAGAAGCTAAGCAAAAGGAGAAAGCGACGGAACCAAGGAAGACTATTGTTGAACACACTCTGCCTGAGGGTAATACAGGGGAGAAACAACTCTATCCTCCACCACCTTTCCCTAAGAGATTGCAACAACAAAAGCTGGATAAGCAGTTCGGTAAGTTTCTGGAGGTGTTCAAGAAACTTCACATCAATATACCTTTCGCTGAGGCTCTGGAGCAAATGCCTAGTTATGCGAAATTTATGAAGAGTATTCTTTCAAGGAAGGTGAAACTGGATGACCTTGAGACCATTGGTCTAACGGAAGAATGCAGTGTTATGCTACAACAAAAGTTACCTCCAAGCTTAAAGATCTAGGTGGCTTCACCATATCTTGCACCATTAGCAAGTTTTCTTTTCACAAGTGCCTGTGTGATTTGGGAGCAAGCATCAATCTGATGCCGTTGTCCATTTTTAAAAAGTTGAATTTTCGTGATCCAAAGCCCACCTACATGTCTCTACAATTGGTCGATCGTTCTATTACATACCCACGAGGCATAGTGGAGGATGTGCTAGTAAAGGTGGATAAGCTCTTCTTTCCTGCAGACTTTGTTATTCTGGATTTTGAGGAAGATAAGAAGATTCCCATAATCTTGGGGAGACCCTTCTTGGCTACAGGTCGTACCTTGATAGATGTGCAGAAAGGTGAACTTACTATGCGGGTGCAGGATCAGGATGTGACATTCAATGTATTCAAAGCAATGAAATTCCCTACAGAAGATGAGGAGTGCTTAAAAGTGGATTTGATTGATTCTGCGATTACGTCAGAACTTGATCATATGCTAATGACTGATGCATTAGAGAAAGCCTTAGTGGGGGATTTTTACAGTGATGATGAGGATGGCAATGAGCAACTACAATATCTAAATGCTTCTCCCTGGAGGCGAAAGCTAGACATGCCATTTGAATCTCTTGGTACTTCTGACCTCAAAAATGTTGAAGGAAAGCTCAAACCATCTATTTAGGAAGCACCTACCTTGGAGCTTAAACCATTGCCTGAACACTTGAGGTATGTTTTTTTAGGTGATACATCTACTTTACCTGTTATTATTGCATCTGACCTTTCAGGTAGTGAGGAGGACAAGCTCTTAAGGATCTTGAGAGAATTCAAATCGGTTATCGGATGGACTATAGCAGACATCAAAGGGATCAGCCCTTCATACTGCATGCATAAGATTCTGCTAGAAGAGGGTAGTAAGCCGACTGTTGAGCAACAGCGCAGACTTAATCCTATCATGAAAGAAGTGGTGAAGAAAGAAATTCTGAAGTGGCTGGAAGCAGGAATCATTTATCCTATTTCTGACAGTTCTTGGGTGAGCCCCGTGCAATGTGTACCTAAGAAAGGAGGTATCACTGTGGTAGCAAATGAGAAGAACGAGCTCATCCCCACGAGAACAGTCACAGGATGGAGGGTATGCATGGATTACAGAAAGTTGAACAAGGCCACGAGGAAGGATCACTTCCCTCTTCTGTTTATTGATCAGATGCTTGACAGGTTGGCCGGGCATGAGTATTATTGTCTTCTGGATGGCTATTCAGGGTATAATCAGATCTGTATTGCACCAGAGGATCAAGAAAAGACTACCTTCACTTGTCCATTTGGCATATTTGCTTTTCGCAGAGTTTCGTTTGGGTTATGTGGCGCACCGGCCACTTTTCAGAGATGTATGATGGCTATATTCTTTGACATGATTGGAAATAATGTCGAGGTGTTCATGGACGACTTCCGTCTTTGGACATTCGTATGATGAATGTTTGAATAATCTTCGTGCAGTACTCAAAAGGTGTGTGGAAACTAATTTGGTGCTCAATTAGGAAAAATGTCATTTTATGATGCGTGAAGGCATTATTCTTGGGCATAAGGTCTCTAGAAAGGGTCTTGAGGTGGACAAAGCCAAGGTGGGAGTCATTGAAAATCTTCCACCATCTATTTCTGTGAAAGGAATCCGTAGTTTTCTTGGTCATGCGGGTTTTTATCGGCGTTTCATCAAGAACTTTTCGAAGATATCTAAGCCGTTGTGCAACTTGCTTGAGAAGGATGTGCCTTTCAAATTTGATGATGACTGCTTGACGGCATTCGAGACTCTCAAGAAGAGTTTGATAACTGCACCAGTTATTACAGCACCTGATTGGATAGAGCCTTTTGAGATGATGTGTGATGCAAGTGATTATGCGGTGGGCGCAGTTCTTGGGCAGCGCAAGAATAATCTCTTTCATGTGGTCTACTATGCTAGCAAGACCTTAAATGGGGCCCAAATGAAATACACCACTACTGAGAAGGAGCTCTTGGCTATAGTCTTTAGTTTCGAAAAAAATTGATCTTATTTGCTTGGGACAAAGGTGACAGTCTTCACTGATCATGCGGTCATTCGCTATTTAGTTTCCAAGAAGGATTCGAAGCCGAGACTCATTCGTTGGGTGCTCTTGCTATAGGAATTTGAGTTAGAGATCAAGGATCGAAAAGGTACTGAGAATCAAGTAGTTGACCATCTCTCTAGATTGGAGAATCCCGAGTCTACTTCACATGATAAGACATTGATCAACGAATCTTTTCCAGATGAGCAGTTGTTCGCAGTTCAGGATGAAGAGCCATGGTTCACAGATATTGTGAATTATCTTGTCAGCAATATTGTAATAACCCCAATTTTTGGATTTTTTTTGAAACCCTTATGAATAGTGATTTGCTGATTATGCTGAATAAGAAAACTTTTCATACCACACTATGTAGGGGTTCTTTTATTGATCTTCTGAGATATTATTAGTACCCTATGTGGTATATAAGTGTATGTAAAGATCGTCATAATCCAAATCCGAACACTTTGATTTTTCCCGAAAATCCACCGGATACCGAAAGAATTGAGTATAAGGTAACAGGATAAAAAAAATTTAAATTCAAGGAATATAAGAGAGGATCATAAAAGGAATATAATGTATTGAGAAAGGTTAAGGAAACCCAAGTAATAAGATCCCGGGTATGATCCCTCAAACGATAAACGAGAACGAAAGTTAAGCGAACCGTATAACAGATCAGCGGTCATTAGCCAAGTAATTAGGAGCTAATCAAAGAGGTTAGTGATGATGATGTCATCAAACCAATAAGAAGAGGACAAGCATGGGAAGATGACATAAGAATGATGACCTAAGCATGACCAAAAAAGAAGGAAGTGTGGTTGATTTCAAGCCACACAAAAATCACCATGGTTAAAAGGTAATTAATTAAAACAAAAGGCAAAAACAACCAACAAACAAATCATAACACCAAAAACACAAAGTTGACTTCCCATTTTCAAGCAAAAGCTCTCGGCCCCTTTCATTTTGCAAGGAAAGAAAAATCCAAGTTCCAAGCTTCGTTAATTAGTGAGGTAATTATCTAAGGTTCCTTGTGCATAGATATAGATATCCTCATGTTACGAGCTTCGTTTTGATATATGGTTCGTTTGAATCCGATGTACGGTTTAGGAGAAACGACCGTTTTAAGTAACGGCGCTTCGCGACCGAACCATTACCCCTCGCCTTACTTTGAAACATTGGTTAAAGACCTTAAATGACTAATTGGAGTATGAAACATTTATGTAAAGTGGATTAGGCCGTTTTTAAGGTACTCGCGAAAAGATCGCCTTAAAACTCTTAATGGTTAATTTATTAAAAATGGTGGAGCCGAGGGTACTCGAGAGACTTAAGTGAATCGTTAGCGCAAAAGCGAACGTTAGGGTCTAATTGGTTAAAGTATAGATTCTTAAGCGACTTTGGTTTGATTCCAACTTATATGATGTTTATAGGTTACCAGACTCGTCCCAGGACTTTTACCACCCCCAGTCGCTCAGGCAAGTTTTCTACCCATTATACTGTTGTTGTTATGTAAATATATGTATATGCATTATCTTGTGATAAGTGCATGATTGTTATTAGCAAATTTTGCAATATATTGGAGCATGCTGATATGGGATATATGCATGTCTATTTCGTAATCTTGATATCTAATTGTTGATTCAAATGCTTATAAGTTGCATAATACCTATGCTAGAGATAAGCAGTAATTGCGTATACCCTTAGTATAGGGGACCCAAAGGTGAACATTTTCTAAACCGGGAGTCGATGTTCCCGAGTATAATATATATATATATATATATTTATATATATATATTGATATAGTTTTCAAAACTATTAATCGAATAAGGTTTATTCGATTACTTTATTTTATTTAATGAATATTATTTTGAATATTCATTCGAGGAATTATGACTCCGCTTCTTTTATTAAATAATATTCTTTATTTTATTAAAGAATAATGTTTCGATAATCAAACTTATTTTCGATTATTCAAATAAAGATCGTACTTTCGTATAAGTATATCTTCGATTATTTATTATTCATTTCAAGTATGAGTCTTAAAACTTCTATTTTAATTATTTTTATAAGGATTATCCTTATGGGAATATTATTTTAATAATAATATTCAGATATCCTGCAACATATCGGGACTGATTTATTTTATTAAATCAGCATTACTCCAAATATTCTCAAAAATGTTTTCGAGTCTTCAAAATGATTTTAAAAGTTAGAGCGGATCCCAAAACTCGTTTTCAAATTTAAGATCTTCCTTTTGAAGGGGACTTGAATACTCGCTTAAAAATCTAAGGGATCCGGCTCTGTGGTGTATTCTATATTCGCAACGTGGTTGCTGTTTTGAGAAAACAATTTGATTACTTACCCAATGTTCGGGAAGTAAGTCCATCTAATTGAGTCGGCATAAGCGACAGGCCAGAGTACGGTCTATGAAGGTGTAAGAGGCTGGGTGACAGTCCATCCACGCGTGAGTGGCCGGGTAACGGTCTAGCGCGAGGTCCTAATACGGCCAGGGTGATGACCGCGAGGAATTCATCCATCTACAGTAGAAAAGGTTACTTATTGGTATCTTTGCCTGATCAGCAAGATATCGGGTTTATGCCAAAATTCTTTTCTTTCCAAATTCATTGGATATTGCAACTCTGTTCATACTTTACATGAGAGAGGTTTTCAGGAAATGTATGAGAGATATATATGGATATATATATATATCGGGACTTAATAAAGTATCTCGTAACTTCATTTCATTCAATAATATTTCAAAGATTGAATCTATTCAAGTCTTATCATGTAGTCTCATCTGTGTGATGAACTTTTGAAACTGATGATACCTTGAACGGTGGTAGTTCAAGTAGTATCCGGAAAAGATATAAGTATACTGGAGTATCTTATAACTTCATCTTTTCAACTTATATCTGGTTAATGATTATCTTATGCATGACAAAGATTTTTAAAAAAATGTTGAGACAAGGTTAGATATATGAGATCACCTTGCAACGATATTTTTATACAGTTATAAACTGGAACTCTGTGTATATTATGCATGGAAGAGGACTTCCAAGATTTTGAAAAGTATATATACATATATACTGAATATTTTACGACTTGGTCGCGGTAAGGTATCAAACTGGTTCATTTTTACTTGACCAAGACTTTCGTGAGTACTATGAGAATGCTCATATATTGTAAATTATTATACATATTATTTTGGTAGGCTTGTTGCTCACCCTTGCTTTCTTCTTTCATCACACAACAACAGATAGACAAGATAAACAGGATCAAGCTCCCAATTCGTGAGCGGTTAGAAAACATTCTGCAGTTTCCTGTAGGCGTGGATGCCATTGTAACTGAGGTAGGAACTACCAATAGGCTAGGCTTTCAACTTTTGTTGTACCAGACTTATGTATATTTATGAATTGTAATAATGGCAAAGAATATGTACATTTATTCAGAAACCCTTTTGAGGTGTAATGACTTATAATTGTGGAATAAAATGACTTGTGCTATTTTTGGTATTCATCTCTGAGACTATAACTTGTGGTGTGTGTGTGTATTGTGGGGTCACGGTACGCAGTGGTTGGTTGTTTATTAAGATTAAGAGTTGTTAAGGGAATTGGAACTCGTGACAACCCAGATCCCCGACCCCGGATTTGGGGGTGTTACAGAAATGGTATCAGAACCAAGCGTTATAAACCTCAGAGATGATGTGACGTTAAGATAATAAGTTCACTAAGATAATAAGAACTTTTGCCAAGTTCATAGTCGGGCTACCTAACGTAGTACTGACAGTTAAAACCCTTACGGGAACCCTTATAAATATTATGATAGTAACATAGTTCGTTCTCGTATAGGGCAGCGGGGCACCGAACCCTGAGGTTCAGGAGCATCAGTATGAGGATGTTTTATTACATATTGGAGATCAAATTATGAATCCAATAGAGTACCCTAACGAGGGACCGGATGAGATTCATATTGAGAATGTTGCGGTTGAGGATGTTAACCCAGAAGGGATTGTTACTGAGGAGGATCTCGTGGAGGATCCTGACAAGAATGAAGAGAGGACCGCTGAGGAATTGATGACCGTAGTCAGGGCGACTACCAGAGCTAGAATGGCCGCGAGGGTGGCACTAGAGGATGAAGAGTTACCAAGGGCACAAAGGATAATGAGGGCAGAAGGAGTGGGGCCTTCCACGACACCAATTATACCAGTATTAGACCCTCTTCCAGAGGTTCCTGTAGACATCCATGAGGTTCCACCAATTCATGTTCCCTCCCCTGTACAGAGCCCAGCACCTACTGAGGAAATGCCACCTTTATCTCCTGCACCATTGTCACCTGATACCGTTCTTGGTTAACCATTTGGATCCCTTGGGTCTGCACCACCTGCACCCCATCGACTGCTAGATGCTACCACTCAGGCTTCTCTTATCGCCGATTATCATATGACTTTGGGTGGCCTGTCTGAGGCCCGTAATGTTAGGAGTGATCTATTGGATCGACTTACTGCACCAAAGATTGAGGGCGGGGTACTTCCGGCAGGATTAGCTTATAGCATGGACAGGATTGAGGCTACCACCCGAATTACAGCTAGAGGCCATCTTGAGGGTCAAGTTGATCCAGCTCTACTTGCGACTATCTTAGACCTCATCACCGCCTTAATGGAGCAGGTTAGGGATGTCGTGCGTGCTCGCATTTCTTGATCCAGAATAGTGTGCAGGGTCTGGGCAATCAGACAAGGATTACATGCAGCACCACTTTTGGAGGATTAGCCTAAGTTATGAATGATTAGTTTTTAATGACTAGATGATTATTTGTGGTAGTCCTTTTGGGATAGAAGCGATCAGGACAAATGATGTAATTCTCTTTCAGGTGTTTAGTTGCTGTACCCTCGAACAAATGGTTATGTATATATTCGTTCCTTTCAGTTCAGATCAGTTTGTGGTGAATAAGTTCATATTGTTAATTGCACTATTAACACTTAAGAGTGTCATGAAGTTATAGAACTTGAGAATTCATAATTTACGATCATGTAAGGACTGAACGAGGGAAAGAATTAAGCAAAGTAAGTAAGACAAATATAAAGAGATTCTTAAAATTTTTCCAAGCATTATGCCCCTACGAAGAATAAGAATTGGGGCAAACCCTGAATGTGATAATCAGGAAGGTCGCAATTAAGAAATAAGGAACCCAGAACATAATAAAGTGAAAAATGAGGATTTTAAAATATAAGATGACCCCGATTAAGGGGAGCAGGAAGAAATATTTAGACTGAGAAAACAGAACTCGAGCAAGGAAGGGAGCACCAAGACGGTATCCCTATGAGGCAATTCATGGACCTGCTTAAACAAAACTAATACTTTTACCCCCAAATACCACCCTGAGGAAATAATGTGGTGTGAAATTCTTTCAGGACCTTTAAGTCGCTAAGCTCTCAGAATTCCAAGGAACAAGCTGACCCAGTTGAGGCAAGATCCTGGCTAAAGGAAATAGAGGAATCATTTGAGATTCTAAATGATTGACGAATCACAAAAGACTGTTTTTGTCACTTACCCTCCTAAGAGTGAGACCACACACTGGTGAAAGACCAAGAAAGGCACGGAGCCAGAGGTTAGAATAAACTGATTAAAGTTCAGTCAATTGTTTTCGGGAAAGTACTTCCCAAGGTTATGGAGATAGTGTGAAAGCTTTAGAGCCAAAACAAAGGCAGACGAGTATGATGAATTATGAATCTATGTTGTAAAAGTTGTCAAGATTCGTTCTGAGGACACGAATCCAGAATGACGGGATGTTTGAAATCAATGCTTATGTTGTGTTGGTTCATGAAATAATGATAAGAGAAAGGAAAATAAAAAGAAACTGAAGTGGAAAGGAATATAAAGACAATAGAGTTTGAGGAATGATAAGGGAGTTGGGTATGAGGAAACCCTAAAGACTCATAGCAATAGAAATAGAAAAGTATGTAACTGTCAGGATGAGGGTGATTCACCATGAGTTAAAATTGATGGTTGAAGGCATAAGAGATATATATATTTTATCCCCTGTAAGTTGGGAGGATTCGAGGAAACCTTGAGATAGTTTGAAGGATAAATAATGAGACGCGGATAGACTGAGGAGACAAGAAAGTAAGAAATTAGGAAAATTGGATGAAGGAAGTGACCTTCAAGAATGTGAAGTGTAAGACCGGTGTCTTGATGCCCAAAAAGGGAGACACCAAGTATAGAAGATATCTCAACATTGAGATGACTGTTGAGATAAACAACAAAAGTAAATGAGGATTTAGTAAAAAGAAGTTCACGTTGAACACGACCAATATCTTCCAGAACATCCCTGTTATCATTACCAAATCAGGCAAGAAAAGTGGATAACCGTTGTTATCTTTTGGAGGCCATATGGATTGAACTTATTTTGAATAAGGATGCTATTGTGAAATTGGTATAGACTATCGAGGTGGGAATGATTGAATAAGATAATCTATCAAAGATATATGACTTGATTTATCCATGGAAGGATGCAAGTACCTTTTTAAAGGTGGAATTAACTTCGATAACTTAAGATGAACCCTAGGGGAATGCATGAAGGTTGACATTTCACCCTTAATAGGGACAGTATGAGTTTTGACAGTATGAATTGGAAAGGATTAAGGTAATAACAACCTTTAAGGATCAGTGGAGAAATTTTTCAGAAGTATATAGATAATGATTCTGGTATTAATAAATGGTATCTTGATATGCCCTGTATCTAGGGAATACAGGAGGAACGATTCAAGGATAACCTTAAAGGTTTTACAAGGAGAAAGGTAATATTCAAAATTCTCAAGAATAGAAATTTTGATAAAGGAAATATGACGTAATTATAATGATGCCAAGTGGGGCATGTGTTAAACCACGAGAAAGTATGGATCGAACCAGTAAAGGTCAAAATTGTCAGGGCAATTAGGACCTAAGATAAAAGATGTCCTAAGTATGATTGAGAGTCAATCGTGACAGTGATTAACCTCTAAAGACTGAGGCAATAACTTATGGAAAAATGGTGATATTTTTTTTACTCATCAGATTTTAAGGAAAACATCTTCACATAAGCAGTGGTTGAAATGAGGTAGAAAATTTAGTTGGAGGTGGTTGAAATGACATTGATTGTAAGGAAATTTTACTATCAGGAAAGGCCAAAGAGGTGGCCGACACTCTAGGTGTAAGAGAGCAGTTATAGGCGCTTGTGCCAGAGGAATACAGTGATAATGGTTAAAGCCGTGAGGTTTGTATTATGGTGTGAAAGGTTAAAATTCCTTCTAATGATTGTGTGATACTCAACCGTGATAGTAGTTTGGTAAAGATTTAATTTATGAAATCGCCGTGAGCGGGCTATCTATCTTATAAGGTCATATCTTGAGATAAGCCAGGACCATGTTACGAAAGGACTAAATGAACCTTTGAGCTTCATGTCTCCTAATAAAGACATATGGTTAATAATGGTATTAACCTGCTATCGTTGCTTTTATTGAAACTCTTCTGCAATTTTATCTGCTTCATGTCATATGTACGCCAAGTTCAGGAGTGTTCTTCATGAATCATGGAATGGTGATTATGTTGCCTCCTTAGAAGAATTCGATACGACATGTATGGACTCCGTATGGTTAGCTATTAAGATTTCATAGAAAATGAATGACTACAGTAGGTCAGTGGTGGACCATAGTAATGCAACAATGATTCTGCGAGTAATGAGCCGATTACAACCGTGAGAGTTGTATTGGAATGGATGTTGAGATTGAGTACCCCTAATGGGGTCGTGTTGATATATAAGTTATCATTGATAGACTACCTAGTGGAGTATTTACATATTATATATTTATTCCCTCTTATGAATAGAGAGTCGTATTACTATACGAGGAAGGTTGCGGTGCAAGCATAGAATTCTAGTAACGATGATGTCTAGAATGAGATCCCAGATTCGATTTTCGATGTTAAGGGAGTTTCAAAGGTGATTGTGTATAAGCTCGAGGAAGAGCATGGGTCCATAGAATGATGGAAGGAATATCAAAAATATTTAAACATGTGAAATGTGATACGATAATACTGGATATTGATATAGATACATATGTTTTATTCTCCTCTGACAAACCTCTATAGTTCAGAGGTAAATTCCAAGCCAGATATTTGTGGTAGTATTATTTCATATACAATTCTCTTCAATTCGTTCTTTTCTCTCCTTTTCATTTTGTATAAGCTGAGAAGAACAACCCTTCCAGAAAGGGGAGGTATTGCCGAATGACTATCTATCTGTGTGATAGAAGCCTGGTAGGATACCACATATTGTTTAATTGCTTGTCAAGTACTAAAGGCTGGCCACCTTCTGTACTAATTATGCAATAGAACAAGTGTTCATGATCATAGTGATCTCTCAATAAAATCTTTTACTTCTATACGATAGATCAAGCTTTCGAAGATGGAAGCAGCTAAAGGAAGTAGTATCAGTGCGGTGGTATTCTGAATCTAACGCATTCATGATACTAAGGTTGACGCAATTATTAAAAGGTGATAGAATGCTAACGAGCAAAAGTATAACCAGTGTAATATTAGGAATGGAAGATAGTAGCGATTATGAACTGGAAAATAATGGGTATTGAGAAGCAAAATCTATAATGCTAGAAGCTATGATGAGATTCTGTGCAATAGACTTGAAAGAATTTGGAATGGTCACTTAGCACAGATTGAGTTTTCTTACTACAATAGCTCGTATGTCAGTATCGGGATATCGCCTTATGAGATCCTTGAGGGAAGACAATGTCGATCTCCCTTATATTAGGATGATGTTGCAGAGCGCAAGATGCTCGGACCAGCAGTGGTCCAAAGGACCAAGGATATAATAGATCTAATTAGAGGACGGCTGGTAGTAGCCCAAGATGGACATAAGAAGTATGTTGATTTGACACGAAAGGACAAGGAATAGGAAGTAGGGGACCTAGTGTTGTCATAGGTATTCCCTTGGAAAGGATGGATGAGGTTCGGAAAGAAAGGAAAGCTAAGCCCACGAATTGTTGGACCCTTGGATATATTAAGAAGTATTGGGAAGTTAGCATATGAGCTATCCCTACCCCCGAACATGTAGCAAGTTCATAACGTGTTCCACGTATCAATGTTAAGAAAGTATAATTCGGATGCCAGACAAATAGGGGCATATGAGCGCATAGGCATGCAACTAGACGTAACCTATATGGAGCAACCGGAAAGGGTTATAGATCGAAAAGGAACAAGTGCTTAGGAGAAGGGTTATCAAACTAGGCAGAGTTTGGTGGTAGAACCACAATATGAGAAAATTGACTTGAGAGTTAGAAAGTGCAATGCTAAGAGAGTATCCCTATTCTTTTTCTATCTGATTCCGGGATGGAATCCTTTTAAGGAGGGGAGACTGTAATAACCCCAATTTTTGGATTTTTTTTGAAACCCTTATGAATAGTGATTTTGCTGATTATGCTGAATAAGAAAACTTTTCATACCACACTATGTAGGGGTTCTTTTATTGATCTTCTGAGATATTATTAGTACCCTATGTGGTATATAAGTGTATGTAAAGGTCGTCGGAATCCAAATCCGAACACTTTGATTTTTCCCGAAAATCCACGGGAATCCGAAAGAATTGAGTATAAGGTAACAGGATAAAAAGGATTTAAATTCAAGGAATATAAGAGAGGATCATAAAAGGAATATAATGTATTGAGAAAGGTTAAGGAAACCCAAGTAATAAGATCCCGGGTATGATCCCTCAAACGATAAACGAGAACGAAAGTTAAGCGAACCGTATAACAGATCAGCGGTCATTAGCCAAGTAATTAGGAGCTAATCAAAGAGGTTAGTGATGATGATGTCATCAAACCAATAAGAAGAGGACAAGCATGGGAAGATGACATAAGAATGATGACCTAAGCATGACCAAAAAGGAAGGAAGTGTGGTTGATTTCAAGCCACACAAAAATCACCATGGTTAAAAGGTAATTAATTAAAACAAAAGAAAAAAACAACCAACAAACAAATCATAACACCAAAAATACAAAGTTGACTTCCCATTTTCAAGCAAAAGCTCTCGGCCCCTTTCATTTTGCAAGGAAAGAAAAACCCAAATCCAAGTTCCAAGCTTCGTTAATTAGTGAGGTAATTATTTAAGGTTCCTTGTGCATAGATATAGATATCATATAAGTTTAAGCTTCAAATTCCTTCACAATCTCTTCCTAAAATTCATGGAAGAAGAGGGTGAATAGTGTTTTTCAAGAACTTGAAATTTTGTTCTTGAGTTTTTGTTTAGATTAAGCTTTGGTAAGGACTTTCAAGGGTGATTCCAAGCTCCTTAGTTACTTTTACTCACCAAGGAAGGTATAATCTCATACCCTAGCCCTACTTTTGTATATTTAGAGTTTTTGTGTTTGGTATGGTTCATCAGAAGCTTGATTATTGTGTATTTAGAGATGGGTTGGTTTTATGATGTGTTTGGAGTTATAAATCTTGATGATTAGTTAAAGAACTTAAGTAAGCTTTTAGTTCATGATTGAGAAGTAGTATAAATTGGAAATATTGAGTTGTTGGGGCTGTTGTAGTATTGTATGGATGGAGTTTGGTTGTATGGTTGAATTGTGGTTGATTTGTGGTTGATTTGGAGTAGGATAAAATTTGGTAATCGCGTAATCATAGCCGTCGTAATGCCCGATTTACTTTAGACTGTTTTTGTTCTTAACATCAGGACCGAAGAATTCACTGTTAGGTTTTGACCATTGCCATGATTATATAGTTCATGTTACAAGCTTCGTTTTGATATGTGGTTCGTTTGAATCCGATGTACGGTTTAGGAGAAACGACCGTTTTAAGTAACGGCGCTTCGCGACCGAACCATTACCCCTCGTCTTACTTTGAAACATTGGTTAAAGACCTTAAATGACTAATTGGAGTATGAAACATTTATGTAAAGTGGATTAGGCAGTTGGTAAGGTACTCGCGAAAGAATCGCCTTAAAACTCTTAATGGTTAATTTATTAAAAATGGTGGAACCGAGGGTACTCGAGCGACTTAAGTGAATCGTTAGCGCAAAAGCGAACGTTAGGGTCTAATTGGTTAAAGTATAGATTCTTAAGCGACTTTGGTTTGATTCCAACTTATATGATGTTTATAGGTTACCAGACTCGTCCCAGGACTTTTACCACCCCCAGTCGCTCAGGCAAGTTTTCTACCCGTTATATTGTTGTTGTGATGTAAATATATGTATATGCATTATCTTGTGATAAGTGCATGATTGTTATTAGCAAATTTTGCGATATATTGGAGCATGCTGATATGGGATATATGCATGTCTGTTTCGTAATCTTGATATCTAATTGTTGATTCAAATGCTTATAAGTTGCATAATACATATGCTAGAGATAAGCAGTAATTTACCCTTAGTATAGAGGACCCAAAGGTGAACATTTTCTAAACCGGGAGTCGATGTTCCCGAGTATAAGGTTTATTCGATAACTTTATTTTATTTAATGAATATTATTAATCAAATAAGGTTTATTCGATAACTTTATTTTATTTAATGAATATTATTTTGAATATTCATTCGAGGAATTATGACTCCGCTTCTTTTATTAAATAATATTCTTTATTTTATTAAAGAATAATGTTTCGATAATCAAACTTATTTTCAATTATTCAAATAAAGATCGTACTTTCGTATAAGTATATCTTCGGTTATTTATTATTCATTTCAAGTATGAGTCTTAAAACTTCTACTTCAATTATTTTTATAAGGATTATCCTTATGGGAATATTATTTAAATAATAATATTCAGATATCCTGTAACATATCGGGACTGATTTATTTTATTAAATCAGTATTACTCCAAACATTCTCAAAAATGTTTTCGAGTCTTCAAAATGATTTTAAAAGTTCGAGCGGATCCCAAAACTCGTTTTCAAATTTAAGATCTTCCTTTTGAAGGGGACTTGAATACTCGTTCAAAAATCTAAGGGATCCGGCTCTGTGGTGTATATTATATTCGCAACGTGGTTGTTGTTTTGAGAAAACAATTTGATTACTTGCCTAATGTTCGGGAAGTAAGTCCATCTAATTGAGTCGGCATAAGCGACAGGCCGGGGTACGGTCTATGAAGGTGTAAGAGGCTGGGTGACAGTCCATCCACGCGTGAGTGGCCGGGTAACGGTCTGGCGCAAGGTCCTAATGCGGCCAGGGTGATGACCGGCAAGGAATTCATCCATCTACAGTAGAAAAGGTTACTTATTGGTATCTTTGCCTGATCAGCAAGATATCGGGTTTATGCCAAAATTCTTTTCTTTCCAAATTCATTGGATATTGCAACTCTGTTCATACTTTACATGACAGAGGTTTTCAGGAAATGTATGAGAGATATATATATGGATATATTTATACCGGGACTTAATGAAGTATCTCGTAACTTCATTTCATTCAATAATATTTCAAAGATTGAATCTATTCAAGTCTTATCTTGTAGTCTCATCTGTGTGATGAACTTTTGAAACTGATGATACCTTGAACGGTGGTAGTTCAAGTAGTATCCGGAAAAGATATAAGTATATTGGAGTATTTTGTAACTTCATCTTTTCAACTTATATCTGGTTAATGATTATCTTATGCATGACAAAGATTTTCACAAAAACGTTGAGACAAGGTTAGATATATGAGATCACCTTGCAACGATATTTTTATACAGTTATAAACTGGAACTCTGTGTATATTATGCATGGAAGAGGACTTCCAAGATTTTGAAAAGTATATATACATATATACTGAATATTTTGCGACTTGGTCGCGGTAAGGTATCAAACTGGTTCATTTTTACTTGACCAAGACTTTCGTGAGTACTATGAGAATGCTCATATATTGTAAATTATTATACATATTATTTTGGTGGGCTTGTTGCTCTACCTTGCTTTCTTCTTTCATCACACAACAACAGATAGACAAGATGAACAGGATCAAGCTCCCAATTTATGAGCGGTTAGGAATCATTCCGCAGTTTTTTGTAGGCGTTGATGCCGTTGTAGCTGAGGTAGGAACTACCAATAGGCTAGGCTTTCAACTTTTGTTGTACCAGACTTATATATATTTATGAATTGTAATAATGGCAAAGAATATGTAAATTTATTCAGAAACCCTTTTGAGGTGTAATGACTTATAATTGTGGAATAAAATGACTTGTGTTATTTTTGGTATTCATCTCTGAGACTATAACTTGTGGTGTGTGTGTGTGTATATTGTGGGGTCACGGTACGCAGTGGTTGGTTGTTTATTAAGATTAAGAGTTGTTAAGGGAATTGGAACTTGTGACAACCCGGATCCCCGACCCCGGATTTTGGGGTGTTAGAAATATAATGCCTCCTAATTTGACCACAACTCTAAAGAAGAAGTTTCTGCATGAGGCGAAGTGGTATATGTGGGATGAACCGTATTTGTTTAGACAGGGAGCTGACCAGATCATCAGGAGATGTATCCCATTCTGTGAGACGGAGGGGATATTACGAGACTGCCACTCCACAGTTTATGGTGGACATTATGGTGGTGAGAAGACGGCAGCTCGTATTCTGCAAGCAGGTTTTTTCTGGCCTACTTTGTTTAAGGATGCTCATCAGTTCATTTTAAGGTGTGATCATTGCCAAAGAGTGGGAAATCTTACGAGAAAGGATGAAATACCGTTAAATGTGATGCTTGAAGTCGAGGTCTTTGATGTTTGGGGAATTGATTTCATGGGGCCTTTTGTCTCGTCCTGCAATAATCAGTACATCTTGCTGGAATTCGATTATGTCTCCAAATGGGTAGAAGTCAAAGCTCTACCGATGAATGAGCAAAGGCAGTGTTGAATTTTCTTCATAAGCAGATTTTCACAAGGTTTAGAACGCCACGAGTAATCATAAGTGATGAAGGGTCGCATTTCTGCAACCGTAAGTTTACTTCTATGATGCAGCGCTACAATGTGAATCATCGTGTTGCTACTGCCTATCATCCACAAATAAATGGTCAAGCGGAAGTGTCTAACAGAGAGATCAAGCTCATTTTAGAGAAGGTTGTTTGTCCGTCAAGGAAGGATTGGTCGTTAAAGCTCGATGAAGCTGTTTGGGCTTATAGAACAGCATATAATACTCCACTTGGGATGTCCCCGTTTCAACTTGTGTATGGTAAGGGATGTCATTTACCTGCGGAGCTTGAGCATAAGGCCTATTGGGCGTTGAAGAAGTTGAACCTGGATCTAGATGCAGCTAGAAAGAAGCGAATGCTTCAGCTTAATGAACTTGATGAATTTCGACTCCAAGCTTACGAGAACAACAAAATGTACAAGGAAAAAGTGAAAAGGTGGCACGACAGGAAGCTTCATCCTAAGTTATTTGTGTCGGGGCAGCAAGTTCTTTTATTCAACTCTCGTCCCCGACTTTTTCCTGAGAAGTTGAAATCAAGGTGGTTTGGACCTTTTATTGTCAAAACTGTGTTTCCACATGGAGCGGTGGAGATTTTTGAGAATGATCCTGACCAAGCATTCAAGGTTAATGGTCAGCGTTTGAAGTACTACTATGGGGACACGACAAACTGGGAAGTGGTTAGTGCCGTTTTATTGTCAACTTGAGTAAGGTACGCTACGTCAAGCTAATGACGAAAAAGAAGCGCTTCTTGGGAGGCAACCCATGATTTGTTGTTACAGGAACCCTTAGAAGATAATAACCTATCCAAAACCACAAAAAAATCAGAAAAACAGGGCAAGGTAAAAAAAATTCCAGAAGACCCTTGGGCGCCCGCTCAGGGGCCGACTGGGAGAAATTTTTTTTAAGCCCAATAAAAATCTGAAAAAATCTGAAAAATAAAAAAACAAATCACAACCCATTACCCACGACCTATTTCCCCATTATCCCATGTTTTTAACCCTCAAACCCATTCCTAATCAAATTTTACCCTAATCCCTACCCTATATATACATACACCTATTCCATATACTCCCCATACACTTTCAAACCTTAAACTCTCTCCCAAACCCAAAAACACAAATCTTAAACACTTTTACTCAGTTTCGATTGCACCCAAAAGATCCAGGACTATTGATAGCAGCAGCACTGTCCCTACTGCTGATTCTCCGAGGGGTACTGCTGCGAGGCCTCGTTTGAATGATAGGGCTGCTGAGGAGGAGTATACTAGGCTTCTGGGTAAGCCGATTTTGAAGGAGAGGGGGTTCTTACCATCGAGGAGGGATGATGAGTTGTTGCCTATGATTGCTGAGAAGGGTTAGATTGCTTTCTGTGAGTCTCCTGAAGCAGTTCTGATGAGCGTGGTTCGCGAGTTCTATGCGAACACGAAGGCTGAGAAGAATGGGTATTCTGTTGTCCGGGGGATGATGGTGGATTATCACCCTACGGCGATTCGCCGTGTGATTGGGCAGCGACAGAGGAAGCCCACGGAGGAGAATTGGAACGAGAAGACTATTGAGGATTTTGACTTGGATTTGATTTGTGCTACTCTTTGTAGGTCGGGCACAGTTTGGACTTTCAAGACTGGGACTAACGAGTATCGCCATTTTTCGGTGATTACGATGAACAGGTATGCACGTGCATGAATTGCTTTTATTTGCGCTAATATTCTGCCTACTTCACGTGCACATGAGGTCACAGTTGAGAGAGTACAATTATTATGGGGAATTTTGAATGAGGAGTACTATGTGGACCTTGGTGAGTTCATCTACCAAGGAATTCTGAAGTTTTTGAGGGGAGCTAAGCACATGAACATCCCTTATGCATCTACGGTTACAAAGCTTTGCCGAGAAGTGGGAGTTCAGTGGCCGTCTCATGACCAATTGCAGTTGTCGGCCGCTTCTATTGACTCCGGGACTCTGCATGCGATGCAGGAGTGGACTAGTGGTGAGCCCGTGGAGAATGGGCTGGGTTATCGTCTTCCAGGAGGGCGTCCAGCACGAGGAGCTCCATGGCGAGGCCAAGGCGAGATTAGGCTGGTTCTTCTAGAGCTTGGGAGGGTGCTGGGATGGCTGATGCCCAGTATAGGAGGCTATCGAGGAGGATGGACGCTATGTACGAGACATAGAGCAGGTTTGCTCAGGAGTTCACCCTTGCACTTGGGACTTCTTTTCGAGGCCTTGGAGCTGACATCCAGTGGCCATTTTTTGGTGAGGACTCTACATATCCGCCTCCTGATACACCACGCTCTGAGGGTGATGATGATGATGATCTCTCCGAGTAGGTATACCATGTGTTCCTTTCTACTACCTTCACTGGGGACAGTGAAGATTTTAAGTTTGGGGTGGTAGTTAAGGAATATTTTGTGTGTGTGTCATATAGTTGCATATTCATGATAGTTTAGTTCATATAATTGCATATTTTTTGCCATATAGTTTTTTTTATTATTTATAGTTTTATTTATCATGTCATGTAGCTCATGCATATACCATGATCCCTTTTGCGCTGATTTACCAATTAATTTGTGATGTTGATGCGAGTGTAGTGATAGCGTTAGAGTGATGTTGAGTCGTGTAGGTTGATATGCATGCTAGAAACACTTGTAATTTCACTAAGTCTTAGAGAATGCTTAAGGACTAGATTGTTGTTATGGTTTGATGGTTTTCGAGGTTAATCTATTGATTATGCTTAGAATTTTATAATAGGTTCTTAGTGATAAAAGGTATGAAAAGAAATAAAGAATGGAGTGAAAAATTAGAATTCATTGCTAATTGTGGCTAGGCGTCAAATGGCTAGTAGCCAGCTCGTATTTTTATGCGAGTAGTCTAGGGTTGAGCAAGATGGAGCGAAACGCACTTGCTCAGAAAGTTGAAAAAAAAAGAGAAAAAAAATAGAAAAGAAGAAAAGAAAAGAAAAAAGAAAAAAGAGAGTTAATGCATAATTGATCACGAGTGGGCTATTTGGTATTCGAGTTATTAAGTTCTTAGGGGACTTTGTTCCTAGTGACCTAAGGCTTTTATAGTCTGGGATCCGCTAACCTAACGCTCGCTACATGGATGCCATTGCATAAGTCTTTTGTGGACCTCACTCATTGCACGGTCAAATAAGCATTTGTTACTATAAATAAAAAGCATGATTCCGTAATAAGCTCCAGAAATCTTGAAGTGTTATAAGTCACTATGTGCCTAGAATTTTTATTCTTCGTATAATCATGCGATTGCCTTGAGGATAGTTGAGTTATGATAATTGATCTAGTTTCGAAGCATATCTGTTAAGCATCTGCACACACCACGTTTCTGGCTGTATGTTAGTTTGCATGATTTGATTGATCTTTATTTGCCTAATTGCATTTGTTGAGATGTCGTAAGTTGGTTGGTTTGGTCATAGTAAAGGGGATCGCTGCATTTCATATAGATTGCATTCATGCATGTTTTTGTTTTGTTTTTGAGTCTGTGACGCTTGAGGACAAGCATCGATTTAAGTTTGGGGGTGTGATAAGTGGCATTTTATACCACTTAGAACGTCTTATAATAGCTTGAATTGGTGTCTTGAAATCAAGTATTTTGTGTATTTGATGCGTTTTTCTAGTGTTTATGCATTTCAGGGTATTAATTGCATTTCGGGAGAGAATTCATCAATAATAAGCATTGGCATGTATTTAGCATTGCAAGTGGGAAGATAGGAGCAGATTGCAGCGAAGAAATGGGAGAAAAACAGATCAGTTTCCAGAAGGGGGCTGAGCGCCCGCTTAGCTCTGCTGAGCGACCACTCAGGAAGCTGAGCGCCCGCTCAGAAATGCTAAGCGGCCGCGCAGGGACGGATTTTCAGAATTAATATTTTAGACTCCTATTTATGTCTAACTTCCAACTTCTGAGTTAGATGGGCTTTATGGGACTCCTATATAATTAGATTTCAGAGACGTTTCACAAAGGTTGGATCTTAGTATTAATCGAAGAGCGTGGAGATAAGGAAGAAGACCGTTTTAGCACACCACAACGAAGAGGAAGCATATTTTCTTGTGATTCTTTATTTCGTTGTAACATTGGATGCTAGTTTTCTTTACTTTGAACCTATTTACTCTTGTGACGTACTCTGGTTTAATATAAGTAGTTTTAGTTATTATTCTCATGTGTTATTATCATGTTTTCATATGAACCCATGGTGATGATGAGTTCAATCATGGGCTAATCGTGATCACGGGGTCGTAATGGATTTACTATGGAATTCTTTAGTTAGTTGTTTAATACCTTAGTGTGTGAAGATTGTATGATATCTAGTATTGGTTGTGCGTATTCGTCTTATGTGCGTCACGAACATATAAGATAGGGTGTTAATCTCTTGTGAAGCGACGGTGGATCTTGAGATTTAGAACTTGCCATGCTAGCATAGGTTCATGTAAGAGTATGAATGATTAGTGAGTAACTCTAAACGTTTTATTAGCCCTGTGTAATCAAAAGGAATAATTTGTGCTTAAATCGTTATGTTGTCAATTTTTGTAGACATAGAGGGACTCAACATAATTGATTCCTATTCAACTTCTATCTTAATTGTGGATGCTTGGTAGAATGGTATTAGTACAATGAAAGTTGGCTTTTATCAGTTTCGTGTTATTCGATTAATATCATCACTGTTGCATGCTAAGGGTAAGAACAATAGCTATTGAAGGAAGTAGTAATGAAGTTATGATCTCATAAGTATTTTAATATTGTTAATTCAAGAAGTGTTTAATTCTCGTAGTTAATTGTAGTTAATAATTAGTTAATCAAATCTAAGTGTTATTGTCTTAACATTGAGAAGTAATCATACATTGGTGAGTGAGTTTAATTGAACATAATTAGTCTGAGTCTCTTTGGGAACGAACTAGAAAGTATTCTATATTACTTGCGAACGCATATACTTGCGTGTGTTATTAGCGCGTGTGTAACACCCCCAGATCCGGGGTCGGGGATCCGGGTTGTCACGAGTTCCATTTCCCTTAGTAACACCCAACCTTAATAATTAATCAATTACTCTGTACTGTGACCCCACAATAAACACACACACCACACGTTATAGTCTCAGAGATGAACATCCAAAAGTAATCACAAGTCATTTTATTCCACAATTATCTGCCAATACACCTTAAAAGGTTTTCTGAATAAATTTACAGTTAATTGCCATTATCTGCCACAAGTTATAATTATACATAATTTGATTCTCAAAAATAGAATGCCTGATCTACCAATAGATCTACCTCTGCAGCTATAGCAGCCACAACATCGTCGGGAAGACGCGGGACGCTTCCCACGCGCTTGCGCTGGGTCTGCTGGAGTCTGGCCATCTTTCCTAACTGTTGTTGTGTGATGAAGAAATAAAGCAAGAGTGAGCCTTACAGCTCGCAAGATAATATATAGTGATAACAATAATATAAGTATCTAAATGGATACTTACTAGAATCTTTTATCATGAGTAAGATAATTACTTACTAGATATAAGTAAAAACAAGGGATGAAGTTACCAAATACTTCACTATACTTATATCATTTATAAAGCTACTTGAACTACCACCGTTCAAGTTATAATTAATTTCAAAAGTTCATCACATAGATGAGACTATAAGACAAGATTTGAATAGATTAAATCTTTAAAATATTATCAAAATAAAATAAAGTTACGAGATACTTCATTTGATGTAAACATCATTTTGAAAACTTGACCCTGCCAACACCCAACAATCGCCCAACCGTAGACTTTCTATCGAAGTGCTCTGGGTAGTGTTGCAGAGATTATCCAATTGGATGATGAACTAATTACGGGAGTTTGCCGCGCCAGGAAGACCACTTACGATGATCAGTCGTAGTAGTACAACCCCACCATTTTCTACATGTAGAGGAGAACCTGTCGGATTTACTTGTCAACCGAACACTGAACTCCTAAGGAATGGACCGCCTTAGCGGAACTTTCAGGCCATTTGGGCCAATATAATAAGGCTGGGCCGGCGCTACTCGGCCACTTACGCCACTCCTAGTTCAGATGAAATCCATGACTCTGAAACGTAAAGCTCGTCCCCACTTTCCCCAAGTAGAAACTTGTTGATACGGCTCCACCAAGAAGTCGTATCTATTTGGAAAGGAGAACTCACCGATATTTCCCAGGCGATGCCTGTTAATGGATTAACTTGTTCCAAGAATTTTACCTCCCGAGTGTTGGGTAAGTAATCAATTCATTTATCAAAACAGCAACCTTGTTGCGAATATAAAACACACCACAGAGCCGGATCCCTCAGGTTTTGAGCGAGTATTTAAATCCCCTTAAAAAGGAAGATCTTAAATATAAAAATGAGTTTTGGGATCCGCTCTAACTTTTAAAAATCATTTTGAAGACTCGAAAACACTTTATAGAGTGTTTGGAGTAAAGCTGATTTAATGAAGTAAATCAGTCCCCAGAATATTTAGAAAATGACTGAATATTATTATTTAAATAATATTCCCATAAAGAATAATCTTTATAAAAATAATTGAAGTAGAAGTATTAAAACTTATACTTGAAATGGATATCAAATAACCAAAGATATACTTATATGAAAGTACTATCTTTATTTGAATAATCGAAAATAAGTTTGATTATTGACACCTTATTCTTTAATAAAATAAAGAATATATCTCAGCAAATAATCGGAGTCATAGATCCTCAAATGAATATTCAAATAATATTCATTAAATAATATAAACTGAGTCATAAGCCCTCGAATGAATATTCAAATAATATTCAGATAATAAAATAAAAGGAGTCATAAGTCCTCGAATGAATATTCAAAATAATATTTATTTAATATAAAGGAGTCATACGCCTTCGAATAATATTCGAAATAATATTCAATAATAAAATAAAGCTAAAGTTATCGAATAAACCTTATTCGATTAATAGTTTTGAAAACTATGACCATATATATATAAGTATATATATATATATATTTATATCCATATATACAAAACCTACTCGGGATCCTCGACTCTCGGTTTTAGAAAATATTTTCACCTTTGGGTCCCTATACTAAGGGTATATGCAAATTACCGCTATCCTCTAGCATAGGTATTATCAACTGAATCAATTGAATCAACAGATATATATCAAGATTACGAAACAGACATGCATATATACCATATCAGCATGCTCCAATATATCGCAAAATTTGCTAATAACAATCATGCACTTATCACAAGATAATGCATATACATATATTTACATCACAACAACAGTATAACGGGTAGAAAACTTGCCTGAGCGACTGGGGGTTACGAATGGCTCGGGACGAGTCTGGTAACCTATAAACAACAAGTAAGTTGGAATTAAACCAAAGTCACTTGTAAATCTATACTTTAACTAACTTAGACTCTAACGCTTGTTTTGCGCTTACTGATTCTCTTAAGTCACTCGAGTACCCTCGGCTCCACCATTTTTAATAATTTAACCTTTACGAGTTTTAAGGCGATTCCTTCGCGAGTGTCTTACCAACTGCCTAACACACTTACCATAAATGTTTCATACATTAATTAACCCTTTTTGGTCTTTAACCTATGTTTCAAAGTAAGGCGAGGGGAAAAGTTTCGTTCACGAAACGCCGTTACTTGAAACGGTCGTTTCTCCTAAACCGTGCATCGGAATCGAACGAACTACATATCAAAACGAAGCTCGTAACATGAGCTATCTAGACATGGCAATGGTCATAATCTAGCAGGGGGTTCTCTGGTCCTAATGCTATGCACAAAAACAGTCTAAAGAAAAGCGGACGTTACGACGGCTATATTTACGTGATTTCCCAAATTTAAACCATTCAAAACCAACCACAATTCAACCCCAAATCAATCATACAACCAACATCCATCCAAACCACATCATAACAGCCCCAACAATCCACATTAACCATTTATACTTATTCCCCACATGAACTAAAAGCTTTACTTAGGTTCTTTAACTAATTATCAAGATTTACAACTCCAACAATACCACAAAACTAACTAATCTCTACAACTCAACCAAACTTCAAACAATCAAGCATCATGCTTCATATATACTATATCAAACATATTCAATCCTAATTACTCAAAACTAAAGCTAGGGTTTGTAGTTTATACCTTCCTTGGAGAGTGGAGAATCAAGAGAATGGCTTGGAATCACCCTTAAAGTCCTTATCCAAGCTTAATCTAAACAAAACTTCAAGAACACAAATTTTATTTCTTGAAAAACACTATTCACCATCTTCTTCCATGATTTATAGAAAAATATTGGCTTGGAATTAGAAGCTTAAACTTATAGGAAGTATGTAACTATCCATGGGGAAGCTTAGATAATTACCTTGCTAAATAGTAAGTGGTGGAGCTTGGATCTTCAATTTTTAAGAAATGGGCCGAGAGCTAGCTTGGGAAGAAAGAGATTTTTGTGTTTTGTTTGATGAAAAATGAAATGTTTTCTTGGTTGGTTGATTTTTGTGTTGTTTTTTTAGTTAATTACCTTGTTGCCCTTGAGTTTGTGTGGTTAAAAAGTCACCACATCTCCTTCCTTCCCATGTCATGCTTGTGTCATCCTCATGATGTCATCCTCCCCTCCTTGTCCTCTTCTCATTGGTTGGGTGACATCATCCTCTCTAATTCCTTTGATTAACTTCCTAATTATTTGCCTAATGACCGCTGATCTGTTATACGGTTCGCTTAACTTTCGTTTTCGTTTATCGTTTGAGGGATCATACCCGGGATCTTATTACTTAGGTTCCCTTAACCTTTCTCAATACATTATATTCCTTTTTATGATCCTCTATTATAATCCTTTAATTTAAATCCTTTTATCCTGTTACCTTATACTCAATTCTTTCCGTATCTATTGGATTTCCGGGAAAATCAAAGTGTTCGGATTTGGATTCTGACGATCTTTACATACACTTATATCCCATATAAAGTACTAATAAAATCTCAGAATATCCATATCAGAACCCCTACATAGTGTGGCATGAAAAGTTTTCTCATTCAGCAAAAACACTATTTATAAGGGTTTCAAAATTTCCCAAAAATTGGGGTTATTACAGTCTTCCCTCCTTAAAAGGATTTCGTCCCGGAATCAAATAGAAATGAATAGGGATACCTTCTTAGTATTGCACTTTCTAACTCTCAAGTCAATTTTCCCACATTGTGGTTCTACCATCAAACTCTTACTAGTTTGATAACCCTTCTCCTAAGCACTCGTTCCTTCTTAATCTATACCCTTCCTGGTTGCTCCATATAGGTTACGTCTGGTTGCATGTCTATGCGCTCATATGCCCCTATTTATCTGGCATCCGAATTACATTTTCTTAACATTGATACGTGGAACACGTTATGAACTTGCTACATATTCGGGGGTAGGGCTAGCTCATATGCTATCTTCCCAATATGTCTTAATATATCCAAGGGTCCAACAATTCGTGGACTTATCTTCCCTTTCTTTCCGAACCTCATCCTTCCTTTCCAAGGGAATACCTATAACAACACTAGGTCCCCTACTTCCTATTCTTTGTCCTTCCGTGTCAAATCAACATACTTCTTATGTCCATCTTGGGCTACTACCAGCCGTCCTCTGATTAGATCTATTATATCCCTGGTCCTTTGGACTACTGCGGTTCCGAGCATCTTACGCTCTACAACTTCATCCTAACATAAGGGTGATCGACATTGTCTTCCCTCAAGGATCTCATAAGGCGATACCTCGATACTAACATATGATCTATTGTCGTAAGATAACTTAATCCGCGTTAAGTGATCATTCCAAATTCTTTCAAGTCTATTGCACAGACTCTTATTATAGCTTTTAACATTAGAGCTTTTGCTTCTCAATACCCATTCTTTTCCAGTTCGTAATCGCTACTACCTTCCGTTCCTAATATTATACTAGTTATACTTTTGCTCGTTAGCGTTCTATAACCTTTTAATAACCACGTCAACCTTAGTATCACGAACGCGTTAGAATCGGAATACCACCGTACTGATACTACTTCCTTTAGCTGCTTCCATCTTCGAAAGCTTGGTCCTTCATATAGAAGTAAAAGAATTTATTGAGAGATCACTATGATCATGAACACTTGTTATATCGCATAGTTAGTACAGAAGGTGGCCAGCCTTTAGTACTTGACAAGCAATTAAACAAAAGCTGGTATCCTACTCGGCTTCTATCACACAGATAGATAGTCATTCGGCAATACCTCCCCTTCTGGAAGGGTTGTTCTTCTCAGCATATATGAAATGAAAAGAAGAGAAAAGAACGAATTGAAGAGAATTGTATATATGAAAAAATATACTGCCACAAAATATCTGGCTTGGAACCTACCTCTGAATTATAGAGGTTTGTCATAGGAGAACAAAACATATGTGTATATATATCAACATCAAGTATTATCGCATCGCATTTCGCATACTTAAATATTTTTGCTATTCCGTCCATCATTCTATGGACCCACACTCTTCCTCGAGCTTATACACAATCACCTTTGAAACTCCCTCGACATCGAAAATCGAATCTGGGATCTCATTCTATACATCATCGTTACTAGAATTCT
The DNA here is from genome assembly GCF_009905375.1 of Apium graveolens. Lineage (NCBI taxonomy): Eukaryota > Viridiplantae > Streptophyta > Magnoliopsida > Apiales > Apiaceae > Apium > Apium graveolens. Next base: position 81,706,279 of record NC_133655.1, read on the forward strand.
ATGCTTGCACCGCAACCTTCCTCGTATAATAATACGACTCTCTATTGATAAGAAAGAATAATTATTCACTAGGTAGATACTCTACTTAATTAGTCTATCAATGATAACTTATACACTACCACGATCCGATTAGTGGTACTCAATCTCAACACCCATTCCAATACAACTCTCACGGTTGTATTCAGCTCAATACTCGCAGAATCATTGCTGCCTTACTATGGTCCACCACTGACCTGCTGTAGTCATTCATTTTCCATGAAGTCTTAATATCTTACCAAACGGAGTCCATACATGTCGCATCAAATCCTTCTAAGGAGGTAACATAATCACCATTCATGATTCATGGAGAACACTCCTGAACTTGACGTACTTTCATGACATGAAGTAGATAAAATTGCAGAAGAGTTTCAGTCAAAGCAACGATAGCAGGTTAATACAATTCTTAATCGTATGCCTTCAATTGAAGACTTAACTCAAAGGTTTGTTTAGTCCTTCTTTTTTTTTCTTTTTTTTTTTAAATATGGTCCTGGATTACTCTCAAGATAGTATCTTCTGAGATAGATAGCCCGCTCATGGCGATTACACGAATTAAACCTTTACCAACTACTATTACGGTTGGGTATTGCACAGTCATCAGAAGGAATGTCAATCTTCCAAACCATATTACAACCTTCACAGCATTAACCATCATCACTGTATTCCTTTGGCACAAGCGCCTATAATTGTCCTCTTACACTTAAAGTGTCGGCCACCTCTTTGGCCTTTCTTGATAGTAATATTTCCTTACAATCAATGTCATCTTAACCACTTTCACTAATTTTCTACCTCATTTACCATCACTGCTTGTGTGAAGATGTTTTCCTTAAAATCTGATGAGAAAAAAAAAAATTATCACCATTTTTCCATAAGTTATTGCCTCAGTCTTTAGAGGTTAATCACTGTCACGACTGACTCTCAATCATACTTAGAACATCTTTTATCTTAGGCCCTAATTGCCCTGAACAATTTCGACCTTTACTGGTTCGATCCATACTTCCTCGTGGTTTAACACGTGCCCCACTTGGCATCATTATAATTACGTCATATTTCCTTTATCAACATTTTTACTCTTGAGAATTTTGAATATTACCTTTCTCCTTGTAAAACCTCTAAGGTTATCCTTGAATCGTTCCTCCTGTATTCCCTAGATACAGGGCATATCGAAATACCCTTTACTAATACTAGAACCATTGTCTATATACTTCTGAAAAAAATTTCTCCACTGATTCTTAAAGGTTGTTGTTACCTTAATCCTTTCCAATTCATACTGTCAAGACTCATACTACCCCTATTAAGGGTGAAATGCCAACCTTTATGCATTCCCCTAGGATTCATTTTAAGTTACCGAGGTTCTATCCTTAATTCCACCCTTAAAAAGGTACATGCATCCTTCCATGGATAAATCAAGTAATATATCCTTGATAGATTATCTTATTTAATCATTCCCATCTCGATAGTCTATACCAAATTTCACAATAGCATCCTTATTCAAAATGAGGTCAATCAATATGGCCTCCAAAAGATAACAACGGTTATCCGCTTTTCTTGCCTGATTTAGTAATGATAACAGGGATGTTCTAGAAGATATTGGTCGTGTTCAACGTGAACTTCTTCTTAATAATTCCTTATTTACTTTTGTTGTTTATCTCAACAGTCATCTCAATGTTGGGATATCTCTCATACCTGGTGTCTCCCTTTCTGGGTATCCTGCCACCGATCTTACACTTCACCTTCTTGAAGGTCACTTCCTTCATCCAATTTTCTTAATTTCTTACTTTCTTGTGTCCTCAGTCTATCCGCGTCTCATTATTTATCCTTCAAATTATCTCAAGGTTTCCTCGAATCTTCCCAACTTACAGGGGATAAAATATATGTATCTCTTATGCCCTCAACCATCAATTTTAACTCATGGTGAATCACCATCATCCTGACGATTACATACTCTTCTATTTCTATTTCTACGAGTCTTTAGGGTTTCCTCATACCCAACTCCCTTATCATTCCTCAAACTCTATTGCCGTGATATTCCTTTCCACTTCAATTTCTTTTTATTTTCCTTTCTCTTATCATTATTTCATGAACCAACACAACATAAGCATTGATTTCAAACATCCCGTCATTCTGGATTCGTGTCTTCAGAACGAATCTTGACAACTTTTACATCTTAGATTCATAATTCATCATACTCGTCTGCCTTTGTTCTGGCTCTACAGCTTTTACACTATCTCCTTATCTTTGGGAATTACTTTCCCGAAAACAATTGACTGAACTTAAATCAGTTTATTATAATCTCTTGCTCCGTGCCTTCCTTGGTCTTTCACCAGCGGGTGGTCTCTTTCTTAGGAGGGTGAGTGACAAAACAGTCTTTTGTGGTTCGTCAATCATTCAGAATCTCAAATGATTCCTCTATTTCCTTTAGCCAGGCTCTTGCCTCGACTAGGTCAACCTGTTCCTTGGAACTCTGAGAGCTTAGAGACTTAAAGGTCCTAAAAGAATTTCCTATCGCATTGTTTCCTCAATGTGGTGGTTGGGGATAATAGTCTAAGTTTTGTCTAGACAGGTCCATAAATTGCCGTATAGGAGTACCGTCTCGGGTCTCCTTTCCTTACTCGACTTTCTGTTTCCTTAGTATGAAATGTTTCAACCTTCTCCCATAATCGGGGTTATCTTATACATTAAAAACCTTGTTTTCCACTCTATTATGTTATGGGTTCTTTCTTTCTTGATGGCAACCTCCCTGACTATCACATTCTGTGTTTGCCCTAAATCCTATTCCTCAAACTATGGCTCTCATCTAAGTTCTCATCCTTAAGCTCTTGAACTTTCGGAACCCAAATTCTATAGGAATACCTCATTATTCCCTTATCATCTTTCTCGGTATTAATCTTTTATCTAATTGTTGGCTTTCTGCCTTCATTCATCACCTTTTTCTGGCACAATATGCTCTTTTCCAATAATTCGGTCTCTATTGCAATCTCAAACAGCTTTTCGGTGCCGGCTCCGGTTACCTTCACTACTATTTCCATTTTCTCAAAATCTCTTATCAATTCTCCCAAAGACATTATCATCTTGAGTCTCTCCTTTTTACTAAGGGCATCAGCCACCACATTGGCTTTCCCCGAATGATACAGAATCTCCCAATCATAATTCTTGATTAGCTCTAACCGCCTCCTCGGGCGTATGTTGAGCTTTTTCTACGTAAAAATGTACTAGAGCTCCTATGGTTTGTGAATCTCACACTTCTCTCCATACAAGTAGTGCCTCAAATCTTTAGGGCAAAACTATTGCCACGAGCCCAAGCTCATGGGTGGGGGTATCGAATTTTATATTCCCTTAATTGTCTTGACGCGTACGTGATTACCTTGTTGTGCTGTATAAGAGCACCCTAATTCCTTATGCGAAACGTCAATACAAATCACAAAATCTCCTTTTTCCATCCGGCAACGCCAACATAGGGGCCGTCACCAACCTTTGCTTCAGTTCTTAAAAGCTGTTCTCGCATTTCTCTGTCTATTCGAACTTCTCAGTCTTACGAGTAAGCCACGTTAAAGGGGGCTACTATCTTTACAAACTTGAACGAACCTCCAGTAGTGACCGACCAATCCTACCTCTGGTAGTTTCCCTAACCATGGTCATCAATTCCTCAGTGGTCCTTTATTCATTCTTGTCAGGATCCTCCATGGGATCCTCCTCAACAACTATCCCTTCTAGGACAACATCCTCAACCGCTACATCCTCAATATCAACATCATCCGGTCCTGCATTAGGATACTCTATCGGATCCACACTCCGATCTCCAATTAGTAATAAAACATCACCGCGTTGTTGCTCCTCAACCTCAGGGTTCGGAGTTCCGCTACCATATACGATAACGAACTACGCTCCTATCACGATATTTATAAGGGTTCCCATAAGGGTTTTAACTGTCAGTACTACGTTAGGTAGCCCGACTATGAACTTGGAAAGAGTTCTTATTATCTTAGTGAACTTATTATCTTAACATCACATCATCTCTGAGGTTTATAACGCTTAGCTCTGATACCATTTCTGTAACACCCCCAGATCCGGGGTCGGGGATCCGGGTTGTCACGAGTTCCATTTCCCTTAGTAACACCCAACCTTAATAATTAATCAACTACTCTGTACTGTGACCCCACAATAAACACACACACCACACGTTATAGTCTCAGAGATGAACATCCAAAAGTAATCACAAGTCATTTTATTCCACAAATATCTGCCAATACACCTTAAAAGGTTTTCTGAATAAATTTACAGTTAATTGCCATTATCTGCCACAAGTTATAATTATACATAATTTGATTCTCAAAAATAGAATGCCTGATCTACCAATAGATCTACCTCTGTAGCTATAGCAACCAAAATATCATCGGGAAGACGCGGGACGCTTCCCACACGCTTGCGCTGGGTCTGCTGGAGTCTGGCCATCTTTCCTAACTGTTGTTGTGTGATGAAGAAATAAAGCAAGAGTGAGCCTTACAGCTCGCAAGATAATATATAGTGATAACAATAATATAAGTATCTAAATGGATACTTACTAGAATCTTTTATCATGAGTAAGATAATTACTTACTAGATATAAGTAAAAACAAGGGATGAAGTTACCAAATACTTCACTATACTTATATCATTTATAAAGCTACTTGAACTACCACCGTTCAAGTTATAATTAATTTCAAAAGTTCATCACATAGATGAGACTATAAGACAAGATTTGAATAGATTAAATCTTTAAAATATTATCAAAATAAAATGAAGTTACGAGATACTTCATTTGATGTAAACATCATTTTGAAAACTTGACCCTGCCAACACCCAACAATCGCCCAATCGTAGCCTTTCTATCGAAGTGCTCTGGGTAGTGTTGCAGAGATTATCCAATTGGATGATGAACTCATTACGGGAGTTTGCCGCGCCAGGAAGACCACTTACGATGATCAGTCGTAGTAGTACAACCCCACCATTTTCTACATGTAGAGGAGAACCTGTCGGATTTACTTGTCAACCGAACACTGAACTCCTAAGGAATGGACCGCCTTAGCGGAACTTCCAGGCCATTTGGGCCAATATAATAAGGCTGGGCCGGCGCTACTCGGCCACTTACGCCACTCCTAGTTCAGATGAAATCCATGACTCTGAAACGTAAAGCTCGTCCCCACTTTCCCCAAGTAGAAACTTGTTGATACGGCTCCACCAAGAAGTCGTATCTATTTGGAAAGGAGAACTCACCGATATTTCCCAGGCGATGCCTGTTAATGGATTAACTTGTTCCAAGAATTTTACTTCCCGAGTGTTGGGTAAGTAATCAATTCATTTATCAAAACAGCAACCTTGTTGCGAATATAAAACACACCACAGAGCCGGATCCCTCAGGTTTTGAGCGAGTATTTAAATCCCCTTAAAAAGGAAGATCTTAAATATAAAAATGAGTTTTGGGATCCGCTCTAACTTTTAAAAATCATTTTGAAGACTCGAAAACACTTTATAGAGTGTTTGGAGTAAAGCTGATTTAATGAAGTAAATCAGTCCCCAGAATATTTAGAAAATGACTGAATATTATTATTTAAATAATATTCCCATAAAGAATAATCTTTATAAAAATAATTGAAGTAGAAGTATTAAAACTTATACTTGAAATGGATATCAAATAACCAAAGATATACTTATATGAAAGTACTATCTTTATTTGAATAATCGAAAATAAGTTTGATTATTGACACCTTATTCTTTAATAAAATAAAGAATATATCTCAGCAAATAATCGGAGTCATAGATCCTCAAATGAATATTCAAATAATATTCATTAAATAATATAAACTGAGTCATAAGCCCTCGAATGAATATTCAAATAATATTCAGATAATAAAATAAAAGGAGTCATAAGTCGTCGAATGAATATTCAAAATAATATTCATTTAATATAAAGGAGTCATACGCCTTCGAATAATATTCGAAATAATATTCAATAATAAAATAAAGCTAAAGTTATCGAATAAACCTTATTCGATTAATAGTTTTGAAAACTATGACCATATATATATATATAAGTATATATATATATATATATATATATATTTATATCCATATATACAAAACCTACTCGGGATCCTCGACTCCCGGTTTTAGAAAATATTTTCACCTTTGGGTCCCTATACTAAGGGTATATGCAAATTACCGCTATCCTCTAGCATAGGTATTATCAACTGAATCAATTGAATCAACAGATATATATCAAGATTACGAAACAGACATGCATATATACCATATCAGCATGCTCCAATATATCGCAAAATTTGCTAATAACAATCATGCACTTATCACAAGATAATGCATATACATATATTTACATCACAACAACAGTATAACGGGTAGAAAACTTGCCTGAGCGACTGGGGGTTATGAATGGCTCGGGACGAGTCTGGTAACCTATAAACAACAAGTAAGTTGGAATTAAACCAAAGTCACTTGTAAATCTATACTTTAACTAACTTAGACTCTAACGCTTGTTTTGCGCTTACTGATTCTCTTAAGTCACTCGAGTACCCTCGGCTCCACCATTTTTAATAATTTAACCTTTACGAGTTTTAAGGCGATTCCTTCGCGAGTGTCTTACCAACTGCCTAACACACTTACCATAAATGTTTCATACATTAATTAACCCTTTTTGGTCTTTAACCTATGTTTCAAAGTAAGGCGAGGGGAAAAGTTTCGTTCACGAAACGCCGTTACTTGAAACGGTCGTTTCTCCTAAACCGTGCATCGGAATCGAACGAACTACATATCAAAACGAAGCTCGTAACATGAGCTATCTAGACATGGCAATGGTCATAATCTAGCAGGGGGTTCTCTGGTCCTAATGCTATGCACAAAAACAGTCTAAAGAAAAGCGGACGTTACGACGGCTATATTTACGTGATTTCCCAAATTTAAACCATTCAAAACCAACCACAATTCAACCCCAAATCAATCATACAACCAACATCCATCCAAACCACATCATAACAGCCCCAACAATCCACATTAACCATTTATACTTATTCCCCACATGAACTAAAAGCTTTACTTAGGTTCTTTAACTAATTATCAAGATTTACAACTCCAACAATACCACAAAACTAACTAATCTCTACAACTCAACCAAACTTCAAACAATCAAGCATCATGCTTCACATATACTATATCAAACATATTCAATCCTAATTACTCAAAACTAAAGCTAGGGTTTGTAGTTTATACCTTCCTTGGAGAGTGGAGAATCAAGAGAATGGCTTGGAATCACCCTTAAAGTCCTTATCCAAGCTTAATCTAAACAAAACTTCAAGAACACAAATTTTATTTCTTGAAAAACACTATTCACCATCTTCTTCCATGATTTATAGAAAAAGATTGGCTTGGAATTAGAAGCTTAAACTTATAGGAAGTATGTAACTATCCATGGGGAAGCTTAGATAATTACCTTGCTAAATAGTAAGTGGTGGAGCTTGGATCTTCAATTTTTAAGAAATGGGCCGAGAGCTAGCTTGGGAAGAAAGAGATTTTTGTGTTTTGTTTGATGAAAAATGAAATGTTTTCTTGGTTGGTTGATTTTTGTGTTGTTTTTTTAGTTAATTACCTTGTTGCCCTTGAGTTTGTGTGGTTAAAAAGTCACCACATCTCCTTCCTTCCCATGTCATGCTTGTGTCATCCTCATGATGTCATCCTCCCCTCCTTGTCCTCTTCTCATTGGTTGGGTGACATCATCCTCTCTAATTCCTTTGATTAACTTCCTAATTATTTGCCTAATGACCGCTGATCTGTTATACGGTTCGCTTAACTTTCGTTTTCGTTTATCGTTTGAGGGATCATACCCGGGATCTTATTACTTAGGTTCCCTTAACCTTTCTCAATACATTATATTCCTTTTTATGATCCTCTATTATAATCCTTTAATTTAAATCCTTTTATCCTGTTACCTTATACTCAATTCTTTCCGTATCTATTGGATTTCCGGGAAAATCAAAGTGTTCGGATTTGGATTCTGACGATCTTTACATACACTTATATCCCATATAAAGTACTAATAAAATCTCAGAATATCCATATCAGAACCCCTACATAGTGTGGCATGAAAAGTTTTCTCATTCAGCAAAAACACTATTCATAAGGGTTTCAAAATTTCCCAAAAATTGGGGTTATTACAGCGTGTTTTCGTCCTAACAGCTGTGAGCTATTCAAAGCTTCACAGAGTTCTCAATTTGATATTACATATATATGTATATATATATATATATCTAGTGGATACATTCAAATCCACCAGAAAGTTTTAAAGCCTTGCATTTTATTACTTAGTGTTTTGATTTCAACTATCTTTCCATTCCGCACTTCTGTAATTCAAACACTATTATATGTATTAAGTTAGAACATTTTTAAAATCTTGAAAAGTAGCCAGAATTAAATTTAACCCCCCCCCCCATTCTGTAATTATTGTTGTATTATTAGGGAATAACAAGTACAAGTCTAAACAGGGACATGTGATGCCTGCTGAACATGGAAGTTTGAAGGTGAATGTAGTGATTGTTGGACAGAAAAGAAAGGCTGTTTCTAAGAAGGAAAACACTAAGTCTGAGGACAAGAACAAGGCTAAAAAACCATAGGGAAACAAGCCTTGTTGGTCTTGTGGATAGGTTGGTCATTGGAGTATGGACTGTCCTAATAAGAAAGCTAAGAAAGCTGGAGTGGTAGCTCAAGTAAACACTATGCTTGGATTTAGAACCACGAGTGGGCCTGTAGCTAACATGGTTGTTGGTGAGGTCATTATCTCTGGAACCGATGACGGGTATGTTACTTACAACCTTGTACCATATTCCACTTATCTATCACATGTGTGTTTGATTGATACTGGAGCTAATGTGCATATTTATGTTGATATTAGTTTATTTATATCTTATCAGCAGAGTCATGAAGTGACAGTGATGATGGGGAATGCTAGTGCTGCATAAGTGATTGAAATAGGAAACGTGGACTTGAAGTTTGATTTTATCTCTCACTAGAGTGCATCATGTTCCCTTTATTCATAGAAATATAATAAGTGGAAGTTGTTTAGTTAAGAATGGCTTTGAACTTTCTTTGAAATGTAATAAAATAGTGATTACTCACACTGGTACATTTTTTGGCAAGGGTTACTTGTCTGATGGTTTGTTTTTAATAAATGTTGAACCCATTTTGGGTGATTTTATTAATGATAGTGTTGCACCTTCTATTAGTTGTGTTGAATCATCTAATTTGTGGCACTTACGACTTGTTCATTTAAATTTTGGTGCTATAAAGAATATGATGAATTTAGAGTTGATTCCAAACATGTCATTTATAAGAAATCTAAGTGTCAAGTGTGTGTAACTGCTAAACAAACAAGGAAACCTTTTTATAATGTTGTTAGGGATTCAGACTTGTTAGATTTAGTTCACTCGAACATATGTGAATTCGGTGATGTCTTGACTAAGGATCACTTTAGATATTTCATTACCTTTACAGATGACTGTAGTAGATATTGTTATGTTTATTTTCTTAAACATAAGGATAAAGCACTAGATAAATTCATTATGTTTAAAAATAAAGCTGAAACACAAACTAGCAAAGTAATTAAACGGTTGAGGTCTAATAGAGGTGGTTAGTATACGAGTACCTTGTTTAATGAATTTTGTGTAAGCAATTGTATAGTTCATGAGGTTACTCCACTATACACACCTGAGTCTAATGGGGTGGTAGAGCAAAAGAACAGAACTTTTAAAGACATGATTAACAGTCTGCTGATTAATTCTGGGTTGCCTAAGTACATATAAAGGAGAGGCTCTAAATACGGCTTGCCATATTCTGAATAGAGTCCCTCTGAAATATATGAAAAAGACACCTTATGAATTATGGAGAAAGCGTAAGACAAGTTTGATTTATCTTCGTATGTGGGGGGTGCCTTGCTAAGGCGCTTGTCCCTGAACACAAAAGAAAGAAACTAGGTCTGAAAACTGTTGATTGTATCTTTCTGGGCTATCTTGAAACCACCACTGCTATGAGAGTTTTAGTATTAAAATCTAACATAGATGATATTTTGGCAAATACGATAGTTGAGTTTTGTGATGCAACTTTCTTTGAGGAAGTATTCCCTATGAAGAAGGGTATACCTATGGGTAATTCTGAGGATGTTCTTACTCACACATCGAGTTCTATTTCTGATCATGTGGAAAAGATGATAAATGTGGGGGCGGATCCTGGTAGTAGCTCTACTCGTAACGAATTAGAGGAACCTAGAAGGAGTAGGAGTGCAAAGGTAGTCAAGGACTTTGGAAGTGATTTTATCACTTACAATATTGAGGTTGAGCCTTTAACTTTCCGTCAAGCCATGGATTCTTTGGAGTCAAGGCATTGGAAAGGCGCTGTAAAGAGTGAAATTGACCCAATTGTTTCTAACGGAATCTGGGAGTTAGTTGATCTCCCTCCTGGATGTTCCACTATTAGTTGTAAATGGATCTTCAAGAGGAAGCTAAACCCTGATGGCTCAATAGATAAGTACAAGGCTAGGCTAGCTGCTAAGGGCTTTAGGCAAAGGTAAGCCATTGACTATTTTGATACATACTATCCTGTTTCCCAAATGACAACAATCATAATGCTTATACTATTAGCTTCCGTACAAGGTCTTATCATCCATCAGATGGATATAAGGATAAATGTTTTTCATGGTGACCTTGAAGAAGAGATTTATATGGATCAGCCTGAGGGATTTGTTGCTTCTAGCAATGAGACGAAAGTATGTAAGTTAGTCAAGTCTACCTATGGCTTAAAACAAGCTCCTAGAGATTGGAATAAGAAGTTTGATGAAACTGTTTTAGACTTCGAGTTTTTAGTTAATGAAAGTGACAAGTGTGTCTACTATAAGGTTAGAGGTAATGATTGTGTGATTGTGTGCTTGTATGTAGATGATATTTTATTTTTTGAAACCAATATTGAGATTATTAACGAGATAAAGAGTTTCTTGAAAAAACACTTTGAAATGAAGGATATGGGTGAGGCTAGTGTGATTCTTGGAATTAAGTTGGCTCAGTCAACTGAAGGAATAACCTTGTCTAAATCTCATTATCTAGAGAAATATATACTTGAGAAGTATGGTTATTCAAATTGTAGAATTACAAACACACCATATGATTCATAAGTGGCACGTATCAAGAATAAAACATGAGTTCATGTATCTCAATTAAGGTATTCTCAAATTATTGGGAGTTTGCAATATCTTGCTAATGGTACTAGACCGGATATTTTATACTATGTGTCTAAGTTAGCAAGATATACAAGTTGTCCAAACATGACTCATTGGGATGCTCTTGATAGAGTTCTTAGATATCTAAAAGGCACCATAAACCTTGGTTTGCACTACAAGAGGTTTCCTGGTATGCTAGAAGATTATAGTGATGCAAGTTGGATAGCTAAAAAATCTGGTTTCAATAGAGTGACTGGATACGTGTTTATCCTTGCGGGTGGAGCAATATCCTGGAAGTCTTCTAGAAACATTATAATAACCTCGTCTACTTTTGAGGCTGAGTTGTGTGTATTAGATGCCACAGGGTCTGAGGCTGAATGGTTGCACAAACTTATGTCTGTGATACCTGTAGTGAGCCGACCTCTTCTTACTTTTGTGATTCATTGTGATCACCGTACAACTATCGACGAGATTAAAAGCAGAAAGTATAATAAGAAAACAAAGAGATATATCCAAGTTAGACTAAAGTCTATAAGGGGTCTAGTATCTAAGAGGATCATAGTTATTAAGTTTATTGGAACTCAAGATAACCCAGTTGATCCTTTGACTAAGGGACTTGAGCATGTTGTTGTCCTTAAGTCTAGGTTAGGAATGGGACTGATAGCCCATCATGATTCATCCACAGTGGGAACCTAATACACATAAGAGGAGATCCCTTGAAAGTGTATTCAATGTGGTTATAACAAGCTGTGAGGGTGAATCTGTAGTACCATACTATAAACTAAGTGGGTTTGGAGACACTTATGTATCTGAGTCTATTCCATGTAAACCTAAAAGGTACTGTTACTGCGAGTATAGCAAGAGTTATTTGAACTCTGAATGGGGTCAAGTCTTATGATGAGATGATAGCAGTACATCTCTGGAGATGCCCAGCTAAGCGAATGTATTTGTATGGTCGCAATTAGAGGAAAGAGTTATTCCTTGAAAAATTCGACGAATAGGATCGAGACATGACCATTAACGTCTCAAAGTCGTAGATTGGAATGATAGCCTTTAACTTGTCATCATCTATGGAGTGTGGTTACACCCAACAGATAAAGATTCAAGGTGAAACATTCCATCTGTATTCGGTAGCCATCGAAGTAGGGGACTTAGGAAGGTTCAAACTCGGAAGGGTACCGATGAGGATAGATATACATTTTTGTATGGATTTGTGGGGGATTGTTAGACAATGGGAAGTTTGAGACATATTTTCAATATGTTCTTGATGAAATTTTCGGAAACTAACAATTGGAAGTTGTTCCTTGTAATGAGGACTCAAACTTTCATGTTTGGATCTAAGGCATTTTCTTAGTGAAATCCATATATAATTTGAGTTGAAAGTACTTGTTTGGAAATGGGCGTGGGTTAGTTTTCTTGATAAAAACTTGTATCCCACAAAGCTTTCGAAAAGTGGGTTTGGTGGCTTTATATAGCAATATGTGCAAGTTTAGTGTACAATTAATAAGGCATGTTAGAGGGAATGGTGTTAGTGTGAGCCTCGCTTGCACACACACGCGCGCTGCCACCGCCTCGTCACGCAACGCCACGCCACGACACGACACATGTCGAAGCGTGATTTGGGCGAATATCTCGGCATCTCGCGTACACGAAGCGACCTGGGGAAAAAATTATATTTCCGATTTAATTAAAAAACAATAATTAAATATTGTTTTTTAATAGAAATTGTTTTAGAATTTATTTTATAAATATTTTTGGTTGACCTGTTAAAGAATAAAAACTGAAATATTTTTTTTTTTTGATTAATGCTTCAAATGTATTTTGAATTATGTGATGAGGGTATTTTAATGGAGAACACACAAGGTAGAAAAATACAATAATCCTAACAGCCTTTCCCTCACTAAAAAAACTTATCTCTCTCTCAAATTCAGTGGTATTCTCAGGCGACTGAGGTGTTGATCTCCGTTGACCTTGTCGTGCCTGTGTACGGATAGGTCTGCAGCTGTTTCATCCTGGGAGGGACTTTGCGAACCCATCACAATGTAAGTGGGGTAAAATTCTCTTTAAGAACAGTCTAGTTTAATTCGAATTGGACCCGAACCAAATCATATCCGATCTGATCTGAATGATCTTCCTATATATCATCTTCTCGAAGGGCTAGGAGACTCGTCTTGTTTACAATTGTATCTTATCAAATTCTAATTAAATCAATAAAAGTAAGCTTTGTTTTCAATCTTTGTCAATTTAGTCGTTGATTGTCTCTCGTTATTTGCCTTCATTGTTTGTTTCATTATTTGTTTTTTCCTGTTCTTGTGATTATATATAACTGGCCTTCATATATTTAGTGATTTTTTTCCCAATATCTTGTGCAATATAACAATGCATGTTGTCGGATCTTTTCCTCAATAAAATAATCCATGTTGTAGGATAAGAGAGTAGTTAATATATTAATGGAAAAATTGAACCAACTCTATATTATGTACCTTTTTAAGCTGTTAAATAAACAAATTTTAAACAGAAGGTACAAAATCAGATGAACAATCTAATACCGTAATTTATTTACATTTACGAAGTTTCTATACGAATCATCATAGAAAGTTTTTGTTACATCCTTGAGCAATGCCCTTCTTTTATGCTGATTATTAGAAGCACAATTATTTTTTTCATCCAAAACTACTTTCTTCAAGTTTCAACTTAACTCGCGCTTCTGGAGTTGCTACTTTGATGCATCCAAAATATTCACTCCTTCAAATTATTGGGGGCGGTAGCCCAAGCTCTTGTCCGTCAAACTGTTGGATCTCTAATAACAGCTACTAAAATATTTTTTTTATTCATTTCTCAAGCCCATAGGAAGAGCAAAAAAGGCTTCCTAATATAAAATATTAGCCTCGCTATTTGTAATAATATTTTACATGATATCTTTGGAAAATATAAAAATAAAAAAATCGTACAGTTCCTGCCCAATATTTTATATAATTATTTTTTATTTCATGTCCATGGAAAGTAGATGAACCATTTTGTGTACATCAAACTATTTAGTGTCACCTATAATTGCCAGTTCAAGTTGAACCTTGGACTTGTTTAAAAATCTTCAAAAACTAACTGTTAAGCTTTATGCAACAATTCTATTGGAATTATCAAGCCAAACGAAGTAATAATAATTAGAGTTTTCCACCATTATGAGCGTAAGATACTGAACAGGCTGAACTTCTAGTATATAAACATTACATACATGAATATCAATAAAATCAAGCTGAGAAAAAAGAGCACGAATAGAAATTATAGCAACTTTACTCCAGAGATAGAAAGAAAACCACTTAACAATATTAGAATACCCATTTGTACTTAATAGCTAAACTGGAGATGTATGTCAATGTTAATAAGTACCAAAAAATGGGATTTAACGTGATGTTGGACAAAAAAGGTGATCTATTTAGAGTTAGAATTAGAATGGGGGTTTAGGAGAATGAACAGGGGTTGTTAAAGTGACAAATATCAATACTACGACTATATATGCCTCGTGTACCTGGATACCAGTTTTGCACTTTCCTTTTCTCGGTATCACTCTCCAGCTATGAACATTTCAATTACCAGAGAGAAATATATTTCTAGCAAAATCATCATCTCCCAAGTCCTAAATATAAATCATTAGTTTTAGAAAATCACTTTTGGTGTGCAACACATGCCTATAATTTAACAGGACTGAGTCAAATTGACAACCCTAAGTAAGTTGAATTATAATCTTAGTTTGCATTTTGTACTTGTAATATTTAAAGTCTGTAAAAATGTCAAAGGAGCAGACTGGAGTCTTTTTCTTTAAACAGTATTAAGCCTAAGAATTCTATCTGGAAGAAGATCAAGAAGATCATGCCTCAGAAGAATTATGAAGAAGTTTGGAGTTGAATAAATCTGTTTTGGGAAAAATGTTCTAAGTCAAAATCTCTACAAGTCACAAATTTAGTGTTATAGAGAAGTCATTCGAGAACTCCAGAATGACTTATAGAGAACTCAGGAAAGCTACTAGAGAACTCATAGATATTGACAAGTCAAATTGAAGACATGAAGATTGGAGATAT
This sequence comes from Apium graveolens, assembly GCF_009905375.1. Lineage (NCBI taxonomy): Eukaryota > Viridiplantae > Streptophyta > Magnoliopsida > Apiales > Apiaceae > Apium > Apium graveolens. The sequence continues at coordinate 81,721,639 of NC_133655.1, forward strand.
CGACAAGTCAATTCTTCATTAGAGGACTCAGAGTTATCGACAAGTCAATATTCATTAGAGAACTCTGAGTTATCGATAAGTCAAATTTCATTAGAGAACTCAGAGATATCAATAAGCCAAAATTCACTAGAGAACTCTGAGTTATCGACAAGTCAAATTTGACTAGAGAACTCTGAGTTATCGACAAGTCAATAAGTCACTAGAGAACTCAGAGATATCGATAAGCCAAAGTGAAGATATGAAGTTAAGAGATCTCGATAAGCCAAATTCTCTTATAGAGAACTCATAGACATCTACAAGACAAATCAACTATGGAGTATTAAAGATCTCGTTAAGTCAATATACTTATCGAGATGTCATGATCTCTATATGCCTAACTGGAGATCTCGAGGTAAAATCTCAAAGTACAAATTACAGACCAGTTCAATATCCAAGATTAACAATTAACAAACAATCCAACCAGTTGGATTGACAAGTCTACAAAAAGCAGCTTAAAGAGTGTGTAAGATCAAGGGTGAAGATTAACTTACGAAGGAAGATCAAGATTAACACAGTATGCAAAGATATGCTAAGCCAGAAACGGAAGATATACTTTTCCTAAAATGGAAATGATAAGTGATAGTTTACTAAAGTAACTAGCATCTCTTATCGTATACTGTGTAAACCAGTAGTTAACAATGGTATAAAGTTAACACTGGTCCTTTGTTAGATGTAACAAAATTTAGATCAGAAATCTTGTATTCTCTCAGGGAAGAAGCTAAGCTCTTTATTAACAAAGAGCCTAGAAATTTTGTAGCAAAACATTCTTAAATTTAATATAAAATTAAGTGAGTTTTGAAAGATCAGTGTTCACTATTATTGCTTGCTTAAATTCAGTAGTAACACATATCACTGCAAGATTTACATTAAATCTGTTCAAACCATAAATACTTCAAGAAAAGCATAAAAACACAAAAACACATTCATCCCCCCTCTGTGTGAAATTCATTACCTAACAAGTGGTATGAAAGCAAAATCTTGGAAGAATGAATACACAGAAAATCAGTAACATCAAAATTTCTACCTTTGACAAAGCTAACTACACTCTTTGGAAAAAGAAAATGTTGTTGTTTATCAGGATGGCCAATTCACTCTACATTCAGATTCTCAAAAATGGGCCCTTCACTCCTATGGTTAGAGTTGAGAAATCTACAGATGGTGATATTGTCATTCCAGCTCATTATGCTCCAAAAGATCATTCTGAGTACACTGAGCCTGAAAAAGAGAAACTTTCCATGGATAGTGGTCTACAGCTGATAATGATAGAGTCACTTGACAATGTAATGTACAACAACATTGTCAATTATGACACTGCTAAGGAGATCTGGGAAAAGATTGAAATACTCTGTGAAGGAACTGAGGAAGTTAGATCTAATCAAAGAAGGATACTGATTTTATAGTTTGTGGGGTTCATGGCCAATCCAAAAGAAAGTATCACTAATGTGTTTGAAGGGTTTAATAAGATGATAAATGACCTACAGCTTCATGACAAATACTATGAAGCTAAAGAAGTGAATCTGAAATTTTTGCTTACACTTCCTGACCATTTGGAACAAAAAATCTCAGCAATCAGAGAAGGGAGAGACTTGAACAGAATAACTCAGGAAGTCCTGTATGGAATTTTAAAAACATATGAATTAGAAATGATTCAAAGAAAATCATTGAGAGCTAGTCAAGGTCATGTTGTAGATGGTTCAAGTGCTCTAATTGTCAATGAAGGCCAGACCTCCAATGATGAGTCAAGATCCTAAACTCCAGTTGCCTCAACAAGTGAGCAAAGAATCAATGATTCACAGCAACAAGTCATTCGGGAATTGGAAGAAGATGAGTTCTACACCCTAGATGAACTTGATGAGCTTGATTAGTTAATGGCCTATCTAGCAAGGAAGTTCTATAACATTAGAGTAAAGAAGCCAATATTCTTCAAGGGTAAAGGACAATCATTTAACAAAGACAGCAGCTGGAAAGGAAAAGGGAAGTACACATCTGATAGCAAAAATGGTTACAAAACTGGATCTATTGACAGATCAAAGATAAGGTGCTTCAATTGTGATGAACTAGGCCATTTTGCTACAGAATGCAAGAAAGCCAAGAAAGACAAAGCTTATCTTGAACTGGAAGCAAAGTATGAAGCTCTTCTAAAGAAACAACAAAGCAAAGCTTATATTACAGAGGGAAAAAGTTGGGATGATTCTGATAATGATGTAGATGAGGAAGTTGGAAATTATGCACTATTGGACTTGGAGCAAGGAGAGTCATCTTCATCAAAATCACATTTACCAACTCTCACTTCCATTGATTTAAATGTGAGTCAATATAAGGAAACTGTATAGAAGATGAGTACATAAATGTTTCATATTCATACAAGTATGGTTGCTGCTAATGAAGAAGATAGCAGACTTACAAAGATAAATGAGAAGCTTGAAAATGAGAAATAAGAAGCTGAATTGTTGTTGGTAGAGCTTGAAGCTGTAAGACAAGAGAATGCATATCTGAAGAACAAGCTCAAGTGTGCAAGTGAAATTGAAGCAGTGTTAAGGGAGAAGCTGGAAAAGAATGAGGTTAAGTTGAAGTCCTTTAAGAATGCATCTGACTTAGTTGGACAATACCATGAGAAAAACAAGTCATGTAAAAATATTGCTTTTGGTCTTGATTATGATGCCTTGAACAGCAAGAAGAAAAATATAGGTGACAAAGGAAAAGCAATAGAAAATGAAAATATTCCAACAATCCTTAAAAAAGGTTAACTCACCTATGTTCAAGGCATGTGAAGTTAACTTCAGTGAAGAAGAGTTGATTATCAAGCAAGAAATTGCTGATGAAGACAATGAGAAGAAAGATGCAGAAGAAACTCAATCTTTCAAAGCTGAAGAGAAGCTCATGGATAACCAAGGTTCCAAGACACCTGCCAAAGAAACCAAAACTGAAGATGCAAGAAAGAAGAAGAAAAATAGAAATAGGAAAATTGGGATAAACAAAAGCAATAATTTTGCTTATGTTGCAGATGCTCCAAGAAAGAAATGTGAGAAATGTGGCTATGTGAATCACCTAACTCACCTTTGTAAAAAGGTTGTTAGAAAGCCAGCTGAAGGAGCCTGTAAATACAATGAAGTAAATACAAATGATCCTTACTCATTCTGTGACAAGTTTGATTGCAACCCTTGCAACTTGAAAGTGATGAAAACTTGTCACAAACTGAGAGTTGACCTTAAAGAAATAAAAATTGGGTCTACAGCAGATAGGGAAAATGCACAACAATCACTGAATTCTGTTTTATCTAGAAATAACTCATTCTACTTCTGCTAAATCAGTTAACAAGAAGAAAGTGCCCAACACTGCTTGTAACAACCCAAATCCGGGGTCAAGATTTGGTGTCACTAAACAATCTTTATGTAATATAAAATAATATACAAATGACCCCATTCAATCCGGATCGTTTACAGGTTATGGAATGAAATAAGAATCTAACTTTCTACAATTCACAATAACTAGAATACAAGTTTAAATACCTTCACACTAATGCCCTTGTCTTATTTTCTTAACGTCTTTATCCTCTCGCAGCGGAGATCTCTCTAACTTCTGCTGTATATCAAAAGATAGTCACTTTATCCTTATCTGTTATTGAAAGAAATAAGAATTTACAAAGCAAGAGTGAGCCAAAAATTCCCATCAAGTATATAACTGAGTTCCAAACATTAATATCAAAGGAAAATTTCCGGACAAAATCTTTAAATAATTTTAAACAATTCTATTTATTTGAGGAAACTGAGCAAAAAAATATTGGTTGTTACCAGCCTTTAATTATAAATTCAAAAGTGACAAGCGATTCCCAGATTCTTCTCCAGAATCAGGGTTTTGTCCGGTTTTGGAATCATAGAACTTTTCGAGAGAGAATGCCATTAATGGCGATCAACAATAAATTAGACTGGACACTAGAACCAATATATGCACTATACCCTGCTGATCAGTCAGGATAAAATGCGGATCTATACCCAACTGTATACAGCCACCAACATATAGGGTACCCAGGCACTATGGCCCAAGGGTCCGGTCCATCTCCGGCCCATAGGATCCAGCTCATCACTGGCCCTCACAGTAACCATCCAGCCCGTAGAGTATTTTGATGCCAAATCATTTTGATTTCAAAACATCAAAATTCAGGGTTCGCAAATAACCCGAAAGAATGGGTATTTGTTCAAGAGAGCAATCGATAATATAGGAACAATAATAAAAGGAACTTGAATAATTAAGAGTAATTGCAGCGAAATATAAAATAGTTAACTATTCTGAACTTATAATAGGAAAGAAGTATTTACAGTATGTTATGAGAAAAGTAAGGAATACTTGCCTCGATAAGCTTTAACCACTATTATCGGTTGACTTTTGGATTGCCTTGAACGTTTGTCTTTATCGTCAAACCACTATCCTATTCTGGCTACGATCTCAACACGCAGGTCCTTCGATTGGAACCTTGCTGAGCTAGACGACTAACCACTAGATCATTCTTAGTCCGGCGTCACTTCTCGGGTCTTCCGACTAGGACGTACAAGGTTGAAATACCCTAATTCAGAAAATCATCTCGTTTAAAATAATATCACTATCACTTCTACCCATACTATTTCATAACCCGACTCATATTTATATGTATTATTGAAATGCACATAACAATTATGGTTCACATCTTCGAAACTCGATTCCGTATTTATTTTCGGAAAAGTATGTATACTCGTCGTTTTGAGAAAAATAGGGTAATCGACTTTTATAAAATATCTTGTCTCAACACATAATCAGGTTCCATAGAATATAATTATATATCCTAGTTCGATGTCTCCGATAATTATAGGTCACGTTCCCATATTTTCTAAATTAATTTCCCGAAAATCGGGCAGCGTTTCCTTTATTTATCGGACTAACCTGTCGAAACAATTAGACGTCAATCACAACAACAAACAATCCATATTTCGCAAATCCCAACCACCGATACACATTCCATTACTAACTATTAATTACTATTATCCATATTTTTATATTTTTATTCGTAGGACTCAGATTATATCATCACAGTCCATCGTCGACTCGCCGAGGCTCATTGTCGACGGCGGTAAAATTTATTGGTGCCCGATATTATTCGGGTTTCCAAATAAATTCCACCGATTAACTAAAATTTTAGCACAAAATTATATTTTATTTCATGAAATCAAAATCAATTAATTTTTGCAGAAATTAATAAAATAATATTAAGAATCGAATCAACCATCTCACGCGCCTCACGTGCTGAAAAGCAACAGAACAACAAAACACGATCGGAAAAGCAGGTAGTCTAGGCGGCAACACCGCCCCACCACCACCGCAACACACCCATAACCAACACACACACATAAACATATATACACACACACATACAGTTTACGCATACACAGATATGATTACACACACACAGACACGATTACACACACACAGAGCACGTATATATGCACACAAAACACAATCGAGGACAGCCTTCCACGCGCCACCACCTCGTCGGAGAAAGCGAAGGGCGGCGTCCGGAATTAATGAAATCAAGATAGTACAGTAGTTTACCGGGGAGAGAACAGAGAGATAAAGATGGGATGGAGGAGAGAAATCGAGAAGGAGAGAGATCAGAAAGCGGGAGAGAATCAAAAGAGAGTCGCACGAGAGAGGAAGAGAGACGCGCAAGAAGAGAGAAAGGGGCACAAGGGAAAGAAGACTGAAGAGATAAAAAAAATGATAGTGATAAGAGAATTAATTATCCTGATAAGCCGAATTGTATCGAAATTTGTTAATTTAACGAGCAAGATGCGAGTAAATAAAACTCGATCAATTATCAAAATAACTCTAAAATTTATCAAAATAGTTTCTAAAATTTCTGGGATAATTTAAAACTAATAAAACAAAGTTTTCGAAATTTTTAAAGTATTTTTGAAACGGATTACGTATCTGCATTTTACAATTTAAAGAATAAACGTGCGGGTGAATAAAAGCCAAAATATTTCCGAAACAATTTTAAAATTCTCTAAATATTCTAAACTTAAGAAAATATAAGTTTCATAGTTTTTGAAGCATTCTGGAATTAATTACTGATTTTACAATTAAATGCAATCAAAAAATCATTTAGAGATAAATAATAAATAAAATATTGATTTTTAAATTCTATAAACCCCTAAGAATAATAAATAAACTTATAAAGCAACAAAAATAATTTTAGAAACAATTTTAGCATTTATGAGAATAAATATTCAATAAAATCACTTTAAAAGCAAAACAACTCATACAACTCAATAATTAATTACACAAATAATCTTCGCACCTACAAATTACACATAATTTACAATAAGACAACACATCTCTTAGAGACCCATCACATATTTTATTTATTTAATAATTCGATGATTATATGTACATATCGGATCCGAAAATAGATTACTTAGCCGCTAAGTAACTATACAACGATACAATTTTAATACTAGATTTGGATAATTATCAAAATTGTGCTTCCTATAAAAAACCTTATACGAAAACAAAGTAATATTATCCCATCTTTCGAGAATACGGGTTTTATCGGTCTATAAAAATGGTTATCCTATTGAAAATTTTGCATCGGGACTCATACGGATCAAACCGTACCCCGCATCGAAAAAGTCAAAACACGGAAAGTGTTCAGAATCATCAGATTAGGTTAGGAAGGAGGATTCCGAAGAGTTTCGGGTTGTAAAAACGCAAAAACGATTGAAGTGGGACGATTTCAATTTCTAAAAAGTAATTTTATAATTACTTAAAAATAATCATTATTAATTCTAATAATCCTTATAAAATTATATAATGATCTAAAAATTGCCACAAAAATACCAATATTATCTATATTTGATTATGGATAATTAAAAATTAAAATATCCAAATTTTATCAGATATAAATACCCAAATATTAATATCAATCATCAAATAATTCTCCAAAATTCACATAATAATCACATAACAATTATTTATTGATGAAAATAATTACACGATATTTCCCGGATATTACACTGCTTGGGTTGCTAAACACACTTAAAAATAATTGTGTGCAATAAAAATGAAGAAAGTCATATGGATCATAGACAGTGGGTGTTCCAGACATATGACATGAAATAAGGCCCCGCTATCACAATTTGAGGAGAAGGTTGGCCCTTTGGTGACCTTTGGAGACAATAGCAAAGGATTCACAATGAGATATGGCAAGATTGTTTCTAAAAATGTTATCATTGATGATGTAGCACTGCTAGCTGCATGAAGTGAATTTTCTCAGTGTTAGCCAATTTGCAGCCAAAGGCTTTGATGTTTTATTCAACAAAGAAGAATGCACTTTTATCAGCAAGAAAACTGGTGAAGTTGCTCTGAAAGGGGCAAGGTCAGGAAGCTTGTTTGTTGCATACTTGGACTCAATAAATAAGGATGGTATTTGTTACTTCTACACCAAAGCATCAGAAGAATAAATCAAACTAATGCATAAAAAGTTGTCTCGTTTGAATTTCAAGGCAATTGATACCTTGGTCAAAAAGGAGTTAGTAAGAGACATGCCTAATCTGGAGTTTGCTCAAGTTGAAGTTTGTGAAGCTTGTCAGAAAGTAAAAATGAAAAGATCAAGTCACAAGTCAAAAACTGTGAATTCTATAAGTGCACCATTGCAACTTATTCACATGGACTTGTTTGGACCAGTAAATGTCTTATCAATTTCTAGGAACACATATGCACTTGTGATGGTGGATGATTTCTCAAAATACACTTGGGTAGAGTTCATGCACTCTAAAGATGAAACTCCACACATCATAACTGAGCACATCAAGAAGATAGAGAAATAGGCTGAAGATCATAATTGTGTATAGAGATTGAGAAGTGATAATGGAACAGAATTTAGGAATGCAACATTGTGTGAAAATTGCAAAAGCAAAGGCATTGTTCAAGAATTCTCAGCTGCTAGAACACCTCAACAAAATGGAATAGTTAAAAGAAAGAACAGAACATTAGTTGAAGCTGCTAGAATAATGCTGCAAAATGCCAAGTTGCTAACAAGTTTCTGGGAGGAAGCTGTTGACACTACATGCTACACTCAAAACAGATATCTCATTAACAAGGCCCATGGAAAATCACCTTACTCAATCATGTCTAAGAGAAAACCTATTGTAACGCATCTTCATATGTTTGGAAGGAAATGTTTCATTTTAAAAGATAACTTTGAATATGTAGGAAAATTTGACTCAAAGGTTTTTGAAGCAATTTTTCTAAGATATTCATTGGAGAGGAATGCCTACAAAGTCTATGTGATTGATCAAAAGAAGATTATGGAAAGAACAGATGTGACTTTTGATGATGACAAGTGTCTAGGCTTGGAATCCCTTGATGAAAATGAATCTGAAGCCCTGGCATTTAAAAACCTCAATATTGATAGTGATTCTGATGATGAAGATAAAGTCAATGCACAATAGATATTGAATGAAGAGACTAATGAACAGGAAAATCATGGGAATGAAAACTCATCTCAAACACCTGAATTTGATAGCACAAACTATGGGGGAGAAAGAGAAGAAGGATCTACAAATCATACCAATGATGAAGAAAATGATGAAGGCACAAGTCAACAAACTCACACAAGGAAGTGGGATAGAAGTCACACTAGAGAAGCAATTATTGGTGATCCTACTGCTGATGTGAGAACTAGAAGTGCAACTGCTAATGAGTGCCTACATGCATGCTTTTTGCCTCAAGTAGAGCCCAAGAAAACTGAAGAAGCTCTAATGGATCCTGATTGGATATCTGCTATGCAAGAGGAGCTTAATCAGTTTGAAAGGAATAAAGTTTGGGAACTAGTTCCTGCACCAAAGAACAGAAGTATAATTGGAACAAAATGGGTGTTCAGGAACAAGATGCATGAAAATGGTATAGTTACCAGAAATAAGGCAAGGCTGGTTGCTAAAGGCTACTCACATTAAGAAGGAATTGATTATGATGAAACTTTTGCTCCAGTTGTAAGACTTGAGGCAATAACGATTTTTCTAGCATTTGCTGCACATTCAAATTTTAAAGTGTATCAAATGGATGTCAAAAGTGCCTTCCTAAATGGTGAGCTAGAAGAAGAAGTGTATGTGCAACAGCCACCTGGTTTTGAAGATCCAGAATTTCCAGATTTTGTGTATAAGCTACTCAAGGATTTACATGGACTAAAGCAGGCACCTAGAGCTTGGTATGATACATTGTCAGAATTTCTACTTAAACATGGTTTTACTAGAGGTGCTATAGACAAGACTCTCTTCTACAAAAACTATGGTGATGATATAATCCTAGTTCAGATCTATGTGGATGACATTATCTTTGGTTCTACAAATGAAAATCTTTGTCAGAGATTTTCTACGCTTATGCAGAGTGAGTATAAAATGAGCATGATGGGGGAATTAAGTTACTCTCTTAGACTTCAAGTTAGTCAAAGAAGTGATGGGATCTTCATCAGTCAAACTAAGTATGTCAAGGACTTGTTGAAAAAGTTTGGTATGGTTAATTGTTCACTTGATTCTACACCTATTTCTATAGCAACAAAGTTAGATGAAGATAGAAAAGGCAAGAGTGTAGATATTTCAAGCTATAGATGAATGATTGGATCATTGCTTTACTTAACTGCAATAGACCAGACATCACGTTTGTAACATGTCTATGTGCAAGATTTCAAGCCAATCCAAAAGAATCACATTTGATAGCTTTAAAGAGGATTTTCAGATACTTGAAGGGGACTCCAAACTTGGGATTATGGTATCCTAAGGGAACTAGTTTTGAAGTTATTGGCTACACAGATGCAGATTTTGTTGGATGCAGGGTTGACAGAAAGAGTACTAGTGGAAGGTGTCAATTTCCTGGACAAAGACTTGTATCCTGGTATAGCAGGAAACAACAATCTGTGTCAACTTCTACAGCAGAGGCTGATACATAGTTGCAGGAAGTTGTGGTGCTCAAGTGCTTTGGATTATAAATCAGCTAATGGACTATGGCTTAGTGTTACATAAAATACCAATTATGTATGACAATACTAGTGCCATATCTATAGTGGCTAATCCAGTCAATCATTCTAGAACAAAGCACATTGATGTAAGGTACCATTTTATTATAGAACATGCTAAAATTGGTACAATTGAGCTCATTTTTATTCCAACAGAAAAATAATTAGCTGACATTTTTACTAAACCTTTGGATGAAGCAACTTTCACTAGACTTGTAGGTGAAATTGGAATGCTTAATTCTTCATCTAAAGGCAAAAACTCAGCTAATATGTTGCAACAGATAAATTTTTAGTAAATTAAAATTAATTTGATTTAATTAGAAATTACTAAAATATGAATTATATATATTTCAGAAATCCCTGCATATTTATCTTTTAAAAACAAAATTTTTACTTGGAATTTTTCAAATTCTAAGTAAACTACTAAATTGTTAATCTACATCTTTAATATGTAAAATTAACACAAGGCAGACTTAAAATGATCAAAGTATATGGAGAACTGAGTTCTCGATATGTCTAACTGACTTATCGACAAGTCATTTTAAGACTTCTCGAGTGAGTTCTCGATAAGTCAGTTTACTGACTTCTCGAGTGACTTCTTGATAAGCTTAATTATGACTTATCAATAAGTCATTGTAGAGTTCTCTAATAGTGTAAACTTACAGAATTCTCTACAAGTATATTTTTAGACTTATAAATAACTCAGAACCGAAATAATTTAATCTCATAAATTATTTTAGACAAATATTTTTGGCAAAATTATTCTGATTTTATTTTGAATTTATTCAAATAAAAATTGGAATCAAACTCAGTCCATTTTGGACAAACTGGGTATTTGTTTGACATCTCGATAAGATTATTTTTAGTTCTCTACAAGAATAAATAAAAAGACTTATCGATATGTCTTTCATTTCTTAAAATGACTTCTCGATAGACTAATTCCAAAAGTCTATTTTTTAGTTCTCGACAAGTCATTTGCTTTTACTATAAATACCCAGACATCTCGATACATATACATACTTACAACTTTCGAGATCTCAAGTGACCTAGCTTTTCAATCCAAAACCGATTTCTCTCTCGTTTTCACTCCTTTCTCACTAATTTCTTTTACCCACTAAACTTCATTCTCATATCAATGGAAGCCAACAATATTGTACCCTTCATCCCCAAGGAGACTAACTTCCTTGCAATTCTGGATGCAAGCCAAGCACCTGAGATTTTCCAATACTTTGTCAAGTTCCTGTCTGAGACCTACTTTGTAAGTGCTCTTACTGCTACTCCTGTGTTATATTTGGATGTGTTAGGGGACTTTTGGAACACAACAATAACAAGGACAATTGTGCATGAGAACCAAGCTGTAACAATTGTGGTAAACTGCACAGTTAAGGGACAATAGGTGGAGATCTCTGAAAATGATGTCAATATGGCTTTGGGCATTATAACGACAGAGAAATTATGCTTGTATTATATCTTAATAAAGATGATTTATGTATATTATTATTTTGTTTGGTGTGTTGAGTCATAAAACCCTAGCTGCTATGTGTTATGTGTTATCTGTTTCGACTAGAACGTGTTTCGGGTATTTATCGAGTGTTTTATTATCAGTTAAATGTTTTATAGCAAAAGTTGTACAGCCCAAACTGTGTTTTAAAAGCCAATATTTCGTATAAAATCATTGGCCGTATTTTTCCAAGTATGGCCTATACCGTATCAAGGTTCTGAACATCAAGACGTTTGACAAATTCTCTCGTTTCACGAAAAAAGACTTTTATGGGTCCCTTCAGGTGTCAAAAACCCCACAAAAATCATATTTTATTTTTATAGGATCATGAAATTATCAAACATCATTTTTCTTTGCATTTTTGTATTATTCACAATTTTTGAGAATTTTTGGCATATATTTTGTATTTATTGGATATTTAAAAATTCATAATTAATACCCAAAAATTATAAAAATTGGGGCCAATTAATTTTATTAGATGTATAATTAGGCCCTTAATTTTAATTAAGAGTATTTTTAACCCTACTATAAATAGCTGATTTATTATTAATTATTAATTAGTTAATTATTAAAAAAATCAGAAAAATCAAGAACAATTGTGTTGGTGAAGAACAACTCAAGAATTCAACCTCATATTTAATTGTGATTCTGTTATCCAAATCCTTCATGTAAGTAGTCGTTGTGAAGCTTATCAAACCTAGTTTATGTTTCTGTTGTTGATTTTAGTTGAGGATTGCTTGATTTTTATTTCGTAATTTAGGGTTTATGATTGAAATTGGGAGTTTTCAAATTAGGAATCGTTGGTTGATTATGATGATTGGAATAGCTTTATTACGTAAATTGCAACTGAATCATGCTAATAATTGTTATGTTCTATTGCTAGAATCTATTAATCAAGGTCTTGGATTTTTATGTTTTTTCAATTCGATTTTCTAGATTTGATATCGATTATTAGAGGTTTTTGATTCCAGGAACAGATTAGACGTGATTAGGGCTTTAATTTCGTGTATACCACATTGAGTTTGGTTGAGAAACGATCGGTTTCCACCAATCGCCGGAGGGCCGTCGGAAAACCGCCGTTGTCGGCGGTGTTCTTGTGCTTTCCGGCTTCAATAGCAACAAAGAAGGAGGGGGAAAGGACCTGGGAGTGCTATCGAGTGCAACCTAGAAAAACGAAACTAGAAATCGAAGTTTTGGTCATTGTTTGCTCGCCGGGAAATTCCATCGGCGCCGGATTCTAGGCTGGCTGGCAGCATTCTTCGCGACCCGGGTTCGACCTGGTTCCAACCCGGCAATCGACCCGGGTTTGATCCACAAAAACCCTAATTCATTTCCTGATTTCTGTTTTTGATCCTTATATAATTTAGTTTTATTTTATAAAAACATAAATTAGTTTTGTTAATCAGAAAATCAAATAAAATAATTTGATTAAAATATGAAATATTTTGTAAATAATTTCGGAATTATTTCTTAAATCTGAAATTCAAATATTTACTTATTTAATTATTTAATTATTTATTTATCTATTTATTTACTTATTTATTTAAGTAATTAATTATTAGTTGAAAATTTTATTATTTAAACGGATTATTATTTGATAGTTAATCAGTTTAATCTAATAACTCGTAATAATTCAAGTTGTGTTCCGAATTTTAAGAATTCGGAGTATAAATTATTATTTATTTTATTTACTTCTTTCCAGATTACGAATATTTATTCGTACTAATTAATTATTTATAATTAATGAATTTAACTGAATAATTTGTAATTAATTCCAAAAATTAGGGAATAATTATTTTAAAATATGATAATTCTTATATAATTATTTAAAAATGCAATTGAGGTTTAATTAATTGTGATTGATTAATTATAATTGTTTAATAATTGATTTAATCTTGTTTATTGTGTAATAATTAAACCGTCTATCCGATTTAATCGAAACGAAGACCCTTAGACTCAGAAAAATGACCCGATTCCATTAAAATAGTAACAACTCATAATTTCTTTCGAGAACAAGTCGGCTTATGGTAATTATTTGTTTATAGACCGTATTATTGATAAAAATGAGTCCAATAAATCCCAAAAAAATTAGGAATCAAGTAGTACGAATATAGGTCTAGTATCGATTCTAAAAATTATCATAAGTCCAAATTAACTATGTACATTATGTGTAGTGTGATTTACGTGATTATGTGAACACTATTTTCTAGATAATTATATACGAGTCAGATAGAATCGTATGGGTAGATGATAAGGGTTATATGGTATCAGTCTGAGATATGCATACGATGTAAGTCAACTAAACAAGTATCTTTCCTTGATAGATTCAGCACCAGCAAGGCGAATCAAGCCGGAGATAGAGAGCTGTGAACTACCCGAGGCGAAGTACATACCAGGTAAATTTTTCCCCTATTCTAAGTTCAGAATGGTGAATCGCTTCCAACTTTCCATGACAGCTACACATTAATAATTTTTGTTCACAAACACTAATACACAATTGTTGTTCCTTTATTCCTATTTCATTTCGATTCCTGATTTCTCCTAATTCTTTGAATCCCCTATTCATATCCCAATAATTATATAGCAGATTGCACCACCAATACCATAGCAGATACAAGATCCACCAGTGTTAGAGGTACATGATCACACTGACTTTTTCCCATATTTTGAGCCAGAGATACCTCGGTTACCACCACTCGAGTTTTCGATATTTGATATACCTGATATGGTTGATTTTCCTCAGTGGGATGAGCTTGAGCCCCAGGTGTCAGTGCAGCAGCCAGAGGTTCCACTTCCACAGCCTGATGTACCTCCAGCCCCTCAGATGTTTGAGCCACCAGTTCTACCGGTGTTTTTTCCAGTATCTATAGCCATTTATGCTCCTGTGCCCAGAATTTATCAGTTTCCACAGGTCGAGTTTATGGATGAGGTCATTGATCATCCGGTGCCACTACCTACTAGAGGTTCACAGACAGACCTTCGTGAGCCACGGACTGTGCCATATCAGCAGCATGCCAGGATGAGGGAGGAGATGCAGATGTGGAGAGATCAGTGTAGGGAGATTCTTGGATTGTTTGAGAGTAGAGAGTTTGGACCAGTGAGAGCATTGCAGCCAGATTACATTATGAGAGAGCGGCTCCAACATATTTATCGAGCAGCTTCACAGGAGATTGCAGAGTTGAGACAGGAGGATGTCAGTACTGATGCAGTATATCGCAGAGCTATAAGATTGACAGAGGCAGTATTAGAGTCACTTCAGCATGAGATAGATCGTGTGCCACCTGGATTTTGAGACCAGTCAGACAGCAGATATGTTGTATTATATATGACATATGTAGATAGAGGCAACATAGTATATTATGATTAGGCTTGTATGTGTGTAGCATCTAGTTTTGACAGGTAGTAGCAGTAGTTATGACTGATCAGATGTAGACTCATTTGTATCAAGCACTAACACATGTAGCTGGTGTCATATATATAATGAACTTTTCCAACTTTTTCTTTGAATTTAAATTTTAGTCTTTAAAATATTTACATTTATTTTACTTTTTTATATATCTTAAATGTTGTTTTTATTTAAAACCATATTGTACCATTTATTATCCCAAAATTTTCAATTATTTCCAAGTGATTTATTAAAAATTCTGAACTGTTTTAATTTCTCGTTTTAGATGCCTGATAAATTGTTTTCTTTCCAATATCAACTATTTAAATTTCCTATTTTAATACCATACAAATTATTTCTTTATTCATATCACCTATTTAAATAAATTATTAGTAAAAGAACCATTTGTTTTATTATCAGAACCATGGCACCAAAAAGAAAAACCAGAACTGAGTCATCCAATGACAATACCGAAGGCCAAAACAACAATAAACACCACATGGACCAAATGTTTCACCTAATGCAACAACAAATAGTGATGATGCAGCCGCAAATGCAGCAACAGCAACAGTAGTTCCAGCAGCAGATGTTACAGCAACCACTTCATCCAGAGCCACAAGCACCACTAGTTGTACCTGTTGTTACTTTCAAACAATTCCAGTCGGTAAAGCTTCCTGAATTTGAAGGTTGAGCGGATCCTACCAAGGAAAGAGCCTGGTTAAAGGAGATGGAGAAAGCATTTGTGTTGGTTAAAGTGGAAGAAGATCATATACGGATTTTGTAAACTACTTTTTGAAGGGAGAAGCTAATTACTGGTGGGAATTCAAGAAAGCGCTAGAAGGCGAGGGTGTAGTAACTTGGGATAGATTCACTAAACTTTTTCTGGAGAAGTATTTTCTCTGTTATATGAAAAACCAGATGGAAATTAAGTTCTTAGAATTGAAGCAGGGAAATTTGTCAGTCACTGAGTATGAAACCAAATTTACTGAATTGGCTAGGTTTGTTCCCGAGCAGGTAGATACTGATGAAAGGCAGGCTAAGAGATTCCAACAGGGATTGAAGTCATGGATTCGTAGCAGAGTAGCGGTATTCGAACTGATGACCTATACAGCTGTAGTTTAGAAGGCCATGATAATTGAGGGAGAAAGTGAAGCATCCCAAAAGAGAAAAAGACCAGGAAGTTTTCAGAACCGTTCTAACAGGAGGCCGGGATTTCAAGCCCGGGAAAATGCAAATTTCAGAAGGACAGGACAGGGCAATCAGAGGACGGGTAACCGACTCCCAGCCCCAAATCAACAAAGAATCATCTGACCACCAATACCTAACTGCAGAACATGTGGGAAGAAACATGCAGGAATTTGCAATAAGCCAAACGTCACGTGTTTCAAGTGCAAGCAGAAGGGAAACTACTCTGGGAAATGCCCGACAGGGAAGGCAGAGGTCACTTATTTCCAATACGGAAGAAAGGGACACATCGCTAAAGACTGTAAAGGAAAAGCAATGGCAGCCAGTATTCCGAGGGTCTTGGCATTACCTCCGCCACCACAGCATAATCAGCCTAGGGCAAGGATTTTTAACATGTCAATAAAAGAAGCTGTGCAGTGTCCTAATGTGGTTGTATGTACATATCCTGTAAATTCTATAGATGCACAAGTATTGATTGATTCTGGAGCCACAAGATCTTTTATTTCTGAAGAATTTATTCTTAAGTTATATTATGAAATTCAACAGTTGGACAAAACGTTAATTATAAAATTAGCAAACGATGATCAAACTGCGGTAGATCGAGTGTGTCCAGGGTGTGATATCAAAATAGTGGGACATCATTTCTTAGTTGACTTGATACCTTTCAAGTTAGGAGAATTTGATGTTATTTTAGGAATGGATTGGTTAGCCGGTAACTATGCCCAGAACGATTGTGCAAATAAGAAAGTGAATCTGCGAACTGAAGAAAATGCAATAGTAACATTTAAAGACGAGAAGCAGAAGCAGAGATTGTTAACGATGATACAAACGAAACGATTGTTACTCCAAGGATGTAAAGCTTATTTGGCTTATGTGTTGCATATGAAAAAGGAAAGTCCGAAGATCGAAGATATTCCTGTGTTATGTGAATTTTCCGATGTCTTTCCAGATGAACTTCCAGACTTACCTCCGGATCAAGAAATCGAGTTTACCATTGATTTAGCACCATGTACTGAACCAGTTTCAAAAGCTCTGTATCGAATGGCGCCTGTTGAGATGAAAGAACTGGCAATGCAATCACAAGATCTTCTCGATAGAGGAATTATAAGGCCTAGTATATCCCCATTGGGTGCACCGATATTGTTCGTAAAAAATAAAGACGATAGTATGCGATTATATATCGATTATCGTGAGCTGAACAAGTTAACTATCAAGAATAAATACCCTTTTCCACGGATCGATGACTTATTTGATCAACTGAAGGGAGCGGCATGGATCTCGAAAATCGATTTAAGATTGGGTTATCATCAGTTAAAGATCAAGGCAGAAGATATTCCAAAAACTGCCTTCCGAACGAGATACGGACACTACAAATTTCTCGTGATGGCATTTGGACTGACCAATGCACCAGCATCATTCATGGATTTGATAAACAGAGTGTTCAAAAAGTACTTGGATAAATTTATCATTGTATTTAGTGATGACATCTTGATATACTCGAAGACTGAAGAACATGCAGAGCACCTGAAAATCACTTTGGAAACACTGAAAAAGGAGCAGCTTTATGCGAAATTTTAGAAATGCGAATTCTAGTTAAAGGAAATGCAATTTCTAGGTCATATAATTAGTCTTGAAGGAATTCAAGTCGACCCAACAAAGATTGAAGCTATTTTAAATTGGGAAAGACCAAAGACTCCCACGAAAGTTAGAAGTTTCTTGGAATAAGCTGGTTATTACAGAAGATTTGTTAAACACTTTGCGAAGATAGCTATGTCATTGACCAAGTTGACTCGGAAAAATGAAAAGTTTTTATGGAATGAAAAATACAAAAAAAAGTTTTCAAGAATTGAAGAATCGACTAGTAACTGTACCTGTACTTATATTACCAGATGATCAAGGAAACTTCGTCATTTATAGCGACGCTTCCTATCGAGGACTTGGATGTGTTTTAATGCAGCGCGACAATATAATTGCATATTCTTCTAGACAACTAAAGCCTCATAAACAAAAATACCCAACACATAATCTAGAACTAGCAGCTATTGTGTTCGCGCTGAAACTCTGGAGACATTATCTTTATGGTGAGAAATGTCAAATCTACACAGATCATAAAAGTTTGAAATATATTTTCACACAGAAGGAACTCAACATGAGACAACGACGCTGGCTAGAACTAATCAGAGACTACAATGTATCAATCAACTATCATCCAGGTAAAGCGAATATGGTAGCAGATGCATTGAGTCAAAAAGAAAGATTGAATATGTTGACATCCTCAGAAGAATTGTTCAGAGAATTTGATAAATTGGAAATTGAAGTTCGTATTCCAGAAAGCTCCACTGAAATGAACTACGCAATGACATTCCAGCCAGAATTATTGGAAAAGATAAGAAAGTGCCAGGAGGAGGTAATGAATCATGAAATTGACGATTTGTCGGGAGAAGAAATTATCAGCCAGAAAGATGACAAGGGAATTTTTCGAGTTGCTTCGAGAATCTGGATACCCAATGTACCGGAATTGAAGGCAGAAATTTTGCAAGACGCTCATAGTTCAAGATATTCCATTCATCCCGGAAGCACGAAGATGTATAGAGATTTGAAGGAAAACTTTTGGTGGCCAGGCATGAAGAAAGAGATAGCAGAATGGGTTAGTAAATGTTATACGTGCCAACGAGTCAAAGCTGAGCATCAACGTCCGAGCGGATTACTACAACCACTGGATATTCCAGAATGGAAATGGGAGCACTTAGCAATGGATTTCGTAGTAGGACTTCTGAGAACCAGAGCAAACCATGATGCAATTTGGGTTATCATTGACAGGTTAACGAAGTCAGCACATTTCCTTCCAATCAACGAAAGGTTTTCTCTTGACAAGTTAGACACCTGTATCTCAAGGAAGTTGTGATGCGCCATAGAGTGCCTGTATCCATTGTATTTGACCGAGATCCCTGTTTTAATTCGAGATTTTGGAGACAATTTCAGGAATGCCTTGGTACTAAATTAAACATGAGTACTGCTTATCATTCACAGATGGACGGGCAAAGTGAAAGGACGATTCAGATAATTGAAGATATGTTGCATGTATGTGCAATAGATTTTGAAGGTAGTTGGGACGAACATTTACCGCTAGTGGAATTCTCTTACAACAACAATGATCATGCTAGCATTGGAATGCCACCTTACGAAGCCTTATATAGAAGAAAGTGTAGGTCACCTACATGTTGGGATGAAGTTAGAGAACGTAAAATTCTAGGTCCAGAACTAATTTAGCAGACCAAAGAAAAAAGTAGAGCTTATCCAAAAGCGACTCGAAGCGGCACAAAATCGACAACATAAATATGCAGATCCAACCAGGAAAGATATGGATTACCAAGAAGGAGAACATGTATTGCTGAAGATATCACCATGGAAAGGAATGACTAGGTTTGGAAACAAAGGCAAGTTAAAACCACGATACGTCGGTCCATTTGAAATTTGAAGAGAATTGGAAAGGTTGCATACGAATTAGCTTTAACGCCCCATATGTAACATATTCATAATGTATTTCATGTGTCAATGGTTAAGAAGTATAATCCTGATACAAGGCATGTAATAGAATATGAGATGATAGAGCTTCAAGCTGATTTGTCATATATAGAACAACCAGTAAGAATTTCAGATCGGCAAGAGAGAGTATTGAGAAATAAGTATGTACCATTAGTAAGAGTCTTGTGGAGAAATCCCGTGGTTGAAGAGTCAACCTGGGAGTTTGAAAGTGAAATATTAGAAAAGTATCCCCAGTCATTTTTCATAGCGAGATTCTGAGGACATAATCCTAATAAGGAAGGGAGAATGTAATGACCGAGAAATTACGCTTGTATTATATCTTAATAAAGATGATTTTTGTATATTATTATATTGTTTAGTTTGTTGAGTCATAAAACCCTTGCTGTAATGTGTTATGTGTTATCTGTTTCGACCAAAACGTATTTCAGGTATTTATCGGGTGTTTTATTATCAGTTAAATATTTTATATAAAAAGTTGTACAGCCCAAACCGTGTTTTAAAAACTAATACTTCATATAAAATCATTGGCCCTATTTTTCCAAGTATGGCCTATACCGTATCAATGTTCTAAACATCCAGACGTTTGACAAATTCTCTCGTTTCGCGAAAAGCGACTTTTCCGGACCCCTTTGGGTGTCAAAAACCCCACAAAAATCACATTTTATTTTTATAGGATCATGAAATTATCAAACATCATTTTTTTTTGCATTTTTATATTATTCACAATTTTTGGGAATTTTTGGCATATATTTTGTATTTATTGGATATTTTAAAATTCATAATTAATACCCAAAAATTATAAAAATTGGGGCCAATTAATTTTATTAGATGTATAATTAGGCCCTTAATTTTAATTAGGAGTATTTTTAACCCTAGTATAAATAGCTGATTTATTATTAATTATTAATTAGCTAATTAATAAAAAATCAGAAAAATCAAGAATAATTGTGTTGGTGAAGAACAACTCTAGAATTCAACCTCAGATTTGATTGTGATTCTGTTATCCAAATCCTTCATGTAAGTAGTCGTTGTGAAGCTTATCAAACCTAGTTTATGTTTCTGTTGTTGATTTTAGTTGAGGATTGCTTGATTTTTATTTCATAATTTAGGGTTTATGACTGAAATTGGTGGTTTTCAAATTAGGAATCGTTGGTTGCTTGTGATGATTGGAATAGCTTTATTACGTAAATTGCAACTGAATCATGCTAATAATTGTTATGTTCTATTGCTAGAAGCTATTAATCGAGGTCTTGGATTTTTATGTTTTTTCAATTCGATTTTCTGGATTTGATAACGATTATTAGAGGTTTTTGATTCCAGGAACAGATTAGACGTGATTAGGGCTTTAAATCCGTGTATACAACATTGAGTTTGGTTGAGAAATGATCGGGTTCCACCGATCGCCGGAGGGCCGTCGGAAAACCGCCGTTGTCGGCGGTGTTCTTGTGCTTTTCGGCTTCAATAGCAACGAGGAAGAAGGGGGAAAGGACCTGGGAGTGCTATCGAGTGAAACCCCAGAAAAACGAAACTAGAAATCGAAGTTTTGGTCATCGTTTGCTCGCCGGGAAATTCCGCCAGCGCCGAATTCTGGGCTGGCCGGCAGCATTCTTCGCGACCCAGGTTCGACCCGGTTTCAACCCAGCAATCGACACGGGTTTGATCCACAAAAATCCTAACTCATTTCCCGATTTCTGTTTTTGATCATTATATAATTTAGTTTTATTTTATAAAAACAGAAATTAGTTTTGTTAATTAGAAAACCAAATAAAATAATTTGATTAAAATCTGAGATATTTTGTAAATAATTTCGGAATTATTTCTAAAATATGAAATTCGAATATTTATTTAATTAATTAATTATTTATTTATTTAACTATTTATTTACATATTTACTTATTTATTTAAGTAATTAATTATTAGTTGAAATTTTTTTTATTAAAATGGATTAGTTATTCGATAGTAAATTAGTTTAATCTAATTACTCGTAATAATTCGAGTTGTGTTCTGAATTTTAAGAATTCGGAGTATAAATAATTATTTATTTATTTACTTCTTTCCAGATTATGAATATTTATTAGTACTGATTAATTATTTATAATTAATCAATTTAACTAAATAATTTGTAATAAATTGTAATTAATTCCAAAAATTAGGGAATAATAATTTTAAAACATGATAATTCTTATATAATTATTTAAAAATATAATTGAGGATTAACTAATTGTGATTAATTAATTATAATTGTTTAATATTTGATTTAATCTTGTTTATTGTGTAATAATTAAACCGTCTATGCGATTTAATCGAAACGAAGACCCTTAGACTTAGAAAAATGACCTGATTCCATTAAAATTGTAACAACTCATAATTTATTTTGAGAACGAGTCGGCTTATGATAATTATTTGTTTATAGACCCTATCATTGATATAAATGAGTCCAATAAATCCCGAAAAATTGGGAATCGAGTTAGATACTGTTTGTTAGTACGAATATAGGTCTAGTATCAATTCTAAAAATAATTATAAGTCCAAATTAACTATGTTCCTTATGTGCTGTATGATTTACGTGATTATGTGAACACTATTTGCTAGATAATTATTTACGAGTTAGATAGAATCATATGGGTAGACGATAAGGATTACGTGGTATCAGTCTGAGAAACGCGTACGATGTAAGTCAACTAAACAAGTATATTTCCTTGATAGATTCAGCACCAGGAAGGTGAATCAAGCCGGAGATAGAGACTATGAACTACCCGAGGCGAAGTGCATACCATGCAAGTTTTTCCCCTATTCTAAGTTTAGAATAGTGAATCGCTTCCAACTTTCCATGACAACTACACCTTGATAATTCTTGTTCATAAACACTGATACACATTTGTTGTTCCTTTATTTATATTTCATTTCAATTCCAGATTTCTCCTAATTCTTTGAATCCTCTATTCATATTCCAATAATTACATATACTCATATACATATTATCTGATATATTTCGATATTGGGATACATCGAAAGCATACCGATTGTTCTGGTTGCTAAGCTATGGACTGGATGGTTATGATACGAGCCGAGTATGAACCGGGCCCTTGATTATTAGGTCATAGTGCCTGGGTACCCTATATATTGATGGGGTCTATATAGTTAGGTATAGATCCGTGCTATATCCTGACTAATCAGTAGGTTATAGTGCATATGTTGGTTCTTGTGTCCAGTCTAATTCATTTGGTACTCGCCAGTAATGGCATTAATTGTTCATTACAGAAACAAATGGTTGTTCAAACCAACAGATTACAAGATCATTTATATTTCTCTCTTTACACTACATATATATTGTTACAGGCTTGTTGAGCAATTTTGGCTCACCCCTATTATTGTTATTCATCTTGTTTTTCCAGTTAAGGTTGTGAATGAAACCCATCTGAACCAGAGTAGTCAAGAAGCGGGTCAAGCTGCGGGATCCTCTGGTACCAAGAGTGTTTATCCCAATTCCAGAAGAGAGTTTTGAGATGCCAGAGCAGGTGTAACAGGATAAGTTGTAGTTGTAGTTGAATAAAAGATGTTTAGTTTAAAATTTGAATAGAAAATTGGGTTTGAAATAAAGAAAGTTTGTGAGGCAGTTTATTTGGAATTGTTGTAATAAAGTTGGCGTGTCGTTCTTGTTTCCATACCTTAACCTAGAAAAGATCCTAAGTAGTAGTAAGAAGGGGTAATTATATATTTATATTATAATTGTACATGTTCAGTAAGGTAATTAGTGTTTGTAATACCCCAGATCTATACCCTGGGTTTGGAGGGTATTACAGTTGGCATCAGAGCTTAGGTTTTGGCCCTTAAAAACAAGAACATTAGAGTTAAGATAAGATAGAGAGATCACATAAGATAGGAATAATGGTATTAGGGTTTTGTTAGTTTCTTAGTTTAGGAAATTGTAGGTTTTAGGACTTAGAAATGACTTTTTCATGTGTTATGCTTATTTTGTCAGATGGCATCATCAGCATCTTTGTCGGAGATGACGGTATTCGGACCAGTATTGCCACCAGTGTTAGTATAGGTATTTCCACCACTGCCACCACCACCACCACTACCTCAGGAAATTGTACCACCAGTACCAGAGCAGATACCAGATCCACCAGTGTTAGAGGTACCTAATCTCATTGACTTTTTCCCGTATTTCAAGCCAGAGATACCTCAGTTACCACCGCTCGAGTTTCCGATATTTGATATACCTGATATGGTTGATTTTCCTCAGTGGGATGAGCTTGAGCCCCAGGTGCCAGTACAGCAGCCAGAGGTTCCACTTCCATAGCCTGATGTACCTCCAGCCCCTCAGATGTTTGAACCACCAGTTCCATCAGTGTTGTTTCCAGCACCTATAGCCGTTTATGCTCTTGTGCCCGGAGTTTATCAGTTTCCACATGCCGAGTTTATGGATGAGGTCATTGATCAGTCGGTGCCACTACCTACTAGAGGTTCACAGACAGACCTTCGTGAGCCACGGATTGTGCCATATCAGCAGCATGCCAGGCTGAGGGAGGAGATGCAGATGTGGAGAGATCAGTGTAGGGAGATTCTTGGATTGTTTGAGAGCAGAGAGTTTGGACCAGTGAGAGCATTGCAGCTAGATTACATTATGAGAGAGCAGCTCCGACATATTTACCGACAGCTTCACTGAAGATTGCAGAGTTGAGATAGGAGGATGTCCGTACAGATGCAGTATATAGCAGAGCTATAAGATTGACAGAGGCAGTATTAGAGTCACTTCAGCAGGAGATAGATCGTGTGCCACCTGGATTTTGAGACCAGCCAGACAGCAGATGTGTTGTATTATATATGACATATGTAGATAGAGGCAACATAGTAAATTGTGATTAGGCTTGTATGTGTGTAGCATCTAGTTTTGACAGGTAGTAGCAGCAGTTATGACTGATCTGATGTAGACCCTTTTGTATCAAGCACTAACACCTGTAGCTGGTGTCAAATATATATAAAATGAACTTTTCCAACTTTTTTTTTAAATTTAAATTTCAGTCTTTAAAACATTTACATTTATTTTACTTTTTTATATATCTCAAATGTTGTTTTTATTTAAAACCATATTGTACCATTTATTATCCTAAATTTTTCAATTATTTCAAAGTGATTTATTTAAAATTCTGAACTGTTTTAATTTCTCGTTTTAGATGCCTGATAAATTATTTTCTTTCCAATATCAACTTTTTAAATTTCCTGTTTTAATACCATACAAATTGTTTTTTATTCATATCACCTGTTTAAATAAATTTTTATTAAAAGAACCATTTGTTTTATTATCAGAACCATGGCACCAAAAAGAAAAACCAGAACTGAGTCATCCAATGAGAATACCGAAGGCCAAAACAACAATAACCACCATATGGACCAAATGTTTCACCTAATACAACAATAAATGGCGATGATGCGGCCGTAAATGCAGCAAGTATCTAAAATTCTATTCGGATCACTTCTTACCAAGAATAAGGTTCCAGTAAGTCTTAAGTTAACACCTTTCATAATTGAAAGATTTAAGACTTACCCTTATTCTATGCTAGACATGAGAATTAGTGCAAGTCAACCTAGTGCAACAATGGTTCCTAAGGCTGTGGAAGCACAAACACAGGCACACCCACAGGAACCTACCCATGTTGAGCCTGTTTCTTTAAAACCATTAGCAGGTAGGAAACCAACCACCTCATCTTCTCAAAAGGATGAGGTGAGTAAAAGGAAGAGAAATGAGGTAACATTAACAGTTTTGACTGAGAGTGGTGAGGACCAAACAGAAGCTGTGTCACCATTGGTCAAGAGATCAAAGAAGAGTAAGAAATCTGAGCTGGCCACTTAAGCCACCTCTATATCCTCCCAAAAGAATGTTGTTGTAAATATGGGGATTAAACAAACTCTAGATGCATCATCTCAACATGGTGTGTCTATTGAAAAGAGCATTCACCCCAATGCATCATGTATAGAGTCTGCACAGCCTGCACATGATCAAATCCAATTTATGGTAGAAGAAATAAGGATGGCAGACACAGTGAGGGCACATCTTTTGAAGCTCCTTCATCCATTCATGGGGAGCTTCCAACACTCACTTTTGAACAACAACTTCTAATCTCACAAATTTCTTCTCTACCTACAATACTTGAATCCAATTCTCAAGTGCAAGCTAACTCAAGTGACTTGGTTCAAGAAACCTTGTTCACCACCCAGACACTACACTCAGATGGTAAGAGGCTACTAGCTGGGGTAGACCTTGATGACACCATCAAAACCATGGGGGATTCATCAGTTTTTACTAAAGACCCCATGGATGTTATAAATGCACCTTCATGTGCAAAAGGTTTGATTTAGCTATGAAAGCCAGAAACTATTCAAACAGTCTTTACATAATGTAAGGTTTGAGGGTAGTACTCCTGAGGGGGAGCTATCTAAATCCTCTCCAATTCAATTGGAGGTTCCTGTTCCAGGAACAACTCCCCTCAAAACCCTAGCAAAATTGCATTAGCAGTTGATGCTAGGAATACAATTGCTAAAGATCCTGCTATGGGGGAGGCAAGTTTATCACATTCAAGTGACAGTGCTTTGCAAGAAGCACAAGGGTTTGAGACTGGTGTATATGACAGTAACCCAGTCAAATCCCCTCCAATTTAATTGGAGGTTCCCACTACATGTGAGGAACAATAACTCGTCATAACCACAGAGCAATCTGAGAGTAAAACTGTGACCTTAGTCACAGGTGGTTCTGATCCACAACCCTCCACATCTCAACCACACTTAATTTCTTAGTGGCTTCAAGATACTGAAAATCAACCTTCAACTATTGAAGATCTCAGGGTTGATCAGCTTGGAGGCCTTGTACAAATATCACAACAGCTACTCACATCCAACATGTCAAATAAGGACTACCAAGCTATCATGCTCACCTACCGGGCTGATATTGAAGAAAATCAAGCAAAAATTGTTGATGAAGTTGGTCAGGATGCCAACTGTGATGCTTGGATGGATAAGGACTACACCATTGTAATGGATGTTGTGTTAGCTAAGTTCAAGGAGGAATACATCACCATTCTGTGAAGCAATGCCAAATCCCTAACTCCCCAAGAGGTGTATGATGCCATCAATGATGTCTATAAAGCTCAAATCAAGGTTTTCCATAATTTTGGAAAAGCATTTCAAATCACATTGACTAAACATCAAGATAAGATTATGAGAATGGTCAGGGAAAAGATGGATCAAATCATCCCCTCTCAGACTGGGATCAAAAACCAATTCAAAACATTCTCAAAACAAATGTCAAGTTATGATCTCAGTGGGATTGATAAGAGTGTCACATAGCTGAAAGACTCTTTTGTAGCCTTGCACAAGGTATTTCAAGATCACATCACAAACTTCAATGACACAAGGTGGAAGTTGGATCAAATGCACACTGCAAGATACACTCCTTCCCCTTTGGTCATGGATGAAATTCAGAAACATGTGCAAGCTACATTTGGACCATCTACTGCTCTCTCTACTGCAAGCTCCTCTCCACAAGACCTTTAGGAATTCAAGACACAAGTAGCTTCTCTAGAAACCTCTAATGCTTCTCTCACTGCAGAAGTCCAAGCCTTGACTTTTCTAGGCAAGAGTCAATAATCAGATATTCCAACTCTGGTGGACTCTCATAAGCATCTTCAAATGCAGAATCAATTGCTTTGGGGGCCATCATGGGAAAGCTAGACATACCACTGCCCTCTTTACCTGAAAAGTCTGTGGATATTACAAGTTATAGAGGCATGGTTGGCTCACTTTTATATTTAACTGCTAGTAGACCTGATATAATGTTTTCTACATGTCTCTGTGCTAGATTTCAAGCTGACCCTAAAGAATCTCACTTAGTGGCTATTAAAAGAATTTTCAGATATCTCAAGGGGACTCCAAATCTAGGAATTTGGTACCCTAGAGAGTCTGGTTTTGATCTAATTGGCTACTCAGATGCAGATTATGCAGGTTGCAAAATAGACAGGAAAAGCACAACAGGCACCTGTCAATTTCTAGGGAACAAGCTTGTATCATGGTTCAGCAAGAAGCAGAATTCTGTTTCCACATCAACAGCTGAAGCTGAGTACATTGCTGCTGGTAGTTGTTGTGCACAGATACTATGGATGAGGAATCAACTATTTGACTATGGTCTGACTGTTGACAAAATTCCAATATTCTGTGCTAGATTAAGGGGAGACTGAGGCTAGGATTCAACAGTCCAGGAATGCTAAATCTAAATCTAAAGAGCCTATTCAGGTTGGTCAAAACTCAGGTGCTTAAATTGATGTTGGAAAGGAAAGACTTCAAAGGGCTGCAGAAGGACCAAATCAAGATAAGGAATTTAATGACCTTCTTGCAGCAGTGAGAGTGTCTCTTCAAAACAACTATATGGCCTGCAAGAAAGCTTTGGGCAAAAACATAAATTTCATAAGGGCAGTGGTGGTGAAAGTTGATAATTTTCTAGAGAAAAGGATTGTCATGAACATCAATGATGGTGGTGTGGACAGGTGTCTCCAGGTGACTCTTCCATATCTTCAAACTTTAAGAGCATCTGAACTGGATGTAATTATTGACAAAGTAAATCTAGTTATTCAAGAAGACACTCAACTTCTACAAGAGCTCAAAAAGGCATAGATAACAGCTTTTCCAGAAGCCTATCTATAACGACTCGTGTATTTTTTATTTTATTTTTAATATTTGAAAGTGTAATAAAAGTTTAAGTAAATAAATAAAAGATGTGTATTGATTTTGGCAGCGATTATTGATTGTTATTTAATTAATTATGATTTGTTGATATGTGGAATTGAATTGTGTGATTTATTAGTGAGTTACATGATTTTATTTTGCTTGTAAAAGTGATTTTATTATAATTTTAATTCCATGAATATTTGGGTTGTCTCTAAAATTGGTTTTCTAATTTTATAATTTCAATAATTATTTTTAGGACTTTATAAAATTGAGAAATCAATATTTTGTTAATTATTCATTTTTAAATAATTTTCTGAGTGTGTTAAATGCTAAAATCCATATTTAATTATGGGAATCTTTAAAAATTATGAAATTTATATTTTATTAAGTTCATATTATTTGGAGAATTTTAAAATTATTTTGGGAATTTTCGGGAATCGTTTCACCCGCGCGTCATTTCGTTGTTTGTTAAAGAGCGGGTATAAAGTGCGCTTTCGGAATTGTTTTTAAAATTTTGAAAATTATATTTTAATTAGTTCGGAATATTTCGGATCTTTTTGGATTAGTTGGAATTTATTTCAATGTGTTTTTAATACTACTTGGTTCGTTAAAAATATATATGTCGGGATATAAATTGGGTTACGGGGATTCAGAAGTCTGGATTAATAATAAACCAACACGTATCCTGTTTTAACAGGACACGTGTGGCTGCCCTGTTATTTCCTTGGCTTATTTCCCTTTGGTCATTCGGCTGTGTCTTGAACTCTCTCGATTCTCTGTTCTCTCTCTCGGTTGTTTCTTGCTTTTGCTCGGCTCCTTTCCTCGATTTTCATCTTCTTCCTTTTACTTTGCTTCCCTGGGCTTCGTTTCTCCATTTCTCTATTTTTCCGGCGATCTCTCCGGTGAGCCGCCCCTGTTTTCTGATTGGCTTGGCTTTGATTTATACAGTTGGTATACATATATATACGTGTGTGCCCTGTGTGTATGTGTGTGTGTTTATATGTGTGTGTGTATGAGGCGCGGTGGCGCGTGTGTTACTTGTACAGTGATGCGGTTGTGTGTTTGGTTGGGCTGGTTATTGGGCTTGCAGTTGGGCTCTACTATTGGGCTTATTTTGTGAGCTTGTTTTTGCAGTTGGGTTTTTGGATTGTTTTGTTTGGGCATGTTCGTGTAGCAGATTGGTTATTGTAAATTGATTTTGATTCTTTTTATTTACTTAATTTTTCTGCAGAGAAATAAATGAGTATCATTTGTGAAATAAAAGAATTTCGTGGCGAGAAAATAATATTAATCGGTATGATTTATTTGGGAACCCGTATTATATCGGGCGCCAATAAATTGTGCCGCCGTTGACGATGAACTTCGGTGAGTCAACGGTGGACGGTGATGACGATGTTCTGAGTCCTAAATTCTATAAATAAATAAAATAAAATAATTATGTAAAATATGTTTGGATTTAGATAATTAATTTTTATTGGTGTTGGGTTGTTCGGAATAATGTTGTGGATTGTTGAGAATTGTTGACGTCGATTATAATCGACGGGTAGTCTTATAAATAAAGAAGTTGCTGCCAAAATTTTCTAAAAATATATTAGTAATCGTACATAATTATGTGTTACGTGTTACTCCTATTTATGTTCGAGAGATGTGATTACATGATTATGTATATAATAATAATATGAGTCGGGTTGTCGGATTTGGGTCATTAGGATTTGAGGATATCAAGCATGTCGGTATAACTAATTAGGGTATTCTGTAATTGTAGATCCCAGTCGAGTTGTTCCAGGATCAAAGTCAGTGTGAAAGCTATTTAGGGTTTGTAAAGCGTTGCAAGGCAAGTACCCCTGACCATTCTTTTATGGTTCAGTGCATATGAATAGCTAAATGTTTTATTCTCGTAATGGAACATAAACGTTTTAAGTTACGTATTCCCTGTAGTTATAAAATCACTGTTTTCGAATTATTTTGGGGAAAAGTAACTTCGAAAGGTACCTGTCTCAAATGTAATGAATTGTGAAACGAATTTTATATGTATGTTGGTTAATTAAATGATTTTGAAAATGAGATAGGTACAAGTGTTTTGAAAACTGGATAAAACGGTCAGATATGGGATACATTGGGGCCAGAGTAGGCCTATTGAGGTGGCGTAAGAGGCTAATTCGGTTGCGCGCATTATAAAACCGATTAGTCCAGCAGGTCAGAGACCTAGCTAGTCTCTGAGTTCCGGAACAGGTAAATGGGATGGCAGTTAGAGCCGTCTGGTGTTGATAGCCTGATCAGCTGTCTTCACATATCTGCTATGTATCTGATTAGGATTTGTGAATTATATAAAAGCATGATTGATTGATACAGCGGTTTTATAAAATGATTAGCATGCTAAAATTGGACTCTGGTATTATGCAACACACTACAATGTTGTTTTCACAAAGCATGCTAATTAGTGATATCCAGTTGCTTTGATTATCATTATGAAATGTTGATATCATGATTACAGCTCTGTTCCCATTATTGTTACATTACTGTTTTAATCTGTTATTCATATTTGGTATTGCTGAGCGATTATGCTCACCCTTGCAAACTGCTATGTATATTTCACAGATGCCTAGAAGATCAGTTAGACCGACCCGTGTTTCCGCCCCTACTGGACCTGGCTCCTTAGAGGTAGTTTATATCAGACCATGAGGTCTGAAGAGTTGCTGATTAAAGTTAGTGTGTCTTAGATATTGAATAAAGAGTTTGTAATAATGAGAACCTGAATTATACTTGAACCTGGATCGGATCTTGGTTTGGGGTCAAGTTAGTATATTTAATAATAATTCTGTTGTTTGTATTTTTGGTAATTGTGTTTAGTGACGTCAACTCCTGACCCCGGGGTTGAGGCCGTCACACTATCTATATCCACACAAAGGAGTAATGTATGTCTGTCCATCAACCAAGCAAGCCAAGCATCTCATTGTTCCTAAGCATTGTGTCAGATCAAACATGAGGCTGATCATGACCTTACAGTCTGACTTAAAAATTAAAAGAAACAAAAATCATGAAGATGTTGAGATGATAAAGATTCTGGAAAGATATGTTGTAAATCCTGACACCATGATGCCAAATACTCAGTTCAATTTAAGGAAAGATGAGGATGATGATGAGCAGAAAGATGATCAAAAACCTTCTGGCTCAAATCCAAGTCAATCCTAAAAGGCAACTGATAGCAAGGATAAGAAGCAAGAAGAGAAGAAGGATGAGGATAGGAAGAGAAGAAGTGAGAGGAGAAGCAAGAAGAACCATGATGGCTCAGAACCACACTAGACCCTAAAAATCCAAACAACACTAGCTCAACCTTTAGCTCAACCTTCAAAGTCAACAATCTCAAACATCAAACCACCTCAAACCTCAAAGCCCAAATTTCTATATAAACAAACTGCTAACTCTTTTCTAAAATTCCAATCACCACAAGCCAAACATCTCTAAAGAAAATCTCAACCTTACCTTCTGTCAAACCATCACACACAACTAATTTCAAGTATGTTGGGAGAAAACCTAAGAAAGCTAAGCCTACTGAAAAATTTAAAGTTATTGAAAGGGTCTGGAATTGTTTCAAGCATAATGATTTTCTACCCTTAAACTGGTGCAGTTCAGATGAAGACTATTTTTAAAAAATGGCTGAGGAAATAGTTAGAGTCCGGGTTGTTACGCTAAAGGAAGTGAGAATCTAATTTCAAGATGGGACCTTCACTTTTATTGGTAGCAATTTGATGGACACTCTCTCTTCAACAGAAATCAAAAGAGTGATAAGTTTGCTGAAGGACAAGGATACTGGTACAAGAGCATGGAGATCAGTTATAGCCGAATGGTTGATTGCAAGGGAGGAAAGAAGAGTAGGGAGTGAAGTAGAACATGAGGAGAAAAGGAGAAAGTATGATGAGGAGACTGAAATGTATATCAAAAGATCAGAAGAACTTAAAGCAAAAGAGATAAGAAGAATCTCCAAAGATGGAAGATTTCTAAATGTAAAAGCTGGCTCATTTTCAAGAATCAGAATTGAAATGTTAGATGGTTATCCAAAGCAAGACAGACTCAAACTGATAGAAGCTCTAACAGGGACTCCAATCATAGAGGAACTTGAAATTCTTGTATATTGAAAAGACCTCATTAGAGCATAATCAGAAGTTCCGATCTTTGTCTGATGCTTGTAAATACTCAAACTCAAAATCATCTATTGTACAATTGTTGTAATTGTGCCAATTTTTAACTTAGGGCTAGTCTTGTTAACATGCATGAATTAGTGTTAAGCGATCTTCTCACAAATTGGGGGAGATTGTTGTGCAATACATGCCTCTACTTTAACAAGACTAAATCAAATTGACAACCCTAAGTAAGTTGTATTGTAATCTTGGTTTGCATTTTGTACTTGTAATATTTAAAGTCTGTAAAAATGTCAAAGGAGCAGACTGGAGTCTTTTTCTTTAAACAGTATCAAGCCTAATAATTCTATCTGGAAGAAGATTGTTAGGGTGGAAAACATGCGCTAATAATACACACAAGTATACGCGTTCACAAGTAATATAGAATACTTTCTAGTTCATTCCCACAGAGACTCAGACTAATTATGTTCAATTAATACTCACTCACCAATGTATATTTACTTCTCAATATCAAGACAATAACACTTAGAATAGATTAACTAATTATTAAATACAATTAACTACGAGAATTAAACACTTAATTGACACTTGAATTAACAATATTAAATACACATGAGATCACAACTTCATTACTACTTCCTTCAATAGCTATTGTTATTACCCTTAGCATGTAACAGTGATGATATTAATCGAACAACACGAAACTGATACAAGCCAACTTTCGTTGTACTAATACCATTCTACCAAGAATCCACAATTAAGATAGAAGTTGAATAGGCATCAATTATGTTGAGACCCTATATGTCTACAGAATTTGACAACATAACGATTTAAGCACAAGTTATTCCTTAAGATTACACAGGGCAAGTAAAACGGTTAGAGTTACCCACTAATCATGCATACACATACATGAACCTATGCTAGCATAGCAAGTTCTAAACTCAAGATCCACTGTCGCTTCATAAGAAATTAACACCCTATCTTATATGTTCGCGACACACATAAGACGAATAAGCACAACCAATACTAGATATCATACAATCATCTCACACTAAGGTATTAAACAACTAACTGCAGAATTCCATAGCAAATACGTTACGACCCCATGATCACGATTAGCCCATGATAGAACTCATCGTCATCATGGGTTCATATGAAAACATGATAATAACACACGAGAATAACTAAATAAACTACTTATATTAAACCAGAGTACGTCACAAGAGTAAATAGGTTCAAAGTAAAGAAAACTAGCATCCAATGTTACAACGAAATAAAGAATCACAAGACTATGCTTCCTCTTCGTTGTGATATGCTAAAACGGTCTTCTTCCTTATCTCCTCGCTCCTCGATTGATACTACGATTCAACACCACGTGAAACGTCTCTGAAAACTACTTATATAGGAGTCCCACAAAACCTAGCTATCTCAGAAGTTGGAAGCTCAACAGAATTAGGATTCTAAAAATAATAATTTAAATTTACGTCCCTGAGCGGCCGCTCAGCAATCCTGAGCGGCCGCTCAGCAGAGTTGAGCGGGCGCTCAGACCCCTTCTGGAAAAAACTCTGTTTTTGCTCCCGTTCTTTGCTGTATTCTGCTCCTAACTTCCCACTTGCAATGCCAAACACATGCCAAGGCTTATTCTTGATGAAATCTCTCCACAAACGCAAGTAATACCCTGAAATGCACAAACACTAGAAAAACGCATCAAATACACAAAATACTTGATTTCAAGACATCAATTTAAGCTATTATAAGACGTTCTAAGTGGTATAAAATGCCACTTATCACACCCCAAAACTTAAATCGATGCTTGTCATCAAGCGTCATAGACTCAAAAACAAAACAAAAATATGCATGAATGCAATCTATCTGAAATGCAGCGATCCCCCTTACTACGGCCGAACCAACCAACTCATGACATCTCAACAAATGCAATTAGGAAAATAAAGATCAATCAAATCATGCAAACTAACATACAGCCAGAAATGTGGTGTGTGCGGATGCTTAACAGATATGCTTCGAAACTAGATCAATTATCATAACTCGACTATCCTCAAAGTAATCTCATGATTATACGAAGAATAAATTTTCTAGGCACAAAATGACTTATAACACTTCAAGATTACTGGAGCTTATTACGGAATCATGCTTTTTATTTAACACACAAACAAATGCTTATTTGACCGTGCAATGAGTGAGATCCACAAAAGACTTATACAATGGCATCCATTTAGCCTTAAGTCACTAGGCACAAAGTCCCCTAACAACTTAATAACTCGAATACCAAAGAGCCCACTCGTGATCAATTATGCATTAACTCTTTTTTTCTTCTCTTTTTTTCTATTTTTTTTTCAAATTTCTGAGCAAGTGCATTTCGCTCCATCTTGCTCAACCCTAGACTACTCGCATAAAAATACGAGCCGGCTACTAGCCATTTGACGCCTAGCCACAATTAGCAATGAATTCCAATTTTTCACTCCAATTTTTTCTATTCATGCCTTTTATCACTAAGAACCTATTATAAATTCTAAGCATAATCAATAGATTAACCTTGAAAACCAGCAAACCATGACAACAATCTAGTCCTTAAGCATTCTCTAAGACTTAGTGAAATTACAAATGTTTCTAGCATGCACGTCAACCTACAAGACTCAACATCACTTAAACACTATCACTACACTTGCATCAACATCACAAATCAATTGGTAAAGCAACGCAAAAGGGATCATGGTAAATGCATGAGCTATATGACATGATAAATAAAGCTATAATAAAATAAAATAAAAAACTATATGGCAAAAATATGCAATTATGTGAACTAAACTATCATGAATATGCAACTATATGACACACACATAAAATATTCCTTAACTATCACCCCCAAACATAAAATCTTCATTGTCCCCAGTGAAGGTAGTAGAAAGGAACACAGGGTATACCTACTCGGAGAGATCATCATCATCACCCTTAAAGTGTGGAGTATCAGGAGGCAGATATGCAAAGTCCTCACCAAAAACGGGTCACTGGATGTCAGCTCCAAGGCCTCTAAAAGCAGTCCCAAGTGCAAGGGTGAGCTCCTGAGCAAACCTGTTATGCGTCTCATACATAGCATCCATCCTCCTCGACCGCCTCCTATACTGGGCATCAGCCATCCCAGCACCCTCCTGAGCTCTAGAAGAGTCTGCCTCATCATGCCCCGGTCTCGCCATGGTAACACCGCGTGCTGGATGCCCTCCTGGAAGACGATAACCCAGCCCATGCTCCTCGGGCTCTCCACCAGTCCACTCCTGCATCGTATTCAGAGTCCCGGAATCAATAGGAGCTGTCGGAAGCTGCAACTGCTCGTGAGAAGGCCATTGAACTCCCAGTGCTCGTCAAAGCTTTGTAATAGTAGATGCATAAGGGATGTTCATATGCTTCGCTCCCCTCAAAAACTTCAGAATTCCTTGGTAGATGAACTCACCAAGTTCCACATAGTACTCCTCATTCAAAATACCCCATAACAACTGTGCTCGCTCAACTGTAATCTCATGTGCATGTGAAGTAGGCAGAATATTAGCACAAATAAAGGCATTTCATGCACGGGCATACATATTCATCGTAATCACCGAAAAATGACGATACTCGTTAGTCCCGGTCTTGAACGTCCAAACCGTGCCCGGCCTATAGAGAGTAGCACAAATCAAATCCAAGTCAAAGTCTTCAGCAGTCTTCTCGTCCCAATTCTCCTTTGTGGGCTTCCTCTGTCGCTACCTAATCACACGGCGAATCGCCTCAGGATGATAATCCACCGCCATCCCACGCACAACAGAAAACCCATTCTTTTCAGCCTTCGCGTTTGCATAGAACTAGCTAACCACGCTCATCGGAACAACCTCCGGTGACTCACAGAAAGCAATCCAACCCTTTTCAGTGATCATCAGCAATAACTCACCATCCCTCCCCGATGGTAAGAATCCCCTCTCCTTCAAAATCGGCTTACCCATAAGCCTAGTATACTCCTCCTCATCAGCCCTATCAAACAAACGAGGTCTCGCAGTAATACCCCTCAAAGAATCAGCAATAGGACCAGTGATGCTGCTATCAATAGTCCTGGATCTCTTGGGTGCCATTGAAACTGAGAAAAAGTGCTTAAGAATTGTGTTTTTGAATATGGGAGAGAGTTTAAGGTTTGAAAGTGTATGGGGGAGTACATGGAATAGTTGTATGTATATATAGGGTAGAGATTAGGTTAAAATTTGATTAGGAGTGGGTTTGAGGGTTAAAAACGTGGGTAATGGGAAGGTAATTCGTGGGTAGTGGGGATGTGTTAGTATTTTTATGTTCTCTGGTTTTTTTTGTATTTTTTATTAGGCTAAAAAAAATTTAAACAGTCGGGCCCTGAGCGGTCGCTCAGCAAAGCTGAGCGGGCACTCAGCTTGCTGAGCGGGCGCTCAGGGACCTTCTGGAAAAATATTTTTTTGTCCTGGTTTTTCTGATTTTTTTTGTGGTTTTGGATAGGTTACTAACTTCTAAGGGTTCCTATAACAACAAATCACGAGTTGCCTCCCAAGAAGCGCTTCTTTTTCGTCATTAGCTTGACGTAGCGTACCTTACTCAAGTTGACAATAAAACGGCAGTAACCACTTCCCGGTTTGCCGTGTCCCCATAGGCCATAGTAATGCTTCAAACGCTGACCATAATCTTGAATGCTTGGCCCGGATCATTCTCAAAAATCTCCACCGCTCCATGTGGAAACACAGTTTTGACAATAAAAGGTCCAGACCACTTTGATTTCAACTTTTCAGGAAAAAGTCGGAGACGAGAGTTGAATAAAAGAACTTGCTGCCCCGACACAAATGACTTTGGATATAGCTTCCTGTCGTGCCACCTTTTCACTTTTTCCTTGTACATTTTGTTGTTCTCGTACACTTGGAGTCGAAATTCATCAAGTTCATTTAACTGAAGTATTCGCTTCTTACCAGCTGCATCTAGATCAAGGTTCAACTTCTTCAATGCCCAATAGGCTTTATGCTCAAGCTCCGCAGGTAAATGACATCCCTTACCTTCACTGGGGACAGTGAAGATTTTAAGTTTAGGGGTGGTAGTTAAGGAATATTTTGTGTGTGTGTCATATATAGCTGCATATTCATGATATTTTAGTTCATATAGTTGCATAATGTTTGCCATATAGTTTTTTTATTTATTTATAGCTTTATTTGTTTATCATATCGTATAGCTCATGCATATGCCATGATCCCTTTTGCGATGATTTATCGACTAATTTGTGATGTTGATTTATAGATTGTTGTTATGATCTGATTATTTTCGAGGTTAATCTAGTTATTATGCTTAGAATTTGATAATAAGTTCTTAATGATAAAGGCATGAAAAAGAAAAAAAATGGAGTAAAAATGGAATTTGTTGCTAGTTGTGGCTAGGCGTCAATTGGCTAGTAGCCGGCTCGCATGTTATGCGAGTAGTCTACGGTTGAGCAAGATGGAGCGAAACGCACTTGCTCAGAAATTTTGAAAAAAAAAAGGAAAAAAAACAGAAAAAGAGAAGAAAAAAAAGAAAAAAAGAAGAAGTATGTGTTTATGCATAATTGATCACGAGTGGGCTCTTTGGTATTCGAGTTATTAAGTTCTTAGGGGACTTTGTGCCTAGTGACCTAAGGCTTTTAGAGTCTGGGATCCGCTAACCTAACGCTCGCTACATGGATATCATTGTATAAGTCTTTTGTGGACCTCACTCATTGCACGGTCAAATAAGCATTATTGTTGTGAATAAAAAGCATGATTCCGTAATAAGCTCCATGATTCTTGTAGTGTTATAAGTCACTTTATGCCTAGAATTTTTATTCTTTGTATAATCATGTGATTGCCTTGATGATAGTTGAGTCATAATAATTGGTCTAGTTCTGAAGCATATCTCTAAGCATCTGCACACACCACGTTTCTGGCTGTATGTTAGTTCGCATGATTTGATTGATCTTTAGTCGCCTAATTGTATTTGTTGAGATGTTGTAAGTTGGTTGGATTGGTCGTAGTAAGGGGGATCGTTGCATTATATATAGAGTGCATTCATGCATGTTTTTATTTATTTTTGAGTCTGTGACGCTTGAGGACAAGCATCGATTTAAGTTTGGGGGTGTGATAAGTGGCATTATATACCACTGAGAACGTCTTAAAATGGCTTAAATTGGTGTCTTGAAATCAAGTATTTTGTGTATTTGATGCGTTTTTCTAGTGTTTGTGCATTTCAGGGTATAAGTTGCATTTCGGAGGAGTAATCATCAAGAATAAGCCTTGGCATGTGTTAAGCATTGCGAGAGGAAAGAAAGGGGCAGATTACAGCGAAGAAATGGAGCAAACTCAGGAATTTTCCAGTAGGGTCCTGAGCGCCCGCTCAGCTATGCTGAGCGGCCGCGCAGAAGGCTGAGCGCCCGCTCAGCTATAAGCCCGCGCAGAAGGCTGAGCGCCCGCTCAGCTATGCTTATAGCTGAGCGGCCGCGCAGGGTCAAGAATAATAATAATATATTTTAGACTTCTACTTCTGTTTGGCTTCCAACTTCTATGTAATATGAGTTTTATGGGACTATTATATAAGTAGATTTGGAGACATTTTAACAGGGTTGGATCGTGGTATTAAGCAAAGAGCGAAGGAGATTAGGAAGAAGACCGTTTTAGCACACCGCAACGAAGAGGAAGCATATGTTCTTGTGATTCTTATTTCGTTGTAACGTTGGATGCTAGTTTTCTTGCTTTTGAACCTAATTACTCTTGTGACATACTCTGGTTTAATATAATTAGTTTAGTTATTATTTTCTTGTGTTTATTTATCATGTTTTCATATGAACCCATGATGACGATAAGTGCTATCATGGCCTAATCGTGATCATGGGGTCGTAACGGATTTACTATGGAATTCTTTAGTTAATTGTTTAATACCTTAGTATGTGATGATTGTATGATATCTAGTATTGGTTGTGCGTATTCGTCTTATGTGCGTCGCGAACATATAAGATAGGGTGTTAATCTCTTGTGAAGCGACGGTGGATCTTGAGATTTAGAACTTGCCATGCTAGCATAGGTTCATGTATGATGTGCATGATTAGTGGGTAACTCTAACCGTTTTATTCACCCTGTGTAATCAAAAGGGAATAACTTGCGCTTAAATCATTATGTTATCAATTTATGTAGACATATAGGGACTCAACATAATTGATGCATATTCAACTTCTATCTTAATTGTGGATGTTTGGTAGAATTGTATTAGTACAATGAGAGTTGGCTTTTATCAGTTTCGTGTTATTCAATTAATATCATCACTGTTGCATGCTAAGGGTAATAACAATAACTATTGAAGGAAGTAGTAATGAAGTTGTGATCTCATGAGTGTTTTAATATTGTTAATTCGAAGTGTTAATTAAGTGATTAATTAAGTAGTTAATTATAGTTAATATTTAGTCAATAATTCTAAGTGTTAGTGTCTTAACATTGAGAAGTAATCATACATTGGTGAGTGAGTTTAATTGAATAATAATTAGTTTGAGTCTCTGTGGGAACGAACTAGAAAGTATTCTATATTACTTGCGAACGCATATACTTGCGTGTATTATTAGCGCGTGTTTTCGCCCTAACAAGTTTTTGGCGCCGCTGCCGGGGACTCGGCGTATTTGTTTAGTTTATGTACTTACCATCATTGGTCGTTAGGACTCAGTGATTAAGACGTATTAGTTACTTATTATTTCTGGTTGTGTTTCAGGTACTTTAGTGAGCGTTTATGCAAACTCGTTCTCGTACTTGCAGGAGGACTTTAGATACAGCTGAGGAGACAGACGAAGTTCTTGATATTCCAGAGAAGATAGATTATGAAGATTCGGATTCAGGAAGTGAGCAAAAAGAACCAGTAATCATGGGTGATCATATTGTTCAG
Source organism: Apium graveolens (assembly GCF_009905375.1). Lineage (NCBI taxonomy): Eukaryota > Viridiplantae > Streptophyta > Magnoliopsida > Apiales > Apiaceae > Apium > Apium graveolens. The sequence continues at coordinate 81,762,114 of NC_133655.1, forward strand.
GCCGATCCAGCTCTTATGGACTTTTCTCGGCCTAAAATTGATGACATTCAGTCAAGCATTCTTCATCCGGCTATTCAAGCTAACACCTTTGAAATCAAGTCGGGCACTATTCAGATGGTGCAGAATTCTGTTTCTTTTGGAGGTGCTGCGACTGAAGACCCCAACATGCACATAAGAAATTTTGTCGAGATCTGTAGTACTTTCAAGTATAATGGCGTGACTGATGAGGCTATCAAATTGAGGCTTTTCCCATTCTCACTGAGGGACAAAGCTAAGGACTGGTTACATTCTGAACCAGCTGGGTCCTTCACTACTTGGCAAGATCTTGCGCAAAAGTTTCTGGTGAAGTTTTATCTGATGGCAAAGATTGCTGCTATGAGGAGTGCTCTTACTCAGTTTGCGCAGCAACCTACAGAATCTATGTGCGAAGCTTGGGAACGCTACAAGGAAATGTTGAGAAAGTGTCCACATCATGGAATGCCCGATTGGATGGTGATCACTGGTTTCTATAATGGTTTAGGGGCCCAATCTCGGCCCATGCTCGATGCAGCAGCAGGAGGCGCCTTGTGGGCCAAAAGCTATACTGAGGCTTATAATCTTATCGAGACTATGGCTGCAAATGAGCATCAAAACCCAATTCAGAGGATGATGCCTGGGAAGGTAGCAGGTATTCTGGAAGTCGATACAACCACTGCTATTGCAGCGCAGCTCCAAGCGCTGTCTATGAAGGTCGATTCTCTAGCTACATATGGAGTTAATCAAATAGCTATGGTCTGTGAGCTTTATGTAGGGTCGCATGCTACAGATCAGTGTTCTCTCGTCAACGAATCTGTTCAGTATGTGAATAATTATCAGTGACAACAGCAGCCTGTACCAGCTACTTATCATCCTAACAACATAAATCATCCAAATTTCAGCTGGGGTAATAATCAGAATGCTATTCAGCCACCATATCAGCAAGGTGTGAGTAAACAGTTCAATCCACCTGGATTCCAGCAACCGCAGCAATATGCTCAAAGGCAATCATATCCTCAACAGGGAAGTGCAGCTGCACCTACTAGTGCTGATTTTGAGGAACTTAAGCTGTTATGCAAGAGTCAGGCGGTTTCTATCAAGACCTTGGAAAATCAAATCGGTCAAATAGCCAATACAGTGCTCAATCGTCAACCTAGAACACTTCCAAGTGACACGGAAGTGCCAGGCAGGAAGGAAGCTAAAGAGCAGGTCAAGGCTATTACCTTAAGGTCTGGGAAAGTTGCTGATGCTGAAAAGGCAAAAGAAGGAGAAGCTGAAGTTAGAGATGAAGAAGCTAAGCAAAAGGAGAAAGCGGCAGAACCAAGGAAGACTACTGTTGAACACACTCTGCTTGAGGGTAATACAGGGGAGAAACAGCTCTATCCTCCACCACCTTTCCCTAAGAGATTGCAACAACAAAAGCTGGATAAGCAGTTCGGTAAGTTTCTGAAGGTGTTCAAGAAACTTCACATCAATATACCTTTCGCTGAGGCTCTGGAGCAAATGCCTAGTTATGCGAAGTTTACGAAGAGTATTCTTTCAAGGAAGGTGAAAATGGATGACCTTGAGACGTCGCTCTAACGGAAGAATGCAGCGCTGTTCTGCAGCAAAAGTTACCTCCAAAGCTTAAAGATCCAGGTAGCTTCACCATTCCTTGCACCATTGGCAAGTTGTCGTTTGACAAGTGCCTTTGTGATTTGGGAGCAAGCATCAATCTAATGTCGTTGTCGATCTTTAAAAAGTTGGATTTTCCTGATCCAAAACCCACCTACATGTCTCTACAATTGGCTGATCGTTCTATTACTTACCCAAGGGGCATAGTGGAGGATGTGCTAGTCAAGGTGGATAAGCTCTTCTTTCCTGCAGACTTTGTTATTCTAGATTTCGAGGAAGATAAGAAGATTCCCATAATCTTGGGAAGACCTTTCTTGGCTACTGGTCGTACCTTGATAGATGTGCAGAAAGGTGAACTTACTATGCGGGTGCAGGATCAGGATGTGACCTTCAATGTATTCAAAGCAATGAATTTCCCTACAGAAGATGAGGAGTGCTTAAAAGTGGATGTGATTGATTCTGCAGTTACTTCAGAACTCGATCATATGCTAATATCTGATGCATTAGAAAAGGCCTTAGTGGGGGATTTTGACAGTGATGATGAAGATGGCAACGAGCAATTACAATTTTTGAATGCTTCTCCCTGGAGGCGAAAGCTGGACATGCCGTTTGAATCTCTTGGTACTTCTGACCTCAAGAATGCTGAAGGAAAGCTCAAACCATCAATTGAGGAAGCACCTACCTTGGAGCTCAAGCCATTACCTGAACACTTGAGGTATGCTTTTTTAGGTGATGCATCTACTTTACCTGTTATTATTGCATCTGACCTTTTAGGTAGTGAGGAAGACAAGCTCTTAAGGATTTTGAGATAATTCAAATCAGCTATTGGATGGACCATAGCAGACATCAAAGGGATCAGCCCTTCATATTGTATGCATAAAATTCTGCTAGAGGAGGGTAGTAAGCCAACTGTTGAGCAACAGCGCAGACTGAATCCTATCATGAAGGAGGTGGTGAAGAAAGAAATTCTGAAATGGCTGGATGCAGGCATCATTTATCCTATTTCTGACAGTTCTTGGGTGAGCCCCGTACAATGTGTGCCTAAGAAAGGAGGTATCACTGTGGTAGAAAATGAGAAGAATGAGCTCATCCCCACTCGAACAGTTACAGGATGGAGAGTATGCATGGATTACTGAAAGCTGAACAAGGCCACGAGGAAGGATCACTTCCCTCTTCCATTTATTGATCAGATGCTTGACAAGTTGGCTGGTCATGAGTATTATTGTCTTCTGGATGGCTACTCAGGGTATAATCAGATTTGTATTGCACCAGAGGATCAGGAAGAGACTACCTTCACTTGTCCATTTGGCACGTTTGCTTTTCGCAGAGTTTCGTTTGGGTTATGTGGCGTACCGGCCACTTTTCAGAGATGTATGATGGCTATATTCTTTGACATGATTGGGAATAATGTTGAGGTGTTCATGGACGACTTCTCCGTCTTTGGACATTCGTATGATGAATGTTTGAATAATCTTCGTGTCGTGCTCAGAAGGTGTGTGGAAACTAATTTGGTGCTCAATTAGGAGAAATATCATTTTATGGTGCGTGAAGGCATTATTCTGGGACATAAGGTCTCTAGCAAGGGTCTTGAGGTGGATAAAGCCAAGGTGGGAGTCATTGAAAATCTTCCACCACCTATTTCTGTGAAAGGAATCCGTAGTTTTCTTGGTCATGCGGGTTTTTATCAGCGATTCATCAAGGACTTTTCAAAGATATCTAAGCCGTTGTGCAACTTGCTTGAGAAAGATGTGCCTTTCAAATTTGATGATGAATGTTTAACGGCATTCGAGACTCTCAAGAAGAGTTTAATCACTGCACCAGTTATTACAGCACCGGATTGGACAGAGCCTTTTGAGATGATGTGTGATGCGAGTGATTATGCGGTAGGTGCAGTTCTTGGGCAGCGCAATAATAATCTCTTTCATGTGGTCTACTATGCTAGTAAGACCTTAAATGGGGCCCAAATGAACTACACCACTACTGAGAAGGAGCTTTTGGCTATAGTCTTTGGTTTCGAGAAATTTCGATCTTATCTTCTTGGGACAAAAGTGACAGTATTCACGTATCATGCGGCCATTCGCTATTTGGTTTCCAAGAAGGATTCGAAGCCGAGACTCATTCGTTGGGTGCTCTTACTACATGAATTTGAGTTAGAGATCAAGGATCGAAAAGGTACTGAGAATCATGTAGCTGACCATCTCTCTAGATTGGAGAATCCCGAGTCTACTTCACAGGATAAGACATTGATCAACGAATCTTTTCCGGATGAGCAGTTGTTCACAGTTCAGGAGGAAGAGCCATGGTTTGCCGATATTGTAAACTATCTTGTCTTCAATATAATGCCTCCTAATTTGACCTCAGCTCAAAAGAAAAAGTTTCTGTATGAGGTGAAGTGGTATATGTGGGATGACCATATTTGTTTAAACAGGGAGCTGACCAGATCATCAGGAGATGTATCCCGTTCTGTGAGACGGAGGGGATATTACGAGACTGCCACTCCACAGTTTATGGTGGACACTATGGTGGTGAGAAGACGGCAGCTCGTATTCTGCAAGCAGGTTTTTCTGGCTTACTTTATTTAAGGACGCTCATCAGTTTGTTTTAAGGTGTGATCGTTGCCAAAGAGTGGGAAATTTGACGAGAAAGGATGAGATGCCATTAAATGTGATGCTTGAAGTCGAGGTCTTTGATGTTTGGGGAATCGATTTCATGGGGCCTTTTGTCTCGTCCTGCAATAATCAGTACATCTTGCTGGCAGTCGATTATGTCTCAAAATGGGTAGAAGTCAAAGCTCTACCGATAAATGATGCAAAGGCAGTGTTGAATTTTCTTCATAAGCAGATTTTCACAAGGTTTGGAATGCCTCGGGTAATCATAAGTGATGAAGGGTCGCATTTCTGCAACCGTAAGTTCACTTCTATGATGCAGCATTATAATGTGAATCATCGAGTTGCTACTTCCTATCATCCGCAAACAAATGGGCAAGCGGAAGTGTCTAACAGAGAGATCAAGCGCATTCTAGAGAAGGTTGTTTGTCCTTCAAGGAAGGATTGGTCTTTAAAGCTCGATGAAGTTGTTTGGGCTTACAGAACAGCATACAAAACTCCACTTGGTATGTCCCCATTTCAACTGGTGTATGGTAAGGGATGTCATTTACCTGCGGAGCTTGAGCATAAGGCTTATTGGGCATTGAAAAAGTTGAACCTGGATTTAGATGCAGCTGGTAAGAAGAGAATGCTTCAGCTTAATGAACTTGATGAATTTTGACTTCAAGCGTACGAGAATAACAAAATGTACAAGGAAAAGGTGAAGAGGTGGCACGATAGGAAGCTACATCCTAAGTTATTCATGCCGGGGCAACAAGTTCTCTTATTCAATTCTCGTCTCCGACTTTTTCCTGGGAAGTTGAAATCAAGGTGGTCTGGACCTTTTATTCAAAACTGTATTTCCACATGGAGCGGTGGAGATTTTTGAGAACGATCTGGACCAAGCATCCAAGGTTAATGGTCAGCGTTTGAAGCACTACTATGGGGATACGGCAAATCGAGAAGTGGTTAGTGCCGTTTTATTGTCAACTTGAGGAAGGTACGCAACGTCAAGCTAATGACGAAAAAGAAGCGCTGCGTGGGAGGCAACCCATGATTTGTTGCTACAGGAACCCTTAGAAGTTAATAACCTATCCAAAACCACAAAAAAATCAGAAAAACCGAGCTCGAAATTTTTTTTTCCAGAGACCCCCTGAGCGCCCGCTCAGCTCTGCTGAGTGACCGCTTAGGGGTCGGCTGCCAGAAATTTTTTTTAGTTCATAAAAAATCCAAAAAAATTAAAAAATCAAAAAAAAAAAAATTACAGCCCCATTACCCACGATTTCTTTTCCCCATTACCCACGATTTCTTTTCCCCATTACCCCATGATTTTATCCCTCAAACCCACTCCTAATCTTATTTTAACCCAATCCATACCCTATATATACATACACCTATCCCATACATCTCCCACACACTTTCTACACTCAAACTCTCTCCCAAACACAAAAACGCTATTCTCAAGCACTTTTATTCAGATTCAATGGCACCCAAGAGAGCAAGGACTATTGATAGTAGTAGCACAGTCCCTATTGCTGATTCATCGAGGGGTACTGCTGCGAGGCCTCGGTTGAATGACAGAGCTGCGGAGGAGGAGTACACTAGGCTTTTGGGGAAGCCGATTCTGAAGGAGAGGGGGTTTTTACCATCGGGGAGGGATGGTGAGTTGCTACCTATGATTGCAGAGAAGGGGTGGATAGCTTTCTATGAGTCACCTGAAGCAGTGCCGATGAGCGTGGTTCACGAGTTCTATGCGAATGCGAAGGCCGAGAAGAATGGGTTTTCTGTGGTCCGAGGGCTGACGGTTGATTATCACCCAGCGGCGATTCGCCGTGTGATTGGGCAGCGAGAGAGGAAGCCCGAGGAGGAGAACTGGAATGAGAAGACTGCTGAGGATTTCGACTTGGATTTGATTTGTGCTACTCTCTGTAGACCGGGCACAGTTTGGACCTTCAGGACAAGAACTAATGAGTATCGTCACTTCCCGGTGATCGCTATGAACAGGTATGCCCGTGCATGGAATGCGTTTATTTGTGCTAATATTCTGCCTTCTTCGCATGCACATGAGGTCACAGTTGAGAGAGCACAGTTGTTGTGGGGAATTTTGAATTGAGGGATACTATGTGAACCTTGGTGAGTTCATCTACCAAGGGATTCTGAAGTTTTTGAGGGGAGCTAAGCACATGAACATCCCTTATACATCCATGGTCACGAAGCTTTACCGAGCAGTAGGAGTGAACTGGCCGTCTCATAAGCAGTTGTTGTTGCCGGCCGCTCCGATTGATTCTGGGACTCTGAATGGGATGCGGGAGTGGACCGGTGGTGAACCCGAGGAGCATGGGCTGGGTTATCGTCTTCCAGGAGGGCGTCCAGCACGAGGTGCTACTATGGCTAGGCCTAGGCGTGATGAGGCTGGTTCTTCGAGAGCTCAGGAGGGTGCTGGGATGGCAGATACCCAGTATAGGAGGCTGTCACGGCGGATGGATGTCATGTACGAGACGCAGAGCAGGTTTGCTCAGGAGCTCACCCTTGCGTTAGGGACTGCTTTTCGGGGCCTGGGAGCTGACATCCAGTGGCCAGTTTTTGGTGAGGACTCTGCATACCCGCCGCCTGGTACTCCACCCACTAAGGATGATGATGATGATGACTCCGAGTAGGTATACCCTGTGTTCCTTTCTACTACCTTCACTGGGGACAGTGAAGATTTTAAGTTTAGGGGTGGTAGTTAAGGAATATTTTGTGTGTGTGTCATATAGCTGCATATTCATGATAGTTTAGTTCATATAGTTGCATAATGTTTGCTATATAGTTTTTTTAATTATTTATAGCTTTATTTGTTTATCATATCGTATAGCTCATGCATATGCCATGAACCCTTTTGCGATGATTTATCGACTAATTTGTGATGTTGATACGAGTGTAATGATGGCATTAAAGTGATGATTGAGTCGTGTAAGTTGATATGCATGCTAGAAGCACTTGTATTTTCACTAAGTCTTAGAGAATGCTTAAGAACTAGATTGTTGTTATGATCTGATTATTTTCGAGGTTAATCTAGTTATTATGCTTAGAATTTGATAATAAGTTCTTAATGATAAAGGCATGAAAAAGAAAAAAAATGGAGTAAAAATGGAATTTGTTGCTAGTTGTGGCTAGGCGTCAATTGGCTAGTAGCCGGCTCGCATGTTATGCGAGTAGTCTAGGGTTGAGCAAGATGGATCGAAACGCACTTGCTCATAAATTTTGAAAAAAAAAGGAAAAAACAGAAAAAGAGAAGAAAAAAAAGAAAAAAAAAGAAGTATGTGTTTATGCATAATTGATCACAAGTGGGCTCTTTGGTATTCGAGTTATTAAGTTCTTAGGGGACTTTGTGCCTAGTGACCTAAGGCTTTTAGAGTCTGGGATCCGCTAACCTAACGCTCGCTACATGGATATCATTGTATAAGTCTTTTGTGGACCTCACTCATTGCACGGTCAAATAAGCATTATTGTTGTGAATAAAAAGCATGATTCCGTAATAAGCTCCATGATTCTTGTAGTGTTATAAGTCACTTTGTGCCTAGAATTTTTATTCTTTGTATAATCATGTGATTGCCTTGATGATAGTTGAGTCATAATAATTGGTCTAGTTCTGAAGCATATCTCGAAGCATCTGCACACACCACGTTTCTGGCTGTATGTTAGTTCGCATGATTTGATTGATCTTTAGTCGCCTAATTGCATTTGTTGAGATGTTGTAAGTTGGTTGGATTGGTCGTAGTAAGGGGGATCGTTGCATTACATATAGAGTGCATTCATGCATGTTTTTATTTATTTTTGAGTCTGTGATGCTTGAGGACAAGCATCGATTTAAGTTTGGGGGTGTGATAAGTGGCATTTTATACCACTGAGAACGTCTTAAAATGGCTTAAATTGGTGTCTTGAAATCAAGTATTTTGTGTATTTGATGCGTTTTTCTAGTGTTTGTTCATTTCAGGGTATAAGTTGCATTTCGGAGGAGTAATCATCAAGAATAAGCCTTGGCATGTGTTAAGCATTGCGAGAGGAAAGAAAGGGGCAGATTGCAGCGAAGAAACGGAGCAAACTCAGGAATTTTCCAGTAGGATCCTGAGCGCCTGCTCAGCTATGCTGAGCGGCCGCGCAGAAGGCTGAGCGCCCACTCAACTATGCTGAGCGGCCGCGCAGGGTCGGGAAAAATAATAATCAGTTTTAGACTTCTACTTCTGTTTGGCTTCCAACTTCTATGTAATAAGAGTTTTATGGGACTATTATATAAGTAGATTTGGAGACGTTTTAACAGGGTTGGATCGTGGTATTAAGCAAGGAGCGAAGGAGGTTAGGAAGAAGACCGTTTTAGCACACCGCAACAAAGAGGAAGCATATGTTCTTGTGATTCTTATTTCGTTGTAACGTTGGATGCTAGTTTTCTTGCTTTTGAACCTAATTACTCTTGTGACGTACTCTGGTTTAATATAATTAGTTTAGTTATTATTTTCTTGTGTTTATTTATCATGTTTTCATATGAACCCATGATGACGATAAGTGCTATCATGGCCTAATCGTGATCATGGGGTCGTAACGGATTTGCTATGGAATTCTTTAGTTAATTGTTTAATACCTTAGTATGTGATGATTGTATGATATCTAGTATTGGTTGTGCGTATTCGTCTTATGTGCATCGCGAACATATAAGATAGGGTGTTAATCTCTTGTGAAGCGACGGTGGATCTTGAGATTTAGAACTTGCCATGCTAGCATAGGTTCATGTATGATGTGCATGATTAGTGGGTAACTCTAACCGTTTTATTCGCCCTGTGTAATCAAATGGGAATAACTTGCACTTAAATCATTATGTTGTCAATTTCTGTAGACATATAGGGAATCAACATAATTGATGCATATTCAACTTCTATCTTAATTATGGATGTTTGGTAGAATGGTATTAGTACAATGAGAGTTGGCTTTTATCAGTTTCGTGTTATTCGATTAATATCATCACTGTTGCATGCCAAGGGTAATAACAATAACTATTGAAGGAAGTAATGAAGTTGTGATCTCATGAGTGTTTTAATATTGTTAATTCGAAGTGTTAATTAAGTGATTAATTAAGTAGTTAATTGTAGTTAATATTTAGTCAATAGTTCTAAGTGTTAGTGTCTTAACATTGAGAAGTAATCATACATTGGTGAGTGAATTTAATTGAACAATAATTAGTCTGAGTCTCTGTGGGAATGAACTAGAAAGTATTCTATATTACTTATGAACGCGTATACTTGCGTGTATTATTAGGCGTGTTTTCACCCTAACACTCGCATCACACATCATCTCAAAAGGCTTTGTCCAATCAGGTGTCGTAATAACTGGTGCAGTTATCAAACTCTTCTTGAGAGTCTCGAATGCCGTCAAGCATTCATCATCGAATTTGAAAGGCACATCTTTCTCGATCAAGTTGCACAACGGCTTTGATATCTTCGAGAAGTCCTTGATGAAACCCCGATAAAACCCGCATGACCAAGAAAACTACAGATTCCTTTCACAGAAATAGGTGGTGGAAGATTTTCAATGACTCCCACCTTGGCTTTATCTACCTCGAGACCCTTGTTAGATACCTTATGCCCAAGAATAATGCTTTCACGCACCATAAAGTGAAATTTTTCCCAATTTAGCACAAGTTTAGTTTTCACACACCTTTTGAGCACCGCACGAAGATTATTCAAACATTCATCATACGAATGTCCAAAGACGGAGAAGTCGTCCATGAACACCTCGACATTATTTCCAATCATATCAGAGAATATAGCCATCATACATCTCTGAAAAGTGGTCGGTGCGACATAAGCCGAACGAAACTCTGTGAAAAGCAAACGTGCCAAATGGAAAAGTGAAGGTAGTCTTTTCTTGATCCTCTGGTGCAATACATATCTGATTATACCCCGAATAGTCATCCAGAAGACAATAATACTTATGACCGGCCAACCTGTCAAGCATCTGATCAATAAATGGAAGAGGGAAGTGATCCTTCCTTGTGGCCTTGTTCAACTTTCTGTAGTCCATGCATACCCTCCATCCCATGACTGTTCGAGTGGGAATGAGCTCGTTCTTCTCATTTGCTACCACAGTAATACCTCCTTTCTGAGGTACACATTGCACGGGGCTCACCCAAGAACTGTCAGAAATAGGATATATGATTCCTGCGCCCAGCCACTTCAGAATTTCTTTCTTCACCACTTCTTTCATGATAGGATTAAGTCTTCGATGTTGCTCAAAAGTCGGCCTACTACCTTCCTCTAGCAGAATTTTATGCATGCAGTACGAAGGGCTGATCCCTTTGATGTCTGCTATAGTCCATCCAATAGCCGATTTGAATTCTCTTAAGATCCTCAAGAGCTTGTCCTCCTCACTACCTGAAAGGTCAGATGCAATAATAACCGGTAAAGTAGATGCATCATCTAAAAAAGCATACCTCAAGTGTTCAGGCAATGGTTTAAGCTCCAAGGTAGGTGCTTCCTCAATAGATGGTTTGAGTTTTCCTTCAGCGTTTTTGAGGTCAGAAGTACCAAGAGATTCAAATGACATGTTTAGCTTTCGCCTCCAAGGAGAAGCATTTAGATATTGTAGTTGCTCATTGTCATCCTCATCATCACTGCCAAAGTCCCCCACTAAGGCTGCCTCTAATGCATCAGACATTAGCATATGATCAAGTTCTGAAGTAACCGCAGAATCAATCAAATCCACCTTTAAGCACTCCTCGTCTTCTGTAGGGAATTTCATCACTTTGAATACATTGAATGTCACATCCTGATCCTGCACCCTCATAGTAAGTTCACCTTTCTGCACATCTATCAAGGTACGGCCTGTAGCCAAGAAGGGTCTCCCCAAGATTATGGGAATCTTCTTATCTTCCTCGAAATCCAGAATAACAAAGTCTGCAGGAAAGAAGAGCTTATCCACCTTTACTAGCACACCATCCACTATGCCTCGTGGTATGTAATAGAACGATCAGCCAATTGTAGAGACATGTAGGTGGCCTTTGGATCAGGCAAATTCAACTTTTTGAAGATAGACAACGGCATCAGATTGATGCTTGCTCCCAAATCACACAGGCACTTGTCAAAGACAACTTGCCAATGGTGCAAGGAATGGTGTAGCTACCTGGATCTTTAAGCTTTGGAGGTAATTTTTGTTGCAACACAGCACTGCACTCTTCCGTTAGAGCAACGATCTCATGGTCATCCAGTTTCACCTTCCTTGAAAGAATACTCTTCATAAATTTCGCATAACTAGGCGTTTCTCCAGAGCCTCAGTGAAAGGTATATTGATGTGAAGTTTCTTGAACATCTCCAGAAACTTACCGAGCTGCTTATCCAGCTTTTGTTGTTGCAATCTCTTAGGGAAAGGTGGTGGAGGATAAAGCTGTTCCTCCCCTGTATTACCCTCAGGCAGAGTGTGTTCAACAGTAGTCTTCCTTGGTTCCGCTGCTTTCTCCTTTTGCTTAGCTTCTTCATCACCGACTTCAGCTTCTCCGTCTTTTGCTTTTTCAGCCTCAGCAACTTTTCCAGACCTTAAGATAATAGCCTTGACTTGCTCTTTAGCTTCCTTTCTGCCTGGCACTTCAGCATCGCTGGGAAGTGTGCCAGGTTGACGATTGAGCACTGCATTGGCTATTTGACTGATTTGATTTTCCAAGGTCTTGATAGAAACAACCTGACTTTTGCACAACATCTTAAGTTCCTCGAAATCAGCACTAGAAGGTGGAGCTGCACCTCCTTGTTGAGGATATGATTGCCTTTGAGCATACTGCTGTGGTTGCTGGAATCCAGGTGGATTAAACTGTTTACTTACGCCTTGTTGATATGGTTGCTGAATAGCATTCTGATTATTGCTCCAGCTAAAATTTGGATGATTTCTGTTGTTAGGATGATAAGTAGCTGGCACAGGCTGCTGCGGTCGCTGATAATTGTTCACATACTGAACAGATTCATTACCAAGAGAACACTGATCCGTAGCATGAGAACCTGCACAAAGCTCACAGACCATAGCTATCTGATTGACTCCATACGTGGCTAAAGAATCGACCTTCATAGACAGCGCTTGGAGCTGCGCTGTAATAGTTGTAGCTACATCAACTTCCAGAATACCTACTACCTTCCCGGGCATCATCCTTTGAGTTGGATTTTGATGCTCATTTGCAGCCATAGTCTCAATAAGATTATAAGCCTCAGTATAGCTTTTGGCCCACAAGGCGCCTCCAGCTGCTGCATCGAGCATGGGCCGAGATTGGGCCCCCAAACCATTATGGAACCCAGTGATCACCATCCAATCAGGCATACCATGATGTTGACACTTTCTCAACATCTCTTTGTAGCGCTCCCAAGGTTCGCACATGGATTCTATAGGTTGCTGCGCAAACTGAGTAAAAGCACTCCTCATAGCCGCAGTCTTCGCCATTGGATAGAACTTCACCAAAAACTTATGCGCAAGATCTTGCCAAGTAGTGATGGACCTAGCTGGTTCAGAATGTAACCAGTCCTTAGCTTTATCCCTCAGTGAGAATGGGAAAAGCCTCAGCTTGATAGCCTCATCAGTCACACCATTATATTTAAAAGTACTACAGATCTCGACAAAATACCTGATGTGCATGTTGGGATCTTCAGTAGCAGCACCTCCAAAAGAAACAGAATTCTGTACCATCTGAATAGTGCCTGGCTTGATTTCAAAAGTGTTAGCCTGAATAGTCGGATGAAGAATGCTTGACTGAATGTCATCAATTTTAGGCCCAGAAAAGTCCATAAGAGCTGGATCTGAAAGAAATATACGATCACACATGATTATTGGTTCTTTCTGCTCACTTTTTGTATCCGAATCTTCAAAATCTATCTTCTCCGGAATATCAAGAACTTCGTCTGTCTCCTCAGCCGTATCTAAAGTCCTTTTGCGAGTACGAGAACGTGTTTGCATAAACGCTCGCTAAAGTACCTGAAACACAATCGAAAACAATAAGTAACACGTCTTAATCAATGAGTCTTAATGACCACTGATGGTAAGTACATAAACTAAACAAATACGCCGAGTCCCCGGCAGCGGCGCCAAAAACTTGTTAGGGTGGAAAACACGCGCTAATAATACACGCAAGTATACGCGTTCGCAAGTAATATAGAATACTTTCTAGTTCGTTCCCACATAAACTCAAACTAATTATGTTCAATTAACACTCACTCACCAATGTATAATTACTTCTCAATGTCAAGACAATAACACTTAGAATAGATTAACTATTTATTAACTACAATTAACTATGAGAATTAAACACTTAATTGACACTTGAATTAACAATATTAAACACACATGAGATCACAACTTCATTACTACTTCCTTCAATAGTTATTGTTATTACCCTTAGCATGTAACGATGATGATATTAATCGAACAACACGAAACTGATACAAGCCAACTTTCGTTGTACTAATACCATTCTACCAAGCATCCACAATTAAGATAGAAGTTGAATAGGCATCAATTATGTTGAGACCCTATATGTCTACAGAATTTGACAACATAACGATTTAAGCACAAGTTATTCCTTAAGATTACACAGGGCAAGTAAAACGGTTAGACTTACCCACTAATCATTCATACACATACATGAACCTATGCTAGCATAGCAAGTTCTAAACTTCAAGATCCATTGTCGTTTCACAAGAGATTAACACCTTATCTTATATGTTCGTGACGCACATAAGACGAATAAGTACAACCAATACTAGATATCATATAATCATCACACACTAAGGTATTAAACAACTAACTAAAGAATTCCATAGCAAATCCGTTACAACCCCATGATCACGATTAGCCCATGATAGAACTCATCGTTATCATGGGTTCATATGAAAACATGATAATAACACATGAGAATAACTAAATAAACTACTTATATTAAACCAGAGTACTTCACAAGAGTAAATAGGTTCAAAGTAAAGAAAACTTGCATCCAATGTTATAATGAAATAAAGAATCACAAGACTATGCTTCCTATTTGTTGTGATGTGCTAAAGCGGTCTTCTTCCTTATCTCCTCGCTCCTCGATTGATACTACGATTCAACACCACGTGAAACGTCTCTGAAAACTACTTATATAGGAGTCCCACAAAACCCAGCTATCTCAGAAGTTGGAAGCTCGAAAGAATTAGGAGTCTAAAAATAATAATTTAAATTACGTCCCTGAGCGGCCGCTCAGCAATCCTGAGCGGCCGCTCAGCAATCCTGAGCGGGCGCTCAGACCCCTTCTGGAAAAAACTCTATTTTTGCTCCCGTTCTTTGCTGTATTTTGCTCCTAACTTCCCACTTGCAATGCCAAACACATGCCAAGGCTTATTCTTGATAAAATCTCTCCACAAATGCAAGTAATACCCTGAAATACACAAACACTAGAAAAACGCATCAAATACACAAAATACTTGATTTCAAGACATCAATTTAAGCTATTATAAGACGTTATAAGTGGTATAAAATGCCACTTATCAAAGATCAAGAAGATCATGTCTCAGAAGAATTATTAAGAAGCTTGGAGTTGAATAAATCTGTTTTGGAAAAAATGTTCTAAGTTAAGAACTCTACAAGTCACGGATTTAGTGTTATAGAGAAGTTATTCGAGAACTCCAGAATGACTTATACAGAACTCGGGAAAGCTACTAGAGAACTCAGAGATATTGACAAGTCAAATTGAAGACATGAAGATTGGAGATATCGACAAGTCAATTCTTCAATAGAGGACTCAGAGTTATCGACAAGTCAACATTCATTAGAGAACTCTGAGTTATCGATAAGTCAAATTTCATTAGAGAACTCAGAGATATCGATAAGCCAAAATTCACTAGAGAACTCTGAGTTATCGACAAGTCAAATTTGACTAGAGAACTCTGAGTTATCGACAAGTCAATAAGTCACTAGAGAACTCAGAGATATCGATAAGTCAAAGTGAAGATATGAAGTTAAGAGATCTCGATAAGCCAACTTCTCTTATAGAGAACTCAGAGACATCTACAAGTCAAATCAACTATGGAGTATTAGAGATCTCGATAAGTCAATATACTTATCGAGATATCAAGATCTCTATATGCCTAACTGGAGATCTCGAGGTAAATCTTAAAGTATAAATTGCAGACCAGTTCAATATCTGAGATTAACAATCAACAAATAATCCAACCAGTTGGATTGACAAGTCTACAAAAAGTAGCTTAAAGAGTGTGCAAGATCAAGGGTGAAAATTAACTTACAAAGGAAGATCAAGATTAACACAGTATGCAAAGATATGCTAAGCCAGAAACGGAAGATATACTTTTCCTAAAATGGAAATGATAAGTGACAGTTTACTAAAGTAACTAGCATCTCTTATTATACACTGTGTAAACCAGTAGTTAATAATGATATAAAATTAACACTAGTCCTTTGTTAGAGGTAACAAAATTTAGATTAGAAATCTTGTATTCTCTCGAGGAAGAAGCTAAGCTCTTTATTAACAAAGAGCCTATAAATTTTGTAATAAAATATTCTTAATTTTAATATAAAATTAAGTGAGTTTTGAAATATCTGTGTTCATTATTATTGCTTGCTTAAATTAAGTAGTAACACATATCACTGCGATATTTACATTTACTCTGATCAAACCATAAATACTTCAAGAAAAGCATAAAAATATAAAAACACATTCACCCCCCTCTGTGTGTGATTCATTACCTAACAACTTTCGACCATTGCCAAAAGCATCCGCAGTGTGACAAAAGTTGGGTTCATTTACAGCAAATAAACACGATTAGAAGTATAAAATTATCAGTTGCAAATCCAAGCAGTAATATAAACCATCTTCAAATAAATTAAAAGCACAAAAAGGATAAGAAACTTTTATTTGGGCATTCTTACAAACATTTATTGGTGCTCCTTCTCAAACTTATAACACTTTCATTTCAGAATATTATTACTAAGAAAATTATCGATAACTAAACTTCTGAACAAAGATAATAAGTAAAATTGTTTATAGCGATGGATTCTTATAGACTTACGATCACATGCGAAATGCAGTAATCAAACCTTCACCGAAGCACTCGGATGAAAATAAGACATATCTCAGATTTTATGTTACATAAACAATGAAAGTGAATTAGACCACCTACAACATTTAGCTATCACGTTATACAATCTATCTAATTGCAGAATTCATATCAATCTCATCATACTCTAGAACTTAATTTATTATATTTACATATGAGAAGGATGGTAAGTGAATATTAATCTAATAAATCAAAAGTTTTATAGCTAATACTTGCATAAGTTCAAATTAAGCAAGCTTTATTTATAAGTATCACCAATGTTCTACCTCTGGTCATTTTAGCCATATTTCTTAAATCTAACTGACTAAAGATGAATCACATTAAAACCACATTAGAGATTTCGATATCAACTTATAAAAATGATAAATGCAAAATGTCGGAAGACTAACCATATATAGCATGAGCCAACCTATGGCATCTTGTTCTGAAATTTGAATTCAATGCGACACTGTAATTGCTCATAGACTTGTCTAAAACATGAGTGAGTGCTTGAACACTATTAATACTGGGCCAATTCCTAGACACTTATGTATTTTTTTAAGATCACATTTCAAGGATTGATCATTATATCTAGGCAACTCACTCTTCCCTACATTGATTGAACTTGAAACTATATTATATATCCTTGGTCGACCCCTATTCTTAAGAACATTTAAAAGAAAAAAATTGATGGTAAAAGAAATATATATATATATATATATATAGATTCGGCAGATGACAAAGCAGATTTGACCAATACATCATCTAATATATCATTCAATGATGTGTATTTTATCTTGTACTTAATGATGGTTGAACCATTGTCTCAACTATGTACATATCTTGTGATTACAATATTACATAATAAAGAATATAAGTGTCTTCAAAATGAACCTAGGAAAGAAAAAAAGCAACCCGGCAAATAAAAATTATATCCTATATCATTGAAAATAATGTTTGAAACTATCACATCAAATTGTAGATCCTGAAATCAATCAGATTTTATAGCAAAAATACAACTTTAATAAATCCATAAAATTGGACATGCCACTCTCTCTATCCAATTTAGCACACATATAATAAATATCCACATTTTAAATTACAACAAATTCAAATATATATACTCTCATTTGTTCAGTATAATGTGAGTTATTTTTAGTACCCTCTTAATCATTAAGATAATCAAAAAGAAAACTGAATCATCACAAATATCTGCTTGTATTTTCTCACTATAATCATTTTCAGATTTTCATTTGAACATTATATCAAACATTTAGTATGCAGCTTATATATACGATTCACATGAAGCAAAAAAAATATGCACGATTAAGTATGAACACGCTAATATAGGAAAACAACACATAAAATAAAAGAACAAAGAAAGAATCTACATATAATACATATATACAATCGATTTAAATGTAAATTGAGAGAGTAAGTAGAATCACGAACCCATAAACAACTGATTCAGTCCACCCTTAAGAATCATACTTACTTAAAATACCAATTTTTTTGAAGTAAGGACACTTGTGCATCGTGAGAGGATGTGCAATTTCTTTTGTTAACATACTCACAAATATACTTTGCGGTTCTAATAATGTATTGAAAAATTGGAACACATATAAAGTTTTCCATATAGTTTATGAGAATACATATGAGTAATTTTCCAGTATAATATTTTGAACTGACAGTGAATAAACTGAAAGTAACAATAATAATAGGAATAGATATTGTATTGACTAAAAAACAGAGGATAAGGTAATAATTTTGGATTTTTGACTAACAGCTGCCTACATGGCTTTTTTGAAAAGATTTTTCAGTAAAATGATACTACTCGTATATCCTTAAAATGTATTCAGAAATTATAAGATACATAGATTAAAAACAATCCATGCAATGCACGGGTATTAGATTAATATATTATAATCGACGAAACATTAATAGTTTGGTTGGTCGATTGTTCGGTCGGTCATTCTAATTATAATAGATATTGAAGTAAATTTCCTCTACAAATTTAGATTCTAATTCATATTAAACTCTATTTTATTAAATTTTTAAAGTTAAGTCTTTTACAAATTTAAATTCTAATAAATATTGAGATCTTTTTCAAATTGATATTGAAATCAACTTAATCTACTAATTTAAATTTTATTTATTTAATTTCTATAACTATCTTTAATATAACAAATAATTTAATTATTATACAGATATTATAGATATACATATCTATACTATCAAAAGTTAATTTATCAAAAATATAATTCGACTAGTTAAAATAAAATCATATCTATTATTTATTCGGGTTAACAAAATTATCATATTGAATAGGGCTTAAAAAATTAAAATCAAACTAAAAATAATTAGTTGAATTTTGTAGTTGTAATTAGTCTCAGGTTAAA
This sequence comes from Apium graveolens, assembly GCF_009905375.1. Taxonomy (NCBI): domain Eukaryota; kingdom Viridiplantae; phylum Streptophyta; class Magnoliopsida; order Apiales; family Apiaceae; genus Apium; species Apium graveolens. Next base: position 81,780,813 of record NC_133655.1, read on the forward strand.
ATACAACAATGTAAACTATTGATTCAGGATAAAATGAAGTTAATTTCAGACTAAGCATAATTCATAATTCATGTATTATTGATCCAAACTAAAATTTAGCTTTTAAATAAAATATAATCATTTTTTGTAAAAGTACGCGAAAATTTTAAAAAATCTATATCGTTCAATAAGTATCATTGTTTTTTTCAAATATCTCTTATTAAAAAAAATTATGAACATATACGAGAATTAATATATTTATCATGAAAGCATATCATTTAAAAATTTTAAATGAGCAAATTTAAGATTTCAATCACATTAATTTTTTTTAAAAGTTATATAATATTAAAAAAGATCTGTGTATCGCACCTAATAAGTAAATATAGATAATTTGATGATAGTTTGCTCAACCATAAAAAACGCTAGAATTTATTAAATAAATAAAAAAATTGATCTTATGTCATCAAATATTAGATATCTAAATACTCTATTAGAAGCCCAGTGTTTTAAATAATTTATATTGATTAAAATTTAGATATCTAAATATCTAAATTTTAATCAATATAAATTATATATCTTATTTTATAAATTAAATAAAATTATATAAAAAATAATTATAAAGTATTAAGAACACAATGCTTCTAAACTAGTATAGAATAATGTATATGTATTATGTTGCCTAGATAAATTTTTTATTAAATACTAGACATAACTAATTTTGATATATATATATATATGTTGTTGACCAAATTTTAACTTAAGATTGTTATATAAAATAATTTTATAAAATTTAATATTTTTAATTTGATAAAGATCTAAATTAAATGATAATAAAAAGTTAGGTGCGAAGCAAATACAAATTATATCTCATCTATTTATTACAGTTTAATATAGATATAGATTTAACTCAACAATACTATTATTATTTAAATTTAATAAGGGTTGACTCAGTTTGTTAAAAGATTGGTCACATGTTCAAATAACTTAAAAAATTAAAATTTAAACTAGATAAAAAATAAAGAAAACATAATATTTGTATTTGTTCGGAATGGAATGGAATCAACAATAACCAGCAAATGATGAGCACATGGGATGGGGCTTATGCAGCGAACAGAAACAGGCTTGTGAACTGTAATGAAATATATAGAACTTAAAAAAATACAGTAATTATTAAATAATAATGCTATATTACTACTGATTACAGGCTTAGGGACACAATTAAGAATATAATACTATTGTACCAGTAAAACGAGTAGTAGTAATTGTTAAAAAAGAAAAGACGAGCAATTTAAAAAGAAATCTTGTAGCTAGGGAAACGGTGAGTGTGTGTATAATAACTGGTGGTGGAGTACATAGTACATACACACACACATAGTTGTAGTTGTGTCGTGTGTATGTAATTTGTATGTATAATGCAAATCTATAGTATAGATATTAATAGGGTCAGATTAATATGTGCTTTGTTTAGTGCCTCCCCTCAATCCCTCTGCATATCCTTTCCATTTATGTACACAACATAACATCTTCTTTTTAATCTCTTTATATTATTTATTAGAGGGAGGGAGAGAGAGAGATTGAGAGAGAGGGGGATGGTGATGGAAGACAACGAGAGTTGTAGTAGCAGAGTGGTGGAATCAATGGGTGTGAATAGTAGACAAGAAAGATTGAAACTTGAAGTTTATAATGAGGTTCTTTGGAGGCTTAAAGATTCTAATCATTTTGAAGCTAAACATTCTGATTTTGATGATCAGCTTTGGGCTCACTTTAATAGACTCCCCACTAGGTCCTCTTTCTCTTTCTTGCCTACCCCCTTTTTCATTTTTACTCTATTCCCCCATCTTATTTTATACTTACAAATACTACCATGCTTCATGTTGTTTGTATTTAATGTGTTTTGTTATTGTGTATTTGTGTGTTGTTGTGTTTGTTTTGATTAGGGTCTTTCTTGCTTTTATGTTGTAAATATTGGAATTTTTTATGGTTTTGGGTTGATGGTGTTGTGATTGGAATAGTACTCTATAGTACTATGATTACAAGCCATGATATTTTATGAACAAGTGGTTTTGTTTAAATTGGGTAATTGATAGAGTATCGTTGAGGTTCGGGTTGTTAGATGCATTGTATGAATTGTTTTTGTGTTTCTTGAATTTTTTTAGAGTGAGGTATTAAGTTTGTTTATTCATTGTTTTACATTAATTGTTTCTTCTTGCCCTGATTATGGTGTCACCTCCTATTATTATTTTGTTTACTTTGATTTTGAGCCTAATTGTTGATGCTATCTGTTGAAATTTTGACCATGTTAAGGATATGATATTTGGGTATGAAGGTACGCGTTGGATGTGAATGTGGAAAGGGCGGAAGATGTTCTCACACATAAAAAGTTACTTCTTGGAGCCCATGATCCTGCTAATAGACCTGTGTTTGATGTTCGTCTGGTGCAGGTGAGTTGATTTTGAAATAATTTTAGAATTCACACTTTGATCCCATGGGTTTAGCGAACATTAGTTATGTGATATATCCAATAATATTGGCGGTTAGTGCACTATTAATTATCAAAAACTTTGGCACATTTCCAATCATAGTCATTCATGTTTATTTATCACAAGTTTGTAAATTTATGTTTTGGTAACGACTACCAGGTATATACCTGCGTAGTAAAGAAGACTTTACTTTGTAATTTTCTTTATCAATCGACAAATTTGATTTAATTATATATATATATATGTGTGTGTGTGTGTATGTGTGTGTGTATGAGTGAGCATGATTGCTTTAATGACTAAACAATGAAAATACGCCATTTTGTTCCATAACTGTTAGTTGACATCAAATTGTAGCTACTCAAAGTTCATTCCATGACGATGCGACATTTGGTTCCTTAAGTGTAAGTTAACATCAAACTGTAGCTAATCAGAGTTTCAAGGACATCAAATTTAAGTTGACTGAAAGTTCCTACATGTTAATGTTCTTTATGATATACTTGTAGTGATACATTTTGTTAAAATTTTAACGTTCGGACTAAAATGATCCAGTTGATATGTGATTTACTATGGTCCATGTTTCTAGTACAACATCCAGTTTTAAGCTCTACTGGCTTATTTTATATTTTGTATGTGTTCCGTTGACATAGCAGTGTTGCTCTTCTGCAGGTGTCTCCTCCTTCAAATGTACATATGGATGACTCTATTGATTCAAGCTCTCCAAGAAAGGAAGTTGTCCAAAGGTTTGAATTTTTGGTGAACCAGTATGATATATGATTTTTTATTTTGGCTTTCTTGCAGTTTTTTAATTGATATTTGACGAGGCTGCTGATATACTATCTTGTCCATACAGCATTCACCCACCTCCTGCATTTGGTTCTTCTCCTAATCTTGATTCCCTTGTAATTGAAACTAAAAATACCCATGTTCAAGACGGGGATAGTGCAACAAATACATCTGCAAAAATTTCCAGGTATATGATTGTCATTTTCACTTCAGATTATGCCACAGTCATTTCCAGGCTATTCAATCAAGTGCTTTCCTTCTGTGATGCTAATAATATAGGCCAATGCATGAAATCACCTTCTCGGCAGATGACAAGCCAAAACTTCTTAGTCAGGTAATTTCTTTATTAATGCACGAGTTATATCTTCAAATAATTATCAAGAGTCTTTAACGTTTTATAGGTAAAACTAATTCAAATAAGGATTTTATACTGTCGTTCTATATGATAATTATTTGTCTTTTTAGTTAATATTAGAGTAAGCATAGAGCTTGAGTAATTAATAATTGAAAAGCTCCTACTATTTTGGTGTACACTCCAGCCCTTTGATGCGTAAAAATGTGAGAGTTCATTTTAAAATATTGCATGTATGATCTTAAAGTTAAGCTGACAATTGATTGTATAAACCACAAAAGGCTTTGTAATTACTAATTAAACAGTTTTTAATGGAAAATCCATGCTTAAAACTTCATCAGGGATTTTGTCTTGCACTTTCAGAATTCAGTCTTATATTATAACAGTACCTAAGGCTACATGTTTGGATATCCAAGTGTCTCCAGTTGATAGTATGCTAACCTAGGACATTTTACCTAAGTTACCGCGATCCCAACTTCAAGGAAATTTTGTACATGATTGACTGATACAACTGTAAAGGGACATATGTAGTTAGTGCTCAAGTTATGGACTATACTAGTGGAAGGGCAGAATAAGACTTTGTTTGGAAATGTAAAATAATTGAATGTGTCAAATCTTGCACCCCACCTTAAATGTTGGGAAAATAATATGTATTATTTTATGTATTAATATGCGGTGCTATCATTAATTTTGCAAGTTAGTTCCAAAACTTGACAGTTATCTTCGATACATACTTTCAGTTGACTTCTTTATTGGCCGAGATTGGGCTAAACATCCAAGAGGCACATGCTTTTTCCACAGTAGATGGTTACTCTTTAGATGTTTTTGTTGTTGATGGTTGGCCGTTTGAGGTAAATCTACTTATCCTTTAATTACGTAGATCAACTTGAATGCTTATATCTGCTTAATTGTTCTGAAGAAATACATGCCCTTTAATTACGTAGATCAACTTGAATGCTTATATTTTGTCTAAGTGTTTGTACTGTGTAGTGTGTACTCTTCTTTGTACATAGTGGTCTGATGTGTTGCACATGGCATAACTTTTTTTATTAATCTTCACCTATTGTTAGACTATATCCTTTGGGTTTTAGCCTACTAGCCTTTTCTACTTACCCTGCATTACTTTTTATAGAATCTGACTGCATACTCTCATTCTGTCTTTTAATAGGAAACTGAGCAACTCAGAACTACTTTAGCAAAAGAAGTTCTAAAGATTAAGGTATTTCTTTTCGTACTCTTTCTCAACTGCATCTGTATAATTCTGCTCTCAGGTTAGTCAAATCATTAAAAAATGCTAATCCAATTGCTTATTTAATTGTGCTTGTCTATCAAAACATTTTGTCCACAATAAGATGGTTATTTTTGTGACATTCTTTATAGTTTCGGTACAGTTGAAACTTGAAGCTATGGGTGCTTGCTGTTTGAGATTCCTGGAACATGTCAACAAAAATAACATGGCTGAACAGCCCCTTCCTTTTTTTTCAGGGACGGAAGGGGTGCTTAATCTTAAAATTAAGTTAATTAATTTGATATTTCAGTGCAATCCATATTTGTGTCCAAGGACACTGGAATCTGAATTGGCAACAATTATGTAATTAGAGATTATCTTGGTCTGAAGCATGGAACCTACACAACTAGTATTCGGTCGAAATTTCTTTTAAAAGGAGTTAAAGCTTAAGTGGTTAATCCTCGTATTTACGAACTTTCGGTTGTAGCCCTTGTGGACACCCTCGAGTTTCCTAGGTATCTGTAAATAATATCTTTGAGATGTAGTGGTTGCGGAAACTATTGGGTAGCATGAGCAAAATCTAAGTTTGTGTACCTGCTTTTGTGATTTGCTGACATCCCAAACTCCCAAACTAACCTGTCGGGGAGTGGGAGGGAGGGAGAGAGAGAGAGAGAGAGAGAGAGAGAGAGCTAGCTGATTTCGCAAAACATGCCGCACTACAGAAGTCGGCTTTTAGAAGTTCAATTAAATTTATATTTTAGAATAGCTTATAAACCTGGTATATGAAAGGTGCATTTCACATTTCCCCTATATGACAATTGTTATTATATATAAAATTTTTAGTTGATCAAGGCGCTTGAATTGCTTTGCAGAACCGGTCGTGGCCAAATCAACTTCCACCGGACCCTCTTGATGTAAATGAGCATAGTCCCATCAAATGTGAAAGTGAACACTTGACAATACCTAGCGATGGAACTGATGTCTGGGAAATCGATCCCCAACAATTGAAATTTGAGGGAAAAGTTGCTTCGGGGTCATACGGTGATCTGTATGTATGATATTCATTGCTTATTCTCTTACTCCCTATATTATTTTATGACCACCATCAATTTTAATTCATTCAGATACAAAGGTACATACCGTAGTCAAGAAGTGGCTATCAAAGTCCTTAAGGTTGAACGTGTAAATGCTGAGATGCAGCGAGAGTTTGCCCAAGAGGTGTATATAATGAGGTCTGTCAAATGTCTCTCCAAATATAAATTGCATTGATATTTATTAAGGACATGGAGAAAGGGTTTGTCAAAAGTTAAGGGTTTGAGGTTCATCGTGCATTTCAATATTGTCATGACTCGGGTTTAATAATATTGAACTTTTTCCTATTATTGTCATATTACACTAGTTATTGGCAATTTAATTTTAGGAATATGTAATCAAGTCCAAAAAATTTATGATCTACTGCATGAGTGTCCATAGAAGAGAATATACACAAGCTTGTAAAACTGCTATGATTAGACAAAAGAGGTCTTGTTATTCTATATCTTGTATCGGAATGAAGTATTTTGTTTATAGATTGCTCTAATTGACTGCTTCTGGTCAACGATTGCAGGAAAGTTCGTCACAAGAATGTGGTGCAATTCATAGGTGCATGTACCAAACCTCCAAGTTTGTGCATTGTAACAGGTAGATTGTATAGAGGAAAATTATTCGTACAAGTTCTCCTTTTCTTAATTATATCCTAATTATTTCAGCTTATTCTATGTTACAATTTATGTGTTCGCCTTCAGAATATATGAGTGGTGGAAGTGTTTATGACTATCTGCACAAACACAAGGGTACTTTCAAGCTTCCATCTTTGCTTAAAGTGGCAATTGATATATCAAAAGGAATGAACTACTTGCACCAGAACAATATAATTCATAGAGACTTAAAAGCGGCTAATCTTTTATTGGATGAGAATGAAGTAAGTTAGAGCCTCTTGCACTAGCCTGCGAATTAATACCATTTTTCTATTTTATGTTTTGAGACATAAATTGCATATTGGGCTTAGTTTCTCTTCTTTACCTTGTATTTTTTCGTGGTGCAATTTCTTCTATATGGTTTCTGAAATTCAGACTGGCACCATACAGATATGTGCGTTAGCAGTTGTTAGTCACACTTCATAGAGCCTCTAGTTTTTTTGTACTAATCCCATCTCATGTCTTCTAGGTTGTTAAAGTAGCTGATTTTGGTGTTGCTAGAGTTAAAGCACAGTCTGGAGTTATGACTGCAGAAACTGGAACATATAGGTGGATGGCGCCAGAGGTTTGCCTACTACTTCATAGTTTTAGAGTAAATTTGGTTGCTTGTCTATATATCCTTCCAATTTCAGTCTCCAACTCTTCAGTTCAGTGTAGCTTAAAAAAAATGAAGTTAAAAGAAATCTATAAACATAATACGTGAACCAGCCAGTTATATCGAGCTCATGTCAGTTTTAAACTGAATATGACTGCTACTCCGATCGGCAGAAAAGTAATCTTGAATTTTATCATTCCATTTACAACTATGGCTTGGTAACTTGCATTAGAAGAGTCACTCATTTTTCAGGAACTATTATGTAGTGTGCTATTCAGCCCTAGGGGTGCAGTAAAAAATGACATATTGATATCTGTTGTAAGAAGTACTGTGTATTTGTCAGCTAATTGGGTGCTTTACTACCCTTGCCATCTCCATTTTCTTGCCAGATCTTTGATTATAACAGCTAGTTGCTAGTAATTTTATGGCAGTTCACTATATTTCATTTCTGTTAAAGGTTATCGAACACAAGCCCTACGATCACAAGGCTGATATTTTCAGTTTCGCAATTGTATTGTGGGAGTTGTTAACAGGGAAGGTAAAATTTTATACATCGAGGATTTGTTTTTCATCTCACACAAAGCATCGGTTATTTTACCTTAATTTTATCGGATTTTACAGATTCCATATGAGTACTTAACACCCCTACAAGCAGCTGTGGGAGTAGTCCAAAAGGTAAAGTATATGTCTGTAGTTCTAGTCCTTCAATAGTTGATAACAGAAATACTAAATTACTAATCGTACACCACCATTATGATTTGAGGCACTACATTTTGCTCTGAAGATTTAACACGTGTTTAATTCGCATGCTTTCAGGGACTACGGCCAACCATTCCCAAGAACACTCTTCCAAAAATTTCTGAGCTGCTTGAAAGATGCTGGCAGCAAGACCCAACACTACGACCTGACTTTACCGAAATAATTGCAATCTTACAGCAGATCGCCAAGGAGGTAGCATCTTGTTTTCCTTTACACAGCACGCACCGAGACAAACAAAAGAAAAAGGAAAAAGGGCAGAATGTTTCTAAGTTTGTATCATGCTTTTACTAGTGATATTATACCTTTTGTTGGTCCTACGTGTTTGTAGAAATATGGGTTTTAAAATGAGAAAATTACATCTAGTATTAAAATGTTTTGTTTCTTCTACATGCTGGCATTTTGTGGGTGCTTTTTTTTTTAAATATAATTTTTGATATAAAAGATTTTTTAGCGTGGGGTGGGGAAGTAGGATTTGTATTCATGACTTTCTGGGAGGGGGCCTTTGCGACTAGCATACGGGATGGGGAAGAAAAAATTTGTTACATTACCTTTGGGGAGGGGATCCTTGGACCAGTCTATCCCCAATTCCTCCAAGCTGGCTTTTTGGCTCATAGATTAACATATAGTGATGTAAATGACACCTGAAGTATTTGGGACAGGTAGGAGATGACGGAGATGATCGTCGCAAAAGTGGTGGATTTCTTTCTGTCCTCAGACGTGGTCATCACTAAATGGTGTCAAAGAAAAGGCCATATAATTTTCATGTATGGTCTTGTAATGTACAGCTTTATTGTTCTTAATCAGCTTTCAAGCCAAGCTTGTTAAATTTGTTTTATAAGAAGATTCACCCAAATTCTTCCTATTAATATTAGGAAATCTTATCTAAACATTAAGTTTATGGTCTTTAATGAACTATGTTAATGAAATGTTTGTGAGATATGGCATGATAATAAAAATGTGTTATAGTATAAATGGAATCTGGAAATGAATGATAAATTTAAATAGGGGGTTTGAAGAATCTTAAATTTGGGAAAAGTGAAGTGATTCGAAAATGGGTGAGAGACTCCCTGTCATGTAGTATATTCCCAGAGAATGGATGGGATAATCGCGGCGGCTTTGTCATAAGATGGATAACAAAGGAGATTGAGATTCTGTTGTGTATACATTGTGATAGGCTCCAGAGATTCTGTTGTATATACATTGTGATAGGCTCCATTACTATTTGCTATTTGCCCTGCAGGGAATAAGAAAACTTGTTTTCTAACATTTTGACTCTTTGATATACATCTTTTTACTTTAGGATAGCTGAAATTAATATTTTTAAAATAAACAATTATACAATCAAAAGAAAATTTTAAAAATTGTATAAAAAGTCAAAGTGTCAAATGAACACTTGAAGATGCGGACAAACAACATTCAAAGCCTCAAATAATAGGACTAACCAATAAAGGTGTGTCTACAAATCTTTAACAAAGATTACAAATCTTTATAAATAAAGATTGTAAATAAAGTTACATTTAGAATTGGCCAATCTTTTATTCTTGGTGAATTTGTATATTTTGATTCGAATAAATATCTAAAAACAACTTTAATTTTTCAAGCAAAAAATAAAAACTTTAGTTACCAACTTGTTTGTAGTTTTCGTGTTAGTTATCTATAATAAATTTTATAATCTCGTTTTCTAGAACATTTCATTTGTTCTTAAAGTTTGATTTAGGCCACATTTTATTCAATGTAATCCAGTGTGTAATTGACACTTCCTTGTAATTTCTTAAAATCCCATATTTGATTGTGTAATTTTTAGATTTGGCCAACTCAAAATTTTATACTACTTTTAGTTCCTACAAATCAGTGTAACCTATTTTTTTGAATTACTTAGGTGTTAGCATATTCATAATTTTTATATATGGTATCATATATCAATAACCCAAACTCTTATTTTATAAAATAAATAAAAATTTGTAAATTTAGATTAAGTGTTAAAATAAATTAATTTCAATTTAAAATTTATTCATCTTATCATATTATATATATGTAAGTATAAATTTAAACTATTTTTAGTTTTAATTTAACATTATATAATTTTTATATTAATAATTTCATTATATATCTTTATTTGTCTTTAGATTATTATATATATGTATATTATTTACTATCTTATTTTAAGATTAATTGCTACATAAAAATTCATATTTTTTTATTTTACTATTTATTATTTATAATTAAATTGATTTGTCATTCAACAAGTAAATTACTTTTCTTATTTTAGATAATAATAATCAATAATATAACTTTAGACAATAAATCAGATTAAAAGATAAAATCACGTATTTACAAACCAAACTAGGCTTCACCGTAACTAATTAGTATATTGTAACTAGGTTTTATAGAATTTAAGTTACCAACTAACTATGAAACCACTTAAGTAGTATTATTGATTCGGTTTTTCTGCCATGTAGCACAATAAACACAAACTTTCTTTTAATTTAATTGACCAACACTTCTTAATAATGATGGACCCCTGCATTTATAACAATTCCACCACTCAAAACACTCTAAATTTTATAAATTTCAGTGCTTAGCATGTACACATGGGTACACACAAACCACCATTATTAATTACCTGAGTAAATAAAATAAAAATCTACAGTATTAATTAATTGTGTGAAATAGTGATGGACACTGTAGTACTAATTCAGTAGTCTAAGTTAAAAGCTCGGGAGGCAAATTCGCCATTAGTGCCATGTGTACTGTTTCCCAGCTACACATATTTTATTTTACGCATGTAAAATGTAACTAATCTACGACTAGAGTGTTAGTGAGAGTGTTGAAAGATCAAGCAGTTAAATTATCATTCTGCATTCCATGTACGTTGATTTAAACACACTTATTAGTTCTTTCGATGAACTTGTCGTCTTCGTTTAACAAATCATTGAGATCCCACGGATCATTTAAATGTTCTGGTGATTTCTCTGATGTAACAAACGAACAACCACCTATTCTCTCCACTCACCAGAGAGAGGTCATCCTCAAAATCGGCGACAATGCTACTGACAACAACATTGATGTCAGTGGAATTGTCTTGAAAGAGAGCAACAGCTTTCGATTCTGTACGAGTTCTGTGGAGGATCACGGTGAGATTTCGTTAGATGTTAATTCGGAGGCTAGAAAGTTACAACTTCTTCACAGTTGTTCTGAACCTCCTAAATGTGAAGCTGAGGTCAAAGAATCTAAAGTATCTTTTAAAACTCAAATCGAGGTTTCATCTTCAGATGATGATCTGGATCCCGATGATGACTACATGTCTGGTCAGCAGCGCCTGAGGAGACGAGTATCCAATGTATCTTACAGGAATAGTGCCAGCAATAAAGGGTTAAAGTGTAGGAGTATATTAAAGGGAAAGTCTAGGCTCGCTGACCCGCCTGTATCCAAAAGGAGATCCAGTCAGGGAAATAATTCAGGTCGAGGCAAGTCAGGCGAGGTTGAGAAAGCATCAGATAAAGATGATGACGAGACTTCTAATGATGATGATGTTCCACTTCATCTTAAGAAACTGAACTTTAATACAGTGACATTGTTAGAATGTATTAGTCTAGTCTTAATTGTCACATTTTTGTTATGTACTCTAGGGATTTCAAAGTGGAAGAGAAAAGAGCTTCACGGACTAAAAATTTGGAAATGGGAAGTTCTGTCACTTGTGTTGATTTGTGGTAGATTGGTTTCTGACTGGGTGGTTAGGTTTGTTGTGTTGTGCATTGAAAGGAACTTCATGTTGCGAAAACGTGTTGTGTATTTTGTTTATGCGTTAAGGAAATCTGTTCAGAACTGTGTGTGGTTAAGTTTGGTTTTGGTAGCTTGGAATGAATTGTTTGACATGAAGGTTTTAGTTTCCGGTAACAGATTCGTGTGGTTTGTAGACAAGTTTCTGTGGTGTATGTTGGCATTCACATTGATATGGCTAGTGAAAACCTTAATAATTAAGGTTCTTGCTTCATCTTTTCATGTGCAAACGTTCTTTGATCGTATTCAAGATACACTGTTTAATCAATATGTTATTGAGATGTTATCTGGGCCGCCTATTGCTGAGATTCACGAGAAAATAGAGGAAGAAGGGAAATTAATGGTTGAGATCTCAAAGTTCGAGGATGCAGAGGTGGTTCTGCCTCCGGAACTCAGGGAAGCTGCTTTCCGAACTATAGCGTGTGGGGACAAAGTAAAACAAAGATCAGGTATTACTCCTAATAAGAAAGATGACGTAGAAGTTATCAATAAGAAACAAGAAGAGGACATGATGCTTTTTTCTCAATTGCATAAGCTGAATCGTAAGAACGTTTCTGCTTGGAATATGAAAAGGTTAATAAAATTAGTTCGTTATGGAGCTCTTACTACTCTTGACGAGCATTTACAGGGCCTATCTACTAGAGGCCAAGACCCTTCTACTAAGGAGATTAGTAGTGAACACGAGGCTAAAGTTGCAGCCAGGAAGATATTTCTAAACGTAGTAGCTAGAAGGAGGTCCAAGTCTAAGTAAGTAGTTTACCTTTCTTGTTTCCTTCTTTCTGTTTGCCGTTTAGAATTGCACACTTCTCCTGTTTCTAGCTAGAGAGAGCAGCTGCATATGATGTGTTTGTTTAGATGAGTTTAAGATTTAATGAAATGTTGCATATTTTGCAAGACTAGAACATGAGATTTTCTTTTTTTCCTCAAAATCAAGAGTTCTTTCTTCTTACACCCGTCAAGATTTTCTGCATGAGATTAATATGAATTCCAAGTTGTTAACATAGTTTGGGTCTAAACTAGGAATTCCAAGATCTTAGATTAATATGATCATTGAGTGTTTCCTTGCAATTTAAGAAACAGAGTTTGTTACTACTGCCTACTAATAGGCCTGGGCTGCTGATGCTAAATTTTGTAATCCCGGTCTATAACAGATACATACATATGCAAGACTTGTTACGTTTTCTTGGAGACCAAGAGGCTGAGAGGGCCATGGAGACCATAGAAGGAATTCCTGGATCTTATAAAATTAGCAAAAAAGACCTCAGGAATTGGGTGGTAAGAATTTGAGATTTTACTAAATTTTATATGATAGCAGGATGCATTTATCTTATCAACAGTCGTCAAACTTATACTCTAATATTACAACTCCTACTAATTAAACTGGTTTCATTATTTGCCACCTTTTGATTCTTGTAGGTGAATGCTTTCAGGGAACGTAAAGCACTTGCATTTTCACTAAATGATACAAAAACTGCAGTCAACAAGCTGCATACTATGGTGAATGTATTGGTTGGCATCGTTATTGGGATTATTAGCCTCATAATACTAGGAGTCACGTCGCGCCAATTTCTAGTAACTGTAAGCTCTCAACTCGTGGTGGTGACATTTATATTTGGAAACACATGCAAGACAATCTTCGAAGCTCTCATCTTCTTATTTGTGATGCACCCATTTGATGTTGGTGATCGTTGTGAAATTGAAGGAGTTCAGGTAACAAGAAAACGAATTCTCAACTTATGCTGTTATTCTTACTCCCTTTGTATGTTAGTTACCATGCTAAAAAGAAAGTTGTTGTATAAATTATCCATCAAGAAAGCTATTTTGATCCTAGCTAATTGTACATTTTTCAGATGGTTGTGGAAGAAATGAACATTCTGACTACAGTCTTCCTGAGATACGACAGCCAGAAAATCATCTATCCAAATAGCACTCTTTCAACAGTGCCTATTCATAACTTATATCGTAGTCCTGATATGGATGACTCCATTGATTTTTGGTTTCATATTGCTACTCCTTCAGAAAAGATCAATGTGGTGAAACAGAGAATAATAAGGTTAGTTTGATCATGTTGAAATTTCCTTAAGCTTTATGATTCTTTGTATCATCAAATACGTAATCATACATTTCTTTTATCTTCCTTGGTAATACTGGTAATGATTCTAGGATAAGTGCATGATTCCATATTTTCATACAAATGAATGATCACAAAAACACATGACAGAGTCGGATTTCATGATAAATAGATCCTGGGGTGAAGCCCTTTCTACTACAAAATTATAACCATGTCAAATATTTCAGGGAATTAATTTGTTTTTTTGTCTGCATTTGCTCTGCAGTTATATTGACAACAAGAAGGATCACTGGTATTCAAATCCTATAATTGTAATGAGGGACATCGTAGACTTGCACAAGATTCAGATGTCATTGTGGCCAACACATAAAATGAATCACCAGAATGCTGTAGAAAGGTACAAAAGGAGAGGCCTTTTGGTGGAACAGATTGTTAAAATTGTCAAAGAAATGGACATTGAGCATCTATTGTACCCCATTGACATCAACATTCGCAACATGCCCACTGCAAACTCTACTCCAACAAATTTGGCTTTATCTTGATGATGATGATGAAATCATCTCCTGAATGGCGACTTTGCTAGATTTGTGAGACCAAGGAAAGATCAGGAGAGAATGACAAACATTTCAATTTCATGACACAAATTCTGATTTGCTTTGCCACATGCCAACGTGTATGCGGATCTTCTGAAAACGAGCAGCAAAACTAGAACCGATTTTAAAGCGGCTGGTGGCCCTAAATGTCATAAGGGGGTTAAAAATGACCCTAAATTTCACTTCAAAACGGTATATCGTGTACCGTTTATGCAAATCACCTAAAACGGAATTTCGTGTAACGTTTTGTCATTTTAAATTTTTTTTTATGCGTAAAACGGAAGATAAAGTGCCGTTTTGGTACAAAACGCTATATGATGTACCGTTTTGAGCCAAAACGCTACTTCAACCTCCGTTTTGCACATTATAAAAAAATTAAAAAATAAAAATAAAGTACACTAAGTTCCGTTTTCCATTAAAAATACAAAACGGAAGACGAAATACTGTTATGAAGTGACATTTTGGGTCATTATTTTCAAAAGCGACATTTTGGACCATTTAACCCTAAAAAGTGACATTTTGGTCCATTTAGCGCTGAATTGTTTAAGTTTATCTCTACTGTTTTGGAAATGCAGCAATGTCTCTCATGAGAATTCTGCATATTACAGTAAAACCTCTATAAATTAATATAGTTGGGACCGAAGAATTCTATTAATTTAGAGAGGTATTAATTAATCGATAAATTAATAATTATTAATTTATAGAGAATTTTCGGTAGCAAACAAAATTAACTTTTGATTAAATTTTTATTCACATAAATTTAAATAAAATGAATTGTACAATTTATATTTTATACTTAATTCAATTAATTCAATGTATATGAATTTAGAAAGTCAATGTAATGTACAATATATTAGATTCAAAGTCCATGTAGTGTATAAGTTAAATTCATTGTATTTTACATAGAAAATATTCAATGTATATTAGGAAAATTCAAAGTACATGAATTAATTTAATTCATTGTATTTTACATAGAAAGTATTCAATATATGTGTAGTCATAAAATATATTATATATACTGTATATACTAGATTGGGGGAAAAATTATACAAACAAAACAATGGCTTCTCATCTAAAAGGTGTCACAAAATCAACAATGACGGATGAAGCAAGAAAAACATTATGTGAATATAAAAGAGAAAATTCATCATGCACTCAAAAAGATCTCCAGTTGTGGCTCGAGAATAAGTTTCATCTAAAAGTTAGTCAAGGTACAATATCAAATACACTGAAAAGGTCAGCAGACTATCTTGCAGCTAATTACTTGGAGAAAAGAAAAGATATTAAGCGACATAAACCAGCAAAATATCCAGATATGGAGAAGGTTCTCTATGAATGGTTTCTCCAGTACCAAGATCGTGTTAATATGACAGGAGAGCTAATTTTAGAGAAGGCAAAAGAGACCATGAAAATTTTATACCCTCAACAAGATCAGGAGCACACTTTTTCTCAAGGTTGGCTTGAGAAATTCAAGTTAAGACATGGTATTAAGTCATTTCGTCGCTTTGGAGAAAGTGGTTCTGTTGATGTACAGGAAATGGAGAAGAAACTGGAGTCCATAAGGGAAAAAATAAACCAGTTCTCTATGAAAGATGTTTTTAACATGGACGAAACTGGTTTGTTTTACAGGTTACAAGCTGATCACTCTCTTGCTACGAAACAACTTGAAGGAAGAAAACAAGACAAAGAAAGGCTCACGGTTGTTATATGTTGCAATGAAGATGGCTCTGAAAAAATTCCTTTATGGATTATTGGAAAGTATGCAAAGCCACGGTGCTTCAAGAATGTTAACATGGGCAGCTTGAATTGTCATTATCGTGCAAACAAAAGAGCTTGGATGACTAGTGTACTTTTTGATGAATACATTCGTTGGTTTGATAGCCAAATGCAAGGCAGAAAAATTTTGTTTGTGGTAGATAACTGTCCAGCACATCCAAAAAATATTGAAGGACTACAAAATGTTGAGTTGTACTTCTTGCCACCTAACATGACATCAAAAATCCAACCTTGTGATGCAGGAATTATAAGAGCTTTCAAGATGCACTATCGCAGGAGATTTTATCGTGGGTTATTAGAAGGTTATGAGTTGGGACAATCTGATCCAGGAAAGATTAATGTTTTGGATGCTATCAATTATGCAGTCGCGACGTGGACGACAAATGTAAAACAAGAGTCAATAGCAAAGTGCTTTCAACATTGCAAAATTCGTTCCATAGATGAAGTTTCGAGCAATTTAAATGAACATACAACTCCGGAAGAATACATTCATGAACTTGAGGTGATGATTAAGGATCTAGGTTATCGTAATAAAATGGATGTTAATAACTTCTTAGATTATCCGGGTGAAAATGAATCATGTTCCGAGGTCCAGAGTATAGAAGAGATTGCAAACACCATCCTTGAAAATAGTGTTGAAGATGATCTTGAAGACGATACAACACCGTTGGAGCCGGTTACACGTAAAGAAGCACTCAAGGCATCAAAAATGCTTAATAACTTTTTGATGCAACATGAAAGCACCACACCCGAGCTTTTGGATGCAATAAGGAAGATTAGGGATGAGCTTCATGTTGATTTAAATTATATGAAAAAGCAAACTACAATTGAATCATATTTTACAAAGATGTAATAGCTATATTTTTATGAATATAAGGGAATTATTAATTTATAGTTTTATTGGGACCATATTTTTATACAGGGTTTTCAAAAAAATTATTATCTTATTATCTTATCGAAATTGATCATTTTTTGAACTGGCCCAAGTCAGGACCGGACAAAATTATTAATTTAGAGAGATTATTAATTAATCGAGTATTAATTTACAGAGGTTTTACTGTACTTTGAAATTAACGAATTGAAAGTTTGATCTTCGCTCTTTATTACACTTTCTTTTTCTAAAATTCAGAAATCGGTATTATTGGGTAAATGTAACTTTCGGTGATTAATTGGATAATCGGTGAGTAACCGGAAGCGGTTTAATTATTTAGACACCAATATAATTTAATTTGACTTTTATTAAGTTTTTATAAGATTTATAAAAATAATATCACAATCTAGTTCATATTTGATATTTAAGTGATTTATACATAATAATTCTGTTGATAGTTGATTTATACGTAATAATTAATACTCACTACTTAGTAGTTAGAAAATTAGTATCTAAATTTAGTAACATACCGAATCAATTACAGGAGATTTTCAAATTAATGAATCGATCGATCATATTTTTTTGAGAAATAAGAGTGATTTAATTGAAGAACTAATTCAATTATTTGAGATGTGGAGAACTACACGAAAATTTAGGGGTAAACAATAATCAATATAAATCAATATATTATTATTAAATATTAGTTTTTATTTTAAATTTCATTTTTTCTTTAAATTTTTTTATTATTAATTTTCACCTTTTGACCGTATCGATCACTTTTTGGCTAAATTGACCGATTTTTTACCCGAATTTACCAATTTTTTTAAAAAAATATATATTTTGACCCGATTTTTGATTAATCGAGATAGGATTCGCCCAAACTCCAATTAACCGACCAATTTTTAGAACACTAATTAAAAGTAACTCCTTTTTTTAACTTTTCTTAGTCAATTGACAAAATATTGACGGGGATTTATATATATTATATTAGATAATAAGGAATCTAAGTTATATTGTAGATAAGTTACTTACAATGTTAGGATTATTCAGCATAATTCACATTCTTATATAAAACTAGTTTAAACACTCGTATGCACGAGTTCTTGGTACAGTTAATAAATTAATAAATTAATATTTAATTTATATAATAAATTTAAATTGAAATTATTTATATAAATATATAAACTATAAATTTATAACAAAAATAATAAAATAATTAAGAACAAACTGTATTTATAGTTTAGCATAATAATAAGTCGTGTGGTCTAGGATAAGGAGTCTACAAGTTTAGCAATTTGATGATGTAAGAGCATCTCCAACCATGTTCACCTGTAAAAAGTCTAGGTGACAGCATGATTTAGATATTAGTTAAAATATATATCACTCCAACCATTAGACCTGTTAGCAATTGCTAACAATTTTAGATATCCTCCATACCGTCTTCTATATCTGTGATCCTCTAATCATTAGCTAAAACATCCAAGTCACTTTTGGTGCCTTATTTAAAACTTAACCTACTCTGCACATTAATATTTACATATATTTATATTACACTTAATGTATATCTATATAAATTAAAATATCTTAAAATTCATATTTTATATTTAATATTTAATATTTTAAACTTTATTATATTTATTTTAATATACAATGCATAATTTTATGAATACAAATAGAAATAATATAATATAATATAATTATAATAGATTTATAAGTAATGTTTATGAATTATATTTGATTATATTTAAATATGTTATTATATTTCAATTGAAATAATATTAAATTGCTATTATATTTAATATATTTTCATTGAATATATTATTTATATTTTCACGTGTATTTAACTAAATATATACTAAAATTATTTTAACATATAAAATTTTCATATATATATATATAGTAAAAAAATAATTTTATTGAAAATAGCTAACCATTATAACTAGTACCATTGGAGTAAAATAAGATTCAATAAATTTTTAGATAATGATCATTTAGTTAACCATTTTAACTATTAGGCTTGAAGATACTCTAATTGTATGAAATTTTAAATAATCTATCTATTCTATTATTTATATATATATATATATATATCTATCTTATTATTAATAGCCCAACATGGGGCAATAATAAAAAAAATCATGAGTCAATTAATTCTAATAAAAATGGTGAGACAATTAATTAGTAAAAAGACGGTCATATCCTTCCTGCTTTGCCCTTCCGGTTTCTGTTAGCTGAACTATCTGAACACTCTTCATTCATAGAATCGCAAAAGATTCAAACCGTGCTTCCATGTTCGGGGTTGGAGAAAATAAAATCATCAATTATCATTCAGCCTATCAATAATCTAAGGTTAAATAATAAATAATTGAGGGTTGCGAGTTCCAGATGGCATAGAGTTGCGGGTTAGACTTGGATGACAGATCAATACCACCGACGTGTCAGGTAATCGATGATTTCACTTGCTGTTTGCTGAATTAAAATCCTATTGGCTGAAATTAGTTATGATTATGTGATTTGAATTTCTTAATTTTGGGGGTGTAGGCTGAAATTAGTTTTTATTTTTTGAAATTGGTTATTATTATGTGCCTAATTGGTAATCTTTTGATTCTATGTAATTGTTTTGCCATATATGG
Organism: Apium graveolens; assembly: GCF_009905375.1. NCBI lineage: Eukaryota > Viridiplantae > Streptophyta > Magnoliopsida > Apiales > Apiaceae > Apium > Apium graveolens. The sequence continues at coordinate 81,800,449 of NC_133655.1, forward strand.
AGTTTAATGGAATTTTAAATAATTTGTTTAAGGGCTATGATTGCTTCCACAAAGTCAATACTAACTATAAAGGATAGAATCATGTAAATCTTTACATATAACTACCTAGGTGCATGATAACGTTTAAAGTTAACCTGTTTATGTGTTTGAAAAAGTTGGAGGAGGAATAGTTTAATGGCATAGGTACTAACTGGAACGTTGTTTTCAGTGTGGGTATTTTGGTACATGAACACTCAAGTTTCGGATAAAAGAAAAGAGACTCTTGCAAGCATGTCCGCTTCTTCTCATATATATGATTGCTACCTAGCTAGAGCTGAAATAGTGGTGTGTTTATGTTTATGAATTTGTACTTGATTTCCTTTTTTCTTTCAGCCTACATATCGATATAATAGTAAATAATATAAAACATAAGTTAGGTGTCAGCTCAGGTTCCTAACAACGGTGTATTAAAAATTGTTCATGACTGCTAGACTAGCTCCTTTGATACTACAATTTCTGTATTCAACAAATAGGAATCTAAAAGTTGATCATGAGACTGCTGGGGACTTTTGCGTACAATAAAAGAACAGCTTTCAAGAGGGCACTCAAAAGTGGTGTGGCATATATTGTAAGAGTGATCTACTCTAGAAAAAGAACTCTTGAGGAGAAACAATACTTGACAATTAAGAGGGTGGAGCCTCAACAATTAAGTCCCAATTAATAAGGGTAAATGATGGAGAAGAATCTGAAGCCTTGGATCAACTCAGCAAGGGTTAAAGGTCTCGGAGTGAGGGATGTCGGAACTTCCAGAATTTTAGAAACGGAAATGCTTTGTTTGGTTGAGTTGGTTCAGTAACTTGGATTGATTTATATGGATTTAAACATTAAAATTTTGGTATGAATATACTACCATATGTATAGAATCTACGAACAAAATTTAGGACCAAAAGGAAGCTGAGTGAATGATTAAATATTTACAAAACTAGGTTGATCAATAAACTCGAATCACGTATGTCTATGTAAGTTATACTAATGGACGGAGAGCTTTTGATTTTAATTCTTTTGATTGATATAGTAACTTGCATATTAAATCATCATTAGGTTCTTGGATATATATACATTATCAGTTATCTTGTGTACCAGATGTTTATGGACTTGCTCTAATATAATTTTTGGATTTAAGAATTAACGTGAAAATCTGAACATGGTAACAAGACAAGATAAGTTGCTTCTTGAGGTGATTATAAATATGGATATTAATTTATATACGAGTACAAATTGGATATTTGCTCTGTACGAGTATTTTGGCATTTATATTATAAATGATGTGACTCTTGAGGGAGTACTTGGAGTCTTGGACTTAATTTGCCATTCATGATTACAAAGTGATTATCTTTAAACATGTGCAAAATTTTACGTGGATAAACAATGATGATTACATAGTTAATCTATTTTGTGCTGATTGTGTATTTACTACATCTACGTGATTTGATACATGGATATGTATAACATCTTATATGTGAGAAGTATTGACATGAAATTAAATAAAGAAAAGTTATAACCGGGAATAAAACGCAAATACTTTTGAGATGATTTTAGGAGCTAGATGTTTGCTATGTATCAAGTTTGGAGTTCTAGGCACAGGTTTAAGATACAGGTCGGCCAGCTGATGCTGCAGACTCCCTATTCAGTCTATGCACTTATAAATATAGACAACTGAGACTTTTAAAGTTTTTGTGTAATATTCTGAATATCGTATAAATTAATTTGAATAATACTGTACATGTAACTCCTAAGTTGAATATGGATTTCGGTTACCCATCACATGTAAGTTTTACATAAATGTTTTATAAGGTTGCTAAAGCTTTTTTGGTTGCACCGGGCAAATGAATGACTTATTGAATATAGTTTAATTCAAGGGTCCATTGCGGTGTAGAGTGTATAAGCCGCCTATATTAACATTTAGCGTTATCTTGAGTATAAAACATGTAAAAACAGGAGAGTGAGTATGGGTGGGTGAGAGTTCGATATATAACGAGTGGCCAATAATTTTTGAGACATTTTCTTCCCTCCTAAATTTGTGAGATAGTTTAATCCTTATAAAAATAAGTTATTACCCCGCTCATGATGAATTACATTGTCTGAACGCTTACAATCCTATTTTTGCCATTGAATTGTAGCCTCAGCTGAAATTGGGGGTTTTTCGAAGATGATCCAGTGCTCCAGGTGTATAGTGCCGAGTTTCTGTCAAACTAAAGAAGAGTTTTTTGTATGATTATATTCTTTAATCAGGGTTCTTCTTCAATCATCATGCTTTGGAGATCAAAAAACTAGCAGCAGGCCATACTGTGGGGTCGTCGCACGACCGTTCTTAGCTGAGCATCTCAATTATGCTCCTCTCCCGGGTAATTGTATGATCTATGCTTCATATTCCTATTTGGATGCACTAATGTGTGGTTACCTGTAAATGCGGATAATAGTGGTGCAAGATTCAGATAATACTCAATGAAAAGAACAAATGATATATTTTGGACAAAAAACTCCATGAACTGACAACATAATACCAAGTTGCATCAATATATTATCTCCAAAAGTACAATTAAGCCTTATTTTAAAACAACCTCCAAGATTATTAAATTAGGTACTTAATAAAAATATTACGTGATGCATTAAAAATCAAAATGTTACATTGTGTTTTGAACGATCTATTTAAATTATTGTTAGTAATACATGTACTGTTTTCTAAAAAGTATTATCCAGTAATAGGTAAGATGATATTTATGCCTTTCCTTTTTTTAGTTGTATTAGTGGGGTTTTCCAGTTGAAGAGGAGGAAGGTAAACTCTATATGAAACATCTTTTACGTTAGCTTCCCAGAAGTTACAAAGCATGATAAGCTTACGTTATTTTTTATTATTTGTAAATAAAAATTAAATGGAACTTCATTACACAAGAAAACTGTAAAATTAGCCGTCTTTGCTGGTACTTATCATCCAATTGTTAAATAATCTGTGACATAAAAATTATTATGAGCACTAACTTTAAAAAAATTAATGGTCTGGATATGATTAACTTAATGCAGTCCTGCACATTTATGTGCATGATATAATTGCTTTAAATATGTATCCAAAATGACATTGAAGCTACTGCGGGTAATGAAAATCCTCTAGCATGTCAGCAATGTGGAAGCTTCTTTATTGGCACATATTTTATGTGTTTAAGTTGTAATTCTCTTTCCTTCGTATAAAAAACTACAAAATTTGCATATCTGCTCAAATATCTAATATCCCCTTATAACTTATTCTGTGATTACAAAGAACTTATGCCCATACATGATACATGTTTGCAGGACATCACTCAATACTGTGAGATTGCTAATGCTTATACATAAGGAACCTAGGGTAGTGTAGTGAAGATATTTCTGTAGTAGTACGCATAGGTCATATCTACATAATTTCATATGACCAATCACTATTTCTGCTTTGATCAATAAGAGCTGTTGTCCATATTGGCATCTTCAACTTATACACATTGCTTGGGAACTGATACAGTTTTGAAGGTATATATTGATTTTGAATTCCTTTTTCCGATTTTAATAGATTTTAATAATAACTTGGTAAATGGCCAATCTTCTACTTCACAAAAATGACTTCTTCACTTTTGATTATTCATGCGAACCTTGGCATAAGACAAAAACTATATCCAAATCAGAAAAGTACGTTCATATAAACTAAAATATATAGCCCCACATATGTATTAACTTTGTTTTATCTAGGTGAAGCTAAACCATGTCACAAACCCACTCTACCGGCTACAACTAACTTTGTACTATATTATACAAATTCATATAGTTTCACACTTTGAACAAGAGTCTGTTAGAATGGATATTCAAGAGGTCCGTATATGGAATTATAAATGCAAAATTGATTAAATTTTAGGTAGAGGCTTGCAATCAGAATTGAACATTGTGCTAACAAAGATAAGCTCCTACGGGGTTCACTCGATGTTCAATGCACTCTCTTACAGCAAAGATTTCATGAATTTAACCACATAGATTTACCAATGATGTCATTGTCACATGTTGCGCATTTATCCTGCTAAGGTACTTTAATGGAGAGCTGAATTATTTTTCTTAGCTAATAGTTATACCGTATTTACTAGATAAGTGTTTCAGTAACATATACTCATATATGTTTGTGTGGATAATATTATGAATACATCTTAAATTTATTTTATCTTCATATAAAATATACTACAAAGGCAGTGAAGCTAAACCTGCATATTGATGAAAAATAGAAAGAAGTCGGTATACACTTTTTATAAACATTATATGCAGTCACACTAACATCGTGCAACAACAAAGTTAAATGCAAAATAATTGGGACATATTTAACAGACACTTGATATTTTGAGGTAACTTCGCTGAAAATGTTTTCAATTACGAATTGTTCACATCGATAACCAAGCAAATACATATCAAAATCGGCACAAATTACAAACAAAATTGGCAAAAATTATTAACATCGCAAACAATGTAACATCCCAGAAGTTACAAGTTAAACTAGAACATGACCCGTTACAAGTTAAACTAGAACATGACCCGTGCCTTGCACGGGTTCTCATGCTAGTATTTATTTATAGCCCAACCTAAGTCAAATAGTGAGACAATTAATTTATAGCCCAACCTAAGTCAAATAGTGAGACAATTAATTCCGGTTAAAATCGTGAGACAATTTATTCGAGTGAAAAAGGCATTCTTGCCCTTCTGACGTCAGTCCAAACAACTCATTTCAAGTGTTAATCTGTCTTCTGAGCTGACTTCATGTATGTCCATGGCCATGAGATGAACCTGCATCGCCCCGGCTTATCCTCGGGTTAACCACCGATATTTTTTCCCGATTACAAAGATATATATATATATATATATGTGAATACCGTATATATGAGGTTGAATTACCTATTCTTATATAGTTCGGGAATTCTTGAATTGGTGAATTGGATTTAATATAGAGTTTTTGGCTACATCTTAATGAATATATGAATTCAACGGCTGTATCAGGTAATTACATGATCTTCTTCTATGCTTTTTTTTTTCTTTTGTGTGGACCAATTTGGGGCTTTGTACGTGTTTAGGTAATTACGTGATCTTCTTCTTCATGTGTTTTAAATAGTGTATGTGCTGTCTTGCATTGATTTTGGTTTGTCAAAGATGCAATTATTTATGTTCCTAGTGTTTTAGATAATTTGTTGCTAGGGTTATAAGATTCATTGTGAAGCCTATAAGGTGCTTTTACATGTCATTATTTTATATGACTATTATGACATTGTGATTCAATATTTTCTTATTGGCCTCATGGGACAACCGATTGAATGCATGTATACATGATTATCTTGTAAAGAGGAGATACAGTGTTGCTTTCAAGATATTTTAAGCAGACACAACAATACCCTCCAACAGCAGTGATGAGATGTTTAGAAAATTAGAGTGAAAAATTATTGTCAAGTCTGTCGACAAAGTCCCTTTTTATCAATTATTGGGAATTTAGTTGATGTATCATTAGTTGTTATTTTAGAGTATATATCACTCAATTACTATCATTTGTCAGCAATTTGGTTGACATAGCGTTATGCATAGGTTTACAGTTTTATGCTCCAAGCGGGTTTTCTTTATGAAGGGTGGTTGCTGTTGTGGGGTATAATTATTGATAGGTACTATCTGCAAAACTCGAGGATCTTATCTAACAATGAGGTGTGTTCATGGCCTTATCTGTTTTCCTTGCATATCCTTTATCATGTTCTTAGTATTTTAGATGGCTCAGTGGCATGAATGTGGATGTACACTTTAGCCTTTCTAATGCATAGTGCTTTATTTGCCTTATTTCTACATTTTGCTACTTAAAAACTGGTGGCAATATTTCCATACAAATTTAATTGCGGGGTTCTGTTTTCGACAGAAATTAAAAAAATTATGCGGTGTTTGGATCATATTTATATAAATTATAACTTCTTCATTTGTGGGTTAAAATAGTTAACTTATTTAGCAAGAAAAATATCAGAAAAGAAAATAACTGCTAACGTAAAAATGAGGGATCAAAATTATTTTTCACTTGGGCATACGTTGATCGTAATTTCAGTAATACCTTATATCCTTCTCGGAATTTAACTAATTAGCTTACTTTATTGTGGTTCTGGGAATGACAGACACAAGTTGATTATGATTAAACAAGAGATTCCACAGCAATGACACTAGCATTTATTGGAATCCAGAAGGAATATGCAGATAAATGAATACATACTGGAAAAAAATACAGCAACAGCTGCATCAACAGTTGTTGTGGCAGCAGAGGTGGAAGGAGATTGAAATGGACCATATAGCTCGCTACCCCTGTTCAACGAGCATGGATACAAATCAGGCTCTAATAATAAACTATCTTGCAGGACAGTCTAGGTACCTCTTCAGGTTGATCCACTTCCCTTTTTTTGTTTTTTAAGATATTTTTAACAAACAGCTTTAGGGTAATGCTGATCTTTTCATTTGTTTCTTCTTCATTAGGAATATTCAAGATGCACAAGCATTACTAACCATCCATTGATGAATGAAAGGGTCAGCAATACGCCTTTGGTGGGGTAGCCATGAAATATGAGTTAGTTAAATTTGTATCGGTCTTGATAGACTATAGGAGCTGGTGCTGCAGATTTACAGATAAAACCTTCGTCTTTATCAGTTTACATAACAAATATGACTTTCCTAGGAGTTTTCCCTGTCATGTTAGCATTGTGTTTGATTTAGATATCAATCAGAAAAATTATTAATTTCTAGAATCTACTCGATGGAGAGAGTTTATACCTATAATTTTGATGAAATTACAGATACCCCTGGTTTTAATATAATTATATAACTGCCATCGCTACAAACCATTCTTTCGAAATGAAATGTAGCACTCCAGATTGTTTCTTTGCGACTGATTTTCACAACCCAGGTCTCGTCTAATCTCATCTGTTTTTTTTTACTTTTTAATCAATCATTTCACTTGCGCCCATAATTTCCGATGTTTTGCCTCAACCTTTGTTCTTATTTGATGGTTCTACGGTTATTTATATGTTTTTATAACTATACCGGAAATTGTAATTCTATTCTTGCATTCTACAATTTTCTGTATACAATTAGAGCACTATTGTTTAGTCATATTTAAAATTTAATACACAGGGAGATCTCTCAATGTTGCTAGTTTTGTGCATGAATGCAATTACGGTTTGTATGCCGATAAAAAAAAGTATCCCACTCTCTTATTTTAATGAGGAATAACTCTGGTGATTGGATTTGCAGGATTGGATTAAAAGGTCGCAGTACTATGATTTCTAGGATTGTATTGTATTGGTATCTAATATTTTCCTCACAAACTGATAGTAGGCAAGTATAGTAAGTTTTTTAATTTTGCATTTTATAGTAGTGATGTTCGAATAATATGTCAAGTGCCATTTGTGGTTTTGCATATGCTATGCATCGTTGTGCATGCGTATTCCATTGGCAAGTACATGTATGATAATCTATGTACATATAGGCACCTGGTACTTTACTGTTTTTTTTTTAAATTCTTTATACTCTTTTTCATAGTCTTTTGAATGGGTCTGTTACACTAGACTTTGGGAGGATAATTTCCTGATATATTTTCCTATAAATTATTTCTATTTACTTTGTGTGTAATGACATCATTTGGGACTTACCATGAGCATATGTGCGGATCATTTATAGGCAAGATTACTTGCGACTACGAATTTTTGAGAGAAAAGTATATGGATTTTGACTTCTTATTTGTTAAAGTGTTTAAGAAATTAAGCTTCTGCACTCATATAAGATTCCTATTATTTTTTTCAAATGATTTATGAGGGTTTTTTAAATATATTTTCACGACTCTAAAAAAGTGTGTTTCTAACTGATCAGCCTCTTTAGAACACCAACCAAGTCACGTTCACCCTTTATTGACAAGTTTGAATCTAAATTAAGATTTAAGAAATTAAATTTGGTTCATCTTGATCCATTTCCATTAAATTAACGAACATGGCTAACTAAAAGACTGGACCTTGTCGGTACCTGACTTAAATTATATGTATTTTCCTTTTTCCATTAAAATAAAGTAAAATATATTTAACAGAAGCAAACTGATAATCTAGGTTGTAACAATGACCTTAGATTGTCATTCTTTCTTGTATACAATTTATGCACTTGGTGTTCAAATTCAATCACATAAAATGGAGTTGTAGGTTGCAGATTTCTTACCACTAATGAATTAAATATCACCATTAATTTAGAAATTTTTATGATCCCGACCACAGAGGCTAAGATATTAATTTATCTAGGTTTTATAAGATATTTTTAAGAAAGTGGAAGTGAGGAATAAGTTGATGTTGAGAATCAACCTTTATTAATGAAAGTCTTGGTTAAATCAATTCTAGCTAACACCTAGCTACCGACGATACGTAATCCAATGCCTAATATTTTGAAATTTATACCTATTATTCTGTAATTTAGGATTCTTGATCCTTGGTATTGCTTAGGGTAACCCCTCCTAATGCATCTGTGCATTGCATTAAAATCTACACTTTAACAATGTTTTGTATCATTAGCTCTGTGTACTTGGAATACTCCATCGCTTTCAAATTATTTAAAAGCTTAGAAGGTAGAAGTAAAATATTGTAGATAATATACCATACATGTAGCAAAGAAAAAGATAACCAATAATGGTTACTTGGAATTTTACGAAAATAAAATCGTTATTCCCTAAGAGAATGACCATATTATTACCTTACAAGTTCCAGAACAATATTAATTCACATTTATTTTATTCAAACTAAGAGAGTATTTCATTAAACGCGTCTTTTGTGAAATAAGTTAACCAGACTTGTGAACCTGGATATTATATTATAGAAAATCTCAGGTTTGGAATATGATTTATCGCGCTCTTATATTTTTAAATGCAGCTACGTTGAATAACATTTTATATATGTTTCCAGATGATCAACAAGGAGTTTGAAAACAAATTCGCCATTACCAACTTGAAGCTGATTTGTGGTTATTTGGATATCGGCGTAAATAGAACAAGGTATCTTTAGGTGTCAAGTTTACCATAAATATATGAATATTTTTTGTATACATCCATTTTGTCTGGAAAAGGGTATCTTTAAGTTCTAGGACATGTTTGGGCCTCCGTGTAAGTCAGGTTAGTGTTTGTCGACCAAATTTATAAGTCGAATTTACAATTTATAAGCTGTTAAGTTGAATGTTAGGAATAACATACTTTTTCTCAACTTATTTTGGTTTTTCTTATTTTTATTAACTTTATTTTTTAAATATATATTTATAATGTTGATCTAATTTAATATTCATGGATTAAAATAATTATATTTAAAAAAAATTATTTATTTTAGTTCATTTAAGTAAAAAAAATTCCGATTTATTCGTAAAATTATCTAAACACTTATATAACTTATAAATATTCATCTACGTATTACTTATAAGTCACTTATTTATTTTAAATAATAAATTATATATTTTAAGATTTCTTGGGCCTTACCTGTTCACTTATTGTGATACCTAAAATATGGTACAAATCAGTTGAAAAAAAGGTGTTACTAGATACTAAACTAAAGAAAATATATAATATCCAAACTGATCATTGCAGTTTAAAAGTTAGATATAGCGAGGTTTAACTTTTTTAAAATAATTGGTTTTAAGTAAAGTCAAGTACATGTTTACTTTAGGATAAGTCATGAATCTATTAGCAACAAGAAATACATTTGAAAAATTGGTCTTTATTATTTCATGTTTGGAATTGTACACCGCAAAAAAACCAAAAAGGGCATAATTCAGGGTTAAGTATTTTAATATAAAATTGAAAATGTATCACGCCCAATACAAGAATGCTAAAAGAGGTCACCAATAGTTGTATATGGGTTACTTAGGGGTCATTTGTTAAATTTGAATTATTTTTTCTGGACGATTAAAATTCTGAATGATTGATAATCTGCTGGATTTTTAATCCTGTTTGATAAATAAATATCAAAATTTCTGAACGATAATATTTGTTGATCATATCCTTACGTATATGTAAAAATTAATTTGTATTTTAATCTTAATAATCAAATAACAATTTACACGTATTTTGAAAATTTAATAATAAAAACATACATATATTTTGAATAAATATTATCCATTTAAAGAGTAAACAATATTTTCAGTCGTAAATATGAAAAAATATATAATTGTAAATTTAATTTTAAAATTATTAAACAAAATTTAGACAAATGTATTCATATAAAATCCACATAATTATTTGAATATAAACATATTTAAAAACTAAAAATATAAGTATAAATGTTAAATAAAATTAATATATGACATGAAATTTTAAGTTTATACTTTTTTTAAGAAAATCACGTATGTATTATAAATAAATATATTATACTTTTGCATTATGCTCTAGTGGCTTGATATCACTTGATAAAATTTACTATATCCTGAGGTTACATGAACCATCCAGTTACATTTTTTTGAATGAGTCGTCCAGCTAAATTCTTGGATCATCTAGCTAACAAAAAAATTTATCAAACAATATGAACAAGTGATTTAAGCCTCGTATGATACAGGGGTTAACAAATTACCCCTTACTATCATCAATGATTTCCATCGAAGAAACCACAATTATTGTATAGAAAGTTAATGCTGCAATAAACTCGATATTGATTAAACTTTTGTGCTCCTCAGGCTTTTTCTTATGGGATGTTCAAATCTATCTGAGATGCCAATATTTTGAATGCCAATCCGGCACACCGAAAAGATTCTGCATGACCGGATATTGCAGTGACTAAATAGCCAACAACAATTTCAGTTGTGTATATAGGTCTCTGAATGAAAAGATCCACAGATCAAGCACGACCAACAATTGAAGTTTTACTAGCCATCAACAGCCATGCGCATGTAATATGTTCTACGTTGAATTCCTTTTAGTTGATATATACTGATATTTTGTGAATTTTCATGTATGATTCTAGAAATTGACTCAGTGCCGTACACGGGTTATTATGCTAGTAATAAAATAAAATATAAATATCATTTTTAGACTTAAAATTGTTAATTAGAGTATGAAAAAAAATAAGTCAACGTATATATAATTTTTGAAATAGTATAATTGTAGTTTCATAAACAGATACAATGCAAGTTAACGGATATGAAGATCGAAATTTAATTCATTAGTTGTATATATACCTTGTCGGTAGAGATTATTAAAGATAAAAAGATTGTCTTAAACCATGTAAAGACTTTCGAAGGCGGCACCGAAAACCTGATCTGAGAATATAAATCATGGAGAAAGTTTCATTTAAAGCTCTACGTCAAGATCCTCCGTACTTGAACCTCGATTAGATAATAATATATCAAATAATAACTTCGGTAATATAATATATTCTCCAAGTTTAATCAAAATCATATATTTTAATTTCAGATAAAATAATAAATTTATTAATTTAATATTTTTTCTTGAACACAACTCTATTATTTTATAAAGGTGTAACCATAATAATAAGACATTGCAGATCTCAATTTTTAAATGCAACAACGGTTAAGAAAAAGAATGCACACACTGTTATCATTTTTGTCACATGAACACAAGTATATTTGCTAAATTCAACATAAAATGCAATCCGGAATGCAACTTAATACAGTTACACAATTTAAACTAAATTGTAACCTATTATGTAATATCGTATTTTTGTGGATTCAAGATTTATTATATATATAGATTTATTTATATTTTAAAAATAATAAGTTATCCACAATCAAGTTAACTAGGATGGGATATACAAGTGGTAAGCCACATTTTTTTTTATTGCGACTGGTGTATTTTATCCAATAATGATCAGAGATAAGTTCCCTTAAAAAATAATCAAAATAAAAGAATAATCGTTAAATCAAAATATACCATATTCTTGTTATTATAGTTTTAGTACTAGGAGGCTCACCACAGTAGCTCATAACAGTGGAAACAATACATAATCCACTCCATTAATATGTAAGAGCAACTTCAACTGAATGCCTTTCCTTATGTATATCAGAGATAGGCCGACAATTTTAGGGATTGAGGTCCAAAACTCCTTCTCCAGCCATCTCCTTCCTTAACTATGATTTTTAGGTGAGAGAAAATGAGATCCCATATTTTGAGGTTGCAAAGTTGCTCCTCAGTAATTGACATGTCATCTCTCGTCCTTCTTCAGCCTATTCTTTTTCTATTTGCAGACTTTCGTCTTCACATATCTTCTTCGTGGGTATATTTAGAGTGTATTTGTGTGTATCTGGGGTTGTAGATCAACTGACAGTGAGGGAGCAGATCAACTGACAGTGAGGGAAGATAAGGATGGCAGGTGACAGTGATGATTCTAGTGTGTTGCGTATTTGTTATTTGCTTTTTAGTTTTAGTTTTATTATTTAATTATTTAAAATTCAATGTTACATGTATAAAGAATATATAAATATGCCAATGTTACAATGATGAATAATTAAAAACCCATTATAGAATTGAACGGGACAGAAGAAATATATTGTAGGGAACCTTCCCTGGGCTCCTCCCCTTAATCTATCCGGATTCGGTAACTATTTGTGCAAGAATGTGAGCGTATGTGGTTAAACTTGTTAGTGTTTATGCCCTAGAGACAACACTATTATGTTTATATTATGAAACATTTGAATTCTTAAATATGATTATATGGATTATTCTTTAGTAATTTATCATATCTTTATTTTCTGCTATAAGATGTTAGATTAATAAACACTATTATGTTTATAAGATATCTTTATTGATCATCCGTCGAGATATTGATCATCCGTCGGGTTGTTGATCATCTGTCGAATTTATTGATTGTTCATCTGTCGGGTAGCAATCAGGCATTTGACTTCATTTCACTTATGCAGAATTACAAGACATCATCTATGTACAATTAATCAACCTATTCTGCATATCTAACTAAAGTCATCATGACTTAAGTACTACTACAGATTCTAAACAATGTGTATGTAGAAATGTGCTACAGACTTATTGTTACATAAGCTACTCACTCGATGGATAATAAGTCCTCATCCGTCGGGACTATATTGAGTCATCCGTCGGGACTATAAACCTTATCCGTCGAGTGCTACATAAATTCACTAAGTAAAATATACCAAGGTGTTTTGTTCATAAAATCATCAAGTACACAACATATACACAACAATCTCCCCCAATTTATGTCTACTGGAATTGTAGCCATAAATTAAGAGACACTTGATGATAACAAAACACCTTAAAAATACAACTTTTAAAAGACAGTGGATAATACTGAAAAGTGCTTCAATTAACAAAATCTACAAAGTTTTGCTCACAGTCATTTTCAAGATGATCCTCTAGCCTGAGCAGATCTATCTAATTCCTTGAAGGTCTAGGATGGGATATACAAGTGGTAAGCCACATTTTTTTATTGCGACTGGTGTATTTTATCCAATAATGATCAGAGATAAGTTCCCTTAAAAAATAATCAAAATAAAAGAATAATCGTTAAATCAAAATATGCCATATTCTTGTTATTATAGTTTTAGTACTAGGAGGCTCACCACAGTAGCTCATAACAGTGGAAACAATACATAACCCACTCCATTAATATGTAAGAGCAACTTCAACTGAATGCCTTCCTTATGTATATCAGAGATAGGCCGACAATTTTAGGGATTGAGGTCCAAAACTCCTTCTCCAGCCATCTCCTTCCTTAACTATGATTTTTAGGTGAGAGAAAATGAGATCCCATATTTTGAGGTTACAAAGTTGCTCCTCAATAATTGACATGTCATCTCTCGTCCTTCTTCAGCCTATTCTTTTTCTATTTGCAGACTTTCGTCTTCACATATCTTCTTCGTGGGTATATTTAGAGTGTATTTGTGTGTATCTGGGGTTGTAGATCAACTGACAGTGAGGGAGCAGATCAACTGACAGTGAGGGAAGATAAGGATGGCAGGTGACAGTGATGATTCTAGTGTGTTGCGTATTTGTTATTTGCTTTTTAGTTTTAGTTTTATTATTTAATTATTTAAAATTCAATGTTACATGTATAAAGAATATATAAATATGCCAATGTTACAATGATGAATAATTAAAAACCCATTATAGAATTGAACGGGACAGAAGAAATATATTGTAGGGAACCTTCCCTGGGCTCCTCCCCTTAATCTATCCGGATTCGGTAACTATTTGTGCAAGAATGTGAGCGTATGTGGTTAAACTTGTTAGTGTTTATGCCCTAGAGACAACATTATTATGTTTATATTATGAAACATTTGAATTCTTAAATATGATTATATGGATTATTCTTTAGTAATTTATCATATCTTTATTTTCTGCTATAAGATGTTAGATTAATAAATGTCCTTGGAATATGATATGTAAATCTATATCTCTAAGTACGTGACTTAGAAATGAGATTATGAGAATAGTACTGATATTCCTAAAGGTCCCTAGTCAAGTATTATTGTTAAGGGATGATAATAAATACATTGAGACTAGTGTGTTTGTTGGCTAATGATCACATCTCATTGATCATAGCTATGGTGATACTAAAGTCAAAACACAGGCACATGTATTAAATACATGGTGTTGGATTGACCCGTTGTGAGATACTACATGTTTATAGTGTCATAAGTTAATCTTACAGTGATAATGATGTATTGGTCCTTTGACCTGAAATCATTATATTTTTATACGATAATTAATATACTTTGATACTATTAAAAGTTATCCTTGACCGGGTAATAATAAAAGTAGACATTGGGTACATTATGAATCGTATGAGAAATATGAATGATCTAGATGGGATTTAGCCCTCCTTTATTAAAGGAGTGATATTATTGGCCTCTTGATTGAGTAAGACTATAAAATGCATGGCCGTGCTCAAATACTGATTTGTTTAATAGTTTACTCATTGATCAAGGAAAGAAGGATTGAACGTTAACAGATGATGACACAATGCATGCCTCGAGTTTGATCTATAATATAAGGCTAAAGGGATTATATTACATTATACATTATTCACGAAAGGTTTAATTGATCACCGATTTAGTTATTATTACTTGAGTAACAATGATGTATTACTAGATGTCGCTCATTGTTTATGATTTTAAATTAGATTTAAAATTGTTGCCAACGTAATAATAACCTAAAGGGTCGCACAAAGAATGATTGGAGGATTACTTAATTTAAATTCGGATTTAAATTAAATATAAATAATTCGAATTATTTGTTATTAATTAAGTGCGACTTAATTAATTAAATAAATAAGAAATTCAAATTTAATATTAAATCCAAAATTAAGTTATTGGATGATTAAGTGAGACTTAATAATACAAAAATTAGAATTTTGAATTTAATATTAATAATAACTCTAAAATTCAGTTTAGGGTTGGAGGCCCATTAGCTCTTGCCTATATAATATATTTTTCTAATAGAATTAGGGTTACACGTTTTATTTGATAAAACATAAACCTTAGCCGCTTGAAGAGAGATAGAGAGAGTAAAAAGGCGGCCTCAAGAACGTGCTAGTACACACCCATCCTCCGGGCGATCATTCGTGTGGATACCTTCAAGGCGTAGATCGTTCCAGCGACGGGCTACGTGGTGATCATTCAAGACCTCCATTTTTCCATTAACGTAAAGCTTCTTAAGATAAACATACTGAACTACGAATTAAATATTTTTTTCGCATGGATCCTGCGAAGGGTTTCGATTTTTAAGATTTAAATTCATGTTTTTCGTTGCGTTTATGAGCTAAAAACCCTTCAAAACTGTAGGTTGGGATCCTACAAACGGAACCGGAGGGGGGTGACGTTCCCGCAGAACCTCTGGCGTGAGAATGAGATAGGGCTTTGGGGTAGAATATGAATTGTTATAAATGTTGGTGGTGTGTATATAGGTGTGAAAGAGAATAGAATGAGTAAGTCCCAAAACACCTTTTGGAAGACATTTTATAGGCTTTCCATTAGAATTGGGGCTTGTACCTTAAATCTAGGCCGTTGGAATATATTATGGACTATGGAACACGTGGACGTTCGTGAACGGCTCACGTGTCCCCGAATCTGGATCGTTGGAAGGTTCCAGATATTGGCAACCTGGATGGTGGGGATAAGGACATGTGTCCAGGTGTCCTCTGTTGTATTTTGAGCCTTGGGCTCCTCTTATTGGGTTTTCTTGGGCCACTATTACATATGGCATATCATTTTCCTCCCACTCCCCTATGCGGGTTTCCCGGATGGGGGAGTAGACCTTGTTTTGGATTTTAATCTGTATCTAAGGTTGAGTTCCTTGAAGTACTTAGAAGAAAATTGGGGCTTTTCTTTGATTTGTAGCCCCCTAACTCCGGGGTCTTATGAATCTAGGAGTTCGGAGTTGACTTGGTTAGTCTCTTTAATTTGTATTCAAGTTTGTGTTCCTTGAAGTACTTGGAAGAAAATTAGGGGTTTTCTTTGATTTATAGCCCCCTAACTCTAGGGTCTTATGAATATAGGAGTTCGGAGTTCACTTGATTAGTCTCTTTGATTTGTATTCAAGGTTGGGTTCCTTAAATTGCTTAGAAGAAAATTGGGGATTGGGGTTTTTCTTTGATTTGTAGCCCCTAACTCCGGAGTCTTGTGAATATAGGAGTTCGAAGTTGACTTGGTTAGTCTCTTTGATTTGTATTCAAGGTTGTATTCCTTAAATTGTTTAGAAAAAAATGGGGTTTTTTTTATTTGTAGCCCCATAACTCTGGGGGTTTTGAATATAGAAGTCCGGAGTTGACTTGGTTAGTTGAAGGCTGTATTTGGATGGAGGATTTTTGGGATAAAGGTGAAAAGATAAGGATGCGCTGTCCTTGATTTGACTAGACTCTGCAAAGTTTTAGCGGATTATCTAGGGTGTCAGAAGTCTATTGGGATTCCAATCAATCTGACAAATATATATATGTGTATATATATATTTTGATTGTGAGAAATGTTAATTTCCCCCCCTTTTTTGTGAAAATCCGTGCTATGACATAATTACCATGAGGTAATAAGAAAAGTGACAGTGGGGTTCATAATTGTTATAGCAGTTACATTTTTCGAGGCCAATTAGGAGCCGCCAAGTGTCGAGGTTTTCTGACCATTAACTATTTTTCTCTTCACCGCTTCACTCTTTTTTACTCCCCTATAAATAAATTTCTTTCTTCTTTCTTCTTTCTTTTTTCTTTTACGCAAACAACCATTTTCCAGTAAAATGAGTGTTCTAGTTCTGACTTTTCAAGGCTTTGCGAGAGGTTCTCCGGTGCCGTTCGAGTTGAAGCTCTACTTTTCTCCTGCTTTCTTGTAAGTTCTATCTTTGTTTCTTTCCTTTCCTTTCATATTTTCATGCCATCTTTTTTCTATGTCATCCGACTGTTCATTTTTTCTTTGGGTTTTTGAATGTATGGTTTATATCAGTGATAGTATAGTGTTGATTGTGGTTTTGTGTTTGATTTGTATAAAAATGTGGGTAGATTTTCTTTGTATTTTCACGCAGAAAATGGTTTTGGTTGACTGGTAACTTAGTTTGACTCTCCGGGGGGGTATGATGTTCTTGGTTTTTATGTTTCTCTGTATAATTGTGTATATGTTGTAGATATATGTTTTGGTGTTTCTATTTGTATATAAAGTGTTTCTGTGTTTGTTTTGGTTCTGTATTTTGGGTTTGGGTGTGGCATAGACTCCGGGTTTACATTTAGTATTTGTAAGGTAGACGTTTCAAGCAATTGACGAACCTTCGGAAGAGGAACCTGGATAGGCCCGAGTTTATAGGTTAAGTAGAAAACAAATCTTCTTCCTCTTCTAGCGAGTCTATTGAGATGCCTCCGAGAGCCGAGAGACTGGTTCAGGTTTTAACTGAAACGTTAGTATAAGGACCCGGGGGTACCTTGGCTAACGATGATGGGTCCTGGGAGGATGTTAACCATCATTTTGTCCAGTATATGAGGGATCATCGCAGTTAAGTTACTATTACCTGGATTTATCCGAGGTATATAGGGGCATGGAGGGCTTAGATGGTAGGGAGCCTTATGACGAAGCTATCATGGATGTGATATGCTCTGGGAACATGTTATGAGTATGCCCCAGTTCAGGAGGATATCAGTGATAGGTACAACGGCGGTGAGATAGATAGTGCCCTTAGGTCGGCGTTTGACCTTGGAGGGAGTTTGAATGGAGGTGGTCGGAGCCACTTGAGTGCGTATACCATAGGTCTGGTGGGGGATTTGTTGGTATACCTCTAGAGCATCTCCACGGGATTCGGTTATGATTGCATCAGTTTACAAAATCCTTATGTCCGGATGTGTCTAGGATTCCTTTTACCCAACTGGCTCCAAACTCGGTCAAATGGATTAGTTTGTTCTTGGCTTGTTTCCATGTAAAAAACTATATCCCGACCTTCAAACTTTTCCACCATTTATTCAAGATTAAGAAATTTACTAGTAAGCCGTTATTTAGGTTACTGTTTAAGCTTGAGGATTGTAGATTTTCGGTGGATAAGATGGTAATGTCAGTTATAATGATGAATTCATTTAAGAGTTGGCATAAGGAGTTTGTATTTGTCAAGGGGGACTTGGAGTTTATGCAACTATACAAACAAGATTTAAAAACAGATAAGATTTCGGTCCAGCAGCTCGGACAAGGGGCTCTCACGATGGTTTATGACTTCTATGGGGCACTCGAAGAATAGTGGACCCGGGACACATTTATTGATAATGGTAAAATGCATGTTGCTGGATGTAAGTTGATATACTCTGCTATTTTGTGTTATCATTGTATAGTATTTTATGTGTATCCGGGATTTATGTTTGCCTTGTGTTTTATTTCAGGTATCCCGAAGCTTCATCCTATTCCTTCAAGAATATCTTCCCAGCTTTGACCGCTCGTTGCCGGAGGATTGGAGGTTTAAACAGTCTTGAGGATGAAAAAAATAAGAGGGCTGTTGGTTATGGAAATACATCCAATGCTGTTGTGGATTAAGCCGACGGTTTGGGTCCTGCGGGGCAAGTTGATGTTGAGTTGAATTCATGGGAGGTTGTTGCGCGGACTTGGGGGCCAAAGATGCGAAATGAGAAGAATAAAGAACCGAGAAAGAGGAAGACGGTTCCTGAGGCCCTTGGTGATGAGGCTAAAGGTTCAGATGATCGGGTTTCGAAGAGGGTTACCACTGAAATGGCTACAGATACTCCTGAGACTCTGAAGGTTATGTTGGCTAGTTTACTCGGAGACTCAAAGGAAATATTGTTCGAAAACTATGATACCACTGCTGAGAGGAGGCAATACCTAAGATTGTCGTTTGAGGACTTTTTGTTTGGGATGTTGGAGGACGTTACAGTTGTAAGTGGCTTTATTTGTATTTGTCTCTTTTTTCTTTTTAAATGCTTCTTGCTTGTCTTTTGATAGTTTGTTCTTGTTTCAGGAAAATTCGAAGGTTGCAGGGCTAGTGGCGATTGCCCGGACTCTGAAAGACAAAGCTGACGCTGGGGAGGTCGCTAATACAGATTTGAAGAGTGTTAATCGGGAAATCACTAAGCTTAAAGTTGATGCTTTGAAGGAAAGCACTGCTCATAAAAAGATTCTCGAAGAGATCCCGGCGAAGCAGGAGCGTGCAGAGGCTAGCGTGAAAGAGTCTGTGGAGGAGAATAAAAAGTTGAAAGTGGTTTTGGCTGCTCGCCCCACTCCGGAAGAGGTTTTGGCTGGATTTAGGGGTACTCCGGCATATTTTGAAGAGTTGAATACAAAAGCGGTGTAGAAGATCGAAATATGCTGGAGAGTTGCCTCCCGCTACCTTGCTAAGGTTCCTGGGGGTAGATTGGCGAGTTCCTAGAGCACTATATTGCTGAGGAGACTCGGATTGAGGAAGAGGCCAATGCTCTTGCGTGGGCCAACTCCGGGCAGGGTGCTTCAAGTTCAAATCCTCCGTATCCGGAACAACCTCTAACTCAGCAACCTCCTCTGCATACCGAAGACCCTGAGCATGCTCCTCCTCCTCCTCCTCTCGAGTCGCAAGCAAATCAACAGCAGCAGTAAATTGCCTTTGTGCCTTGTAATTTAAATTTCAGCACTTGATGTTTTAGAACTATCTTCGCCTGTCTATGATACTCAACTATTGTCTGGATTTTTCCGGGGCTGATTTATCCCAGAGGTTTTATATCTTATTTTATTTTCTGCATTTTATTTTCCATTTTTATTTTTTAGGTTAAAACTTTTCTAACACATGGGTTATGTTTTCGTAAGTACATATGAATTGCGTTTAGTCAACCCCGGGTAGGGGTTGAATTTTAAAATTGAGAAGATTTTTTAAGTATACATAGACTGTGTTTAGTCGACCCCGTGTAGGGGTTAAAAATTTTAAAATATTGTGAAAATTTTATAAGTAAACATAGAATATGTTTAGTCGACCCGGGTAGGGGTTAAAATTTAAAAAAATAGAGAAAAATTTCTAAGTACACATTAATTGTGTTTAGTCGACTCCGGGTAGGGGTTAAATTTTAAAAAAATTGAGAAAGTTTTCTAAGTACACATGGACTATGTTTGATCGGCCCCGGGTTGGGGTTAAAAAAATTAAAATTGAGAAAATTTTCTAAGTACACATGGACTGTATTTAACATTTGTCAGAGTAAGTAAACATGCACTTGGCTGTGCAGATAATAGTTATACTCTAGTACATGAACTAATTTATTCTAAGTTATGGGAGGCTTAAAACATGGTATTCCATTACAATAGAAATTTGATAATACTTACATTCCGGGATAAAACAAATACAAATTTGGATTTATTATTTTTGTAATAGAAACAATACAGCTTTATAGTTCTTATTTAATAGAGAGATGACTCCGGAATGTGCACCTTTTGATTACTGGTAGAATTTCCTTATCCAGGCCCCGTGCCATGTATTTGGGACTTCTGTGTCATTTAGTTAGCTCAACTTGTAGGTTCCCGGGTATTGCACTTCTTTGACTTTATACGGTCCTTCTCAGTTAGGCTGTAACTTGCCTTGATTTGTTGGGTCTGGAGCTTTTGTTTCCCGGAGAACCAAATCTTTAACTTCAGTATCTCTGATTTTGACCTTCTTTCCGAAGTAGAGTCTTGTATTTTCTTTGTATTTTTTCATTTTTGAATAGCTCGATCTTTTACTTCATCAAGTAGTTCAAGATTTGTTTATAGGTCTTCTATGTTGGAAACTTCGTCAAAATGATTCACTCTGTGAGATGGAGATCTGGTTTCCACTGGGAGCCTGGCCACCGAATCGTAAGCCAGTTTAAAAGGGGTTTCTTCGGTGCTTGTTCTTGGGTAGTTTTGTATGACCAGAAGGATTTTGGGAGTTCATCCGGCCAAGTCTTTTTGGATTCTTCTAATCTTTTTTCAAGTCCCCGGAGGATTGTTCTATTTGTTACTTCCACTTATCCATTTCCTTGGGGGTGTGTCAGAGAATACCTCTTGTGCTTTATTCTGAGCTCTTTGAGGTATGCTTCAAAATATGAGACTATAAATTGGGGCCCGTTTGTTAGGTAATGAATTACACACAGAGGGGGGTGAATGTGTTTTACTGGTTTTAAGCTTTTCTTGAATCTTTTATGGTTGAACAAAGTAAATTAAATCTTGTAGTGAAAATGTGTTCATGCAGAAATTAAACTTGCAAGAATAAGGAACACAGATCTTCAAAACTCACTTAATTTTATATTAAAATTAAAAATTTTTTGCTACAAAATTTATAGGCTCTTTGTTGATAAATAGCTTAGCTTCTTCTTGAGAGAGTTACAAGATTTTCTATCTAAATTGTTATAACTGACTAAAATACCAGTGTTAACTTCATAATTCAGTTAACTGCTGGTTTATACAATGTACAATAAGACATGCTATTAACTTTAGTAAACTGTCCCTTGTCATTTCCATTTTAGGAAAAGTGTATCTTCCATTTCTGGATTATCATATCTTAGCATCCTGTGTTTACTTTGATCTTCCTTTGTCAGTTAGTCTTCACCATTGATCTTGCATATCCTTCAGTTGGTTTTTGTAGACTTGTGAATCCAGCTGGTTGGATTGTTTGTTGATTGTTAATCTTGGATATTGAACTGATCTGCAATTTTGTACTTTGAGATTTTACCTCGAGATCTCCAGTTTAGTCTATAGAGAACTTGACATCTCGATAAGTATATTTGCTTATCGAGATCTCTAGTACTCTATAGTTAATTTGGCTTGTAGAGGTCTCCTAGCTCTTTATAAGAAAATTTGGCTTGTTCGAGATCTCTAGTCTTCATATTTTCACTTTGACTTATCTATATCTCTGAGTTCTCTAGTGGCTTCTTAACTTGTCGATATCTCAGAGTTCCCTAGTCAAATTTTGACTTATCAATATCTCAGAGTTCTCTAGTGAATTTTGACTTATCGATATCTCTGAATTCTCTAGTGGAATTTGACTTATCGGTAACTCAGAGTTCTCTAATGAATGTTGACTTGTCGATAACTCTGAGTTCTCTAGTGAAGAAATGACTTGTCGATATCTCCAATCTTTATGTCTTCAATTTGGCTTGTCGATATCTCTGAGTTCTCATAAGCTTTCCTAGAGTTCTTTATAAGTCATTCTGGAGTTCTCGACTGACTTCTCTATAACACTAAATCTGTGACTTATAGAGATCCTGACTTAGAATATTTTTCCTAAAACAGATTTATTCAACTCCAAGCTTCTTCATAATTCTTCTGAGGCATGATCTTCTTGATCTTCTTTCAAATAGAATTCTTAGGCTTGACACTGTTTATAGAAAAAGACCACTAGTCTGCTCCTTTGACATTTTTACAGACTTTAAGTGTTACAAGTATAAAATACAGATTAAGATAACAATACAATGTTAGTCCCTTAACAATGTAACAAGAATTACAGAAGGGGTTCAATGGAATTCTTGAAACTTTTTCTTGAATAAAAATGTTCTAACTCGAATATATATATAAGTGTGAATTGATTAGTAGAATGCGGAATAGTTTCTTGAAATGAATCAAAACACAAGTAATTAAAAACAAGAGTCTTTAAAAACTTTCTGGTGGATTTGAATGATTCCACCAGTGATATATAATATATATCGAGAGAACTCTGTGTGCAAAAAGCTCGCAGCTGCTTACAAAATGGTAACAACTAAGAATGAGAGAAATGCTAAGAATGCAGCTTACAAATGTTTCTCTCTTCGTTGCTTAGTTTCTTAGTTGCTATTCTATTTGCTGCTTCTTGGTTTATATATCACCAATATTACAAAGTAATAAGACAGGATAATAAAACAAAAACTATCAAGTCTAATACAATGCTACTTTATTACTCTATTCCAGCATCTTTGAATATCTTCATAATAGCATGGAAATGGCAATGCTTCTTTGTTCTCGAAAACCCAGTTGAATAGGCTACCACATTCCATTTGCATACACTCGATGCATGTGACTGTGTTGTCACTGTCAATAGATATTTTAATTCTTTATCAGTCGGGTTTATGATCATCCGTCGAGTTAATGATCATCCGTCGGGTTGTTGATCATCCGTCGAATTCATTGTTGTTTATCCGTCGGGTAGCAATCAGGCACTTGACTTCATTTCATTTATGCAGAATTACAAGACATCATCTATGTACAATTAATCAACCTATTCAGCATATCTAGTTACAGTCAACATGACTTAGGTACTACTACAGATTCTAAACAATGTGTATGCAGAAATGTGCTACAGACTTATTGTTACATAAGCTACTCACTCGATGGATAATAAGTCATTATCTGTCGGGACTGAAATGAGATATCCGTTGGGACTATAATCCTTATCCGTCGAGTGCTACATTTTCACTAAGTAAAATCTACCAAGGTGTTTTGTTCATGAAATCATCAAGTACACAACATATACACAATAATCTCCCCCAATTTATGTCTACTGGAATTGTAGCCATAAATTAAGAGATACTTGATGATAACAAAACACCCTAAAAATACAACTTTAAAAGAAAGTAGATAATACTGAAAAGTGCTTCAATTAACAAAATGTACAAAGTTTTTCTCACAGTCATTTTCAAGATGCTCCTCTAGCCTGAGCAGATTTATCTAATTCCTTGAAGTTCTGGATCTCTTTCCAAGCTTTCTGGTGTTTTCTTCAATCTGATTTTGGAGCTGCCTGTGGAATTCCAGTTCATCAGATTCTGAGAGATTTAGCTTTTTTTGCATTTCCAAGAGAGTCTCATTGTTAGAGATGCTCAATTGGTCTTCTAATCTGAAAAATCTTCTCACTCCTTTATCATTCATGAACTCCATCAGCCAGTAGGGCCTTAGATGCACTCTTCTCCCTATATAAGGAATGATTAGAGTCTTTGGGAGTGCATCTTTAGCTCTAACATTCCTTAGTTCTTCAATCTTCTTCAGTACCAATCTTCTTGCAGTAACATTGAACCCAAAGTTCTTCTTGAAAGATGAATAAACCTTAATCAGTACAGCTTGGCTTTCTTGAAGGATCCTGTGAAGTGGCCACTGAATTTCCTTTCCTCCCTTGTACTTGAACACTAACCTTGCAGGTAGGTTTCAGTATGCATCAATTCCTCTCACTTCATCTAGTTCATCTAGATAGAGGTTTAGATAAGAAAACTCCTTGATGTCACACAAGTACATATAATCTCCTTTGTTGACTTTAGATTGAGCTTTGACTAGAGATTTGGATTTGAGAGGTGACAACTTCACTTTTTTGACTGCTCTTGACTTTTTTCTTTTTGGCTTGCTGAGGATTGGTAGATTGAAGTCAGGAATTGGTATGTTCTCCATTCTATTGGCTCATCCTTAGGCACAATAGGTTCACCATGAATATTCCTGTAAGGATCCACCAGCTTGATATCTTCAAATACCACAGAGGGTTTTGATGCTTGAGTTGTAGTTGAAGTGGATTCCTTGGAAAACTGTTTCTCCAATTCCTTATCAATAATGTCCAGTTTCCTTTTGGTTCTTTTAGCCAATTCTTTGATTCTTGGAGACTTCTTCTGTTGTTCAACTTGCTTCTTTGGATCTTGAGATTCAATGATTTCAGATGGTTGAGTAGGAATTTGTTGTGATGAATTTACAGCATGTAGCTTGGCCAAGATAGCAATTTGCTCTTTCTTTTGTTTAGCCTTTTTAGCATCTAGAGCAGCTTGCTTCTTTTTCTGCTTCAATCTGGCCTTTTCTTCTCTCTTTGCTTCAGCAAATTGAGGGTGTCCAGCCACTACACAAATTTCTTTCCCATTTCTGAAAGCTTTAGCAATTCTCTTTTTCAAAGCTGAATCAGCTGGATCTTTGTAGAAAACAATTGACCTTGACAAAAGCTTCTATTCATCAGGCTTAAGTGTCTCATACACAGTATCCAAAGGGTTCTTCAATGATAGTTTTGGATAGTTCACCCTTGGTTTCATAATTATTTTAGCCTTTGGAGATTTGATGCAGGATGACTGTCCCCTTTCCAGATAGTTCATGCTCATCTCATTCACAGAATTTTGCTTGACTTGAGAGTGATGGATGGCTGAATTTAATGGGTCCTTGACTAGTCCAAACTTCTTTTGTATATCCACATCAATCTTCTCCCAGTTGATTGGCTTTAACTGCTTCATTTCAGCTGCTCTAATGTTGGCTGCTGCTGCATTTATCAGATCTATACTATTTGCAACTGGTGGTTTTGAAATAGTAATTGAAGGCACAATTACCTTACTGATTTGAATTTGAAGCCTATCCCCCTCACTTGGTCCTTTCTCCCCCTTTTTGTTATCATCAAGTTGAATAGAGGAGGTGAAAGAGATATGTCCTAAGTCCAATCATGTATGAGGATTTAGGAATAACTTTTATGTAATATGTTTTGATTTTATTGATATTAATAAAAGGCTTGTTTTGTTTTTATTACGGGCTCTATCTATTTAAATGTTTAAATAAGATATACCACAATTTAGAGTAAAGCTTTTTATGGATTGTGATGAGATCATAATAATGAGACCTAAAAGATGATAACTCTAAACTTAAATAGTTCCTGGTCGTAGGATTACTAACTGGTAATTAATAATCCGCAAAGATCGGTACATACTATGCTTGCTTCATTATGAAGGATGTCTATTCTCATAGACATTTGTGTGGTGACACTATATCTAGTATGTAGGTGCTTATTATAGAATAAGTTCACTGAACATGACTCACACAGCTGAACAACTGATGGAGTTCACTCACGTGTCAGCAGTTGTTCACATAGTGATAGTTGTACAAGTATCCTTAGACTTGAGGTCATCATAGTCATCTTGTGTACACTGAACTATGCTTTGGTTTAGTTCTTAGTCTCAAGGGACAATTATAAGGGCTCTACTGGCTATAGGAATTTGTACACGAAGATAGTGTATGATCAATAAAGGATCTACCCCTTCTAGTGTAGGAAGAGAATGTTCAATGCTGATCCACTTATGTTAGTTCAGGAATCTCTGGCCAAAGTGAATGAAATTAGAAAGGAGTTTCTAATTTACATTAAATAGAACTAAGCATAGTGAATGGGAAAGCAAGTGATTAAATAAGATAGGCTTGACACAAGTTCCATGCCTTGTATTTAATCGTGACATTGCAGGGTAAAAGGAATTAATTATACGGTAACTACTCACTGAATAGGTTCTTGGTATTCTAAGCAGTGAATTCGTATTATCCGGATAGTCGCGATATGCTGAGAAGTATCCCTCACGATGTAGAATAAATATGATTAATTAATTAATCATATTTAATGAATTAGAGAATTTATATAAATAATGATAAAATAGTTTTATTATTATTTATTTCTACTACCGACTTAATATTGAACCTACAGGGTCACACCATAAAAGAGAATGATTTAATGGTGGAGGAATTAATTAATAATGGCTGATAATTATTTATTTATGAAATAAATACCTAATTGGCAAATTTAATAATTGATTAAATGAGATTTAATTGATTATAAATTAATTAAGAAAAGGTTCTTAATATTATTAATTAAGAATTTAATTTTTGGAAATTAAATCAAGTGAGAGAATTATTTCTAAAAGATTTTAGAAAAAGGATTAATAATTAAAAGGTGTTTTAATTATTAGTGAGAATAATAAAGGGTTAATAATAATAATATTTTATGGGAAAATTTTCAGCTGAAAATTTTGCCTATAAATATACTATTATAAACCCTATTTTTGCCTCAACCAAAAAGATTTACAAAACCCTAATTCTCTTCATCTCCTCCTCCTTCATTACATCATTTTCTTAGTGGATACCGGTGGAGTGCTTCACACTTGAGGGGCAGCTGCTAAGGATCTCTGTTCATCGTTCTTGGATCGCTATTAAAGACCTCCATCTTTCCATTAACGTAAAGCTTCTTAAGGTAAACATACTGAACTACGAATTAAATATTATTTTTCGCATGGATCCTGCGGAGGGTTTCATTTTTTTAAGATTAAATTTACGTTTTCGCTGCGTTTTTGTGCTAAAAACCCTTCAGGAGGGGGTTTGAGCATGCACCAGTTTTTAAAGTAAATCTGTCTGTTGGGCTTGATGAAGATGAATGGCTGTTAAAGATGCTTTTATGGCTGACATTCTTGTATCCAAGGCATCTATCTTGGTTGCAAGATCAGAATTTTTCCTTAATTGCATCTTGATGTCAAGCATTGTAGCTTCTAAAAGCTTAGAATCCATCTTGTCTGAAATGGTCTTCTTCATCTCCTCAATATCACCCTTGATGGTGTTTACATCCCTAGCATGCTGGAAGCCTTGAATTTGTTGAAGTTGCAGAGAGGCTAGTTGTGCCTGAAGGAGCTTCTTGGTGCTGGCATTTGAAGTGGTTTGAAGAGCAGTATTTGTCTGATTGATTAGTTGGATCAGGGTTGTCTTGAAGTAGAGCTCATCACAGTGCTTTGAAAATTCCCATGATGACATACCTGATCTTGAACTGAAACCTACTTCTCCCCCTATGTCCATTGCTTCATCTTCACTATCCCCACTTTCATCACCAAAGAAATTAGCTGAGCCACCAGTCTCATAATCCACATCATCATCTGTAGAGGGCAAAGCTGTGATTGCATCCTTAGCTCTTATCATAGACTGTGTGGTATGCACCAGATTGAGCATCTTTTCTGCATTGTCATTGCTTTGTTCAGCTAGAAATTGATAAGCTGGAACAGGGTGAGTAAATGCCTCAGCATCAAGGGAGGTGGAATCTATAACAGCTTTAGGTTGCTGAGATATCCCTACCTGTTTGCATCCTGGACATTCATTGACTCACTAGCAATGACATCCATCCTTATAGCTCCAGTACCTGCATTTCTCTCGTTTTCTCTCTTTTGTTGCATCAGGGTCTCACCCTGGCTCCCCACCCTCACACCCTCACCTTCACCTTCTAAGGTGGGACTCCTCTCACTTTCTTTTGCCAATCCTGAATAAATGGATTGTATAATTTCACTCATTTCCTCTCCTTTTTCCTGGGAGCAACCCAGACTCTCACTCATAACACTCTTCTCTCTCAATCCTAATAGTGACTGTACAACCACTAATTCTTCTGCACTTGAAATAAATGAAGTTTGAAGCTGTGCAGAGATACTCGACGGATGAGTGATGTCCATCGGGTGAGTGGTTTTGCTATCCGACGGATAACTGCTGTCAAGCTTATCCGTCGGGATACAATCACTACTCGACGGATGAGCAATATCCATCGAGAGAGTAGAAATAAATGAACTAGGAATGGAAACTATTGTGGACTCTGTGCTGATTGAAGATATTTTGGGCACAGATGATTCAACAGTTCCTGAAAGAATGGGCAAGTGAGCCAACAAATCATCTAAAAGATGATGCTCACTTGCACTAGATTTTGGCTTCCCCAACAAAGTTAAAGAAGAGGAATCAGGAATTGATGTGTTTATCATATCCACATCCAGTGAGTTTGTGGGTGAGTTTGGTGTTTGAGGTGCTTCTATTACTAGAGATTTTGGTCGTGACTCCACATTTATTGGAGTCACATCAAACTGAATTTGTGAAGGTGCAGTGACTGTGTCTTTAGCACCAGTTTGCACAGTGTGTGTACCCTGTGCATCCCCAAGGGTTTTAGATTTCTTCTTTCTGGCATAAGTTTGGGGTGAGCTTGTGTCCCTAACCCTCTTGACCTGTGCTCTTGGTTGAGAGCTTTGTTCAATAACTACATCCTTTTGGGAGGATGCAGCTAGAAATGAGCTTTTATCATTTTTAATCACTGCAGTTTGTTGGGAAATTGCAGTGTGGCTAGGCTGGGAACCACTCAACTCTCCATCCTTATCCTTAGGGTTTCTTTTATGTTCACCCCTTCCCTCACCTGTCTTACCCACCTTCACACTCCCCTCTTTGGTTTTGGTGGATTTTGCAACTGACATCTTTTGAGAGATACCAGAGGGGGCTTTCTTTGATTTGGGTTTTGAAATATTTGCAGGTTTGGTAGCTTGGGTAGGCAACTGTTGGGTCATTGACACAGTTGCCATAGCCACACTAGAACTCAAAGAAATTAGTGAGGCTGGAATGGTAGAAGGAATAGATGAACTTACCTCACTTACCTGAGGTGCTTCCATTATAGGGAAATAGAACAGTGGCACCTCCGTGTGATGATTGGCCCTATTCAAATCTGCAATGAGCCTTCTCTCTTGAACCCAATAATCTAATTTGTTGTTAGGGTTCTCAAGCACAATATCCTCAGAGAGATGGTTAGCTAACATCATAAAGAATCTAGCATAATATACATTCTTACCTCTCTTATTTAACTCTCCTAGTTTGAAACCCAACTCAAACAAAACAAGGTCACTGAAATTATAGAACTTATCTGTAACTAGCATGTAGAGCATATTAAGCATGGAGATATTGACTTAATCAAAATTACTGACTTTACCTGAAAATACCTTTGTCACCACATCACACATAAAACTCTATTATTTCCTAAGGCCCAGTCTCCTAATGTCACTTAACTTAGAAGTAGAAAGAGTATAGTTCATGGAATTAAGCATATTGATTAGGTCAGTGTCAGTGTGTTGTGAGGTCACAGTGTTATCAGGAATCTTGAAACATGCTTTTATAACATCACTATTGATATAGAATTCCTTACCTTTGTTGGTGAGTGTGATTTTCTTATCTGTTGAGTTGTATGTAGCAGTGGTCCACATTTCTTCAACAACTTCATAAAAGATTGTGGGTGATTCCAGCATGGCATAGCCGAGCTTGCAATTCTTCACAAAATCCATCATCTTGTGATAGTCACCAGATTGCTGAATACCCTTGTTTACTAGTGCAGTGAAATTGTTCTTCTCATAAATAAACCCAGTTTGAGATATAATCTTGACAACGGGCGCCATTATTAGAGAATGAGAGCTTGAAGAGAAAGAGTAAGTGCTTTGAAAGAGAAAGAAATTGAAGCAGTTGATTTGAGAACAATAAAAGAAAAGCAATAGAAATGAAATAAGCTTTTATACTATCTCAAAAATAACTGCTAAAAATAATAAAGTAAAATAAAGTAACCAATTAAAATTGCCTAAAATAGCCGTTTAAAAGATAAACTGTAAAAATTCCACCCATTATCCGTCGTGTTATGCTTACAAACTGTAAGTATACTCGATGGATAATGTTCAGGGAATTAACGCCTAAGATTAAGACAATTCGACGGATGAGGATAGACTGTTATCCGTCGAGTCATAAAATATTCCAGAAAAATAATTGATTTTTATTAGCAAATAGTATACTGACGGATGATCAAACTCGATGGATAAGAATCATCCGTTGAGATGTAAATTTTGACTTAGCCAAAATTTCATCCAAGACTGAAAAATCAATTAAATTTCTGGCTGCATTTCAACTTGCAAATTATCTCATATAGATTTAAGAATAATTAAGCATACCTAACTCACTTACCAACCTTGAAAAGGTGGATTCATCCAGTGGCTTGGTAAAGATATCTGCAAGCTGCTTCTCACTTGGAACAAAATGTAGTTCCACAGTACCATTCATTACATGTTCCCTTATGAAGTGGTACTTGATATCTATGTGCTTTGTCCTTGAATGTTGTACTAGATTTTCAGTGATGGCAATTGCACTTGTGTTATCACAGAAAATAAGAATCCTTTCAACTTGCAAACCATAGTCTAGCAATTGATTTTTCATCCATAAAATCTGTGCACAGCAACTGCCAGAAACAATATATTCAGCTTCAGCTGTAGAAGTAGAAACTGAATTTTGCTTTTTACTGAACCAGGACACAAGCTTGTTTCCTAGAAATTGACAGGTTCATGTTGTACTTTTTCTATCAATTCTACAACCTGCATAATCTGCATTTGAATAACCAGTTAGATCAAAACCAGAATCTCTAGGGTACCAAATGCCAAGTTTTGGTGTTCCCTTGAGATATCTGAAAATTCTCTTAATAGCTATTAAGTGAGATTCTCTAGGATCAGCCTGAAATCTAGCACATAAACATGTAGCAAACATTATATCTGGCCTACTAGCTGTTAAGTAAAGAAGTGAGCCAACCATGCCCCTATAACTTGAAATATCCACAGACTTTTCAGTAGTGTTTAACTCAAGCTTAGTTGCAGTAGCCATGATAGTTTTTGCAGATGTGCAATCCATTAGATCAAACTTCTTTAAAAGATCAAAAATATATTTAGTTTGACTAATAAATATTCCATCACTAACTTGCTTAACTTGCAAACCAAGAAAGTAAGTTAGTTCTCCCATCATACTCATTTAATACTTACTTTGCATCAATTTGGCGAACTTTTTGCAAAGTTTCTCATCTGTAGAGCCAAAAATAATATCATCTACATAAATTTGAACAAGTATACTAGAGCCATTAACATTTCTAAAGAATAAAGTTTTATCTACAGTACCTCTTGTGAAATGATTTTCCAAAAGGAACTTTGATAAAGTGTCACACCAGGCTCTAGGTGCTTGCTTCAATCCATAAAGTGCTTTCAAAAGATAATAGACATGTTCTAAAAAACTTGGATCTTCAAAACCAGGAGGTTGACTGACATAGACTTCCTCCTCCAAATCTCCATTCAGAAAGGCACTTTTGACATCCATTTGATAGACCTTGAAATTGGCATGTGCTACATAGGCTAAGAAGATTCTGATGGCTTCAAGTCTTGCAACAGGAGCAAATGTTTCATCAAAATCTATTCCTTCTTGTTGACAATAACCCTTAGCAACCAATCTAGCTTTGTTCCTGACTACTATGCCATTTTCATCCATCTTGTTTCTGAATACCCATTTGGTGTCTATTGGATTCTTTCCTTTAGGCTTGGGCACCAGCTTCCATACATTATTCCTTTCAAATTGGTTTAGCTCCTCCTGCATAGCTAAAATCCAATTAGGATCCAACAAAGCTTCTTCTACCTTCTTTGGTTCTTCCTTGGAAAGAAAGCTGCTGTATAGATATTCTTCTTGAGTTGCTCTCCTGGTTTGAACTCTAGAAGAAACATCACCAATTATGAGCTCAAAGGGGTGATATTTTGTCCATTTTCTTTGTTAAGGTAGATTAGCTCTAGATGTAGAGGCCTCATTGTTGTCTTGATGTATGATTGAGTTTTGATTGTTAAAAACTCCCCCTGAGTTTGTGGATCTTTGATTTGAGAAAGGGGAACTTTCTATAGGTGATCTATCTTGACTTCCTGCTCCTTTTGATAACCCGACGGATGGTGAATTTTGAGTACCGGCGGATGAAGCTGGTTGTCTCCCGACGGATAATGCAGATTGCCTCCCGACAGATGAAGCATTATGCAACTCGACAGATGTTGAGTTTTGTGCTTCATTGGTAGTAGATTTTTCTGCATTATCCTTTGATATTGTTTCTTGATCAATTTCATCATCACTTTCATCACTAACCATCTCCACATTGTCGAATTTGAGGCTCTCATGGTAATCTCCATCTTGAAGTCCTTCAATCTTTTTATCATCAAACACAACATATATTGATTCCACAACAATGTTGGTTCTTAGATTGTAGACTCTATATGCTTTACCAACAACATATCCAACAAAAATTCCTTCATCTGCTTTAGCATCAAACTTCCCATTTTGATCAGTTTGATTTCTCAGAATATAGCATTTACAGCCAAAGACATGAAGAAAATTTATAGTTGGCTTCTTGTTCTTGAACAATTGATAGGGAGTCATGCATCTTGCTTGATTAACCAGGGAAATATTCTGAGTGTAGCATGCAGTATTTACAACTTCAGCCCAGAAATATGTTGGCAGTTTAGATTCTTCAAGCATTGTCCTTGCAGCTTTAATAAGTGATCTGTTTTTCCTTTCCACTACTCCATTCTGCTGTGGAGTTCTTGTTGCTGAAAACTTATGCAGAATCCCATTTTCCTCACAAAATGCTCTCATGACAGAATTCTTGAACTCATTTCCATTGTCACTCCTGATTCTTCTAACCTTGTAATCAGGATGATTATTGACTTGCCTTATGTGATTGATGATGATTTCACTAACCTCATCTTTAGACTTTAGGAAATATGTCCAAGAGAACTTTGAGAAATCATCTACAATTACTAGGCAAAATCTTTTCCTTGAGATGGACAACACATTGACTGGTCCAAACAAATCCATGTGAAGCAGTTACAAAGGTTCTTCAATTATTGAATCAAGTTTCTTCCTGAATGATGCTTTAATCTGTTTCCCTTTTTGGCAGGCATCACACCATCCATCCTTAGAAAACTCCACTAGTGGAATGCCTCTAACCAGTTCTTTCTTTACTAGCTCATTCATGGTCTTGAAGTTTAAATGAGATAGCTTCTTGTGCCATAGCCAACTTTCATCCTGACTTGCTTTACTGAGAAGACAAGTAACAGATTCTGCATTAGATGAGTTAAAATCATCTAGTTACACATTTCCTTTTCTCACACCAGTGAGAATCACTTTGTTGCTTCTTTTGTTAGTCACAACACAGGCTTCTGAGTTGAAGGTTACTGAGTTACCTTTATCACAAAGCTGGCTGATACTCAACAAGTTGTGTTTGAGACCATCCACTAAGGCAACTTCCTCAATGATGACATTGTCCTTTAAAATCAAGCCATATCCCACAGTATAACCCTTGTTGTCATCTCCAAAAGTAATACTTGGGCCATCTCTCTCCTTGAACTCTGTGAGCAGGGTTGAATCACCAGTCATGTGTCTTGAACAACCACTATCCAAGTACCAAAGATTCTTTCTGTTTCCTTGCACACATCAAAATTAAATCAAGTTGATTTTGGTACCCAAGTTTCCTTGGGTCCTGCCTTGTTAGCTTTCTTTTTCTGTTTCTTAGGCTTTATCTCATTTGACTTGGGGATATCAGATTCATCCTTGGTCATTTGAGTTGGGCCTTTGAAACCATTCATTGCAACAGAATTATCATGCATATTATAATCAACAGGGAGTGGCATGCTATTAGTGAACATGTTATTCCAGTAAGGCATGCTAAATGGCATTTGTGGCATACTAAATGCAGCATAATAAGAATTAGGTGAAAATGGCATATTAGCAAACTGTGCATTCATATTCTGTGTAGACATAACATTCAGAGGCATGGGAGGTATGGCATTCATGTTGGGAAAGTGAGGTGGCACAGACATGGGAGTAGGCATGGCAGATTTGCAATTAACAGACAAATGATTTACACTACCACACTTGACACAGATTTTTCTAAGAGCATATTTATCAGGTGTGTAGTTATTGTGTTTGTTAATCCCTACTTTACCATTTCTATTATTTTTCTTTTTAGCCTCTGTTTTCACCTCAATCTTTTCAAGTCTGTCACTTAACTGTTTGACAGTCATGTGACCAACATTAGCCTTTTTCCCTTTCTTAACTTGAATCGATTCTCCTGGAACAAAGTTCTTGGAAACAGATCCATACTTTTCATTCAACTTAACAAGTTTGGCTTTACTGATAGGCTTACTTACAGCCGAAGGATGAGGATTTTCATCAGTCGACGGATAACCCTTTTTGTTATCCGACGGATGACCCTCATCATCCGTCAAGTCTACATCTGTTAGCACTCCATCCACCAAATTTGGTTCTAGTTTCTCCTTGTTCTTTTTCCAGGCTGCATCACAAAAGGACTCAATTCCTTGAACTTTGGTGATTTGAGCATGGACATCTCTAGATGTTTTCCTTGCCTTAATCACCTCCTGTTCACGCTCGATCTGCTTCTTCAAAATTTCTTCTTTCTTCAAGGACTCAGTTAATTCCTCCTTGGTAATCTTACACTCAATTCTTAATTTTTCAAAATCAATGAACTGAGACTCTAGCACATTATTTCTCTCACTCACAAACAAATTGTTTTATTTGATTTTAGCATTTTCTTTAGTAAGAGACTTAAGTGTAACACGCAAATGATATAACTCTGTAGACATGTCATTTATAGCATCATTACACTCAGCTTTAGATAAATGTGCAAGGTTTGTAGTAATTACCTGATTACTTGAAGAACTTGTTTCTGTTTTATCAGACTTGGCCATTAGGGCTAGATTGACATAGTTGACATCTTCATCCAGACCATCTACTGCCCAGTCATTTTCTTGTGTAATGAAAGCCCTTTCCTTTTGTTTGAGCAGCTCAAAGTATTTTTTCTTATAATCCACAGGCTCAAACTTTTCTTACTGGAATCTGACTTTCTACACTCACTGGCAAAGTGCCCTGCCAAGCCACATTTGAAACATTTGAATTTTAATTTATCCACCATATTTCTATTTGGCTTGGTTGCTCCAAAGTTCTTTTTGAACTTGAGCTTGGCAAATCTTCTGGAAAGAAATGCTAAATGTTCATCAATGTCTTCCATGTCATCTTGGCTCAAAGAATCTTCATTTTCTACTGCAAGCCCCTTGCCCTTGCTTTCACAGACCCTTGAAGTTGACTCAACAACTTCCATCTTCATCTCCTTCTCTTTCTATAACTCAACAACTAGTGCAATGGACCCTCCTTTCTTCTTTCCTCTCTCTATCCTTTCATCTTGCTCTATTTCAAGCTCATAAGTTTTCAGGATGCCATACAGTCTCTCCAAAGTAAACTCCCTATAATCTTGTGAGTTTCTCAATGAGACTGTCATTGGTTTCCATTCCTTTGGAAGAGATCTAAGGAATTTCAGATTGGAGTCTTTTGTCTGATAGACCCTTCCATGCAACTTTAGAGCATTTAGCAGTTTTTGAAACCTACTAAACATGTCAGTGAGAGACTCACTTTCTTCATTATGAAAATGCTCATATTGCTGAATCAGTAGCTGCATCTTGTTTTCTCTAACTTGCTCAGTGCCATCACAGATGATCTTTATTGTATCCCAAACATCCTTGGCAGTTTAGCAGTTGATAATTTTGTCAAACATATCACCATCAACTCCATTAAACAGGATATTCATGGCCTTTTTATCCTTCCTGACTTGTTCAATATCAGGATCAGACCATTCATGCCTTAGCTTGGGGACAGATGGCTCATTTCCAATTGCAGCTCTCATTCGAACATGAGGGCCTCTTTCTATGCAGTCCACATAGGCCTCATCTTGAGAAAGCAAATGAAGATGCATCTTTACCTTCCAATGATGGTAATTATCTTTATCCAGAAAAGGAATCTTAACTCCAACATCCTTCTTGTTCATCTTGCTATATTGTTTTGATCTTTAAACTCTTTGTTCTTCAAGAGCTTGCTCTGATACCAATTGTTAGTCCCTTAACAATGTAACAAGAATTATAGAAGGGGGGTTGAATAGAATTCTTGAAACTTTTTCTTGAATAAAAATGTTCTAACTCAAATATATATATATATATAAGTGTGAATTGATTAGCAGAATACGGAATAGTTTCTTGAAATGAATCAAAATACAAGTAATTAAAAATAAGAGTCTTTAAAAACTTTCTGGTGGATTTGAATGATTCCACCAGAGATATATAATATATCGAGAGAACTCTTTGTGCAAAAAGCTCACAGCTGCTTACAAAATGATAACAACTAAGAATGAGAGAAATGCTAAAAATGCAGCTTACAAATGTTTCTCTCTTGGTTGCTTAGTTTCTTAGTTGATATTCTATTTGTTGCTTCTTGGTTTATATATCACCAAGATTACAAAGTAATAAGACAGGATAATAAAACAAAAACTATCAAGTCTAATACAATGCTACTTCATTACTCTATTCCGACATATTTGAATATCTTCATAATAGCATGGAAATGGAAATGCTTCTTTGTTCTCAAAAACCCAGTTGAATAGGCTACCACATTCCATTTGCATACACTCGACGCATATGACTGTGTTGTCACTGTAAACAGATATTTGAATTCCTTATCCGTCGGGTTTATGATCATCCATCGAGTTAATGATCATCCGTCGGGTTGTTGATCATCCATCGAATTCATTGTTGTTTATCCGTCGGGTAGCAATCATGCACTTGACTTCATTTCATTTATGCAGAATTACAAGACATCATCTATGTACAATTAATCAACCTATTATGCATATCTAGTTACAGTCAACATGACTTAGGTACTACTACAGATTCCAAACAATGTGTATGCAGAAATGTGCTACAGACTTATTGTTACATAAGCTACTCACTCGATGGATAATAAGTCATTATCCGTCGGGACTGAAATGAGATATCCGTCGGGACTATAATCCTTATCCGTCGAGTGCTACATTTCCACTAAGTAAAATCTACCAAGGTGTTTTGTTCATAAAATCATCAAGTACACAACATATACACAACATACAACTTACTTAGGGTTGACAAATTGTCTTAGTCTTGTTAAAGTACAGGCATGTCTTGCACAACAATCTCCCTCAATTTATGAGAAGATTGTTTAACACAAATTCATGCCTGTTAACAAGACTAACCCCAAGTTTAAAATGATGGAAAATAAAATTAATACACAAAACTTGATAGAATTACAACTTTTGTACAACATAAGATTTTTAAAGTTTAATGGTTACAAGTATCAGGTGAAGATAGTTTTTGTATTTTCTTCTTCCCTAAGAACATTCTTCAAGTGATCAAGAATTTCCAATTCTTCTATAATAGGTGTTCCACTAAGAGCTTCTACAAGTTTTTGTCTTGCTACCTTAGGATAACCACTGTCTAGAAAATCTATTCTAAATCTTGAGAATCCACCAGCTTTGATGTTTAGAAATTTCCCATCCTTAGAGATTCTGCTCATTTTTTTTGCCTTAAGCTCTTCTGATCTTTTTATAAACATCTCAATTTCTTCATCATACTTTCTTCTTCTCTCTTTAGCTTTAACTTCATTTTTTTTCTTGTTTCTTCCCTTTCAATCAACCACCCTGCTATAAATAATCTACATGCCCTTGTGGCAATATCCTTGTCCTTTAACAAACTTATTATTCTCTTAATTTCTGTGGAAGAAAGAGAAATCATCAAATAACTGCCAAGAAAAGTGAAAGACCCATCTTCATAGAAAATTCTAAATTCTCTAAGAGACACAACCCAGACTCTGAATATTTCCTCAGCAGGTTGTTGAAAATGATCTTCATCTGAGATGCACCAATTCAAAGGTCGAAAGACAGATTGCTTGAAACAGTTCCAGATGGCCCTTTCAGTGACTTCTCCTTTCTTTGTAAGTTTGACTTTCTTAGACTTTCTTCCAACAGATTTAAGATTGACTTTTAGTGAAGGCTTGGTTAAAGGTAGGGTTGAGATTTTCTTGAGACTTGTTTGGCTTGTGGTGATTGGAATTTTTAGGAAAGAATTTGCAGTTTGCTTGTAAAGAAATTTAGGCTTTGGAGTTTGGGAAGGTATGATGTTTGAAATAGTTGACTTTGAATTTTGAGCTAAGGTTTGAGCTAGTTGTGTTTGGATTTTTAGGGTTTGGTGTGGTTCTGAGCCATCATGTCTTCTTTTGCTTCTCCTCTCACTTGCTTTTTTCTTCTCTTCATTCTTCTTATCATCCTCCTTCTTCTCTTCTCCACCCTTGCTTCCAGATAGTATAGTGGATTGACTTGGATTTGAGCCAGAAGGATTTTGATCATCTTTCTTCTGCTCATCATCATCCAAATTATCATTGTTGATTTGAGTTTTGGGCAAGTTGGCTTCAGCATCATTCAAGTACCACCTCAACAGCTTTATCATCTCTATATCATCATTATTCTTATTCTTCTTTGATTTTAAGCTAGTTTCCAGAATCATGATAAGCTTCTTGGTGGGCATGACACATTATTTGGGGATTTGAAAATGTTTGAAATGTTTGGTGTTTGGACAGATGTATGTTATACCCTTGCTTGGCTGAAGATAAGCTTCAGGAAAAGCAGCCACTTGTGCATTCTTCAATTCAGTTAGCAGCAGGGTGTCTTCATGAGTTACAACTCTGACTTTGTTGATCATAATGTCCAACTCATATCCTTGAAACAAGATAATTGAGGGACACCAGCATACATCTGTCTATCCCTGAGTCATTGATATTGACCACAATCCTCTTTTGTAGAAAATTGTCTTGATTCACCATGATCACCCTTAAGAAATTTATTGTCTTGTCCAGGGTCTTTTTGTATGAGAAGTGATTATCATTGAGAGAAGATTTTAGGGCCTTAAGCAATTCATCAAACTCTCTGCTCAGACTTGGTCCTTCAGCAGCCCTAATAAGTCTCTCCATGTCAAGATCCACTTCTTGATTTAAATTATGTGTAGCACCCTGGACTTGTTGTGATGATCTGGATTATGCTAGCCTGGCCTCTATCTCCCCCTTAGTCTTGTTGGTAGGCATGAGGATGGGAGTAGGAATTTCAGGCCTTACCTGTTCTGGAAGTGATGGTAGAGGGATGTTCAGCTTTCCCATGATGGCTCCCAAAGCAACTGAGTTTTGCATTTGGAGATGCTTGTGAGAATCCACCAGGGTCTGAATGTCTGTCTGTTGGCTTTTGACCAGAGAAGTCAAAGCTTGAACTTGAGTGCTGAGAGAAGCATTGAAGGTTTCCAAAGAAGGTACTTGATCCTTGAGTACTTGAATATTTGTAGAGGAAGAGCTTGAAGCAGAGATAGCAGTAGATTGACCAAAAGTGGATTGTATAAATTCCTGAAATTCATCCATAACTAAAGGTGAAGGAGTGTATCTTGCAGTGTTCATTTGATCCAGCTTCAACCTTGTGTCATTGGATTTACTGATATGTTCTTGAACAACTTTGTGCAAGGCCACAAATAATTCCTTGATTTGATTCACACTTTTATCAATCCCACTGAGATCATACCTAGACATTTGTTGTGAGAAGGTCTTAAATTGATTTTTGATCTCAGTTTGTGAAGGGATGATTTGGTCCATCTTCTCTCTGACCATCTTCATTACTTTGTCTTGATGACCATTCAATGTTATTTGTAGAGATTTTCCAAAGTTGTAGAAAGCCTTAATTTGAGCCTTGTAGACTTCATTGATGGCATCATAGACTTCTTGTGGAGTGAGAGATCTTGCACTACTTCCCAAGATAGTAATATACTATTCTCTGAATTTTTATAACAAGGCATCCATCTCAATTGTGAAATCCTTTCCCAACCAAACATCACAGTTAACATCCTGACCAGCTTCATCCACAATCTTTGCCTAATTTTCTTCCACATCAGCCTGGTGGGAGAGCATGATAGCTTGGTAATCTTGATTGGACATATTTGATGTGAGAAGCTGCTGTGAGATTTGAGTCAGGCCAACAAGTTGATCAACCCTAAGATCTTCAATTGTGGATGGTTGATTTTCAGTGTCTTAGAACCATTGAGAGATGAGGTGTGAGTGAGAGGTGGAAGGTTGAGCATCAGAACCACCTGTGACTGAAGTCACGGTTTTACTCACATATTGCTCAGTGGTTATGGCTAGTTGTTGTTCCACACTAGTTATGAGAACCTCCAATTGAATTAGAGGGGATTTAACTGGGTTACTTCCATGTGCACCGGTCTCAAACCCTTGTGTGTCTTGCACCATACTGTCACCTAAATGTGCTATACTTGCCTCCCGTATGATAGGATCATTGGCAATTGTACTCCTAGCATCAACTGCCAAAGCAATGTCTGCTAGGGTTTTGAGGGGAGTTGTTCCTACATGAGGAACCTCCAATTGAATTAGAGAGGATTTAGATAGCTCCCCCTCAGGAGTACTACCCTCAAACCTTACAGTCTGTGAAGACTGATTTGCACATGAAGGTGCATTTGTGACATCCATGGGGTCTTCAATGAAAACTGATCAATCCCCCATGTTTTTGATGGTGTCATCAAGGTCAACCCCATCTAGTAGCCTCTCACCATCTAAATGTAGTGTCAGGGTGGTGAGCAAGGTTTCTGGAACCAAGTCACTTGATTTTTCTTGCACTTGAGAATTAGATTCAAGTGCAGTTAGAAGAGAAGAAATTTTAGATATGAGAGATTGTTCCTCAGGTGTGAGTGTTGACAGCTCCCCCTGAATGGATGAGGAAGCTTCAAAAGATGTGCCCTCATAGTGTGTGCCATTCTTGTTTCTTCTACCATACACTTGAATTGCTTCAGGTGCAGGCTGTGCAGACTCACTACTAGGTACTTTTACAACTGCATCATGTTGGGAAGATACAGAGGAGGCTTGAGTGGTCAGCTCAGTTTTCTTACTCCTTTTGGATCTCTTGACCAAAGGTGACTCAGTTTTTTTTATATCCTCACCACTCTCAGCTATAACTGCTAATGTTACCCCCTTTCTCTTCTTTTTACTCACCACATCCTTTTGAGAAGATGAGGTGGTTGGTTGCCTAGCTTCTAGAGGTTTTGAAAGAATGGTTGTAGCTTGGAAAGATCCCTGTGGGTGTTCCTGTGTTTGTACTTCCATAGGTTCAGGGATCATAGCTGTGCTAGATTGATTACCACTACTTCTCATGTCTGGCATAGAATAAGGGTAAGTCTTAAATCTTTCAATCATGAATGGTGTTAACTTAAGACTCACTGGAACCTTATTCTTAGTAAGAAGTGATCCAAATAGAATTCTGGATACTTGCTTACAATTTCCAATTAGTGTCATGTTTACACCTTCTCGCATATGTATGTCATTTACTTTATAATTTAAAGCTGACATAATAAATCTGGGCAGAAAGATCTCCTTACCTCTGATTCCAATGGCATTGTCAGCCCGGTGCTCAGCTCCTCCAATATGTAGTGTCCTACATTGATATGTTTATTATGAGCCATGGAGTAGACTAGCTTCTGGACAACACTGGATATATTGTCAAATCCTGACTTCCTGCAAGTGAAAGCCCTTATCACTGAGTCAAACAAGAAAGACCACTCTCTCCTTAAGTTCTTCTTGTTCATGCTTGCCAGGTTGATCTTCTCAGAATAGTTGATAAAATCCATGTATTCATAGAGCTCATCCTGAGTTGGGATCCCCACAACCTTGTCAGTTGGAATGTTCAAGGCCAAGTTCATGTCAGCTTCAGTTATTTCCACCTGTTGTCCTTTGATTTGACACTTGACAACCAAGCTTGAAGACTGATCTTCATGAATAATTGTCCTAAGCACAGCTGAGTTCCAGAATTCATCTAATATATCCAAATACAGAACTGGGTTAGCTGTAAGAGCACCTACAAAGTAGGTCTCAGAAAGGAACTTGACAAAGCACTGAAAAGTTTCAGGTGCCTAGTTTGCATCCAGAAATGCAAGAAAATTGGTCTCCTTGGGGATGAAGGGTACAAGATTGTTGGTTGCCATTGATATGAGTATGAAATTTAGTGGGTAAAAGAGATTTGTGAGAAAGGAAGAAAAATGAGAGAGAAATCAGTTTTGGATTGAAAGATAGGTCACTTGAGATCTCGAAAGTTGTAAGTATGTATATGTATCGAGAAGTCTGGGTATTTATAGTAAAA
This sequence comes from Apium graveolens, assembly GCF_009905375.1. Taxonomy (NCBI): domain Eukaryota; kingdom Viridiplantae; phylum Streptophyta; class Magnoliopsida; order Apiales; family Apiaceae; genus Apium; species Apium graveolens. The sequence continues at coordinate 81,843,338 of NC_133655.1, forward strand.
GCAAATGACTTGTCGAGAACTTAAAAAAAAATTTTTGGAATTTATCTATCGAGAAGTCATTTTAAGAAATGAAAAATATATCGAGAAGTCATTTTAAATTAATCTTATAGAGAACTAAAAATTGACTTATCGAGATGTCAAATAAATACCCAGTTTGTCCAAAAATGGACTAAATAAATTCTAAATTTTATTTGAATAAATTCAAAATAAAATTAGAATAAATTTGCCAAAAGTATTTTACCAAAATAATATATTAAGTTAAATTATTTCAGTTCTGAGTTATTGAGAAATCTAAAAATTATACTTTTAGAAAACTCTGTGAATTAACACTACTAGAGAACTCTACAAGGACTTATCGATAAGTCATATTTAAGCCTATCGAGAAGTCACTCGAGAAGTCAGTGAATTGACTTATCAAGAACTCATTTGAGAAGTCTTAAAATGACTTGTCGAGAAGTCAATTAAACTTATCGAGAACTCAGTTCTCTATATACCTTTGAACAATTTAATTCTGCCTTGGGTTAATTTCATATATCAAGAATGTAAATCAACAACTGAGCAGTTTACTTAGAATTTGAAAAATTCCAAGCTAGATTTGAATTTTGAAAAATAAATATGCAGAGATTTATGAAATATTTATAATTCATATTTCAGTTAATTTCTAATTAAAGCAAATAAAAGTTGATTTATTAGAAATTAATCAGTTGCAAAACATCAGCTGAGTTCTTGCCTTAGGATGAAGAATTAAGCATTCCAATTTCACCTACAACTCTGGTGAAAGTTACTTCATCCAAAGGTTTAGTAAAAATGTCAGCTAACTGTTTTTCTGTTGGAACAAAAATGAGCTCAATGGTACCATTTGTAGCATGTTCTCTAATAAAATGATACCTCACATCATTGTGCTTTGTTCTAGAATGATTAACTGGATTAGCTACTACAGATATAGCACTAGTATTGTCGCACATGATAGGAATTTTGTGTAACACTAGGCCATAATCCATTAGCTGATTTCTAATCCAAAACACTTATGTGGCGCCCTCCAAACCCGGGTCAGAAGTTTGGGGTCCACAACACAAACACAATATATCAACCTGTATAAGAAATATTATTTATAATGACCCTGCTTCACAAAACCACGGATCGCAACAGGTTAAAGTTTGAAAACAAACCACAACCTTAGTTATTACATCGTACCAAATCCCAACTAATTTAACTTACATTTGATAATAAAATCATTCCTACAATCTGACTATCTCTTTACCGCATGAAACTTCTGCTAGCTCGATCCAACTCAACTGGAACCTTAGCCCGCACTTTGGACTGAGGGACTTCACTATCATCCATATTCTTTTCAACTGTAAAATATATAAAAGAATCGCAAGGGTGAGCTAACTAGCTCAGCAAGTCACGATAACGATAACTGAAGTTAAACAATGATCAAATGAGAGGATTCAAAGGAATCAAGTTTCTTTTTTTTTTTTACTAATCATTAGAATTGGATATTCGTTTTAAGTTTTAAAAACCAAGGTTAGGCTGCTGATCAGTCACGCACTAACCCCGAGCAAGCACACAGCACTACTCTAATTACTGGATCCAAGGCACACATTGGCCTAACTTGACCATTGGTATGGTCTGACCACGAATCTGGTCCATATATATCAAAACTATCCAATCCTAAAGCAGTTCAATATGATAACAATATGATTCAATAAAACAAGATCATAATCAATAATGATTAAACATTTGCATAAAAACGTAAGGAACTCATGGATATTACAAGGGTATATCAGGTTATGTATAAGAAACGATTTTTTCCGGTTTGTAAAATGATCAGGTATTTGATCAGTAATGATTTTTTTCAGGATATGGTTCTCTGAGGTTATAAAGAATGGTTGCAGTATAAAAGTTTCTGTGTTTTCAAATAATTTTGTTTCAGTGTTTGGTGTTTGGTAGTTATACCTTTGGGGAGTAGTATCATATTGGTGTGATTTGATATCTAATGATCAGCAAAGGATGGTTTACAAGGAATAAGGCTTATGGCTCAAGACCAACAAAAATCAGGGTTCAAGGTTTAATAGTTTAAAGCACTTGCAATATAAAACAGGAGTTATTTTGAATAATAGCGACATGTTATGAAACAGTTCGAAAACATTGGTAATATATATCTTAAGGCAAAGTTCAGAAATATATGCCTTATAAGGCTTTACAACTATTACTGATCAATTCTGGACCAACTCTGCCGCTTAGGCTTTTACGTCCAACCACTATGTCATTCTGGATTCGACCTCGACACCCAGGTCTTCCTGTTGAAACTCTACTGAGCTCGTCGACTGACCACTATATTATCTTTAGTCCATCGTCCATTTCAGGTTCCCGACTATAACCTACAGGGTCGAAATACCCCTACGTTAGACGTCTAGGTATGCTTGACATATCCTCAATACTAATTTTTATTCAACGATATTCAAACCCGAATCGTAATTATATGAATTATTATAATATAACAACACACCCAACAGTCAGGGTTCATATTCTCGAGAAATCGGTTTGGTGTTCGCTTTCCGAAATTACGTATACTTGTAATTTTACAAAATCAGGGTTATGTATTTTAGCAAATTATTTCATCACATCGTGCAATCGAGTTCCATATAAAACACATATATATCTATATAACCATACGACGTCCCGATAATCGTCAGATACGCTTCCGCATTTTCGTAGGTGAATTTTCCGGAAATCGGGCAGTGTCTCTTTTGTTTATCGGACTACCCGTCGAACAAAATATCGACGTCAAATCAATTCACAACAATTACAATGACAACCCAAATCACAAACCATATGCACGAATCCCAATCACCGATATTATTTAACTATTACTCTTATTCGCATTTTATATTTTTATTCATATTAGGACTCAGAATTGGATCATCACTGTCCACCGTCGACTCGCCGAGGCTCATCATCGACGGCGGTAAAATTCGGAGGTACCCGAATCGGAGTCGACGGCGGTAAAATTCGGAGGTACCCGAATCGGATTTCCAATCACGAATTTCACCGATTATTTTTAATACTTTCCCGCACGAAATTATTATTTATTTCACGAAATCAATCATTAAAAATTCCTGCAAAAAATTAGATAAAATAAATAAAATTCCAAAATGGACAGGGAAACACGCGCGTGACGCGCACAATATCACAACAACAAATCGGAAATGCAGGAACAGCCGGGAAACAACTCGGAGAAACAAGAAACCGCATACAGCACAACCACACCCACCATATTACACACTCATACACACTAACATATATACCCAGATATATGTATGCAATAGACAAAAATGAAACTGAAGAACAGGAATCGAACCAACCGGAGATAACAACGGTGGCCGGAAAAGCAGGAAGGAAGAAAGGATGGTGACTGCAGCGAAGCCGAGGAAGAAAGGAACAACAAAAGGGAAGAAAGAGAGATAACTGAGAGAGAGACGAGAGATGTTTTCGAGAGAGACAACAGAAGCCGAGTGAATCAAAGAGAAAGGGGGAAGCCCCCTGTTATTTTTTTTTTCCTCTCTTCTCTGAAATTGTAACACCTGGCAGCATATTAACTGAAAACCAGACACGTTGCATTTGGGATATATACGAAGATTTAAGGGCCCGATTTGCCCCGAAAGTCGAAATTAACTGACCGAGGTGGGAATAAAATAATCTCCAAAAATTACAAAAATAGTTTTAAAATATTACAAATATCCCCAAGTCAATAAAAACGTATATTTCGAAATTTTAAAATAATTTTTAAAATGCCCTTTATACCCGTTTTTAACAAATAAACGAAATAACGCGCGGGTAAAATTAATCCCGAAAATTTCCAAAATAATTTTAAAATTCTCGGAGTATTCTAAACTTAAATAAATATAAGTTTCATAATTTTTTTAAAGATTTCCTGAATTAAATATAGATTTTACAAATAAATACAATCAGAAAATCATACAGGGTTAAATAATTGATAAAATATTGATTTTTCAATTTTATAAAATCCCAAAAATAAATATTGTCATTATAAAAGCATAAAAACAATTTAAAAGATAGTTCCAGTATTTATGGAAATAAATTTGCAATAATCCACTTTTGAAAGTGAAAACAATTCAATACGATCCCATAATTAATCACGCGGACAACCCGGTACACTATAAATCACATATGGATAATAATCAAACAACACATAGCGGTCAAAACCAACACACATATTTTATTTAAAAATTCCCATGATAATCACATATTTAAATAACTCAAAAATACACGAGTCGTTATATCCTTTCCCCCTTAAAAGGATTCTGTCCTCAGAATCTGGTCTAACTAATTAAGTGAGGATATTTGTCAAGCATATCTGACTCAAATTTCTAAGCAGACCCTTCTATTCGAGGGTTCAAACGTAGTCACAATAGGTATGCACTCATTTCCAAGGACTTGCCTTTGACGATCAAGAATTTAGATTGATCACTATATGCAGAAGTTTGGACAAGAGCTCCATTGGCTCCTGATCAATTACTTAATTTAAACTCAATACTTATCACTTTAACATTGACAGGCAATACATTATATGTACTCATGGGTGTGACGGTCATATCATTTATGAACAACTTTATCTATATTTATCAATACCTCGAATGGTTTACTAATTTTAGGACTATCATGTCCCTTCTACTTAGACTCATCCAATTTCTTATAAGACGACACTTTTACTAACACTACTGGTCTTATTTCTATATTCATATTCTTCCTCAATATAATTTCGCCTTCTTTCTTTGTCTACCCCGAGCTGCTTCAATCAATATCATTACGCTCTTGGTGTGCTGATCTAACTTAAAATTTGACAACTTTCTTCCTCCTACTTTGTCTCAATAAGAATGGGGACCTACACTTACGTTCACATGAAGCTTAATAAAATAGCATTCTAAAGCTAACATCACTGATAAATGATCATTCCAGTGTCTCCTTAAAACTCAACCTCTCAACATATCTTACATTTCCTGAATTATTTTCGTACTTGGATTCTCCGCTTAAGGATAATAGGCGGTGCTCGTTTTCAACTTGGTTTCCAAGCATTTAAACATCTTTTACTCTTTTTCATCAGTTAAGGCTGAAAAGTAATTTCATATATTCACATATTATCACCTTCAGGTATTTGAACTTCAGATTTCACTCTTTCCAATTCGTTTATTAATTCCTTGGTAGTCTTAACTACACCCAATCCCTTCTTTCTGTATAAGGCATCTGTTATCATACGGCTTTGCTTAAGTAGTTGTTAATGGATTAATTCAGACTCTCTTATTCCTTGAGTAGCTGAGGATGTTATCAATAAATATAGTTTACTTACCCAAATACTCCTTATATACCACATTCCTTAATTTCTAATAGCCACTTGATACACTTGTCATTTCACATAATATCATCAAAGCTTGCTATGCTCTTAATTTAATTCAATCATAATCTCCGATATATTTTCAGGTCGGATCTTAAATTAATCCCCGAGATATAACACACTTATAGGTAATCAATTCTTTATAAAGTCTCACTTCTCCATATTTATTGTTTTGTTAAACTCCCGATAACCAGTACATACTCTTATAATTTCATTCTTTTTCTCCATGAACATCACTGGTACCTTTCACGATTCACTTCTTGTAAAACCATTCCCTGGGTCTGCCTTATCCATTAGGCCTCCAATACTTCGCTTTAATTCTTTGGCCTGTCCAACACCTCCTGATCTATCTTGAAATTTCCTTCTTATACTTGGTTATCACTATTTTTATTTAAATTTCCATATATCTTGTCGTCTTTTCAATAATTAAATACTTAATATTGTGAATTCCATGTGGAATCTTATTTCTTAATTCTTCTATTTGTAGCATCCAAGTGCTGGAAGAAAATCTAGAGATATCGTGTTCGTCCTCCTGGGCGCATAAATTTCCTTTTTCTAACATCGTGATCCATTATCTTCTCTTGACATTTTATCTTTCCCTTCACAACTTCAACTGAAAGGTCACACTATCCATCTCTCTTCCTTTTGGATTATGAATTTTAGCTTCCAATTCCAACTTCGAGAATTCTATAGTTAATCCTTCTGATGTAGTCTTTATGTTCGTTTTCTCCTTTTTGTTTATCGCTTGCCACTACATTTGTTTTTTTTTCTCGGGAATACTACTTTAAACTCTTATGGTCCGTATAAATCTTACACCTTTCTACTTACATATCATGTTTCTCAATCATTCAAAGCAAATATGATTACTGCTAGTCCTGATGGTGAGTAAGATACTTCTGCTCATAAGGTTTCGGTTGTCTGGGTGCATATACAATAACGTTATTGTGCTGCATCAACACACATCCTATTCCCTTATGAGAAGCATCACTATAAACTACCAAACCTCCTTGATACTTTTAAATTAATAAAATAGGTGCTAAAACCATTCTTTCATTTAACTCCGCAAAACTTTCCCTTCATCCTTCTCCATTTCACAAAACTTCTTGCTTTTCCTGGTTAGCTTCGTTCAAGATATTGCAACTTTCAAGAAATCTTGCACAAATTTCCGATAGTAACCGGCCCATGATAGAACTTCTTACTTTTGTTGGTGTTTCTGGTCTCTTTTCATTCATAGTAATTTTAACTTCTGTTAAATCTCTTTTGATCTTCTCAACATCGACTATTTATGCTAAGAACTATATTTCATACAACTTTTTCCTTCTCCAACTTCCCAGTCATCATTAAGTGTTTTGCATGATACTCCGTTGACTTTAAGTATCACAACTATAGCTTACCCGGATATTCCTTAAAGGTTCCGTCCATCCAGTTCAAATATTACTGGTATATTGGTTAATCCAATTGACGATACGAGAACAGTACTTAGTTCTGAAAATTATCTTTGATATGTCCATAGGTTTAATCTTCAGTTGATGACATACCAAGTCTTAAATCAATCTCATAAAAGTACTTTGCTTCTTTCGTTTGATCAAACAAATCATTGGGTCGAGGTAACAGGTACTTGCTTTTGATAGTAGACTTGTTGAGCTCTCGCTAGTCGACGCATAATCACATACTTCCATTTTTTTTATTAACATTTAATATCGGTGCACCTTATGGGGTACACTAGGTCTAATCGCTTCTTCTTCTAGCATTTCTTGCATTTACATTGCTAACTCCTTTATTTTAACTGGCGTCATTCTGTGCGGGGCCTTGGACACTGGCTTCATTTCAGGTGCTAAGTCAGTCACAAACCCAAATTTTTATATCCGAAGGAAATATTGATAATTCATCCAAAACATATCTTAAAACTCCTTAATTACTATAAAATCTTCATACTTTGTTTGCTTCCGACTTTTATGTATTCCATAATCACCATAATGCTCATATCTTGATCACCGTAATCATTATTAACAAATTCTTTTCCTTCTTTCATCTTCTGAACCTCATCACCTTCTCATTTGGCGTCCTCAGAATTATATTTTCATCGCGACGGTCTGTCTGGACATCACACTTTAACAGTTAATCCATTCCTTAGAATAATATCAAATCCTCTTATCTTTCATGATATCAATTCTTCACAACTTATTGCCAGGATTCTCAATTTCACCATTGGTACTCCATGATTCAACACTTTCACATTCTTAACTTGTTAATCATTTGATCCTAATCTTATCAACAAAACCTTGAGAGATAAACAATTAAGTTTCTCTCACATCTTTTAATGCTTTAACGCATAAGGTATTCACCTTGATTATCCATATCATCACTTCTGTATTCTGTACAACATATTTCACCGGAAAATCGCGTATTCTCGTTCTTGAAAACATATTCCTTATTGGAGTAGATTCCCTTGACTCTTAGTGCATCTCTGACTGGGCTAGTGATGTGCAATTTTCGTCATATGCCTTTGTTTGCTTTCCATGCGTGAGAAGTAGATGGAACTTTGGCCGCTTGGTCCATAATTCGTTGATTTCTGTTTGAAAACCTCTTGCATAGAACGACAGTACAATGAAACGACTAGAAGAATTCAAAGTCGAACAAAATTAGAGTTGAAAAGAAAGAAGAAATAAGGATTTGAATATAAATGAGACAACCATATTGGTACTTTAGATGGCCAGTCTTTCATACCATATGGCATATAGCACATGATTAGGTGGCGTCCCATCCGACTCTTTATCATTCTGACAAAGTGTCTCACCATAACACTATCTGTCCCAATCAGAAAGCAAAATTTGAGGGAAGCCAATAAATTTGAAAGGAATGGAATATCTTTCTTTTTGATACCATCATAAAGAATTAAGAAAAGAAGTTTATACATTTTTAGGAATTAAAAAGGAATATACGCTGTAATGTTGAGGATGAGAATAATACCGTTGGTCACAATCCACATTTCACTTGTATTCATCTTTCGAGTTTGATCGATCATATCCCAACTGTGTCGTATAACAATTTTAGAAGTATACTAAAATGCCTTCGCAACTAAGCATTATGGTAGATTCTTACTTGTTAAGTCTTGCGTTTGTAACGTCACACCTACACGTATAATACTTTAACAATTTGATCATAATGGCGTTCTCATCAGATAACCTTGAGTTTCCTCTTTTTAATTTGGAATAACCATGAATCATTCAACATAGCGATCTTTTTATTAGTAATATTCTTCTTTTAGAAAAGTCTGGAAATCTTCCCAATCCTCTTCGGTCATGCTCAGGCTTCCGTTAAATCAATGAATTCTTCGAACTCTGATAATCCCAGTAATTGGATGAATAGTTACTCCGTACGCTGGTTCTGTTGTTAATCTTATCAGATAATACTTGCACCTTGCTGTTAGAAATAATTAACTTCTTCATAATCACAGATTATCTCGTTCTCCGAATTAATAATACTGAGTCTGAAATAGCATCCTTCTAGGTAATCCGGGTCTTTTAACAAACAAGAAACTCAAGTAGTAACTTGACAACCAAGGTTTAAAACTTATTTTATTCAAAAAGACTTTTAGAAATTTTGTAAGGAAAAAAAATCTTTTTCGAAAACTTGTTAAAAATTTTGAAAATCACAAATCTGGTTGCCCTTACTATATGAGTTGGTTGTTGTCCTTCCGACCTATAACAAGGTACCAATTTAAAGAAACAATCACATAAAGGTCCGTTCACTTCGATCTAACTTTTCTCCTTTATCGAGTCCACTTACCTTCCTTAATCGACGAAACTTCAATTATTGTCGTACATTATCTTATTCGTAGCTTCACATCAAGGCTCCCATACATTATCGTTATAGTAGTTAAGTAGAACAGGCTATCCAATAGTCAACAAGTCTATTTCATAGAACAAAGTTTGTCCATATCACATCACATCACTACTTTACATATCGCATTTATCATAGCACCATCATTTAATTCCACCAAGGATTTCAGATTTATACCTTTCTCTCTAACTCTTTTCAAAATTCACCTGGTTCATCCCATACTTATTCACAGGTCGCTTAGTCACTAAGGGCTTCTTTTAATCCAACAACAACTATCCTCTGACACTTAAATCTCCTCTCTAAACTTCGTCTCTCCTCTATTTATAACTCAAACGCTCACCATTTACTTTAGCTCTCGAATCCATCCTCGTAGGTACAATCGCTTCATAGGACAAGTTTTAAAATGGGGGTATAGAACAGGATGTAGGGTAAACTAAAGAGATACACTCACAGTCGAATGTCCAGGGAAACAAGAATAATCAGATGGAGGTTCTTGAATAGGTAATCTCACATCAAGAGGTGGAAAAGTAGCGTAGAATAGCTTGAAGAAGTGCAACCGTTATAACAGAAGGTAATGCCATTAATAATAGTGGAGGAACAAGGTGCAAATCAAATCTGAGAGAAAATGACGATCCTCGAACGGAAAGCTCCAAATGATCGAATGACATTAGGAAATCAGGATCTGCCATTGCCGTTGTCTGGAAATCACGTCGCAAGCTGAGAATCCCGAATCGCAACACGAACCATGTCGGAGACCTACTATACCATCGCACTCAATCTCACAACGTCTTATCTTTCTACTTCCTATTCCTAATCCTAACCCTCTACCCAATCCCGACAATCTAGGCTTATTTCAGTGACTTATAACCTGTAGCTCTGATACCAACCTGTGGCGCCCTCCAAACCCGGGTCAGAAGTTTGGGGTCCACAACACAAATACAATATATCTACCTGTATAAGAAATATTATTTATAATGACCCTGCTTCACAAAACCACGGATCGCAACAGGTTAAAGTTTGAAAATAAGCCACAATCTTAGTTATTATATCGTACCAAATCCCAACTAATTTAACTTACATTTGATAATAAAATCATTCCTACAATCTGACTATCTCTTTACCACATGAAACTTCTGCTAGCTCGATCCAACTCAACTGGAACCTTAGCCCGCACTTTGGACTGAGGGACTTCACTATCATCCATATTCTTTTCAACTGTAAAATATATAAAAGAATCGCAAGGGTGAGCTAACTAGCTCAGCAAGTCACGATAACGATAACTGAAGTTAAACAATGATCAAATGAGAGGATTCAAAGGAATCAAGTTTCTTTTTTTTTTACTAATCATTAGAATTGGATATTCGTTTTAAGTTTTAAAAACCAAGGTTAGGCTGCTGATCAGTCACGCACTAACCCCGAGCAAGCACACAGCACTGCTCTAATTACTGGACCCAAGGCACACATTGGCCTAACTTGACCATTGGTATGGTCTGACCACGAATCTGGTCCACATATATCAAAACTATCCAATCCTAAAGCAGTTCAATATGATAACAATATGATTCAATAAAATAAGATCATAGTCAATAATGATTAAACATTTGCATAAAAACGTAAGGAACTCATGGATATCACAAGGGTATATCAAGTTATGTATAAGAAACGATTTTTTTCCGATTTGTAAAATGATCAGGTATTTGATCAGTAATGATTTTTTTCAGGATATGGTTCTCTGAGGTTATAAAGAATGGTTGCAGTATAAAAGTTTCTGTGTTTTCAAACAATTTTGTTTCAGTGTTTGGTGTTTGGTAGTTATACCTTTGGGGAGTAGTATCATATTGGTGTGATATGATATCTGATGATCAGCAAAGGATGGTTTACAAGGAATAAGGCTTATGGTTCAAGACCAAGAAAAATCAGGGTTCAAGGTTTAATAGTTTAAAGCACTTGCAATATAAAACATGAGTTATTTTGAATAATAGCGACATGTTATGAAACAGTTCGAAAACATTGGTAATATATATCTTAAGGCAAAGTTCAGAAATACTTGCCTTATAAGGCTTTACAACTATTACTGATCAATTCTGGACTAACTCTGCCGCTTAGGCTTTTACGTCCAACCACTATGTCATTCTGGATTCGACCTCGACACCCAGGTCTTCCTGTTGAAACTCTACTGAGCTCGTCGACTGACCAATATGTTATCTTTAGTCCATCGTCCATTTCAGGTTCCCGACTATAACCTACAGGGTCGAAATACCCTACGTTAGACGTCTAGGTATGCTTGACATATCCTCAATACTAATTTTTATTCAACGATATTCAAACCCGACTCGTAATTATATGGATTATTATAATATAACAACACACCCAACAGTCAGGGTTCATATTCTCGAGAAATCGGTTTGGTGTTCGCTTTCCGAAATTACGTATACTTGTAATTTTACAAAATCAGGGTTATGTATTTTAGCAAATTATTTCATCACATCGTGCAATCGAGGTCCATATAAAACACATATATATCTATATAACCATTCGACGTCCCGATAATTGTCAGATACGCTTCCGTATTTTCGTAGGTGAATTTTCCGGAAATCGGGCAGCGTCTCTTTTGTTTATCGGACTACCCGTCGAACACAATATCAACGTCAAATCAATTCACAACAATTACAATGACAACCCAAATCACAAACCAAATGCACGAATCCCAATCACCGATATTATTAAACTATTACTCTTATTCGCATTTTATATTTTTATTCATATTAGGACTCTAAATTGGATCATCACTGTCCACCGTCGACTCGCCGAGGCTCATCGTCGACGGCGGTAAAATTCGGAGGTACCCGAATCGGGTTTCCAATCACGAATTTCACCGATTATTTTTAATACTTTCCCGCACGAAATTATTATTTATTTCACGAAATCAATCATTACAAATTCCTGCAGAAAATTAGATAAAATAATTAAAATTCCAAAATGGACAGGGAAACACGCGCGTTACGCGCACAACATCACAACAATAAATTGGAAACGCAGGAACAGCCGGGAAACAACCCAGAGAAACAAGAAACCGCATACAGTACAACCACACCCACCATATTACACACTCACACACACTAACATATATACCCAGATATATGTATGCAATAGACAAAAACGAAACTGAAGAACAGGAATCGAACCAATCGGAGATAACAACGGTGGCCGGAAAAGCAGGAAGGAAGAAAGGACGGTGACTGCAGCGAAGCCGAAAAAGAAAGGAACAACAAAAGCGAAGAAAGAGAGATAACTGAGAGAGAGACGAGAGATGTTTTCGAGAGATACAACAGAAGCCGAATGAATCAAAGAGAAAGGGGGAAGCCCCCTGTTATTTATTTATTTATTTATTTTTTCCTCTCTTCTCTGAAATTGTAACACCTGGCAACATATTAACTGAAAACCAGACACGTTGCATTTGGGATATATACGAAGATTTAAGGGCCCGATTTGCCCCGAAAGTCGAAATTAACTGACTGAGGTGGGAATAAAATAATCTCCAAAAATTACAAAAATAGTTTTAAAATATTACAAATATCCCCAAGTCAATAAAAATGTAAATTTTGAAATTTTAAAATAATTTTTAAAATGCCCTTTATACCCATTTTTATCAAATAAACGAAATAACGCGCGGGTAAAATTAATCCCGAAAATTTCCAAAATAATTTTAAAATTCTCGGAGTATTCTAAACTTAAATAAATATAAGTTTCATAATTTTTTTAAAGATATCCTGAATGAAATATAGATTTTACAAATAAATACAATCAGAAAATCATACAGGGTTAAATAATTGATAAAATATTGATTTTTCAATTTTATAAAATCCCAAAAATAAATATTGTCATTATAAAAGCATAAAAACAATTTTAAAGATAGTTCCAGTATTTATGCAAATAAATTTGCAATAATCCACTTTTGAAAGTGAAAACAATTCAATACGATCCCATAATTAATCACGCGGACAACCCGGTACACTATAAATCACATATGGATAATAATCAAACAACACATAGTGGTCAAAACTAACACACATATTTTATTTAAAAATTCCCATAATAATCACATATTTAAATAACTCAAAAATACACGTGTCGTTATAACTTAAGCACAACAACTTCCTGCAACTATGTATTTAGCCTCAACTGTAGAAGTTGACACAGTTTGTTGTTTCTTGCTATTCCAGGATACAAGTCTTTGTCCAAGAAATTGACAGCTTCCACTAGTACTCTTTCTGTCAACCCTGCATCCAGCAAAATCTGCATCTTTATAACCAATAGCTTCAAAACCAGTTCTCTTAGGATACCACAATCCCAAGTTTGGAGTTCCCTTCAAATATCTGAAAATCCTCTTTAAAGCCACCAAATGTGATTCTTTTGGATTGGCTTGCAATCTTGCACATAGACATGTAGCAAACATGATGTCTGGCCTACTTGCAGTTAAGTAAAACAATGATCCAATCATCCCTTTATAGCTTGAAATATCTATACTCTTGCCCTTTTTATCTTCATTCAGCTTTGTTGCAGTAGACATAGGTGTAGATGCAGGTGAACAATCAACCATACCAAACTTTTTCAATAAATCTTTGACATATTTAGTTTGGCTGATGAAGATCCCATCACTTCTTTGACCGACTTGAAGTCCAAGAAAGTAACTCAGTTCCTCCATCATACTCATTTCATATTCACTTTGCATAAGCTTGGAGAATCTTTGGCAAAACTTCAAAGCTTCTCATTTGTAGAATCGAAGATGATATCATCCACATAGATCTGAACTAGGATCATATTATCACCATGTGTCTTGTGGAAGAGAGTCTTGTCTATAGTACCTTTAGTGAAACCATGTTTGAGTAGGAATTCTGACAGTATATCATACCAAGCTTTAGGTGCCCGTTTTAGTCCATATAGAGCCTTGAGTAATTTATACACAAAATTTGGAAATTCTGGATCTTCAAAGCCAGGTGGCTGTTTCACATAAACTTCTTCTTCTAGCTCACCATTCAGGAATGCACTCTTGACATCCATTTGATACACTTTAAAGTTTGAATATGCAAAAAATGCGAGAAAAATCCTTATTGCTTCAAGTCTTGCAACTGGAGCAAAAGTTTTATCATAATCAATTCCTTATTCTTGTGAATAGCCTTTTGCAACCAACCTTGCTTTATTTCTGGTGACTATACCATTTTCATCCATCTTGTTCCTGAACACCCATTTTGTTCCAATAATACTCTTATTCTTTGGTGCATGAACTAACTCCCAAACTTTGTTTCTTTCAAACTGATTCAGCTCTTCCTGCATGGAAGATATCCAATCAGGATCCAGTAGAGCTTCATCAATATTCTTAGGCTCTACTTGAGATAGAAAATATGCATGTAGACACTCATTAGCAGTTGCACTTCTAGTTCTCACACCAGCTGTAGGATCACCAATAATTGCTTCTCTAGTGTGACTTCTATCCCACTTCCTTGTATGAGTTTGTTGACTTGTGCCTTCATCATTCTCTTCATTGTTGGTATGACTGCTATATCTTTCTTCTCTTTCTCCCCCTGAGTTTATGCTATTAAATTCAGGTGTTTGAGATGAGCTTCCATTCCCATGACTTTCTTGTTCAGTAATATCTTCATTCAATATCTGTTGTGCATTGACTTCATCTTCACCATCAGAATCACTATCAATGTTGATGTTTTCAAATATAAGGGCTTTAGCTTCATTATCATCAAGGCATTCCAAGCCTGGACACTTGTCATCATCAAAAGTTACATTTGTACTTTCCATAATCTTCTTTTGATCTATCACATAGACCTTTAGGCAGTTCTCTCCAATGAATATCCCAGAAAAATTGCTTCAAAGACTTTTGAGTCAAATTTTCCCACATATTCAGTATTGTCTTTCAAAATGTAACACTTGCTTCCAAACACATGAAGATGCTTTACAGTAGGCTTTCTTTTAGACATGATTGAGTAAGGTGATTTTCCATGTGCCTTCTTAATGAGATATTTGTTCTGAGTGTAGCATGGAGTGTTAACAGCCTCTTCCCAGAAACTTGTTGGCAACTTGGCATCTTGCAGCATTATTCTAGCAGCTTCAACTAATGCTTTATTCTTTCTTTCAACTACTCCATTTTGTTGAGGTGTTCTAGAATATGAGAATTCTTGAACAATGCCTTTACTTTTGCAGAATTCAGTCAATGTTGCATTTATGAATTCTGTTCCATTATCACTTCTCAATATTTTTACACAATTGTGATCTTTAGCCTGTTTTTCTATCTTCTTGATGTGCTCAATTATGATGTGTGGAGTTTCATCTTTAGAGTGCATAAACTCTACCCAAGTGTATCTTGAGAAATCATCCACCATCACAAGTGCATATTTGTTTCTTGAAATTGATATGACATTTACTGGCCCAAACAAGTCCATGTGAATAAGTTGCAATGGTGCACTTATAGAAGTCACAATTTTTGACTTGTGACTTGATCTTTTCATTTTTCCTTTCTGACAAGCTTCACAAACTTCAACCTAAGAAAACTCCAGTTTAGGCATGTCTCTTACTAACTCCTTTTTGACCAAGGTGTTAATTGCCTTAAAATTCAAGTGAGACAGCTTCTTATGCCATAGCTTGCTTTGTTCTTCTGATGCCTTAATGTAAAAGCAACAAATTCCATCCTTATTTGTTGAGTCCAAGTCTACAACAAATAAGCTCCCTTTCCTTGCTCCTTTCAGAGCAACTTCACCAGTTTTCTTGTTGATAAAAGTGGATTATTCTTTGTTGAATAAAACTTCAAAACCTTTGTTTGCAAACTAGCTGACACTGAGAAGATTCACTTCAAGACCAGCTACAAGTGCTACATCATCAATGACAACATTTTCAGAAACAATCTTTCCAAATCCCATTGTGAATCCTTTGCTGTTGTCTCCAAAGGTCACCAAGGGGCCAGCTTTCTCCTCAAACTGTGATAGCAGGGCCTTATCACCTGTCATATATCTGGAACACCCACTGTCAATGATCCATATGACTTTCTTCACTTTGCCCTGCAAACAATGAGTTTTAAGTGTGTTTAGCAACCCAAGCAGTGTTGGGTACCTTCTTCTTGCTAACTGATTTAGTAGAAGTAGAATGAGTTGTTTCAGATAAAATAGAATTCAATGATTGTTGTGCATTTTCCATATCTGATGTAGACCCAATTTTTTTTTAATATCTACTCTCGGTTTATGGCAACTCTTCATCACTTTCAAGTTGCAAGGGATACAGTCAAACATGTCACAAAATGAGTAGGGATCATTTGCATCTGCTTCATTGTACTTGCATCCTCCTTCAGCAGGCTTGCTAACAACCTTTTTACAAATGTGAGTTAGATGATTTACAGAGCCATATTTTTCACACTTCTTTCTTGGAGCATCTGCAACATAAGCAAAATTGTTGCTTTTGTTTATCCCATTTTCCTATTTCTATTTTTCTTCTTCTTTCTTGCATCTTCAGTCTTGGTCTCTTTGACAGGTGTCTTGGAACTTTGATTGTCCATGAGCTTCTCTTCAGCTTTGGAGGATGGAGTTGTTTCTGCATTTTTCTTCTCTTTATCTTCATCAGCAATTTCTTGCTTGATAATCAACTCTTCTTCACTGAAATTAACTTCACATGCCTTGAACATAGGTGAGGCAACCTTTTTCAGCATTTTTGGAACATTTTCATTTTCTGTTGCTTTTCCCTTGTCACCTATGTCTTTATTTTTGTTGTTCAAGGCATCATAGTCAAGACCAATAACAATATTTGCACATGGCTTATTTTTCTCATGATACTGTCCAATTAACTCAGATGCATTCTTGAAAGATTTCAACTTAACTTCATTCTTTTCCAGCTTCTCCCTTAGCACTGCTTCAATTTCACTTGCACATTTGAGCTTGTTCTTCAGATATGCATTTTCTTGTCATACATGTAACACCCCCAAATCCGGGGTCAGGGATTCGGGTTGTCACGAGTTCCATTTCCCTTAATAACACTTAATCTTAATAAACAACCAACTACTGTGTACTGTGACCCCACAATATACACACACACCACAAGTTATAGTCTCAGAGATGAATACCAAGAATAACATAAGTCATTTTATTCCATAATTATAAGTCATTACACCTCAAAAGGGTTTCTGAATAAATTTATATATTCTTTGCCATTATTATAATTCATAAATATACATAAGTCTGGTACATCAAAAGTTGAAAGCTGTTGGTGAAACTACGTAGCTGTATGAACAGTTACGTGATAACTCAACACGATAACAACACTAAAACATGACAGGTTAATAATACTACGTCTACACAAAAAATCAGGAAGAAAGAAGACAAGGCAAATACAAAGAATCAGAACATTAGAAGAAAGCCTGAAGTCTGACTACAGGTCACTGAAAGAAGTTCATTAATATGATCTTGCCTTAGTGAAGAACAAAGGTTAAAGACTTTCAGGGTTTCAGAAATGTTGAAGATTCAGTATACAAGTGCTACCGGAATATTTCAGTGTATTGGCATTGATTGAAGATAGACAGTGTTCAAAGCATAGAAATCTGAAGAATTGAAGACAGGGTATAGACAGAGGTTAATGAAGACGTTGTCTAAAGTACCAGAAAGGATTCCAGTGAAAGTACAGTTGTTTATTGACAGTCAGTGTCTGAAGCAATAAAGTTGAGGCAAGATTAACAATGTAATCAAGGCTATAATACGAAGACCTGAATCGGGATTAGTCGTCTGTGAACCAGACCAGTTGCACTAGGCGTCAACAGCTCGTGAAAGGAATCTGGGTATTATTTATAAAAGAATTGTTAAGTTGAGAAACGTACTTGGATTGAATGTTTATCTATTAAAGTACGAGAAGAGGTGCGCCGGGTATACAGCTAAACAGCTCAGGGGACTGGCGAAGTTCAAAGTTTAATTAGTAAATTAAATAAATTTATTTAAAGGACTTTAATTTAATTTATTTAATAAACTTAAATTGATTTATCTTATAAAATTTAAATAAGTTTATTTTATAAATCTCAATTAGTTTATTTATATAAGTTATATTTAAGTTAATTTTATAAATTAATTTATTTACAATTTAAACTTAAATAGAAAAACAAAAAAAGAAAAGAAACAAAGAGAAAACAAAAAAAGGAAAAGAAAAATAAAAGAAAACAAAAAAAGGGAAAAAGGAAAAAGAAAAAAAGAAATAAAAAATACAAACCAAAAACGTGTACAAACGTTTGTTTGGTTTTTGTTTATAAAAGTAAACTTAGTACATGTATGTGTACTAGATCAAAAGGAGTCGCCAGAGAGTCCCTGTTGCCACAGAGTATTTTAGTTGTAAAATAAACTAAGGCAAATTACTACTCCTCCCTCATGTGCCTTCCTGTCGCCACAGAAAAGGTTATCGCCATATAGTTCACTCATCCTCAGCCACACAATTTTATTGTGTATAAAGTCTACACTTTGCAGCAGAAGATAGCGAGCCATTCATTTTTGGATCAATTTTCTGTTCATCTTCTCTCCCAAAAGAGAAGTGAAAATGGCAGCATTGATTTACAGAGAAGCTCAAGCTTTTTGTTTATTCGTTTAACTTCTCACTGGAGTAATGTTATAATGTCCGATTTCACTCTTGTATATTCATAGGGGCATTATAATCGTTACCCGGAAATTAAATTCTAGTATAAATAAAAGCTAGATTATTGTATAGGATTTGATTTGTAAATCTTTGTAGAAGCTAGAAAATTTATTGTTCTTAGATTGTAGCTGGTTAATTTATTTACCGGAGTGTAGCAACACCCCTCGAGGATTTATATATGAATATATATTTCCCCTAATATCTTGTGTTCCTTGTTTTTATCATTCCAAACACTATTCCTCTCAATAACACGAAACCACAAACCAAGCACTAAATATTTTAACCGCTAAAGATTCGAAAGAATTTTTAATTTAGTGATTATCGTATTCAACCCCCCTTCTACGATAATTCGGGACCTAACAATTGGTATCAGAGCCGACTGATTGATACACAAATCAGGATCCTTAAAAATAATTTATTTTATTAATTTTTCATTTACATAAATTTATTTGGTAAATCTGATTTAGAAAATTTATTTTATAAATTTAATTTAAATAAGTTTACTATAAACTTAATTTAAATAAATTTATTTTATAAATTTAAGTAAATTAATTTACTACTTAAATTTTAGTAAATAAAGGTTTTTAATTTAAATTTATTTTTATTATTCGGTTTATTGGCTGCCTGTTTGAAGGATGCCAGTCTGTTGTTCTCTTGTGTGTTTACTTCAAAAACAGCAGGCAACAATAGGAATTATTAGCTGCCATTGTGAAGTAAAAGAGTTGGCTAACAGATGGAAATAACATGCGCGGTTATAGGTTATGCGCGGAAACTCAAAACCACACACGCGGCAGCAAATTGCCAGTCACGCGCGGTGAAACAACAGGAAAACAATTTACCAATTTGATGTACACGCGCGAGAAGAGTGAGTGGCCAGTTATGGAGTCACTTGGCTGTACATTGGCTGCGTAAAAACCATTTACATGAATCTAGGTTGCAGCTCAATTCATGGTCGCCATACAGAATTTTTATTTACCATGTACCATCAGCTAACCTGATCGCCACAGCTGATTGTCTGCGGACTTAATCGCCATAGGGAAAAGAAGCCTATCCTTTCTGATCGCCACACATTCGTCGCCACAGAATTTTGAGGATAATTCTAAAGTCAAAAACTCTGTGGCGATCTGTACTTAGCTATAGAAGATTGGGTCGACTTAAACATTTTTTAACCCCATTAATTATTATTTGTGATTTATTTATTTTTC
This sequence comes from Apium graveolens, assembly GCF_009905375.1. Classification (NCBI taxonomy): domain Eukaryota; kingdom Viridiplantae; phylum Streptophyta; class Magnoliopsida; order Apiales; family Apiaceae; genus Apium; species Apium graveolens. Next base: position 81,863,465 of record NC_133655.1, read on the forward strand.
CATAAAAATTTAAAATTCATAAATTTAAATTTTTCTTAGATAATAATTTACGTTTTATTTAATTTTAAGAAAATTCGAAATTCTTGAAAATTAGATTTTACGTAAATATTTATTTTTGATTAATTTATTTTCTAAGAAAATTAAAAATATTGGAAATTTAAATTTCTCTTAAATATTATATTAAGGGTACACAAGGATCGGTAGACTCGGGATTCCTCCGGGCTTTTAAAGTGAATTTTAATCTTTTGAAGAAAACGAAGACCATGTGTTATTCAGACGGAAAATTCCCGAACATGGAAATTATAGATAATGGTTTTCTTACTCTGATGGAACTGATTTCAAGACCTACAGACGAAAATTGTGGATCTTCCTCAAAGGCTTACTCCATGATACCACTGGGTTTTCAGACGCAGGAAATGAATGAAATTTTTACGGGTACAGTTTTTCTCAGAGATTTTAAGACAACTCTATGATTCCGGATTATACAGTCACACAGTAGTTTGTACCAATGCTATATTTATCCGGGAATCAATGAGATCATACATGCAGGAATTGTGGAGGTCGGAGAGAATAGTGGGAACAAACAAATATCTTAGTTACATACAGTATAGTTGGAACCTCAGGACAAAATGTAAGAGTTACTGATAACTGAATCAGAAGAAGCTCAGGTAGAAGTACTTGAGGGACTGAATGTCAGGGCAGTGTTTCACTTGTCAGGGAAGTTTAGTCGCATCAGATTCACAAGGAGTGCATAAGCTATATCCAAGGATCAAGCCTATCTATTCCAAAGCAGAGATTCTTACAGATTCAGTTCACGGGGTGATTACAAGACTGAGGACGGGACATAAATAAGATTTGATAGCTACAGGTTTGACAAGCAATATGTGTCAAGTAACTATCAGGGGTTTTGCTACAACAGAACAAGAAGCTTGACAAACAAGGATGAGTAGGGATTCAGTTGAAGAGTTAAGACAAAGGTGGAATATTTTCTTATGGAAGCAGCCAGTCAAAACTTATAGTGCACGGGAAAGAGTTGGGATGGATCAGATGATGAGAATCATGAATATCTTGCTTTCATAGCAATCTCTGAAGATGGTCCAACTCACATATCTCAGGTTTCAAAATTCTTGAACCACTGTAATATTTTGTTCTTAATATTCAATGCATGATAAGATCATAGTGTTTAAATGTTTAACACTGACACAAGCATGATAGCATCACACATAGATAATGCTGAACTAGTTCACTAGATTATTCTCTGGTAACTAGGATTGATCTTTAATATGTGTTTGAATACTTGTTGAACATGATTATTTGCTTTAGTGAGATAGATGTTTTCCAGCATATAAGACCTTTGTTTTTGCTTATTCTCTGTATCCTATTATAATATGATTTACTCATTTATTCTGAATTGTTTGTTAAGATGTGTTAGTTTATAATTGGATTGAGATAGCTAGATGAGATACATCAACAGGATTGCACTAGATAGAATTAATGATTTATTTGTTAATTTTGTTTGTTCTATATCATGCCTGTCTTGCTTAATTCTTATGTGTAATGTTTTTGAATGAATGCCTTGTATTCTTAATACAATGTTTTCTTATTCTTTATGCCATGAATGCATCTCTTAGTACTTGCATTAATTATAGAAAAAGCATGTTTAGGATTTCAATAGGGCAAAGACTGCTAGTCCTCCTTATGTAAGGTTGGAACCATTTTCCCCTAGCCTAGAGACAAATCTGTCAAGGGTATTTAAATGGAGAAGATGGTCAGTAAAAGATAAGAATTAGCATGATAAGGTAGCAGCTGTTGGTATCTCTGTTTATAGTAAAATCTCTAATCCAATAGGACCCAAACTGATTAGTTGGGTACCAAAAACTGTTAATTCATTTGTGAGTGCAGGACATAACATGTTAATTGATTCATATGTATTCTTGATAATTCATACTCAAGGCATATTATCAAAGAAAGAGCCTCACAATCAAATGTGATTGACAAAAGCTATTCCGTCAATAATCTTTGGAGATGACAGCAAAAGTTTTCATTACGGGACAAGCTATACAGAAGAAGGGATGTCATCATGAATTGAACAATTGGTATCACTGATAACAACTAATCATTGGAGTCATTGATAACACTTGAAGCAACTTCCTTGCTGGAGAATCAAGGCACAAATCCTCTTATCAGAAAGTTCTGCATCAAAGGACAAAATGTCAATTCAATGAAGGATTAGTGTCTCATCTGAAGTAGGAAGATTGAGAAGCTTGCTCTTCTTAGAGTAAGGAAAGGATATGCTCATGGCTAGACTGGAATCTCAGTAAAGGTGAAGTCAATGGTTTCTACTATAAAGCTTCATCTAACAGAAGTTTAGCTATGGCATTGGAAGCTCTCACCCTTGAACATCAACTCAAGGAACTCTTTTGTGAAAAGGGGTTAGTGAGAGGACTGCCTCATCTTGAATTCAGAAGATGGTAAATGTGAGGCATGTCAGAAAGAAAAGTCAAAAAACAACTTCACATCAAAGTAAAGATATACCATTGTGATGGTGGTTGACTACTCTTATGAAATAAAGTTGTTGTTCGTGCATTCTCAAGACAAAATATCACAGATGGTGATCGATTATATCAAAAGGTCAAGCTGGAAGCAACTGTAAAAGAAATGATCTTGTGGTTAGATAATGGGACTGAATTCAAGAAGCAGTTCTGTTTAATATCTGAAACATCAAGAATATTTTGAGACATATTCAGCACTAGGAACTCCGTGTCATAATGGAGTGGTACAAAGGAAGAACTGAAACTTGATTAAAGCTACACGGGAAATATCAAGCTAATCAAGACTTTCTAAATACGAAAGGGCTGGAGCAGTCAAAACAGTTTGCAACAAGTAAGATCAAACCTTGATCTGGATGTATACATGAAGACCACTAATGAGTTAATGGCCAACAGAAGCAAGCACTGGATAACTTGAAAGTGTTTGAGAGAATGTTCTACAGAAGCAAACAATGAAATGTTTTTAGTTGTTTGAAGATCTTGGCATCTGCAGCTAAGACTAGTTAGGATATTTTTCATGGCTACTCAATGGAGTATACAACCTATAGGGCATTTGTAGTTGATCAACAGAAGATGATTGAAAGTCTAAATGCATAGTTCAACAACTCCATGCTCCAAATTGTTAAAGGAGAAATTGATGGTATTGATGATTCATATCCAAGCAGTGGAATGGAAATGTATAATACAACTCATTATTTCAATGAAGCCAGTCAGCAAGGGTAAGGATTTTCAGGAAATCCCAGCAACAGCTTAGGGGGAGAAATAAAAGGATCAACTAGTCAGACACAACACAACATTGAAAATTCAGAGGACACAACAAGAACATATCTGCTGAGATAAAGGGTTTGATGTCAAGTCTATTGCCAGAGTCTAGTTCTTAAGTGATCCAGATGGTGGAGTAATGATTAGAAGGGCTAATGAGTGTGAATGATTATTTCTCTAGTTTTCTATCTGAAAAAGAAACTGAGAAAGTTACAGAAGCTCTGATAGATCCGGATTGATTGGGTGATTGCAAAACAAGATGAACTCAATTAGTCAGCAAGCAGATTGTAGGGAAGCTGGTATCCAAACCAAATGACAATATTGTAGTTGGTACAAGGATAACCAGAAGTCAAAACTGGATGACAATGGCATTGTTACGAGGGACAAGGCCAAACTGGATGCTAGGTTATTATCTGGAAGCAGTATCTAACAGAAAGCACCAGTGACGAGACTTGAGTATATTATGACATATCAGGCACCTGATGCACATTACACTTGGAATTTGACTCTAGTAGATGTGTACAAGTGCACTCCTGGTTGGTGAGTCAAAGGAAGTAGTCAATGCACAATAGTTCATGGACTTTGCAATTGTAGATCTATTGGACTATGTATATCTCTTCTTCACAATCTCACTTCAGGTTGGTATGAACTAGTGTACTACTCAAGCAATCGTCAAGGACATGGTATGGCACTCTAACTGAAGTTACAATTTAATATGAACTAGTAGAGTCGTCATATTAATAACTTTCTTATCACTAGACACAAACATATTATTTTATATGCGTAGTGATATAATGATAATGATATATGTTGGGCTACTAACAAATACGTGTGCAAGATTATTTGCTAAGTTATTGCAGAGTAGGTATGGAGGAGCATGTTGGAAAGGTTACGATTCTTTTTGGAATTACTTCAAGCAAGCCATTAGAATAATTCTTTTAGGAGCTCAAGCAAGCCAAAAGAACAATTATTTTAGGAGCACAAGTAAACCAAAAGGATGATGGAAATACAAGTAAGTTAAGGATCTTTTGAAAATGCAAAAATTTGGAAGATTCTGAACATGCCAAGACTACTTACCAACAGAACCCATTAAATCTTGATCAGTGCAACTCAGGTATAATGACAAGCTATAGAGGTATGACGAGCTCACTCTTTTACTCAAATGCTAATAGACAACATGTAATGTTCTCAAGATGCCAAAGTGCAAGGTTCCAAGTGGATCCTAGAGAATCCAATCTTATAGCTATTAACAAGATTATTAGTTATCTTAAGGGACTACCAACTCTTGGAGTAAAAGTACCCTAAAGATAGTATGCTTAACATGTTTGGCTATATAGATACAGATTATGCAGGTTGTAAGAAAGACAGGAGAAGCATCTCTAGTTGTCAACTTAAGTGACAGGAGAAGCATCTTGAGAAGCTGTCAACTTCGTGGAAGAAGATTAATTTCTTGTTATGATAAGAAACAACCTCAAATCCAACAACTCTGTGGAACACTCTATGACAAGGCACCTTGACACCAGGTATAATTTATTTCGAGATCATATCTTTTAGTCAAAGAATCACTTGCAGAAACACATATTAAATCACTTGTTAAAGTTAAATTTTTAAGACTGGTTTGTAAGTGTGGGATATCATTCATTGCATATTATTTGAAAATCTCATCTGTAAGGAATTCTTAATACAAGTTCACAAGTATTAAATCTTCAATATTTAAAGGATTTGTGAATTTATCAATAATCCAGTACCTCGTACTTAGTGCTACTATCTTGATTATCATGAATACAATGTCAGATACTTTTGTGGTAGTTAAGTATTATAGCATTAAATTTGGATATTATTTTAATTGATTTAAATTATGACTGTATACAATTCCATTCCATATCAGTCTCATAATTTGAATTGTATTAAAATAATATGCAGCATAGTTATTTGTATCATGTATGAATAATTATGATAATTTTAGTATCAGTGATATTATTTAAAATTCTTGTTCTAAGTAATCAATGCTTATTTCTAAAATCACTGATATTGAAAGTTGAAGTATTTTCTAAGTTATGTGTATAAAACTCTCAATATTTTATATGCTTAGAAAATATTTCTAAATTTCTAATTATTCAGAGAATGATTGCCATGTATATAAGTCATATATCCTATTGGTGATTATTCAAGGATAATTATGAAAATATTTAAGTGCTATTATCTAACTCATAGATATTTAGTATTTATTTATTGAGTATTTTTTTTGGGCAGTTTGGATTTTGGAAATTGAAGCAATTCAATGATTTTATTTGCTCCATAATTCAAACTAACTTAAAGTAAATCAGCAGCATGATTGATTATAACTAAAGTTGTCAACAATTGATATCTAGTATATTGATTGTAACTTATGTGTTATAACACTTAATTATGAGATCTTGGTTTTAGTGAATTTAGCAATGCTTATATCTCAAGAATTCACTGAAATCAGATTACAAAAACCATTCATATTAAAAGACAAAATCTTTCTTTCTCTTCTTAATACTTCTAGGTCATCAGTCTGTGTCTTATCAAATCATTTATCTTTTTAGGCATAAAAACAGACTTGTGCACTCGAACAGTTTGAAGAGAAAAATCAAACTTCTTTCTACATTGGTGATTGCTTATTTCATTAAAATCTTTTGAAATAACTATTGTACATCATTTCTCTCAAAAGATTAAATGCATAATTTTCATTCATTATAGATCTTAAGTGCATTTTATCTCTACATTGCCATATGCTCTGTGACACAGGTTCAGCCTCCAATGGCCTTATTTCATTTGATAGTCATGAGGTTGAAAACCCACAACTTCTATCCCAGACTGTAAAGACAAACACAGAAACAGAACCAACCAACACTCTCTTACCACTAAAATGAAGTATGAATGAGCGTGAGGGAGAAAGTGCCTTAGTGCACCACATAAGGAAGGTTCTGAAGTCAACCCAGCAGCTCTATCTCCTACAAAGTTGAAATATATCAAAACTGAGACAACTGCTAGCTCCCATACATCTTCTCAAAAAGATGTAATGGCTGAAAAGGCACAAAACAGTTACTAAATTCATCCTCTCAACATGGTGCGTCTATTGAAATTCGCCTGTCGGCCAGGGTATCCGATGTAGTGTCACCACCTCAAACATAAACAATTTTTGATGCACAAGGAAAGGTTACACACACAAAGGATGAGTTGACGGAAATAAGAGTTTCGACCATTTTAAGGTCAGATTCGATTGTTCAAGGTTCTTTAATGGACTAATTGCCTTTACAGGTGTTAGGAGAGGATACTGATCCAATAGCCATATGTCAGTGGTCAGTGTCTACCTCCCCAGGACTAATAAACCTGGATGCATATGCGGATAGTGGATCTGACATAGGTGCAGATCGGCAACTTGTTGATAATGATTCAGATTTACCTGATGAGTCACAAGGAAATGTCTTCACAGACATTAGAAGGGAACTTTGATCTTTATGCTAAATTCTTTGGATCATTTTTTTACCTTCCCAGAGTTCAAATCTGGAACCCTAAAAGGGAAACTAACAACTTGTAGATTATGACTCAGATTCATTTGATGAGTCTAACAAGGATGGGGATTTGCGAACTCCCATTGCACCACTTGTGACCTCTTTAAGGATGGCTAAGGTGATTTTCCTTGCAGGTACAGCTGGATTTTGGAGCTATGAGAGGAGTGATACACTTGTGAGAATGAGTGTAAACACGAGTGGAGAGAAGAGTGAAACACATGTGAGGTACACAAAACAGAATCACACACGCACAGTGACGAAGAAAGAGAAACACCATATCCCATTCCCTATCCCTAAACATAGTTCTTGATACTTCGGGTCTCGAATCTGTTTATGATTGGAACTTAACTCTTAGGGACCTAACATTTACAGATTGGATTAGAATACTTCGGTAACTTTGGGAGCTAACAATTGGTGATCTCCCAGTTGGGAGGTATAAGGAGTTGGGAAGATTGGTGAACATGATGATCAACAGTGAAGTCATATTTGCAATATTTAAAGGGACATGGTTGATCAGACTATAACTTGTTATTTCTTTTCCAACCAAGTAACATATGAGAACTCCTTCAGACGACAGCATACATTCCTTCTCTAAGGGGGAGATAAAAGCTTATATAATAGTTTGGGGGATTCCTCAACTAAGGGGGAGAAATAGCAGGAAGGAGAAAAAAGGTAAAGCACATGTACACTATACCACACCATAGTTATTTGTAACTACGGATCCTATTGTACGGGAGAGGTGGTAAACACAAGGTGATTTCCTAGTAATCAGAAGAAGTGGGTTGGTTCATCACTATTCTTAATAAGGGGAGAAGTGGTTTTCCAAAAGGGGAGTACCGTTAGTTCTTATCTGCGGATCCTATTGTACGGGAGAGGTGGTAGATGAAGGTGATCTCCTTCAAGCAGTTGATTCTCATAGGGGGGGAAGCAAGAGAGATATGTGCTTCTCAACAGGAAATGTGGTTGTACAAAAGAAGCTGTTGATGATTACTTCAAGACTGAGAAGTATTATCTGGCAGAGATTTGAAGAACCAAGGAAATGAAGATGAAACTACTTGAAGATCAGTTCAGTGTTAGAGGAACAAGCATCTTTCATTTCAATTACTCAAGAAATCTGGAAATGCAGTATTTGATCCAGAAAACCAGTAGCATTATTCACAAGTCCTGGTACATTACTTTTTCTAGTTGTTAGTTGAGTTATCCTCTCTATTTAATTTGTTTGTTAAGTTTAACAATCAAATAGGGGGAGATTGTTGGTGAGACTGCATAGTTGTATGACCAGTTACGTGATAACTCAACACGATAACAACACTAGAACAGGACATGTTAATAATACTACGTCTACACAAGAAATCAGGAAGAATGAAGACAATGCAAATACAAAGAATCGGAAGATTAGAAGAAAGCCTGAAGTTTGACTACAGGTCACTGAAAGAAGTTCAATAATATGTTCATGCCTCAGTGAAGAACAAAGGTTAAAGACTTTCAGGGTTTCATAAATGTTGAAGATTCAGTATACAAGTGCTATCGGAAGATTTTAGTGTATTGGCATTGATTGAAGATAGACAGTGTTTGAAGCATAGGAATCTGAAGAATTGAAGACAGGGTATAGAAAGAGGTTAATGAAGACGTTGTCTAAAGTACCAGAAAGGATTCCAGTGAAAGTACAGTTGTTTATTGACAGTCAGTGTCTGAAGCAATAAAGTTGAGGCAAGCTTAACAATGTAATCAAGGCTATAATACGAAGACCTGAATCGGGGTTAGTCGTCTGTGAACCAGACCAGTTGCACTAGGCGTCAATAGCTCATGAAAGGAATCTGGGTATTATTTATAGAAGAATTGTTAAGTTGAGGAACGTACTTGGATTGAACGTTTATCTGTTAAAGTACGAGAAGAGGTGCACGAGGTATATAGCTAAACAGCTCAGGGGACTGGCGAAGTTCAAAGTTTAATTAGTAAATTAAATAAATTTATTTAAAGGACTTTAATTTAATTTATTTAATAAACTTAAATTAATTTATCTTATAAACTTTAAATAAGTTTATTTTATAAATCTAAATTAGTTTATTTATATAAGTTATATTTAAGTTAATTTTTATAAATTAATTTAGTTACAATTCAAACTTAAATAGAAAAAAAAAGAAATAAAAAGAAAAGAAAAAAAGGAAAAGAAAAAAAAAAGAAAACAAATAAAGGGAAAAAGGAAAAAGAGAAAAAGAAATAAAAAATACAAACCAAAAACGTGTACAAACGTTTGTTTGGTTTTTGTTTATAAAAGTAAACTTAGTACATGTATGTGTACTAGATCAAAAGGAGTCGCCAGAGAGTCCCTGTCACCACAGAGTATTTTAGTTGTAAAATAAACTAAGGCAAATTACTACTCCTCCCTCCTGTGCCTCCCTCTCACCACAGAAAAGGTTGTCGCCACAGAGTTCACTCATCCTCAGCCACACAATTTTATTGTGTATAAAATCTACACTTTGCAGTAGAAGATAGCGAGCCATTCATTTTTGGATCAATTTTCTGTTCATCTTCTCTCCCAAAAGAGAAGTGAAAATGGCAGCATTGATTTACAGAGAAGCTCAAGCTTTTTGTTTATTCGTTTAACTTCACACCGGAGTAATGTTATAATGCCCGATTTCACTCTTGTATATTCATAGGGGCATTATAATCGTTACCCGGAAATTAGATCCTAGTACAAAAAAAAGCTAGATTATTGTATAGGATTTGATTTATAAATATTTGTAGAAGTTAGGAATTTTATTGTTCTTAGATTGTAGCCGGTTAATTTATTTACCGGAGTGTAGCAACACCCCTCGAGGATTTATATACAAATATATATTTCCCCTAATATCTTGTGTTCCTTGTTTTTATCGTTCCAAACACTATTCCTCTCAAGAACACGAAACCACTAGCCGAGCACTAAATATTTTATCCGCTAAAGATTCGAAAGAATTTTTAATTTAGTGATTATCGTATTCAACCCCCCCCCTTCTACGATAATTCGGGACCTAACAAAAGCCTAGCCTACTGGTAATTCCTACCTCAGCTACAGCTGCATCAACGCCTACAGAAAACTGCAGAACGTTTTCTATCCGCTCGCAAATTGGGAGCTTGGTCCTGTTCATCTTGTCTAGCTGTTGTTGTGTGATGAAAAAATAAAGCAAGGGTGAACAACAAGCCCACCAAAATAAAAATGAACCAAGTTGATATCTTAACGCGACCAAGTCACAAAACATTCAGTATATATGTATATATACTTTTCGAAATCTTTGAAATCCTCTGACATGTATAATATACACAGAGTTCTAGTTTATAACTGTATAAAAATATCGTTGCAAGGTGATCTCATATATCTAACCTTGTCTCAACATTTTTCTGAAAATCTTTGTCATGCATAAGATGATCATTAACTAGCTATAAGTTGAAAAGATGAAGTTATGAGATACTCCAATATACTTATATCTTTTCCGAATACTACTCGAACTACCACCGTTCAAGCTATTATGAATTTCAAAAGTTCATCACATAGATGAGACTACAAGATAAGACTTGAATATATTCAATCTTTGAAATATCATTCAAAAGAAATGAAGTTACGAGATACTTCATTAAGTCCCGATATATATACACACATATATATATATATATCTCATACTTTCCTTGAAAACCTCGGTTATGAAAAGTATAAACAGAGCTGTAATATCCAATGAATTTGGAATGAAGAAAACTTTGGCATAAACCCGATATCTTGCTGATCAGGCAAAGATACCAATAAATAACCTTTTCTACTAGTAGATGGACGAATTCCCCACTGGTCATCACCCTGGCCGCATTAGGACCTATGCTGGACTGCCACTCAGCCACTTACGCATTGATGGACTCCCACTGAGCCACTTACACTTTATGGACCCCCATTGAGCCCATGTTGCTTATGCCGACGCATTTCGATTGGGCTTACTTCCCGAATGTTGGGCAAGTAATCAAACTCTTTTATCAAGTTAGCAACTTCGTTGCTCCAAAATTACACCACGGAGTCAGATCCCTTAGGTTTTGAGCGAGTATTTAAATCCCCTTCGAAAGGAAGATCTTAAATCTGAAAATGAGTTTTGGGATCCGCTCTAGCTTTTAAAATCATTTTGAAGACTCGAAAACATTTTAAAGAATGTTTAGAGTAATGATGATTTAATAAAATAAATCATTCCCGATATGTTAGAAAATATCTGAATATTATTATTTAAATAATATTCCCATAAAGGATAATCTTTATAAATTTAATTGAAGTAAAAGTTTTAAAACTCATACTTGAAACGAATAATAAAAAAAAAAGATATACTTATACGAAAGTACGATCTTTATTTGAATAATCGAAAATAAGTTTGATTATTATTCAAAACTATCGAATATATCTTATTCGATTAATAGTTATAGAAAACTATATATATATTATACTCGGGAATATCGACTCCCGGTTTAGAAAATGTTCACCTTTGGGTCCCCTATACTAAGGCTATATGTAACTACTGCTTATCTCTAGCATATGTATTATGCAACTTATAAGCATTTGAATTGATAATAGAATATCAAGATTATGAAACAGATATGCATGTAAATATCATATCACATGCTCCAATATATCTCAAGACTTTGCTAATAATAACCATGCACTTATCTCAAGATAATGCATCAATATATTACATCACAACAACAATATAACGGGTAGAAAACTTGCCTGAGTGTTCCGGGGTAGACTTAAGCTTAGAGTGAATCCGGTAACCTATGAACAACAACATAAGCCGGAATTTGACAATGGTCTCTTAAGAAACTAGTCAAAACTCACTCATACCCTAATGGTCGCTTACGGTCGCTTATACGCTTAATGATTTGTATTAATCGCTCGCGTACCCTCAGCTCCACTAATTTTAATAAATTAACTGTTACGAATTTTAAGATGACTCTTTCGCAAATACTTTACCAACTTCCTAATACACCTTACATGATTGTTTCGTAATCCAATTAGTCTTTTAAGGGCCTTAAACAAGGTTTCAAAGTTAAGCGAGGGGTAAAGGTTCGTTCCTAAAACACCGTAACTTAAAACAGTCGTTTCTCCTAAACCGTAAATCGGATCTAAGCGAACCACATACCAAAACGAAGCTTACGACATGATCTAGCTAAACATGGCAAGGTTACATATTGGTAAGTGAGATTTATGTCCCGAACACTAAGTACAAGCAGTTGAATGAAAACGGGCATTACGACGGCTATGTTTACGCGATTACCAATATTCATACCACTCCAATTAACCACTAACCAACTCATAACCATCAATACAAAAAAACTTCACCTAAACCATACCACATCAGTCCATAACCTCCAAGTTTTTCAACTCAAACAACCACAATCAAGACCTATGAACTATAATCAAGCTTCAATTACCAAAACACTTCCAAATCAAACCAAACTACTAATAATCATAATCCATGCTTCTCATTTCACAAAACCAACCATTAAACTTACTAACAAATAAAGTAAAGGCTAGGGTTTAAAGTTTATACCTTCCTTGGGAGGTGTTAAGTTGCTAGGAAGCCTTAGGGAGCCTCCTACAAGCTTGATCATGCTTATTTAGACGAGACTTGTGAACTAAAGTTGTAGGCCATCTCAATACCTTTCCAATGAGCTATAGAACACAACATTTGAGTGAGTATTGAAGGAGATATGGAAGTTTAAAGTTGCTGGTATTGTTTTGGCTGAGAGCTTTTGTTCTTGGAAGCAAAAGTCAACTTCTCTTCTTTTTGTTTTATGAAATTATGCTTGGTTGCTTCTCTTTTTGTCTTGACAATTGTTTAGCTTTTTACCATGGTTAATTTTCCATGGCCCAAAATCAACCAACAAAACAAAACTCCTTTATCATGCTTATGTCATCAAGCTTGTGTCATCTTTTTAACACTTGTCTTCCCTTTGTGGTGTGATGACATCATCATCTACTAACCTCTTTGATTAACCCTTAATTACTTGGCTAATGACCGCTTATCTGTTATACGGTTCGCTTAACTCTCGTTCTTGTTAATAGTTTGAGGATCATATTCGGGATCTTATTATTTGGGCTTCCCTGAACCTTTATCAATATCTTATATTCCTTTAATGATCCTCTGCTATAATCCTTAAATAAAAAATTCTTTAAATCATGTTACCTTATACTCAATTATTTCGGTATCTAGTGGATTTTCGGGAAAAATCAAAGTGTCCGGATTCGAATTATGACGACCTTTACATACACTCATTTACTTTATGGAATACTAATAGGATCTCAGAATTTCCATAACAGTACTCTTATATAGGGTGGTCTGATAAATTTCCTTAATCAGCATAATCGAAAAAAAAAATACTATTCATCAAGGTTTCAAAATTTCCAAAAATTGGGGTTATAACATTACAGTTTCAAGCTCCAAAAAGAACAATTCAGCTTCTTGTTTCTCACTTTCAAGCTTCTCATTTATCTTTTTCAGTCTGCTCACTTCTTCATTAGCAACAACCATACTTGTATGTATGTGAAACATTTTTGTGCTTATCTTTTCTACAGTTTCCTTATATTGACTCACATTTAAATCAATGGTAGTGAGAGTTGGTACCTGTGATTTTGATGAGGATGATTCTCCTTGCTCCAAGGCCATTAAAACATAATTTCCAACTTCCTCATCTTCATCATTATCAGAATCATCCCAACTTTTTTCCTCTGCAATATAAGCTTTGCTTTGCTATTTTTCAGAAGAGCTTCATACTTTGCTTCCGGTTCAAGATAAGATTTGTCTTCCTTTGCTTTCTTGGGTTTCCTTCATTCTGTAGCAAAATGGCCTAGTTCATCACAGTTGAAGCACCTAATTTTAGATCTGTCAACAGATCCAGTTTTGTAACCATTCTTGCTATCAGAATTGTACTTCCCTTTTCCTTTCCAGCTGTTATCTTTATTGAAAGAATGTCCTTTACCCTTGAAGTATCTTGGCTTCTTTACTCTAATATTAGAGAATTTTCTAGCCAAATAGACCATTGACTGATCTAGCTCATCCAGTTCATCAAGAGTGTAGAACTCATTTTCTTCCAATTCAAGAATGACTTGTTCCTGTGAATCATTTGTTCTTTGCTCACTTGGTGAGGAAACTGGAGTTTGAGATCTGGGCTCATCATCAAATGTTTGGCTTTTATTGACAATTAAAGCACTTGAGCCATCTACTACATGTCCTTGACCAGATCTCAATGATTTTCTTTGAATCATTTCTAGTTCATATGTTTTAAGAATTCCATATAGAACTTCCAGTGTTATTCTGCTTAAGTCTCTCCCTTCCCTGATTGCTGAGATTTTCTGTTCCAAATGATCAGGGAGAGTAAGCAAGAACTTTAAGTTCACCTCTTCAGCTTCATAATATTTGTCATGGAGCTGCAAGTCATTTATCAGCTTATTTAATCTTTCAAACACATCAGTTATACTTTCTTTTGGCTTGGCCATGAAACCCTCGTACTGTGAAATCAGTATCCTTCTTTGATTAGAGCTAACTTCCTCAGTTCCTTCACAGAGTATTTCAATCTTTTCCCAGATTTGTTTGGCAGTGTCACAGTTGATAATATTGTTGTACATCACATTGTCAAGTGATTCTATCAGTATTAGTTGCAAGCCACTATCCAGGGAAACTTTCTCCTTTTCAGGCTCACAATACTCAAAAGGGTCTTTTGGAGCATAATGAGATGGAATGACCATATCACCATCTGTTGTTTCTTCAACTCTAACCATAAGAGTGAAAGGCCCATTTTTGAATATAGAGTGGGTTGGCCATCCTGATAAACAACAACATTTTCTTTTTCCAAAGAGTGTACTTAGCTTTGTCAAAGGTAGGAATTTTGATGCTACTGATTTTCTGTGTATTCATTCTTCCAAGATCTTGAATCTGTTAATTTTCAGATTTGGCTCTGATATCACTTGTTAGGTAATGAATTACACACAGGGGGGGGGGGTGAATGTGTTTTACTATTTTTAATCTTTTCTTGAATCTTTTATGGTTGAACAAAGTAAATTAAATCTTGTAGTGAAAATGTGTTCATGCAGAAATTAAACTTGCAAGAATAAGGAACACAGATCTTCAAAACTCACTTAATTTTATATTAAAATTAAGAATGTTTTGCTACAAAATTTCTAGGCTCTTTGTTGATAAAGAGCTTAGCTTCTTCTTGAGAGAGTTACAAGATTTTCTATCTAAATTGTTATAACTGACTAAAAGACCAGTGTTAACTTTATAATTCAGTTAACTGCTGGTTTACACAGTGTACAATAAGACATGTTATTAACTTTAGTAAACTGTCACTTGTCATTTCCATTTTAGGAAAAGTGTATCTTCCATTTCTGGCTTAGCATAACTTAGCATCGTGTGTTTACTTTGATCTTCCTTTGTCAGTTAATCTTCACCATTGATCTTGCACATCCTTCAGTTGCTTTTTGTAGACTTGTGAATCCAGCTGGTTGGATTGTTTGTTGATTGTTAATCTTGGATATTGAACTGATCTACAATTTTGTACTTTGAGATTTTACCTCGAGATCTCCAGTTTAGTCTATAGAGAACTTGACATCTCGATAAGTATATTTGCTTATCGAGATCTCTAGTACTCTATAGTTAATTTGGCTTGTAGAGGTCTCCCAGTTCTTTATAAGAAAATTTGGCTTGTCGAGATCTCTAGTCTTCATATCTTCACTTTGACTTATCGATATCTCGGAGTTCTCTAGTGGCTTCTTAACTTGTCGATATCTCAGAGTTCTCTAGTCAAATTTTGACTTGTCGATATCTCAGAGCTCTCTAGTGAATTTTGACTTATCGTATCTCTGAGTTCTCTAGTGGAATTTGACTTATCAATAACTCAGAGTTCTCTAATGAATGTTGACTTGTCGATAACTCTGAGTTCTTTAGTGAAGAAATGACTTATCAATATCTCCAATCTTCATGTCTTTAATTTGGCTTGTCGATATCTCTGAGTTCACTATAAGCTTTCCTAAGTTCTCTATAAGTCATTCTGGAGTTCTCGAATGACTTCTCTATAACACTAAATCTGTGACTTGTAGAGATCTTGACTTAGAATATTTTTTCTAAAACAGATTTATTCAAATCCAAGCTTCTTCATAATTCTTCTGAGGCATGATCTTCTTGATCTTCTTCCCGATAGAATTCTTAGGCTTGACATTGTTTATAGAAAAAGACTCCAGTCTGCTCTTTTGACATTTTTACAGACTAAGTATTACAAGTACAAAATACAGATTAAGATAACAATACAACTTACTTAGGGTTGACAAATTATCTTAGTCTTGTTAAAGTACAAGCATGTCTTGCAGAACACCGTTATCCGAGACTAACACCACCTGGATCCCAAATCTCATCATGATGGAGTCCATGAATTTGATGCAATCTTGTTGATTAACTGTGTATATCGCCTTTGTTTCTGCCTATTTTGTCATGTAATCAATAGCCACCAGCACGTAGCGGAGGTCACCTTTTGCCCCGGGGAAATGTTCTATAATGTCAATGCCCCAAACGGCAAAAGGGATTGGGGAAAGTACTGAAGCAGGAAAGCTCGAGCTTTATTTCAGAATGTTGATGAACATCTGACACCGGTTGTATTTATTTATATAGTCAACTGCATCGATGTGAATTGTGGGCCAGTAGTATCCTTGTCGGATTATCTTGTATTCTAAAGCCTTTGTCGCCAAGTGATCCCCATAAATTGTAGGCTGATAAGGTTCGTCTCTAGAGTTGATCATCTTCAAGGAAGAAACGAGCAGCTTTGTATTTCAAGTACTTTGCTTTATTTTTAAATTCGGGAGTGTTCCATTTTTTAGGTAAGCTATTAAGGGGGTCATCTAGTTCTCCGGGCTTGTGATGCATAAGATTTCAACTTCTCCAGTGCTCGGGGCTCGGAGTTTTTCGAAATAAACTGAGGGGCTTAGATCTAAAGAATTTTGAACTAGTTTGGAGAACTCATTTGCCTTAGCTTTTTCCACTCTATTAATCTGTAGGATGGTTGTATCCAGGATGGTTTCCAGGATATTCCTTACCATGACTTGGTACTGTGCTAGTTTCTGGTTTTTGGCAATGTACTCTCTGTTTATCTGTTTGACTATAATCTGGGAATCACTATGGATGACTAGAATTTTTACCCTGAGGGATTTTTCTAGTCTTAGTCCGGTGAGTAGGGCTTCATAATCGGCTTGGTTATTTATTGCTTTGAAGGCGAAAGTGATTGCTTGCTGAATTGTGAACCCGTTGGGACTAGTAAGGATTAGACCGGCTCCGAATCTTTCGGTTGTTTCCGAACCATCTAGGTAGAATGTCCATGCACTTTTGCTGTGAGGCTCATCTTTGACCATAGTTGTTATCGTTGGTGGAGAGGATTCGGGGAAAGTACATTACATCATTAATTATGCCAGAGCTTGAGCTTTTATTTCCGTTTGAGGTATAAACTTAATATTGAACTGACTTAGTTCAATTTCCCAATTGACCCGTCTCCCGGATCCATCGGGTTTTTGAATGATCTTTCTTAGAGGTTGGTCTGTGACCACTTTGATTTCGGCCTTGGAAGCATTTCCTTAGCTTACTACTTACATGCACGAGGGCCAGGGAAAACTTTTCCAAGTTTGGGTACCGAATTTCAGTATCTTTGAAAACTTGGCTCACATAGTATACCGGGCTTTGGGTTCCTTTTTCTTCTCGGATGAGCGCACCAGAGACGGCTTTTGGACCGGCCGCTATGTAGAGAGTGAGAGAGAGAGGTTCTCCGGATTCTGTTTTAGACGGGATTGGAGGGTTCATTAGATGTTTCTTGACTTCCTCAAATGAAATGTTGCACTCTGAAGTCCATTTTATTAGCTTTTTATTTTGGGCTCCTCGAAGAATGGAAGACATCTCTTCGCAATTTTGGGAAAAACCTGCGAAGTGCTGCAAGGCATCCTGCCAGCTTCTGAATATCGTTTGGGTTCGAGGAATTTTCATTTCCATGATTGCATTTATCTTCTCCGGATTTGCTTTAATTCCTCTTTCGCTGACCAGGAATCCCAGAAACTTTCCATGGGATACCCCGAATACGCATTTCTCCTGGTTTAGCTTCATATTATAATTTCTCAAGTTGTCAAAGCATTCTTTGAGATCTTTGATGTGGACTGGGACATTTGTTGACTTGGAGATCATGTCATCAATGTATGACTCCATATTTCTTCCTAGTTGACTTTTGAAGATTGTGTTCATTATTTTCTGGTAGATTGCTTCGGCATTGATGAGTCCGAACGGCATCATGATAAAAGCATATACATCTCGGTGAGTTATGAAGGATATTTTTGCAATGTTCTTTGGATCCATTTTAACATGGTTGTATCCGAATAAAGCATCCATGATGCTTAGCATAACATGTCCTGCATTTGCTCAATTAGCTGATCGATACTAGGGAGATGATAGGAATCTTTTGGGCAGGCTAAATTCAGACTTGTGTAGTCAACACACATCCTCTACTTTTTATTTAATTTCTTGAACAGTACCACATTGGCCAGCCAATCCGGATACTTAATTTCGCAAATGATATCTGGCTTGAGAAGTTTTTTTATTTCTTTATCGATTGCTTGTTGACATTTCAGGGTGAAATTTCTCCATTTTTGTTTGATCAGCCTTTGCCTGGAATCAACATCTAAGCTATGCATCACTACTGATTTATCAATTCCATGCATGTCCTCCGAGATCCATGCGAAAACATCATTATATTCTTTCAACAAGTCAATGAGTTCTTTCTAAAAGGTTGACTTCAGCCCCTTTTCAATTTTTTAACGTCCGGGTGGGGTTCCCGGGGTCAAATTCGACATCTATTGTTTGTGTGGCTGGTTCAACCTTGGTTTTTTCCTTTATTTTAACAAATTTTTTAACGTGGGCATCTACATTGGTTATGCTGTATCCTGAATCTTCTCTAATGTTCATGTCCAATTTTGGTCTTTTATTGAGATATTCCCGGTGCTTCTTTCGGCTTTTTCCCTTGGGTAGGGACATGACCTTCTTTCTGTTTTCTGATTATGTTTTGGACATGACTAAGGCATACCCGTAACACATACATACCATGTCTATGTCTTCTTTGAGCTCCCCAATTTCTTCTGGGGGGGAAAACTTGAGCTTTAAGTGTATAGTCGATAGGATAGCCCGAAGTTTAGTGTTAGTCGGCCTTCCCAAGATCATATTGTAGGACGACGCTGCACTTATCACATAGAATTTCATGACATGGGAAAGCTACTAGGGGCGGTTCCAAAAGTGACAGGAAGGTAGATCACTCCTCGGATAAGAATCATAGAGTTCCCGAAACCGTAAAGTAGGTCTTAGAGGCAGGGGTCCATGCGTAGATGGCCCAACTTCATCAGGGTAAGTGTGTGTTCAAAAATTATATTTGTAAAAGAATCGTTGTCCAGGGTTACTACCAACGTTTGGTTGTGTTCTGGATCCAATCCTTCATAGTCGGAGTAAGAAAAGTAGATCGGTTCATCTTGGTATGACTGGATCATCATGATGTCATTTTCCATATCTAGGCTCCAGTTTGGTGATGTTGTGCCTCATATGACAATGTTGACCACATGTTTTCCACTTTCCGGGGTTTTGTCTTTGTCATTGGGATTCCTCTACATATAATAGTTCATATTTCCTTTTTTTATTTAATCATCAATGAACATTTTGAAGGCAAAACAGTTTTTGGTGTGTCCATGGTCTTAATGGTATCCACAGTGTTCGTCTCTTGCCCTGTTCTCCGGGGGTGCGAGTAGAGGTTTTGGGTAATTGTAGAAGGGCTTCCCTTTGACTTCTCGTAAGATATCAGCCCGGGACCTGTTAAGAGGAATCCATTCAGGCTCTGGTTTGGGTTCTCTTTTGGCTCTTGGTATTCTATCATTCTTGTCAGGCCTTGTGTAGCCACTCCGGAGTGGGGTTCCCTAGGAGTGTTGAATGTAGTTAGACTGCCTATTGACCTTGAACCTTTTGTCTTTTCTATAGAATAAACGCCTATAGACATATGCCGAGGCAAGACTCTGGGGTTCTCTATGGATTAAGTCTTTGACATATCATTCATATGATACAGGGTGCAAGTTTCTACGGAAGATGTTTATGAGCTCTTTTTCTTCCAGGTTGGAGATTTGATTGACAGCTTCTTGGAATCTCTTGATGAATTCGGGGAGCGATTCTTTGCTCTTCCGTTGAATTATTTCCAGATGTCATATCAGCAGTTCGTTCATACGATTAGCCCGGAATCTCATCAAGAAGATATCCCGGAAGTCTTTCCATGAGTCTAAACTTCGGGATGGAATTCTGCTAAACCATTTTTGAGCTCCTCCTTTCAGTGTTGACGTGAAGAAACGGCGCCTTATAAGGTCACTGTAGTCATGGATGTTTGAGATTTGCTCGAAATAGTTAAGGCGCTCTTCGGGGTCAGCCAGCCCATCAAAGGAGTCAAAGTTGAAGTGTTTGAGCCATGATTCATGGGGAGTGGACTCCAGCTTTCTAGTGAAAGGGGTGGCTGCCGCCCCTACTTCCATGCCGCCTTCGACTTTTCTCTTTAAGTCACGCAAGGCTCGGGCAATCTGTTCCTACTTTATTTCCTTTTCGGGTTCGGAGTTTGAAGAAGAGACATGGTTTTTGTGGGTTTTTCTCTTCAAGTTTGCTTCTTCTTCCATGATTCTTTTCTCAATTGTTGTGTTAGCTTTGGCCTCTTCTTCTCTCCGAATTATGTCCCGGAGTGTTGCCATTCGAATCTCTTCACGGGCGTCATCAGTTGGCCTTTTCAGGTTCTTGGCAATTCGATCGAGGGTCGAGCCACGGGTTTCCCCGGATTGCTCATCTTGATCCCTGGGAAGGGTTTCTGGTTCCGAATGATTTTTCTCTCTCCACAGACTCATAGCAACTTGGATCTGTTTCAGGGTCATGTTTCTCTAGGGGTTTCTAGAGGTTTCAGCGTATTTATGAAATGTCTTTTCAATAGTCAACCTTTGATCTCCTGGTTTGAGGGCTTGAGACAAAGTACGGGTCATGGGGAACCCATCTTCAGTCTCCTCAACATCTCCGTCCCTGGGTGGGACGGTGGCGGTGACCTTCCTTTTTCTTGTGGTCATTAGGCTCAACACCAAGCAAGAATAGATCTAAATTTGTGGTAATCACAGTAATAACCAAATATATGCTCACAAATATGACAACTACTGCCAAACTAGATATACTAACAATGCCTTAAAAGTATAAATGTTGAACAAAGTAGTCTGGAAAATTGAAAGCGATAATCTTACTGAGGTACAAGATTCTGATCTCCTGGATGGAGTAACGAGACTGAAATCAACAACACCACTGAATAGAGGTTAGATCCCTCCTTCTAGCGTCAATGATAACTCCAATCCTTCCCCGGGCTCCTTCCCTTACTCTATCCAGACCCGGCTTTCATTTGTGCAGGAATGGGAGTGTATGTGGTTAAACTGTAGGTTGGGATCCTTCAAAACAGAACTGAAGGGGGTGGCGTCCCCGTGGCACCTCCAACGTGAGAATGAGATAGAGTTCTGGGGTAGAATAAGAATTATTATAAATGTAGGTGGTGTGTGTATAGGTTTGTAAGAGAATAGAATGAGTAACCCTCAAAACACACCTTTCGGGAGGCCTTTTATAAGTTTTCCATTATGGTTTTGGTGCTTTTACCTTAAATTTGGCTCGTTGAAATATTTTGGACTATGAAACATGTGGATGTCCGTGATGGGCTCACGTG
Source organism: Apium graveolens (assembly GCF_009905375.1). NCBI lineage: Eukaryota > Viridiplantae > Streptophyta > Magnoliopsida > Apiales > Apiaceae > Apium > Apium graveolens. Next base: position 81,885,105 of record NC_133655.1, read on the forward strand.
TCCCCAGATCCGGACCGTTAAAAGGTTCCAGATCTTGGCAATCTAAATGGTCGGGATGAGTACACATGTTCAGGTATCCTCTGTTGCTTTTTGGTCCATGAGCTCCTCTTGTTTAGGATTCTGAACCACGGTTACATATGGCTTATCGGGGAATACCCTTGAAGTTGCTCTAAATTTGTCTCATATTTCATACTGCTCATACATCATATACTATTTTCAATATAAGTGAGAATAGTTATGTTGTTATTTTTAAACATGCTGGGTTGAAGAAATTCCTAATTAAAAAATTGTTCCAAGTCCTTCCCCTGTTTGCTCGGGCCAGGTCAATGCTCAGTATCTCCAACCCAAAATGTGCACATCTTTTGTTATTTGTTGACTTTGACGTGCCCCTATTATAACCAGACTGGGTTTGCGCCGTTTTGGTCCAAAAGAGAATCATAATATATGCGAATTCGAATGAAACATTTGAATTTGAAAGTCGTGTACAAAGGCGTCTGGTCTCCAGCCACCTATGAAATTTTGGGCAAATGTTTTTACCAAAATTTGCGGGTTAAAATCTAAGTCTAATACGATTTAGTTTTTAAGTAATTAAAGCAAGAAAGTAAGAATAAGAACGATAAAAGTAATCGACACAAGCAAATGGTGACGCGGAAAACCCCCGTGAAAGGGTAAAAACCGCGGGTGGGACGATACCCAACCGAAATGATTCCACTAAGTTTATATCAAGATGATTACAAGTGATTACAACCAATGGAATAATAAGAGAACTTAACGATAAGCTCCTTCTTCAAGAATGTAGTCTGGACGTGTCGAATGGCAGTTTGAACGTGTCGAGTCTGTAGTTTGGACATGTCGAATGTGTTGTTTGGATGTGTCGAGTGTGCAGTTCCTACTCGTCATCTGTGCATGTACTCGTCGGCTGTGTAGTCTACTCGTCGGTTGAGGAGGTAATTATCTATATGGTGTATTATTGTGTATATATGTAGAGGCTGAGTATTAGAAGTGTTGTAGTTTATATATGTATTATAGGGTTATGTGTTGTAGATAATGTATGAATTATAACTATTAATATATGTGATTCATTGGATATGTGAGTAATGAAGTGAATGAGTGTAGATGATAAAGTATATGTGAATTTAAATTGGCTAATGAATCATTATCAAGTGATATTACGTATACATAGGTAGTAAAGAAAGTAGTAGTGTTTTTGTGTAAGTAGAAGTATATATGTTATGGGTACTAGCATAAATCCCGTGCGATGCACGGGTTCCCATTAATATTTTAAATTTTTATTTATCCATTTATATTATATTTTTAAAATATTTATATAAATATATAATGATTATAAATTTATAATAAAAATAATAGAATAACATGTGGTCGTAATTTAGTAGAATAAATAGACTATTTCTAGTAGTTTAACAATTTAGTAGTTTAGCAGATATATAACACTATTATTTATGTCTTTTAATAATAGGATAAGTTGTATTCGTAGTTTAGTAGGATAAGTATACTATATTTAGTAGTTTATTAGATATATAACATTATTTATCTATTTTTGTAATAATCAAAATTAGGGAATTATCGTTGAACCAAACCGTTGAACCAAACCGTTGAACCAAATTATCTCTATTCCGACTATTATAGTATAGTATAGATATGTAGATAATATATGGAGTTTTTATATATAATGTGTGGGTATTGAAAAGAGTGGGTGTAGGAGATGAAGTAGAATTCTCATCCAAGTAAAATTGTATGAGTGTGTGTATATGTAGATAATGATTATCTCTCCATTTTATCTTGTTTAACCATCCTCATATAGCTCCCACGGTTGCTACAATTAAGCCACATCTTTACTGCTTGTTGCTGGAAAATTGGAGATGTAGTTTAACCTCCCTCCTATTTTTAAGGGTTGTTATTTGACTTAGTTTAGCTGTTGTTCCGTTCCCGTCGTGTCGACTGTAGTTGATGTCGACTGTTCCCGTTGGTCCCTTGTATGTTTGTAGAAACTCTTTATACTACAGTCGTCATCGTCATGTTCCTAACGGGTGAAAATCTGACCACAACAGCAAACAAAAAAGATTTTATAAATAAAGTGGAGGACAAAAACCAAAAAAAAAAACAGAAGCATACAGTTTGGTCTCATCGCTCGCGTGTGTCCTCGGAATAATAAGGCATCTTCCTCGTTTACCAAAAACACAAAAAAATATCGGTTTTCATTTTTATGATCGATTATTCAGTCATCGATAAGCAAAATTTTTTGAATACTTTGCTTACTAATAGCAAAACTGTATTCAAGTCATATTATACTAGGTACCACGCAACAAAGTCTCAAAGATAAAAAGGGTCTCGGAAGGTATTGCTGCAAAATGCAATATAGATAAAAGCAAAAGAAAAGTGAAGAGGAAGAAGCATATGGTCGACCATGCAACAAAAGCGACAGCACACGATTTCATCAAATGTTTTATTCAAAACCCCACCCACGCAGGACCCAAATATTAAAGGAAAATGACATGATCAAAAACATATTCTAGGATCACATAAAAGGATCATTTATGTGCAACTTGCATTATTCTATCAATTTCGACAAGAACATAAGATGTTACCCAAGAGTCACAAAGACTGGTGGAAAAAGAATAGAGTTTAAATGAAACCAAGTTAGAGCTCCTACTTTGCAGATAGAAAACAAGAGTATGGGGGTTGCAACTGGTTTTAATACCAGTTACTGCTCCTAGGTACACAATTATCAAGTACTACATTTGTTACTACAATAATCAGTAAATCAAGCAGAAGGAATTACTTCAGCTTAATATGCTGATTATATTTGGCAGATCAACATATTTAACAAGTTCACCCATTTAGTAAGCAAACGTGCTGTGCGTGTTGCCAATGGCTCAAAGAAAATGACATGTTACCTTCCATATACATCTATCTAAATGACAGCTATTTTTAGCTCCATATTGCAGGGAACTGGTCATAACACTGTACTAATATAATAGATAATACTTTGTTTCTTACTGTAATTTACTATAGATTAACAAAAACTTTCAGGTGCAAGATACCTCTACCACACAGATTACATAGAGATCCACAAAATTATATATTAATTAACATAACCAAAAACAGAGCACATCTAACAAATGAAGCAACAGCATGCTTATATATTTTATGTAGGCAGACCGTATAAATTGGGCAACCAATGCTAATACAGTAAGTTTGAAGGATGATAACCATATGTTCAATGACAAATATCCACAGATTGACGACAAGCAGATAAGAAGCTGTCTCTGCTCCCAAGTACAAAATATGGGACCATGTGCTCGGCACAAATTTTGCATATAAAATGCTCACAACCTTGCCTTCTTGCTCTTGGCAGAATATCAGATCAACTCTACATGCAGGTATATATATATAGTATTACTGAATTACTGCATATATCAATTAAGAAACTGCATCAGTTTGTTAAGAAACTATAGTGTGAAGAAGGCTTTTCAAATTCTATGAACTTTGAAGCTAAGAACAATAATTGCCAAAGTTGAGATTAATGACCTTTTTTAAATATTCTAGCAACTCATCGCTCATACTGCCTAACCAGAAACTTTCTTTCTACGATATTTACATGTTTAACACTCACTGCCTTGTAAGTCGTAAGTTCTACTGTAACACCATTGGTTAAAGTCTCTTTTATGTAACTTATAAGGAGATTCAGATTCAGATCTTCCACGCAAACGCAATGTACATCTGTTGGGGATTTGTTATGTCTTATAAAGTTATTCCTTATAATAACACATTAGTTAACTAGTTCTATATTGTATTAGCGATTAAGCACATGCTACCCCTGACAGGCTGCCACAATGATTCAATTCCTATTTATCAAATTAGCAACAGCAAATTGATAAAACTTTGAATCAGATCTATCACTAATTCAATATCTAACTATCCTACTTTACAAAAAATAGTAACTGAATTCAAATTCCATCTAATATCCTTCATTCCCTTCAAAACACATAAGGACCACAAGGGGACGTCACATGACTCTCTAGTCTCTACCAATGTGAATGTAATACTATGTCCTTATAGTTACAGCTAATTATATCACATGACATGTCTGCTCAAAAAATTATTTACCAGAGGACAATGCCATCAGTTTTACAGCTAAAATGCCATTTTAAACAAAAAATTGTGAGTGGTCCATTGAAAAAAGATACAAACTTTTGAACAATAAGACATATACAGAACTTCAAAAAAGATAACTATAATAGGAAAACTCTTAAGAAGTTTAAAACCTATGCCCTTTTGGACAAAACAACACATCCAATAGATTTAACTTTGGAAATTCCCAAATTTTGAATAACATCAATTACCTTAAAAGTTACATGAAGAGTATTCTTGTAGCAGTAGACATTGTCAAATACTCTAAATATAAACTACAATTAAAGATGCACCCTCAAGCTTTGAACCTTAACAACAAGATGAAATTTACTCTAAATGACCACAACTCTTAAATTAAAGGCCTAATTAACAAAACAAAACAAAAAGAAACAGCTTGAGAAAAACCTCCACAGTAATATTCTTATACGGGTTTTCTGCAGAGAATCATATGCATAGGAGTAAAAATCTTAGTCTCACCGCCTCTAGTCAAGTAATCTGCAGTGACAAACAACATCTCATGAACATCCACAGTTCCTTTGGGTGCAATCCCCAAAAACGATAAAATCATAACAAGAATATGGTTCCTCCAATAAGCAATCCTCCCCATCTTCAACCTCGTCCACCAGGGTCTAGCCGGTGGTTTGGCCAAATCCTTCTCCTTAACAACTTCAAACCCAACTTTCTTCGCAATCTCAGCAATATCAGTGTAATGCCTCAACCCCGGCAACGCATCCCCCCTCTCAATCCCTTGAATAATCTCCACATGTTCCTCATTCTTCCCATCATAAAATTCCGTAGTAACCCACTCATACGAAACATACAAAGCACCCGGTTTCAAAACCCGATAAATCTCAGCATAAACATCCTCCAACTTGGGAGCATGACAAGTAGCCTCAATTGAATAAACACCGTCAAAACTATTATCCTCAAAAGGCATTTCAAGAAAATTCCCGCACACTACTTCACACAATCCATCCAACCCAGCTTTCTTATTATGCAACCGAGCCCGATTAACTTGATACTCATTAATAGTAATTCCAACCACATTGGCACCGGAATGAGCAGCAATAGCACGCATTGGACCACCAACACCACAGCCAGCATCAAGAATCTTGTGACCAGGCTTAACATTCAATAGATCTACAGCCATTTCTTCATGGATCTGGGTAGATTCAAGATTCGATTTTCCGGGTATAGAAGGGGAAAAATGAAAAGATTGACCCCAACCCCATTCATAAATATCAGTAACAAGATTGTAAAAAGTGTCTACAAAAGCAGGAACTTTTTCAGTTTTTTCAATTTGTTTAGGGGTTTTAAAAAAAGACCAATAACTGTCGTAATTATCTTGGACTTTGTCGTCGTCGATGGAGCCGCCGGAGAGATTGACGGCGCGTTTGCCTTTCCGTTCGGCGGAGCCCAAGATGCAGATGAACCAGTATAAACCTCCGGCGATTAAACCGGCTGTTAATAGTAATGGGAGAGTATCCATGGTTTGTTTTTGTATTGTGTAAAAATAAAGAAGTGTCAAGTGAAAGAAGTGTAGAGTGAAATTTGGGTTTGATTTATTATTTGTAGAATTTTTTTGGGGGGTTTTAGATCTCTAACATGTGGTGACACGCAAGCTACTATGGCGAACAAGATAACAAAATTTGATCACATTACATTTAAGTTGATGATGAAGTTGTACCGAACCGATGGATACCCGATCTGTACCGATCCGATCGGGTTTTACCGATCCCGAATATTTCGGGTTTGGATTCGGGTTCGGGTTTGATTTTTAAACCCGAATCATTTTCGGGTCGGGTGATTCGGGTTTGGGTTTAAGGCATACTGTTTCGAACCCGACCCGAAAACCCGAAAATCATTCTGTTCCGATCCGAACCCAAACCCGATCCGAAACCCGTGTTAATATATAAATAATATTTTACATTTTATAAGTAGTCATATAATATATAACATAATATATTACTAATAATAGTACTAGAAATTTATACTTTTTACAAACTATTGCATTAAAGTCGTTTAAATATGTTTTTAGCAGCATGTTCAATACAAGTATACTAAAGGTTAAGATTGTTGTATTATTTCACCAACATTTTTATTCATAGAGACATGATCCATTGTCTTCTCTGAACCCTCTAATTTAACCCCAAAAATTTCAGTATCGTTATATTTATGAGCACTTTGCTCAAATCGTATCCTAGTAATTTTTCACAAGAGTTTGTACAAATTAAGGTGCAATTTGATGGTGATCTACAAACCCGAACCCGAACCGAACCCGAACCAAACCCAATGGGTTCGGGTTCGGGTTTAGTGGTTCAGGTTTTTCCGGGTTCGGGTTTGGCAAAAATAATCGGGTTCGGGTTTGGTTTTTGCTAATCCCGTTTCGACCGAACCGATTGTCATCCCTAACGAAGGGACGCAACTAATTAGGGCCGTATTCGGAGTGAATAAGCCGAGTTTCGAGCCGGACATAATTTGAGCCGAGATTAATTGAATCGAGTCGAGCCGACTCGTTTAACTAATCGAGCTTAAATCTCTACCCGAACTAGACTCGTTTAATTTCACGAGTCGAGTCGAACTCGTTCGTTTAGCTAAACGAGCTGGTTTTAGCGAGCCGGCTCGATTAATTTTACTCATCGATGACATTTCTTCCCGTCACATCCGTCTTCAGGACGAACTCTACCCAAATTCGGCTCATTTAATTTTACGAGTCGAGTCGAGCCGGCTTGGGTAATTAAACGAGTCACCCGAACTCGGCTCGTTTAACTAAACGAGCCGAGTCGAACCCACTTAAACGAGTTCGAATCGGGCGAGTTCGTGAGCCGCTCGACTCGAATTACGGCCCTATAACTGATAGACAAATGGATCAAAATATCAATTCAATACAAAATATTGTGTTTGGAAAATAGTATAAAATGTTAAATAATATAGAGTTTTTTAATATTTTAAGTAGTTTAACGCTATAAGATCTGTCATGTCATCATTTGGTTTTTTTTAATTATTTTGAGCATCTTTTTGTGTATCATTTTGGATGTCGCACCATTTAATATTACATTTTTTACATTTTTTTTTATTTATTTTTAAAATTTAAGAGTGTACTCCAATTTAACAAATTTTATTTTTTTGGATTCACTACTTATTTTTGAATTTTAAAATTATTAAACATAAACACATGTAATTTAACAATTTTTAACATTTTAAAACTTAACAATTTCTTTAATTTTTAAAAATATTAAAAAAAGAAATTAATAAAAATTACACCGATTTAAGTTTAGGATTTAGGCCATAAAGAGCCTAACCCTGATTTAATTTATGGTTTAGGGCTGGGAAAAAAAATATAAAAAAATAAATTATATAATAATAATATTTATTATTGTATAATTTATGGATGTAACTTAATTTAATAATTTTTAACATTTTAGGGTTCACCACTATATTTTTGGATTTTAGAAACAATTAAAATAAAATTTTAATATTTTGCAGTTTAAACAATTTTTTGTTTGGGTATAAAAACATCTTCTTCTATATATATACATATGTAAAATATTAGATAAAATAGTATTTTGAGGTGAAAACGATAGTGTTTTGGTATGTAGGGTTTTGGTGCCAAAACATTACATCGGGTTTTGTTCATAAAAAAATGAGCAACACGAAGAAAATAATATTTTAATAATTATCTCATTTATAAGCCGATCATTTATTTTAATTTATTATCATATATATATATATATATATATATATATTACCTTCGTTCCCCATTTAAAATAATAAGTACTTATCACCATCAATGGATATAGAAATTGGTAATCACAACTAATCTGTGTATTTGAGCATGGATTAATGGACAAATTTTGGATTAATCGGGAAAAGGTTGAATATATTTTAATATATTATTAATATTTAATAAATTAGCTTTACATATTATAAAATATAAATTTATATATAATTCATAAAGATTAATCAAATCGGTAATTGTTATACAGTGAATTAGTAGGAAATTTTTATAGCACTTTTTAGAACATCACTAATGCTAATGAAATCTTAAATATAAAATATAAGAAAATTGACGTAAATGTCATTCTAAAATACTAGTTAGTTTTCTTTAAAAATTTGATATGCTCATTTTCTATCTTATCTTAGATTTCATCTTATTTTAAAAGAAAAATTCTATCTCATCTCTTATTTCATATTTTTGAATAAAATATCTATTTCTCTAATTTCCTTTTATTCTTTAAATTTAATATTGTATTAATAATAATAAGAAGTAAATATGAAGAATTTTATTGGGATTGGCTTCCCAGGGATAAATTCGGAAATTGTGAAATTTCTAAAATCGTTCATGTCTCCGGATATTTTAATGATTCTTGTCGTATACTTAGATTTACTATTCAAAAATTTGAAGGAAGTAGCAAAATATTATTTACAGAGCAACTTTCTTATTTTCAAAATAAAAAATAAGTGAAAAGTCATAATTATTCTCGGTAATTTGATAATCTGGAAATAATCTATTCTTCTGTGTTCATCGCTACACCGGGGTGTACAACAACCGCATCCAACCGTTCGCAATCGAACCGTATTTTACGGATAATCGCGAACGCGGGTTTATTGTGGATTTAAATTTTAAAAACCGCTCATTCGCGGTTTGGATGTGGTTTTAAATTCTTAAAAATCGCAAAATCGCAACCGCAACTCGTAACATATATTTATAATAAAATATATTTCCAAAAATATAGTTGATATCATATAAATTAATAAGTATACACATTTATTAACTAATCTTAGGTTAATGTTAAGACTTTGTTAATAAGATTCACAATCATTATAAGATATATAATCAAACAAATGGAAAATGTAATCAACATGTAATTTTTTTTATCTTTTTTTTTCTCCCGCCTCCATATTTTTGTATATTTTTAATATTTTTGCTCCACACGGAACATTAGTTTTTATTTTATTTTTGAATGTAAATTTATCACGTATCTTAAACTTTAATTTATTAATATTCCGAATTTTGTTTTTTGCAAATTATTAATTATTTCAAAATAAGTGGTTGAACCGCAAACCGATCCGTAATAACCGCAAATTCGCAACCGCAATTGACGCGGTTAACCGCAACCGCATTTGCGGTTGCGGATGACAATTTTCTAAAACCGCTCTTCACAGTTTGGTTCAACTTTTGCCCCAAAACCCATCCGATCTGAACCGCGTACAACCCTAGCTACACGTATCCTTTAGGTATCCAGGAGTTCTTATCGCAGAAACATGCTTTCTTTCTAAATATATATTTTTCAATGTAATTTTTGTCCGCATCGTAAAAGCGGGCTATTTTTCCACATCAGCGAGCTGTATTAGGGTTTTCTTAAGGCTAGCTAGCTGTATAATTGTATTAGTTTCTCCGCCCCTCCTTTCCCCAGTTAATAATTTAATATATACTAGCTTAGGTGCACCGCTCTTGATTAAATATTTATATATTTTTATTTCTATTTTATGTAATTTTATTAAAATTTTATATAAATAGTTAAATATTAAATAATAATTAAATAATTATAATTTGATTATATATAATTTTAAGTTAAATTTAAATAGTATAAATATATTATATGATTGATGAGATTAGGTAAATGTTTGTTGTTAGTAAAATTCAAACCTGAAAATTTATATGTATCTTTTTAAATAATAATATAAATATTTGTTGTTAACGAGATTCAAACCTGGAACTTATATTATCTTTATAAATAATAATATAAATGCTTGTTGTTGACGATATTCGAACCTGAGAACTTGAATAATGCATTTTTTTAGTATTTAGATTTAACGGTTCTGATTATTTGATGGAGAAGATCCGATAGTTAAGATGGAAAAGGATAACCAAAGTGAGGGGTTAACCAAACTACAAATTATATCTTATTCCGGTTATTATAGTATAAAGTAAGTACATATTGGAAAACGGGACTATGCACATATTTTAAAGATATATTTATTTAAATAAAATTTTTAATTTATTTCCAGAATAAAATTTGTTGTATAAAATTTAATAAAAAATTAAAAAGAATTTATGAAAGTTATTTTATATTATCTTAAAATACGTGCTGAGATATTTAAAAAATGTATATAATTATATGTGTGACAGATGGGAGTATATAACCCGAAAGTTCTTTAACTTGTGCTTTTTCTTCTATTTTTCTTTTTTTTAGTAATTAATGATACAGACGCACCCTCGCAAAGCAGAAAGCAGGGAGAAGTACTCGATCATTCCAACAAAAGATTTGTCTAGTTATCCCTTTCACAATAAACTTAAAAATAAATTGTAGTTTAGTTATATTGTTGAACAAAGAAAAGACAGACACAAATTTTACTTGGCAAATATTTATTTGTATGTATATTTTTGTTAATAATTAAAAAGGTAGTTTATTTTGAAACAAGAAAGAGAAAGAGTAGTTTAATAGAGAATGAGCAAGCTAGAGTGTATTGCAGAATAGAATTTGATTTTACCCAGTCATTAACGCACTTACCTTAGCGCAAAAGAACTACTATAACAAACAAACCAAAGGGAAACAGATGAACAAAAAGCTTGCTAATGTAATTCTGGTTTCTTGCAGAGAATCATATGCATGGGAGTAAAAATCTTAGCCTCGCCACCTCTAGTCAAGTAATCTGCAGTCACACACAGCATTTCATGAACATCCACAGTCCCTTTCGGTGCCATCCCCAGAAACGATAATATCACAACCAGAACATGGTTCCTCCAATATGCAATTCTCCCCATTTTCAGCCTTGTCCACCATGCTCCTGCCGGTGCCTTGGCAAAGTCTTTCTCTTTCACAACTTCAAACCCAACCTTTTTCGCGATCTTCGATAAATCGCTATAATGCCTTAACCCTGGTAATGCATTACCTCTCTCAACCTCTCGTACAATTTCTACATGTACCTTGTTATTGGCATCGTAAAATTCAGTAGTCACCCATTCATATGAAACATATAAACATCCGGGCTTTAAAACCCGATATATTTCAGCGTAAACATCTTCCAGTTTAGGTGCATGACAGGTAGCTTCCATTGCATAAACCCCGTCAAAACTATTATCTTCAAAAGGCATTTCAAGAAAGTTTCCGCAAACAACTTCACATAAGGAATCTAACCCTGCTTTCTTATTATGCATACGAGCACGCTCCACTTGATACTCGTTGATTGTGATGCCAACAATATTAGCACCTGAATGAGAAGCAATAGCTCTCATAGGCCCGCCAACACCACAACCAACATCAAGAATTTTATCACCAGGTTTCACATTTAGAAAATCTACAGCCGTTTCTTCGTGGATTTGAGTAGCTTCAAGGTATGATTTTCCAGGTAAAGATGGTGCGAAATGAAAAGATTGGCCCCAACCCCATTCATAAATATCAGTAACAAGATTATAGAAGGTGTCTACAAAGGCAGGAACATTATCAGGTTTTTCAATTTCTTTAGGGCGATTAAAGAAAGACCAATACTTGTTGTAATTATCTTGGACTTTGTCGTTGTGGATTGAGCCACCAGAGAGGTCGATGGCCCGTTTGCCCTTCCGTTCAGGGGAGCCTAAGATGCAGATGAACCAGTAAAAGCCTCCCCCGAGTACTGCAGTGGTGAATAATATAGGGAGAGTATCCATGGTTGTGAAGAGTATGTTTTTCGTATATATGCTTGTGCATACATGGTTTTATATGGAGAAAAAGGAGTGGAGCGGTTGCATCTATGGCACTCCCTGACAGCCGGCCGAGGATTCTTCGTACATATGTGCATGTACATTTATGCTGTGAATGGTCATGTTTCAGTAAACAAGCCTTTTTTTTTTTTTCTCATAGCTAGATGTGCTTGTTTCGAATTCCACTTATTGATGCTATTCCATTACCATTCCTGCTCTCCCTGTCTTTTCTTTATGGTCATTTTTTGCATATGATTCATCACCCTGCCGCCTTTTTTCTGTATTTTCTCTTTTGGCACTCAAGTTAATATATATATATATATATATATATATATTTAGATGTTTTTGTTTCATTTCTTGTACATTTCACATCTCTAAGTCCACTATTGTCGATTTGCCCACTGTTCCAGGGGGATATCCCCTGATATTATCTGATGGGTGAATTTCTTTTTAGTGTTTGTATAGTTAGATTCAGATCAGAAAATTACCAAATCCAGTAAACACAAGTGTAAAGGGCCTTCTACACTACCTTCTATCATATTGTATATACATATATAGAGACGGAGCTTTTTATTTGAAAATTCAAATACTCCACAGATGTAGATAAATCAGCACCAACTGTCAGGCTCTTGACAAAAAACCATATTGACCTTTTGATTGAAATAACAGTAACTGAACCAAAGATTTGTAGAATTTCAGAAAGTTACATTAAACGAAATGATGAGAAAAACACGGCATCAGGTTCACAAGTTTTGAAACTTATTTCTTGTAATATGTACAATTTTTAAGTACTAGAAAAACAAAGGGATCCCCAACATCATTCAACCAAAAACATCTTCACTGGAGGAATAGCCGTCGGCTTCTGAAGAACTATCACTGTTACCGTCATACATAAGCTCAAGCAGCTCATTGCGCATCATTGACTGCTGCTCATTGTCCTCAGAACTTGTCCTCCTCCTTTGAAGTGAAAATAGTTGCAACATCAGGTCCTCAGGTGAAGCCATGGACATCCAGCCCCTGGCCTTAGGTCTCAGCTGGAAACAGAAAGCAGGAAAGTATAAGAATCATGATAATCAGCACCAGCTCAACTACTTATCAAGTCAGTCACCGGCATAGTCAATAACAGCTAATATACACCAATTCGCTAGCTAAGTGTGCAACTAATTAGTGGCCTTCAAGTCGTTAATCCATGGAACAAAATCACCATCACCACCAAAAGAATATTGAGAACAATCAAAATTTTCATCTGTCAACAAATTGTTCATAACACGAGTGAAGCACCTCCATCTACTCGTGTTCTCATCTCATTCTCCCACCTCAATATCATCATCAACACCATCTTCACCAACACAATCTTCATCACCATCATCATCATCATCATCATCGTCATCGTCATCGTCATCGTCATCGTCATCGTCATCGTCATCGTCATCGTCATCGTCATCGTCATCGTCATCGTCATCGTCATCGTCATTGTCATCGTCATCGTCACATTCAGAAGAACTGTCACCTCCATCATTATAAGAGTCAAACTCGTCCTCGGTGAAATCAAAAAAGTAATCCTCATCATCACTACTAGTAAAGAAATGACTTCGACCAGGCATCAGAACCTTGTGCAAAAGATACAAGGCAGAAAATTAATACTTCCTCTACTGCCCCCATACAGTTCGTAGACTTTCTAGCAACCACACAATTTCTTTTAACTACTAGCAATTTGATACATAACAAATCTGACTTTAGACCTCCAATTGATGGTGTTCAATAATGAAAATAATAAATAATTATGAAACAAAAATAAACCATGACAAAATCAGATAAACGCTTTTGTTGGTGATGTTTGAAGAACAAAGATAAAAATACTTTAGACAAAAATATAAAAATAAAAAGAAAAAACCGGTGTTTGCTAGACATCTACATTCGGCAGGGAGGTAGTAACTTCTAAGAACGCACATAAAAAATAACCTAAGTTTTTTTCCCGTATTTTAGGGATAAGCGAATAGGAATAATCTTTACACTGAAAGGATGCATTATCAGTCTTTGTGCAGAAAAGATTGCTTATGAAGAATGTTGCATCAGGCTACCATGCATTTCTTAGAAAACGCATTGTGACCGGAGTGCAGACCACATTAAAGATAGTCAAGTTGCAAAAAATTATTCAATAATAATTATAATAAATAAATAAACATACCCTTTCGATGTTTTTAGGCAGACTAGCTCTCTCAGCAGCTTTTGGAGTCCATAGTTTAATGTCACTCTCAATCCCACTGCTAGCCAGTGCAGTTGTATGAGGATGCGGTTCAATACAGTTAACTACTTTCTTATCTGCTTCTATTACTCGTAAGAGTTCCCCAGTTCTCTTCCTCCAAATGAAAATCCGTCCACAATCTGACCCACTAACAACATACTCACATCTAGGCCCAAAGAAGTTCACACCCTTCACTGTTTCACTGTTCCGATGCCCCTTGTAAACTTGTGGAGAATCTACGACATTAGAATTGTTCTCTGAAGAAGATTCACCCGGGACATGATGAGATTTAACTTCATCAGCATCACTGTCCATATATTTAAGAGAGGTTAAATCTGGATGAGGTCCTAAGCCCATGTCCTTCGTGAATAAATATATGAATTCATCATTGTAAGTGGCAAGTAGCTCACTTTGATCGGAGAATGCCAAACCAGTTATTCCCACCAGCCCATCCTCAATTAAATGTTGAGGGCAAAAGTAGTCAGTCGGCTGACCAAAATCAGATGAGCCATCCCACTTGTACTTGCGAATATCATACAGCCTAGCATATTCATCTGAGCCTGCAACTGCAAACAGGTTAGGATTCCTTGGGTCTATTGCAATGGCATTCAGACGAACAACTGGCATTACACCATCTTGTACAGACTGGCAAGTAAAAAGTTCTGTAGAAGCTCCAGTTCTCAGATCAAACTGCAAGAAATAATATTAATGAACCCATTGTGTTACTCAAATATGGATAAGCAGAGAAAAGAATGACTACATATATTTAAGAAACTAATACATAATCTTAAGAGCCTCCACTGAATAGAAAATCTGTTACAAATACTCATTTATATTAACTACACGCGTCACTTTTCACGTTTAAGCATCTAACAAGATCACTAGTTCACTACATCCAGTTTACCTCTTATGGCTCTCTTCTAGATTGGATAATTTCCATGTTGGAAACAGAAAATAAAGACGTATTCAAAATATTAAGTTTGTGCTGGCTAACTCCGTCCATATGGTACAGAAAAGGAAAAAAGGAATGGGGGGGCGAGCATGAAAAAATATAAATCCATTGAGAAATGATGCAAATGCTTAATTAAGGGAAAATATTTGCACTTACGATCTCAAAGTTTGCTTCCTATTAACGTGTCTACCCATTCATATATTAGACGCATTTCAACAATGTATACGAGTCAGGATAGTTTAAATTTAAAACACTTACACCTTAATACATAGCTACCCCCGACACCAAGCCCATGGGACATGCCCTTGCAAGGGAATATATTATTCAACAACTATGGAAATCATATTTGCTAATGTATTGTAGGGGAATGATTATACAAAATATTGGCATGGGTAAAATTGACAAAGGACTCTACTCACGTGTTGGACTAGTCCATCTTCACCACATGTATAGAAGATATGAGGGCTTCCAGGTTCAATTGCCAGCTTATGAGCTCGTCCTTGATGTTTGGATAACAGTTTGGTCTCTACGTGACCACGTTCAAGAATCTTAGCATGCCTCACCTAAGAACAATACAAAATATTACTTTCAAATTTCATAAAGTATTTACTACAACGTAATCTTGAAGAAAATTTCAGTACAAATAATTGAAAAATCCCAGATATTGATTAGATTACACATTCTCGACCAACTTCAACTTATCATAGAGTAGCTTCTGGTGCTCCCACAGAGTAGCGACACACAAGAAGATACGTACCTGCCCATCAGCAGCACAGGTGACAATGCTTCTGTCATCCGAGAAAGGCATGAATTTTGCTTGAAAAACATTGTTGTTATGACCAGTATGAAATGCGAGTTTAATGCGCCCACATTGCCAATCCCACAGTATAACCCTTCGGTCATCAGAGCCCGAAACAAGAATATCACCATCAGAACTAAAGCTTACGGTGTTGACGCAACCCCTGTGCTTATCTAGTTTCCCATGTAGATCGAGACGCAGCACAAGATCCTGAAAAACAAAATT
This sequence comes from Apium graveolens, assembly GCF_009905375.1. Taxonomy (NCBI): domain Eukaryota; kingdom Viridiplantae; phylum Streptophyta; class Magnoliopsida; order Apiales; family Apiaceae; genus Apium; species Apium graveolens. Next base: position 81,901,162 of record NC_133655.1, read on the forward strand.
AACCCTCTCAAAAAGCCGGGAACATGATTTAAAGGAATTAATCAATTCTAACCCAAATTAACAACAATAACCAACTAAAAAGCTGCCAACTACTTAAATTGATCACATTAAAATTTGAATGACACATACTTACAATCCTAAAAGAAAAATACACACAACACTGTAAACAAACAGAATGGGAAAAAATTAGTCCTTGAAATTGACAACAAAAGGAGAAGTAATGTTGCCACAAATTTAAATATTACAAACTTTAACCTACATTTGCTATCATGACAACAATTAAGGCCTAAATTAATATACCGCACGCTTAATATAGTTCAAACTAACACGGATAACAACACAACAATTTGTAGCTGTGAAATCAAGAAATATATCCGACAGCTGTACTTTAATTCATAACGACTACTTCTTGGCATCCCATTTAAAATTAAACAAATATGTCACACCTCTACTCCCCTTGAATCCGTAAATTTAGCAGGAAGTAGTTTTTATACAAATTTATACTTGTAAATACTCGAGTAGAGAGCTATAAAAGTTATATGTATAACAATATTGTAAACAAACAAACACAAACTAGTATTACAGTACACATATGCTCACATTCACTTAGTACAGAGACACGCAAACATTAAAAGTGAAATAAGAAGATTTATTAATGAGCTTAAAAACAAAGTGTATATAGCTAGTAGCTACCTAAGAATAAAAAATAAATGGAGGAGGGGAGGTTATTAATCTAAATTTACGGAGTAATAATAAATGGAGAATGGAGAAGTAACCACCTGAGAGGCAGCGAGGCGGAGAGCGAAGGTGCGATTAGAGATGTGACCGACTTCGCGTTTCCAAACATCCACAACCGCCTTGTCTAGGTTGTTGGAAATCATTGATCTTCCTCTCTTTTGATTTATTTAATCAGATGCCTCTATAGTATACTCCTCTCTTTTCAATATTATATAGACAGGGGCTACCAATACGATCGGTGTTTTCTAGAGATAAAGAGGGCAAGCAAGGAACGAACCCGGTTTCAGTGATTTTGTATGTTTGTAATTGTAACTATTTCATTTACTATCCCCCACGTGGAGTGGTTATGTAACTTTTTTCATTTTTTTTTAAAAACAAAACAAATTCCATACTTATAACGTCATGACTACATAAGAATGAGGATTGAATTTTGAGGATCATTTCATGTCATTTTTTCTTATAAAGACCTTCATACTTTTTCCCTGGCTTCTACAATTCTATTTCAAGGCCAATTATCTTTTTATTTTTCAAAGATTCTTTTATAGAATAGTAATGTTATATAAAATTGTTTTCACTTTGACGGGGCTAGTTAATAAATTATGGGAACATGAATGGATCATCAGAATGGAAATGAAAGGAAAATCTAAGGGCATGATGAGTTTAGTTTTCCCATCAACAGGGGATGGGATTTTCATTTCCAACCGTTAAGCCGTCGTTTGGTTGAAAATGTAGTATCAGGTTGGAATCAGAAATCGAGAAATCGAGATAGAGTGATATGAGTATCATGTATCATATCTGATATCATCATGTATTTGGTTGAGTGTTATAATATATATTTTTAATTTAAAATATGTTAAGTCAATAATTTTAATTTAATTATATATATTAATTTTATTATTAATTTAATATTTTTTAGGTTCATAGATTTCTTTTAGTGCTAAAAATTATATTTAATTGTTTGAATAAAAATTAAAATAGTGAAATAAAAGTTGATACTCATACCCCTCCCTTATACCCACCTCCCTACTTAGGTATGAAAAAACCCTACCTTTGGGGTTCGAGAAATGGGTATGAAATTTATTTTTCTGAACCAAACGTCTGAAATGGCTGAAACCCATGCCTGATTCCAGAATGTGGCGAACCAAACGACCCCTAAATTGATAATCCAGACACAAAGAATTGTGTTTAAGATTTCGATTACAGTTAACCAGTGCACATTAACCATCAACCAAATACCCAGGATATTACATATGTTGGAACTTCAATTTGGAGATCAAATGAACAAAAAACAATGGTTAATTAAAGAGTATTTAACGGGTGCTAGCCCCAAATGTCAGAATTTGAGGGATAATAATGACCATCAATGTCACTTTGGAAAAAGATGCCAAAATGTCACTCTAAAATAGAGTTTCGCGTTCTATTTTTTTAATAAAAAACAGAGTTGCGTGTTTTGTTTTTATTTTTTAAAAAAATTGAAAACGCAACTTCAATTCGTGTTTAGGGGAGGCAAACCAAAACCTCAAAATTCGTTTTTAGGTTAACTTGGATTTGCGTTTTTTTATACCCAAAATGCTAGATAATGTTATATTTTCAAGTTTAAAACTTTATTCTAACGGATATTTTATTTCATACTTTATTCGGATGTATTATTATTTTAATATTTTTAAAACCAAAATTGAGAATTGGCAAACCCTAAAATATTAAAAACAACGAATAATTAGAGGTTGGTTCCTTTAGGCCCTTGAAAGAACATCTTCGATTGATTATTCATTTTGGTATTTGCATAACTTAACATAAAATTTAAAACACGTATATCATCTCCAAATATGCATGAGTTTAATTGACATAATCAAAAGTGAAAAGCCATCTCTAGCAAATTATTTTAAAAAATATTTTCAAGCGTATTTATATTTTAAATATAAATATAAGAGATATTCCAATTTGCTGAAAAATCAAAAAATATATTTTTTAAGGAATATACTCTAAAAATCAAAGCAATGAGATTCTAAAAGAATTATCGGAATATAATCTTTCTTAGAATCTCTTTCAATATTAATAAGACAACAATTTTGAGAAAGGAATATCAAAATTTGGATTTTCTTTAACAGGCTCGTGCTAAATTTGTTATAAAAACAGATATTTTTAAAGGGATAAAATATATATCTTTCATACTATAAATATTTATTCATCCAATGATATATTTTATACTCTTAGAAATTAATATTTTATAAGAAAATATTAATGTCTCATTTTATCCCTGATAGGGATAAATAAATTATGATTGTATAATTAAATACTGCATTAATTGTACAAGCTGTGGGCTGCTAGGCCCAATAAAAAGATATATGATACTCAGATCAGAAAGATTAAGCCTGATGGACCAGATCAGGCCTGATGGAATAAAAAAAGGCCCAAAAGCCCTGATTATTAATTAATTTCGTAATTAATTAATAATGGGAAAAATCAGATGTTGAGAGAGTCCCGATAAGGATATAAATCCTTAGAGATTAGCCTCAAGGGGACCTAAAAGGATAAGGAATCAGTTTTCTACTATCTAGGACTCCAAAGTCCATTCTAATTATGAGACTTGCCCACCAAGTCTCCTATACCAAGTCCAATTCAAGGACTCCCAACATCTATATAAGGGGTCTCACCCCCACCAATCAGAACTACGTTTTTTGGCTTGATTCTCTAATTCACAGAGATACGTAGGCATCTCGTAAAGGCAGATCGAGCCACGAAACACGAGAGCAGCCATTAAAGGCCTTGAGCTCCCGAATCTTAGTAATAAATACATCAAATAATAACCTTAGTTTTTTATCCATAACATTTGGCGCCGTCTGTGGGACAGCACAACAACAACCATGGCGAGAACACGGAGAACAATTGGAGCTCTGGAGGAAGGAACACCATCAGGGACAACTCAGGTGATTTCATCAACCGTGGAGGTGCCGCCCCATTCGACTTATGCATCTACTCAAGGGGATGCCCAGATAGGGGGAACTCAACCTCAGCCACAAGGGACAACTCCCTCGATTATTCAAGGTACGAATCCTCAAGTTCAACAAGTACATATACCTGTGAATTCTCGACCCGTCGGGTATGAATATTCAACTGTTGTTACTACTAACCCCCCTTATGGGATGCCCCTTCGCCCTGAGGTTGGAGGAAGCGGATATGCTGGGCGAGGCGAAGCACGAGGGCAGTCACCCCCTATATACGAGGTTTGGGTCCTATTCCTGAGGATCGGGAATTTTCTGGTCCTTACACCGAGAGAGACTCCGAATCTTCGGATGATGAAGTGGCCCCGAGAAGGAGGCGTCCTGGAAAAGAGCCAATGGCCGATGGAAGGCAACGCCCCCAAAGCACCCCAGGGGCGAATCCCCAAGAAGTGCAGGAAAGGATCAGGGCTCATGAGGCTGAAATCCAAAGGCTGAGGCGTGATTTGGAGGATCACCAGGCCACCAGACCCCAGATACCTCCTAGGGGGAGAAATCCTCCTCCTGTCATAGACCTGGATGGTCCGGTAAGAAGAAGGGCTGCTGTCCCAAGAACTGATCCAAGCAATCTCCTTCCCCTTGGAGATCCTGATGATCCAACTCCACCCTTCACAGAAGAGATAATGAATGCCCATATCTCAAGGAAATTCAAGATGCCCACTATCAAAGCCTATGATGGCACGGGAGACCCCGCTAATCATGTTAGGACATTCTCTAATGCACTGCTGCTGCAACCCGTGAATGATGCTATAAAGTGTCGGGCCTTCCCTCAAACCCTGTCGGGTATGGCTCAAAGATGGTACAGTCGCCTGCCCCCAAATTCTATTGGATCGTTCAGAGAATTAAGTCAGGCTTTTATTAAGCAATTCATCAGTGGAAGAGTCCATGAGAAAAGTTCAGCATCTCTTATGAGTCTTGTGCAGGGAGTTAAGGAATCCTTGAGAGATTACCTGAATCGTTTTACAAAGGAGGCTTTAAAAGTCCCAGACCTTGATGATAAGGTAGCCATGATAGCACTGCAACAAGGAACTAGGGATGAGTTTTTCAAGATGTCTTTGGCCAAACGACCCCCTGAGAGCATGTTGCAGCTCCAAGAGAGGGCAGGGAAGTATATCAAGGTTGAAGAAAGTATGAGGAAGACCGTAGTAAGTAATGAGCCCACTGGAGGCAAGAAGCGGAAAGCTGATTTAGAAAATATTGCAAAGGACAAATATCCTAGAACCGAACAAAACCCTGATTCAACCCCCAAGAAGGGAGGACCTGGGCAAAAGTTCACTGAATACGCTAAGCTGAATGCTCCCAGAAGTCAGATTTTGATGGAGATTGAGAAAGACAGAGATATTCGATGGCCTAAGCCCTTGAAGGCTGATCCCGCCAAGCTAGATAAGGGCAAGTATTGCAGGTTTCATAAAGATGTTGGCCATGACACCGATGAGTGTAGGCAATTGAAAGATGAAATTGAGTTTTTGATTCGAAAAGGAAGATTGAACAAGTATACTGGAGATGGAGGGGACAGAAATAATAATGGAAGGAAGAACTTTGAAGATCGTAGGAGGGACCAAGACGATCAGGGGCGGAATCCCCAACTTAGAGGGTCGGTTATAAATGCAATTTTTGGAGGACCGCGACGCCCTCGAGGGCCAGTGATAAACACGATCTTTGGAGGTCCAACTGCTGCTGGATTGTCCAAAAATTCCAGAAAGGCATATACTAGGGAGGTTATGCATATTGTTGGGGAAGCCACGAAGAGGGCCAGGACAGAAGTAACATTGGCTTTTGATGATTCCGACCTAGAGGGTGTGAAGTTTCCCCATGACGACCCGCTGGTCATAACACCGATAATAGGAAATAGCCCGGTTAAGAGGGTCCTTGTGGATAATGGTGCTTCTGTGGATATCTTGCTCCACGACACCTTTCTAAGAATGGGGTATAACGACTCCCAGTTGACACCAACCGACATGCCGATATATGGATTTGCTGGAGTAGAATGTCCTGTGGAAGGGATAATCAAATTGCCAACCACCATAGGTACGGAACCAAGGCAAGCAACGCAGATGCTGGATTTCGTGGTGGTAAAGGCTAGTTCAACTTATAATGCTATCATGGGGAGAACAGGGATACATGCCTTCAAGGCAGTCCCCTCTTCCTACCATTCAGTCATGAAGTTTCCCACCCGAAACGGGATTGGAGAAGAGAGAGGAGATCAAAAAATGGCTAGAAGCTGTTATGTGGCCTCTTTGAGGGCAGATGGAGTCGGGGGGCAGGTTCTTCCTATTGAAGATATGGATGTTCGAGAAAATGATGAGAATAGAGGAAGGCCAGCAGAAGAATTGGTTTTGGTTCCTTTAGACCCCGAGAATCCTGAGAGGATGACTTTCATTGGAGCCACATTAGAGGAGCCTCTTAGAGGGAAGTTAGTGAAATTTTTGCAAGAAAATAGTGATGTGTTTGCATGGTCAGCAGCTGATATGCCAGGCATAGACCCGGAGTTAATTACTCACAAAACTAAACGTGGATCCAAGCCGGAAGACAGTGAAACAAAAGAAAAGAAATTTTGCCCCGGAAAGACAAGAGGCTATAAAACAGGAAGTAGAAAAGCTCTTAGAGACTGGTTTCATTGAGGAGATTCAATTTCCGGAGTGGTTAGCAAACCCTGTAATGGTGAAGAAGGCTAATGGAAAGTGGAGGATGTGTATAGACTTCACTGATCTGAATGATGCATGCCCCAAAGACTGTTTCCCGCTGCCTAGAATTGATACTTTGATTGATGCCACTGCTGGACATGAGATGCTGAGTTTCATGGATGGATTTAGCGGATACAATCAGATCAAAATGCATAAGGATGACATTCCAAAGGTATCATTTATCACTGACTTTGGTGTTTATTGTTATCTTGTTATGGCGTTTGGTCTCAAGAATGCAGGAGCCACCTATCAGAGGTTGGTGAATAAAATTTTTAAGGATCTTATTGGGAAGACTATGGAAGTCTATGTTGATGACATGCTAGTCAAGAGTCTAGTAAAGACTGATCATATAACCCATTTGAGGGAAGCTTTTGAGGTCCTAAGGTACCACAAGATGATGTTGAATCCAACGAAGTGTGCTTTCGGAGTAGGATCTGGAAAATTCTTGGGATTGATGGTCTCAAAGAGGGGAATTGAGGCCAACCCCGATAAAATAAAGGCAATCCTGGATATGGGACCACCAAAAACTGTCAAGGATGTACAGAAGCTCACAGGAAGGGTTGCGGCGCTAGGACGATTCATCTCCAAGTCAGGAGACAAGTGCTTGTCATTCTTCAAGTCATTAAAGAACATTAAAGACTTTGTATGGAGTGAGGAAAATCAGAAGGCATTTGAAGAGTTAAAGAAGTATATGGGCCAGGCCCCGTTGTTGGCCAAGCCAGTTCTGAGTGAAGTTTTATTTTTGTACTTGGCTATTTCAGAGAGCGCCTTGAGCGCGGTGTTGGTTAAGGAGGAACTGAAAGTCCAGAAACCCGTATACTATGTCAGCAAAATCTTGCATGGTGCAGAGTTGAATTATTCAACTATTGAGAAATTCGCTTTAGCCTTGGTAATGGCTTCAAGAAAGCTGCGTCCTTATTTTCAAGCTCACCAGATTGAAGTGCTAACAAATCAGCCACTGAGAAACATCATTCACAGTCCCAAGGCAAGTGGGAGACTGATTAAGTGGGCAATAGAGTTGGGAGAGTTCGATCTCAAGTATAAGCCACGTACGGCCATAAAAGCCCAGGCACTAGCTGACTTCGTGGTGGAATGTACCATACCCAACCAAGAAGTCGGGGGGTAGGAAGATACCATACCTCAAGACAAGGGAGTCGACAATGGGGATAAGGAGAAAGAATATTGGGTTCTCTATTTTGATGGAGCATCAAAAACAAATTCTAGTGGAGCAGGGTTGGTTTTACAAAGCCCTGATGGATTCTTAATTGAGTATGCTATGAAGCTAGACTTCCCAACCACAAATAATGAGGCAGAGTATGAAGCCCTGATTGCTGGCCTTGGTCTAGCTGGGACACTTAGAGTCAAAAACTTAAAGGTCCGTGGAGACTCGAAGCTGATCATATCCCAGGTAAAGGGAGAATTTGAGGCAATGGATGATACGATGGCTAAGTATGTTCGCCTAGTAAGGGCTGTGATGACCCAATTTAATGAATGCCATGTTGAACACATTCCAAGGGAAGAAAATGCTAAAGCAGATGCGCTATCAAAGTTTGCTTCATCTGAGATTGAAGAAAGTTCAGGAAGTGTGTACTTCCGTGTTTTGAAGACACGAAGCATAGATGTTAAGCTTGTGGCTCCCATAGGCTTGGGGACGTCATGGATTGATCCCATCAAGGCTCACATTCAGACCGGTTGGTTGCCAAGTGATGCAACTGAGGCACAGAAGTTAACTATTCGAGCACTAAGGTACTCCTTGATAGATGGAATTCTGTATAAGAGATCTTTCGTGGTTCCTTACTTGAGGTGTCTCAGGCCCGACGAGGCACGCTTGGCTCTTGAGGAAGTGCATGAAGGTATTTGTGGGCAACACTTGGGGGGCAGGGCCTTGGCTCATAAGATAACCCGTTTAGGCTTCTATTGGCCAGAAATGATGGCTGATGCCAAAGAATATGTGAAGAAGTGTGATCGCTGTCAGAAGCATGCACCAGTTGTTAGACAACCCCCCGAGATGCTGACCTCTATCAACTCGCCTATTCCCTTTGCCATGTGGGGGATGGATATTCTAGGGCCTTTTCCTATGGCCACGGCACAAAGGAAATTTCTGATTGTAGCCATTGATTATTTCACCAAGTGGATCGAAGCCAAACCCTTGGCCAAAATCACAACTAAGCAGGTTGCACAATTCCTGTGGGAAAAAATTATGTGCCGATATGGAATTCCCCGTATCCTCGTCACTGACAATGGAGCACAATTCAACAATGAGGAATTCAAGAAGTATTGTGAAGAAAATGAAATTGAGTTACGATTCACCTCTGTGGCTCACCCGCAAGCCAATGGGCAAGCAGAGGTAGCAAATCGGATAATCCTGGATGGACTAAAGAAGAGGATCGAGAAGTCAAGAAATAATTGGGTGGATGAGATACTTCCCATATTATGGGCCTATAGGACTACCTGTAGAGTCACGACAGGAGCAACTCCTTTCATGTTGGCATATGGGGCAGAAGCAGTAGTTCCCGTGGAGATATCACATTCCTCTCCAAGGATTCAGGCTTTCAATGCTGTAGAAAATGAGGAAGGGCAGAGGTTAGCCTTGGATCTAATTGATGAAGTGCGAGATGAGGCACATGCAAAGATAGTAGAATATCAGAAAAAGGCTTCATTCTATTACAACCTAAGGGTTAAAGAAAGATTTTTTAAACAAGGTGATCTAGTCTTGAGAAAAATAGAGGCTTCTGGTGTCGGACAGAAAGGAAAGCTTGCCCCGAATTGGGAAGGGCCGTACAGAGTCAAGAGCGTTCAGGGTAGAGGAACCTACAAGCTGGAAACTATGGAAGGTTTTGAAGTCCCGAGGACCTGGCACGCACAAAACCTGAAGGTTTACTACGTGTAAGATAGGCGAAGTACGATTCTCACTTGTCATTGTGACAAGTAGGTTTAAAAGCACCTTGAAGCTTTGCTTGCGTAGGATTTTATATTCCAGTAGAATTTACACTGTCTAGTTATTGTTGATTAGGGTCGAACCCATGCTGTGTAAGGTTTTGGAAAACCAGACTTCATATTAAAGAGTTTGAAATTATTTCTATCTAAGGATGTTTAAAGTTCAAATGCGTATTAAGATTGTAAAGTTAAAACAGAAAGAAGAAAAGCAACATATGAAATATAACCCCGAAGGGTAACAAGTTTAGATATGAATAAAGTTCAAAAAGAAGATATACAAAAAGTTAGGCCTTGGAAGGCTGAGATTCCTCAAAACCACTATCCGAAGTCTCCTCGGAAGTCTCGGTCGTTCCTTCGGACGTCTCGGTTGTCCCCTCCGAAGTCCCTGTAGAAGTTCCCTCTGCAGGAGATGCTGGTTGTTGAGGCGTCGCTTTTGGAGGCTCTTCCACCCTGGCCTTCTTAGCGACAGGTTCAAACTCCTCTTCGGAAGAATCTTCCTCCTCTCCATCCTTGATCATAACAGCAAGCTTCTCAGTAACCCCTCCAAGCTCTGGAATCCGCACAGGGAAAGGAAAGGGAGACTGCTCAAGGACCTCTGAAAACTCATCCTGGATGGCCTCCACAGCAGCATCCCAGCCCTCTTTATAGCTAACTGGGTGAAGAAGGGCATCATGCTCCACCATCAAGTCCTTGAATTCTTGGGTGTCCATCCAGCCATCAAAGGCTTTGTCCTTCTGCGCCTTCAGAATGACATTTTCGGCCCGGGCCGTCTCCAGGTCAGAAGTGGAAGAGGCCAGTTGAGCTTCAAGGGCCTCTATTTTTTGGTTGGCCTCTTCCAACTTCTTGTTGGCATCTTCCAGGCCAACCTTCCAAGCTTTAGCTTGGTGAATTGCCCCCTGGAAATGGGCGTTAGCCTGCAAGAGAAACAACGAAAGTTCAGAAAAGAAACATGGAAAGATAAGTACGAAGGGCATAAGTAAAGGACGTACCGTCGCCAGAGCCTGGGCTCCAAATAGCTCATTCCCCTCTAAGTCCTGTTGAAGGACAAAATCTTGATAGTCCACCGGGGAGATGGAATGCTTAGACCATTCCTTGGACAGCGCCGTGCTGCCCATGATTGAGTCCTTGCCCCGGATCCCCCAGGCAGGTTGAAAATAGGCCCCTGGCCTCTGCTTGGTGCGCAAAACTTGGCTGGGGCCTTCCTCGCTTGGCTCCATTGCCTGAAGGAGGAACTCAGGGAAGCGATCACCAAGTCGAGGGTCTTTAAAGACCTTCCCAGCCCTCTTCATCCTGGTTATCTCCAGGTCCTTAGGCTTAGTAGCCTCCTCAATCTTCTCAGCCACTGCAACAAACAAAGTCAGTTGAAAACCAATGAAATAAAAGTACAGGAAATAAAGGAGGTAAGAAAGGGAACTTACTTTTCTTATTAACGGGCGAAAGGCCGCGTTCTACCAGGACGGTCTCCCGGATAAGGTCCCAAGAATGGGAAGTACCTCTAGCCTCCTCCTCAGACAAAGTTATGTCATTTGGGCTCCCGTCCACGGCCAGCCCAAAGGATGATCGAAACAGGGAGCCCCAATCTCCACCTTCCCAAATAACAAACAAAAAATCTTTCTTCCACCCCAAGTTGTTGTCAGGGATGGACTTCCCATTCACGATATGGGGGATAGTGGGGCGCTGGTTGATAGAAACCCAACCCGGACTTTTATCAGGGCTGTTTTTGAACTGAAAAATCTTCCTGAAGACAGCAACATATGTGGGGACGTTGTGCTTGGCGCATTGCGACAGATAGCACAGAATCAACCTCCAGGAATTAGGGGGAAGTTGGCAAGGGCTGATGCCCACATCAGCCAGTAGCAAAGGAATGAATGGATGAAAAGGGAGTCTAATACCTGCCCTTAGAGTATCCCTATAGACGCATAGCGCGTCCTTCTTCCACTGACAGGCCCTGTCGGCCGGACCCGCAAGAACCAGCTTAAAAGGCTCCTTGATTTTGAAGCAGCTGCTCAACTTTTCCAGCTCCTTGGGATCCCGTAAAGCACTAATATGATCGTGCGCATCCAGATGCGCATCAGACGGATACTCATCCCCTCGAGTGTTGATCATGTCGATTAAGGAAGTATACCTCGATCGAATAGGAAAATCGTTGGACTTTTTAGCCACGTTCATCTTGGCCAAGCGAGTCATTCTTTTGTCAGCCATCTAAAAAAAGTAAGGGGCACGTAAATAGGCTATCTTAAAATGGCACACAATGGAAAAATAGACACGAAAAGCAAAGGGAGGAATCTTACCTGAAGAAGCGCTCCTGAAAAAGGCTTTGAGCTCCGACTTGCTGTTATTCCTCTGAGAATCTTAGCAGGAAGATAAAGAAGAAAACTAAGAAATGAGAAAGTGAGGAGTAATAGCCTTTCCTCATTCCTTTATATAAGAGGAAAAGGAAGTTGAAGGGACAAAAAGCCCATTAAGAACAAAAGCCCATAGGAAAAAGCCCAGAAAAAAGAATATTCCAGAATATTCCTAGGAATTCTAGAGCATTCTAAACAGGGCGTATTAAGCCCAGATCAATAAAAAAGGCCCAATAAGATTTGGAAAAGCCCAATAATAGAGGCCCAATAAGATTTGGAAAAGCCCAATAATAGAGGCTCAGTAAAATTTAATAAGGCCCAACAAAAAAGGCCAGGCCCAAATCCAATTAGGATTTGGAAAATACAATACCCTAAATTAAAGCTAAATAAAGAAGGCTAGTGGAAGACCAGGAACCAGGTCGAAATCCAGGTCGTGAATCCTGCCCGAAATCTTTCAAGCAGACACCCGAAAATAACGGGTAAAAAAGACCAGAATCCAGGTCGAATTCCAGGTCATGAATCCTGCCCGAAATCTTTCGAGCAGACACCCGAAAATAACGGGTAAAAAAGACCAGAATCCAGGTCGAATTCCAGGTCGTGAATCCTGCCCGAAATCTTTCGAGCAGACACCCGAAAATAGCTGGAATAACGGGACTGAATTGAGGTCGAAGCTTCGACCAGGAATAAGGTCGAATAAACCAATCATCTTTCAAAAAATGGGGATTAAGAACCCCGGTCGAAGTTCGACTAGGATCCTGGTCGAATTCCAGGTCGTGGATCCTAGTCAAAATCCTTCGACCAGGAAGCAAGAAAACCAAAGAATTTTCGAACAGGATTCAGGTCGAAATATCGACTAGAATCCTAGTCGAAATCCTAGTCGATAGGCTCATGACAAGAAGCTAAAAAAAAAGGGGGTGGAATTTTCGACTAGGATCCTGGTCGAATTCCAGGTCCTAGATCCAGGTCGAAATTTCGACTAGGATCCTGGTCGAATTCCAGGTCGTGGATCCTAGTCGAATTCCTTCGACCAGGATGACAAGGCTGACCCCTATTTTCGACTAGGATCCAGGTCGAAATTTCGACTAGGATCCTGGTCGAAAAAGGGCTGGAAATATGAAAAATCCAGAAAATTAGGGAAAAATCCCAGAAAATTAGGGAAAAATCCCAGAAAATTAGGGAAAAATCCCAGAAAATTAGGGAAAATCCCAGAAAATTAAGGGAAAAATCCCAGAAAATTAGGGAAAATCCCAGAAAATTAGGGAAAAATCCCGGAAATAAGGGAAAAATTCCTGGAAATTAAGATAATTCCTGAATAAAAGGAAAAATTCATTGTAAATGTGTAGGTCGCTCCACACTTTACGGAAAAACGAAACCCTGTAAGGGAACGAATAGACTTAACTTCTGCGAAACCTAATCAATGTTTCCCAAAAGTTGGGGGGCAAATGATAGGGATAAATAAATTATGATTATATAATTAAATACTGCATTAATTGTACAAGCTGTGGGCTGCTAGGCCCAATAAAAAGATATATGATACTCAAATCAGAAAGGTTAAGCCTGATGGACCAGATCAGGCCTGATGGAATAAAAAAAGGCCCAAAAGCCCTGATTATTAATTAATTTCGTAATTAATTAATAAGGGAAAAATCAGATGTTGAGAAGAGTCCCGATAAGGATATAAATCCTTAGAGATTAGCCTCAAGGGGACCTAAAAGGATAAGGAATCAGTTTCCTACTATCTAGGACTCCAAAGTCCATTCTAATTATGAGACTTGCCCACCAAGTCTCCTATACCAAGTCCAATTCAAGGACTCCCAACATCTATATAAGGGGTCTCACCCCCACCAATCAGAACTACGTTTTTTGGCTTGATTCTCTAATTCACAGAGATACGTAGGCATCTCGTAAAGGCAGATCGAGCCACGAAACACGAGAGCAGCCATTAAAGGCCTTGAGCTCCCGAATCTTAGTAATAAATACAGCAAATAATAACCTTAGTTTTTTATCCATAACAATCCCGCTCTTTATATTTTTCCAAGTAATTTTCTCTCGTATCTCAAATATATTATTTATCGGAGAAAATACTTTTAAATACTTAAAAATATTTCTCACAATCTCAAAATATTTTATATTTTAGAAAGTATATTCCAAGTATTTATTATAGCCCAAACTTGAGCCAAAAAGATCAATCTGTTTTCATAAAAAATCATTCATATTTTATTTGGAACTGAACCCTGATCTAATCTTTTTAAATCCAAATAAAATACTTCCACTTGATAGAAAATCTTGAAACTTGAGATTTTTCACTTAAATGGTATTTTCTATGTGTGACGCCCTCAATCTCGGGGTTAGAAAATGAGGACCCACACACACCTTAAATCTAATAATTAAATAAGCATAAACCCCGATTAACTACTAACACGATCAAACAGGATAAAGTATGAGACAAGATTACAACTACCAATCATAAAATATAACTTACAACCCCAAAATATTATTCAATAAACGTAATCGATTCCGGCTGGGAACCGACAGATAACCTATTGTATCTTTACAACTTTCCTTCTAAGCGCTTGCTCACTCAGAAATACCACTACCTGCTCTGGCAACCGGAAGGCCTCAACACGATAGGGACCACCAGGTACGCTCTTACGAGCAGTGCGCCTAAGCCTGATCATCTTCTTGCTTAACTGCCATGGTTAGATTAAAATAAAACATATGAGTATAAAACTCGGCAAATAACTATTAAGCAGTTCTACGATATCAAATCCATAGTATACTTTATCGAACTCAGGGCATTCTACTTTATTTGTTCTAGGTGGCAGATTTCCAGCTTTTGGGTTAAGGAAAGGTTTTGAAGGAACAATATGGAGCTTTTAAAAAATAAGGCTCAACGTAGGACGAAAGCCGACATTCATCACAAATCATTAAAGGATCAGAATAGATCTTTCAGAAAGAGGAAAGCAACAGTATTTCACTATATGGAATCAATCATATGATCAACAGATTAAAAATCAGGGTTCTCGAGCTTTAAACTTCACATTAACATAATCAACTCTTTTCAAAACAATATAATCCATTTTCATTTTCAAGAATCAATTTACTGAACAGAAAGTTTCAGTTCCCTTTTAAATAACCAATTAGAACCCTTGATTGGATCACTTTATCTTTCCATTTCATTATAATACGGGTGATCAGCCCGTACCAACCTCCATCCGGTCTTTAAGGTACCAATCGACATAATTTTAGCCTTAAGTTGGACTAGCCCCGCTAGCCTCTTACCATGACTGGACTAGTCCCACTAGCCTCTTACGTCCCAATCCAATCCATCAGGAATTCGTTTGGAAAACCTTGAGTTTGGAAAAAAAAGATAGGTTTTCTAAATTCATTTTATCATTACCAAGAATATGAAATCATTCGGACTCTTTCGAGTCGAAACTCATTCTTAAGTCAAATTCCAAGAAAACAAAGTTTAGGGAGTGATTCAAGACAAGCAAGGAACAACTCTAAGAATTCTGTATCAAGGATAACAAGGTACTTAAATTAGAAGGATCAACATCTGTTTAGGGATCAATAGTGTGATCAAGAAATGAGGTATCATTAATTAGGGTTCGCAAGGATAATTATAGGGTTTTATACAATTCATGGCTTAATAAATAACTTGAACAAAAAGGACAGGTTACCAAATGGGTTGAATCAGTAAGCTTAACAATAACAATGTATCAAGATCAAAACAGGATATCTCAAGTCATTAACAGGGGTTCCTTTAATTAACAATTCCATGCTCTACATGGTATGGACAACAACCTCTCTATAATTATTTTCACAAGTAATGAGAGTTACTTGCCTGAATTTGCTTTCCTGAAGGTTGAACTACTGCCACCTAGTATATCCTTTCCTTTCCTAGCCTGAATGCCCTCACGCTCCGAATCTACAATAAAACCAAAATCTTAATCAGTTCTCAGCTCTCGCTCCCGGAACGATCACTCAATACGATTGGTCGATTATACTCTTGACTCAATATACGAGTATAACTTATACACATAAGCACATAGCACATCACACATCATATACTTTAACCTTAACCTTTACACCTTATATATATATACTCAACAATCAACTTAAGTCATACTGGTATAGCTTTTACGAGTACATGATTTATTCATGACTAAATCTTTTGCGACCATAAATGTCACTTAGAGCTCTTTGACAACAAACCACTTTATTTCCTTTTCTTTTATCCTTTAATTCGAACCACAACAACCACAAATAAGTCACCTATCTCCTAGAATTTCACATGCAATTACTTAGCAAGGTATTGGAACCAATTCATTCACTTTTCTACTTGTTCCATTCGGCCATACACATAAAATACAATCACATATACTCAAATTCATTTTCATATAATCAAACACAATAAACTCCTTTGGTAAGCATATTACAAGCTTCATTCTTTTAGTCCGAAATTCGAATCATATTCATTTAAAAATCAACTTTGAACACAAGCATATTCCAATCAATGTCATGCAACCAAGTTCTTATTAGTAATTAGCACATATTCTCGTAAAAGTCCAATTAATTCCCTTTTAACCATATGACCCATTCGGGTTTTTCAATAATCATACATGCAAGGATCAATTTTTGTCATGCAAAGTCTTATATTACATTCCCAACTTGTTTTAAACCTTAACTTAGTCATTCAACTCATTTTCATCAAGATTTCTGAAACACAAAACCAAGCATCACCTAGTGACTCCAACCTTAATTAAATCATTCAATCAACATGCATGCATTCACTTAATCATCAAATCAATCTCTTCTAAACCCATTTTTCATTCGGCTAAATCATGTTCTACAATCTCAAGGATCAAACAATGACATGCATTACTTGTTCTTCTTTAAAACTAACATGCAACCACTTTCTATACTAAATAGGCTTAGTTTACACTAAGATCAAACCATCAAATCTAATTCCCCTTTTTAATTAGCACAAAGCCGAATTATAAACCCAACATGCAACCTTAAATTTTGATTTCCTAAACATCAAATGACTTACACACACATCAATAATCAAAACAATCCATTTTCAATCACATACTAAATTTTCAAAGAAAATACCAAAAACCCTTTTTGATCTTTCAAGAACCAAACATGCAAGGCTTAAAAAAATCAAATTAACACATCATTAAGACTCCACCGGCTCTCCTTGGATCATATCCGGTGGTGGTCGAACTTAAGAGAGCCCGCAACGGGTCTCCTCTCAAGTTTTAAACCACAAAATCTCCTTGAATTCACTCTTATGATCTTGTATCAAGAAATCAATTTCCTTGTACACTACCATAGAGATGATCACCAAAACACTTACACAAATATTCACATACAAGTGGAATTTGAGAAGTATACCGAGAATAAAAACTATAGAGAGCAATATCTTTGAGTTTGAGTGAAGATTGGGTGTTGCATGCAAGAGAGAGAGAAGAGAGATGGAGGAAGCCGAGAGAGAGAGTAGCCGAGAGAGTAAAAAAAAGGAAAAAAAAAGAAAGAGAGAAGGGGAGAATGGGGTGCACGGGAAAGAAAAGAAAAAGGGGGGGGGGAAGATGAGTTTATAACAATCAAGGACAAGGGCAACCTAGTAATCTACTAAATCCCTTTTATGCTTATTTGATCCTTTCTTTTTACTCAATTATAATAAAAATCAAATATAAAATATATCTCTCTCGAAAATCAAAAATTATAGCAAATGACAATTTTAATACGCAGATCTCGAAATTAGCTTTCCAACCATTACTCATAATAAACTTTTGAGCGAACGGTTGATTTTATATGAATTTCGCAAGCTCGCTTTCATAATAACATTTTTCTACATAAAATTAATTTAAAATGCAATGACCACCAAATAAATCCACTCATCATTTTTAAAAAAGTCTCTAAGACTATCATGAAGATAACAAAACAAATCCCATATTTTTATCTTACTCAGATAATTTTATAAAAATGCGCGAAGGTTAAATAAACCTTTAAATCAAATAATTCCTTTAAATTTATAAAAATGTCACAGAGCACATAGTCATGCACACAGAAAATCAATCACACATATACGATCACATAACAACTCAGGTATGATCAAATAATTTGCCTTTCTTTAATCTTTACCCTTTTCTACGCGTACCGGGTCACGTTCAGCCTGACGGCCCGACGCTCAGCGTTTCGATTACGCTTCTCATTATCATGACCGACACGTCACTTAGGACGAAATACTTTACTTAAACATTCATTTCATTCAATCACACATAATTCACATTTTAAATTCTTTAAATCCTTATTAGGATGGGTTCCGTTCTACCTGACGGCCCAACAACACAGCTTAACTCCTAAGCTGACTCTTTAAATTGGAACGTTTTTACTTACGCTCCTAGATTCTAATATACAACAAAGACAATTAATCAACACTTTATCACATAATTATAATCACATCACATAAATCATACTTTATTGACTTATTTACGTCAAAAAATTCTCAGTCATCACACTATGCACGGTTAAAGTTTCGTATTTTTTCAAGAAACTTTGTTCGGGTATGATTTTTCGGGTGTTGACCAAAGACTTTGACCGAGCGTTTGACCAACCTACCTTTAACCAATATTGACCAAAACTTGCAGATCATCATTTTATGATATTTAGGTAATTATCATAATTTTGGTTGTATTTATTAAATATTTTTCAAAATCGTTATATTTAATGGTGCTAATTACTTAATTAATTAAGTAATTAATGATTAACTGAAAAGGCTAAAATACCATTATTATATAATTAAAAGTTACTGGAATTTTTGCTCCATAAACTTGTTTGTCTTATATGCAAGTTGCAAATAAACACAACTAAACCTCCACCTCATCGATCCACACCACTCTCTTCATTCACCATTCATTTTAACTCAATCTCAACCACTCCCTTCACCTAACTCCTTCTATAAATAAACACCCACCCCCACCATTTTTTACACAAGCTAAGAGCTAATTAATTTTTGGGAATTTTCAATAAGTATTCTCTTTTCACACTCTCTAATATCCAAACACAAATACTTCATCTCAAAAACCTTCTCTCTTACAAATGTATATCATATATTCAAGGTTTTTGATCTTCAAGCTTAGTTCCACCAACCAAGCTCTATCATCCAAAGAAAAGCTCATCCACACCCCTTTCTTACCTCCGGGGTCGGGGATCCGGGTTGTCACGAGTTCCATTTCCCTTAATAACACCCAATCTTAATAAACAATCAACTACTCTGTACGGTGACCCCACAATAAACATACACACCACAAGTTATAGTCTCAGAGATGAATATCCAAAAAATAACACGAGTCATTTTATTCCAAAATTATATGCCATTACACCTTAAAAGGGTTTCTGAATAGATTTACATTTCTTTGCCATTATTACAATTGATAAAGATACATAAGTCTGGTACATCAAAAGTTGAAAGCCTAGCCTATTGGTAGTTCCTACCTCAACTACAGCGACATCAACGCCTATAGGAAACTGCGAAACATTTCCTATCCGCTCACGAATTGGGAGCTTGGTCCTGTTCATCTTTTCTATCTGTTGTTGTGTGATGAAAGAAGAAAGCAAGGGTGAGCAACAAGCCCACCAAAATAATATGTATAATGATTAACTATATATGAGCATTCTCATAGTACTCATGAAAGTCTTGGTCAAGAAGAAATGAACCAAGCTGATATCTTAACGCGACCAAGTCGCAAAATATTCAGTATATATGTATATATATACTTTTCAAAATCTTGGAAGTCCTCTTCCATGCATAATATACACAGAGTTCCAGTTTATAACTGTATAAAACTATCGTTGCAAGGTGATTTCATATATCTAACCTTGTCTCAACATTTTTGTGAAAATCTTTGTCATGCATAAGATAATCATTAACCAGATATAAGTTGAAAAGATGAAGTTACAAGATACTCCAATATACTTATATCTTTTCCGGATACTACTTGAACTACCACCGTTCAAGGTATCACCAGTTTCAAAAGTTCATCACATAGATGAGACTACAAGAAAAGACTTGAATAGATTCAATCTTTGAAATATCATTATAAATAATGAAGTTACGAGATACTTCATTAAGTCCCGATATATATATACACCTATATATATACATTTCATGCACTCCTTGAAAACCTCTGTTATGAAAATTATAAATAGAGTTGCAATATCCAATGAATTTGGAAAGGAGAAATCCTTGGCATAAACCCAATATCTTGCTGATCAGGAAAAAATACCAATAAGTAACCTTTTCTACTAGTAGATGGATGAATCCCCCACCGGTCATCACCCTGGCCGTATTAGGACCTTGTGCTGGACCGCCACCCGCCTCTTACGCGTTGATGGACTGCCACCCAGCCACTTACACTTTGATAGACCGTACCCCGGCCTGTCGCTTATGCCGACTCAATTAGATGGACTTACTTCCCGAACGTTGGGTAAGTAATCAATTCATTTATC
The DNA here is from genome assembly GCF_009905375.1 of Apium graveolens. NCBI lineage: Eukaryota > Viridiplantae > Streptophyta > Magnoliopsida > Apiales > Apiaceae > Apium > Apium graveolens. Next base: position 81,921,385 of record NC_133655.1, read on the forward strand.
AAAACAGCAACCTCGTTGCGAATATAAAATACACCACAGAGCCGGATCCCTTAATTTTAAGCAAGTATTTAAATCCCCTTCGAAAGGAAGATCTTAAATTTGAAAACGAGTTTTGGGATCCGCTCTAACTTTTAAAAATCATTTTGAAGACTCGAAAACATTTTTAAGAATGTTTGGAGTAATGCTGATTTAATAAAATAAATCAGTCCCAATATATCAGAAAATATCTGAATAATATTATTTAAATAATATTCTCATAAAGAATAATCTTTACAAAAATAATTGAAGTAGAAGTTTTAAAACTCATACTTGAAATGAATATTAAATAACCAAAGATATACTTATACGAAAGTACGATCTTTATTTGAATAATCAAAAATAAGTTTGATTATCGAAACATTATTCTTTAATAAAATAAAGAATATTCTTTAATAAAATAAGGAGTCATAAGTTCTCGAATGAATATTCAAAATAATATTCATTAAATAAAGTAAGCGGAGTCATAAGTCCTCGAATGAATATTCAAAATAATATTCATTAAATAAAATAAAGTTATCGAATAAACCTTATTCGATTAATAGTTTTGAAAACTATATATATATATATATATATATATATATATATATATATATATAATATACTCGGGAACATCGCCTCCCGGTTTAGAAAATGTTCACCTTTGGGTCCCCTATACTAAGGGTATACGCAACTACTGCTTATCTCTAGCATAGGTATTATGCAACTAATAAGCATTTGAACCAACAGATATATAAATCAAGAATACGAAACAGGCATGCATATATATACCATATCACATGCTCTAATATATCGCAAGAATTTGCTAATAACAAATATGCATTTATCACAAGATCATGCATATACACATATACATCACAACAACAGTTATACGGGTAGAAAACTTGCCTGAGCGACTGGGGGTTACAAATGGCTTGGGACGAGTCTGGTAACCTATAAACAACATATAAGTTGGAATTAAACCAAAGTCGCTTATGAATCTATACTTTAACCAATTAGACCCTAACGTTCGCTTTTGCGCTTAACGATTCACTTAAGTCGCTCGAGTACCCTCGGCTCCATCATTTTTAATAAATTAACCATTAAGGGTTTTAAGGCGATCTTTTCGCGAGTGCCTTACCAACTGCCTAATACACTTTACATAAATGTTTCATACTCCAATTAGTCCTTTAAGGTCTTTAACCTATGTTTCAAAGTAAGGCGAGGGGTAATGGTTCGTTCGCGAAATGCCCTTACTTAAAACGGTCGTTTCTCCTAAACCGTACATCCGAATCAAACGAACCACATATCAAAATGAAACTCGTAACATGAACTATCTAATCATGGTAATGGTCAAAACCTAACAGTGAGTTCACGGGTCCTAATGTTAAGAGCAAAAACAGTCTAAAGTAAATCGGACATTACGACGGCTATGTTTACGCGATTACCAAATTTTAAACTACTCCAATCAACCACAATCAACCACAAATCAACCCATAACCACCAATACCACCAAAATTCATCCAAACCTTACTAACTCAGTCCATAACCTCATGATTTTTCCAACTTATTCAATCTCAAACAAGAGCTGCTAATTATACTTAAGGTTCATCAACCAACAACCAAGATTTATAACCCAAAATTATTATAATTCCATCCAAACTCTAAACATACAAGAATCATGCTCTCATGAACTATAACAAACAAAACCAAACTTAATACTCAAAGTAAAGTTAGGGTTTGGAGGGGTTATACCTTCCTTGGAGAGTGGAGAATCACTTAGGAAGCCTTAAATAATCACTAACTATCTTTACTAAGCTTGGATCTTGAAGAAAACATAAGAAAACACAAAGTTAGTTTCTTGAAAACACTATTCACCAAGAACTTAGATGAATTGATTAGCTATGTTAAACATGGAATCTTGAGCTTAAACTTATGGCTCATCTTAATTACTAATTATGGAAGCTAAAGAGACAAACCTCTTGAATTATGAAGGTGTGTAGCTTGATTTTTGAAATTTTCTCCTTTGCTTTTCATGGAAAAGCCGAGAGCAAAGAGTGGGGGAAGAAGAAAATGTTTTTGTTTTGGTTGCTTTTGATTTTTGTGTTTGTTTTGCTTGTTAATTAGGTTGTTACCATGGTAAATATTGTGTGGCTCACAATCATCCAACAACACACTTGTTTGGTCATGCTTATATCACCATGTGATGTCACCCTCCCTCCTTTGTCCTCTTCTCATTGGTTTGATGATATCATCCCCACTAATCTCTTTGATTAGCTTTTAATTATTTGGCTAGTGACCGCTGATCTGTTATACGGTTCGCTTAACTTTCGTTTTCGTTTATCGTTTGAGGGATCATACCCGGGATCTTATTACTTAGGTTTCCTTAACCTTTCTCAAAACATTATATTCCTTTTTATGATCCCCTCTTAAAATCCTTGAATTTAAATCCTATTTATCCTGTTACCTTATACTCACTTCTTTCGGTATCTGGTGGATTTTCGGGAAAAATCAAAGTGTTCGAATTTGGATTCTGACGATCTTTACATACACTTATATCCCATATAAAGTACTAATAAGATCTCAGAATAACAATAGAAGAACCCCTACATAGTGTGGCATAAAAAGTTTTCTTATTCAGCAAAATCACTATTCATAAGGGTTTAAAAAATTCCAAAATTTGGGGTTATTACAACAAATTATACACTTCTAGCACAAAGTGATAATTCTAACAAAGCTTGATTTAAATTCCTTACTAGCACCTTAGTGTTTCGTGGGAATTAAATCACAAAAACTAGCATTTTATTCTTTAAACTTAAACGCACTTATTTTGGCCATATATTGATATAATTGCTATAATTGTTTATCAAGACTTAAATGATTTCCCTTGCCAGCACCTATAGTATTTCGTGGGAAAAATTTAAGGCTTATTATATATATATATACATTAAAACACACGCAAAAATACATGCAAGCGCACGTGATCACAATTAGTATAATATATAAGTCAAGTTCGTTCCCACAGAGATTGTTTTAGGTTAAGTTCAGATTATGCACTTATGCAACAATGTAAGATTATCATTCACAACTAAGACAAGTAACAAGTTTGATTTGATTAACTACTTAAGAGAGATTATACTAGCATGCATTAATTAAGAGATTAAAACTAATTTACTTATATGAGAATAAAATATGGGATTCTAACTTCATTAAATAATTTATTCAAAGTTTATGCCTTTATCAATAGCATGTGATAGTGATGATGACTAATCAGATAACACGAAATTAGTATACGCTATCTTTCGATATATGTATACCCTACTACTAAGCATCCACAATCAAGATAGAAGTAAGTAGACACCAATTATGCTTAGACCCTATATGTCTATAAGATTTGAAATATGACGTTTAAGACCAAGTTATCTATTGTGATTACATAGGGTGTGTAATATGGTTAAAATTACTCACGAATTATGCATGTCAATTCATACATAAACCTATGCTAGCATGACAAGTTCTAAACCTCTATATCCACTGTCACTTCAATAGAGATTAACAAACAATCTTAGATGTTAGCTACGCATCAAAGACGAATAAGCACAACCAAACTAGGAAATCGTAAATCACCACACACTAAAGATTTAGAACAATCAACTATTGAAATCCATAAATAAATCTGCTAGAACCCCATGACAACGATTAGTTCATGTTTGAACATATCGTCACCATGGGTTCCAATGAAAACATGGTAATAAATAAGTTTAGAATACTACGATAGAATATAAAGGTAATAGGGTTTAGAATAAAAATAAAACAAGCATCCACAAGTATCGCCTAAATCGAAGAATACAAAAGTATGAAACTAGATCTTCTTCTCCATAGCCGTCTTGTATGCTCTATGTCTTCGTTATGTTCTCCCTTGCTTCCTTGTTATTAAAAACATTTTTTTTATCTTTATATATAAGCCCCAAGTGGACCTGGATTCTTAAAAAATCAGAATCGTAATAAAAACAGGATTTTGCAGAAACAAACTAGTGCGGGCGAGCTGCCTTGCTGGACACCTGGCGCGGACGCCCTACTTATGGCGCGGGCGCGCCTGCCTTCTGACAATAAATCTGATTTTTCTTGTTTTACGCTCCTTTCTTCGTGCGTTCTTCCGAAACTCCATTCCTGGCCTCTTACTAGCATAAAATCATTGAAAAACTCCTTTCCTCCTTCTGACTAGTGCCTTGTAATAACTAAACATAAAAACACATTAAAAATACCACATACTTGAGTCCAAGACACCAAATTAAGTCGATATGAAGCGTTCCAAGTGGATATAAAATCCACTTATCACACCCCCAAACTTAAATCGATGCTTGTCCTCAAGTATAAACAGACTCGAAACTAAAAACACAACAAATGTATGAATGCAACTACGTGAAAATGCACCGATCCCCTCAGACTAACAATAACCAATCAACAAGCAAATGTCGCTACGAATGCAATTAATCGAAATAGAGTTCAACTAAATCCCATAAACCAACTTAAACCAGAAACGTGCGTGTATGCGATGCTTAACAAATATACTCTCATCACTAGATCAATAATCATATCCTATTTCTCGCCAAAACAATCACAAGTTTATAAATAGAATAAACGCTAAACACATAATGACTCACAACACTTCAATTTGAACAGAGTTATACAAGGATCATGCTATTATAGTGAACACATAAACACGAATGCTTATTTGACCGTGCAATGAATGAGGTCCCTAAAGACTTATACAATAGTACCCATGTAGCAAGTGTTAGGTTAGCGGATCCCAGATTGTACAAGCCTGAGGTCACTAGGCACAAAGTCCCCAAGAACTTAATAACTCGAGTATTAAAGAGCTCACTCTTGGTCAATTCCGCATAAACACATATTTTATTTTATTTTTCTTTTCCTTTTTTTATTATTTTTTTCTTTTTTTTATGAATCTGAATGAGTGCGTTTCGCTCCATCTTATTCAACCCTAGACTACTCATAAAAATACTTATTCACAACAAGCAATAATATCCAAGTTTGTCCCTAGTTCAAAATTCAGTGTTCTTATGTCATTACGGGAATATCACAAATTCTAAATATAACCAAGTGATTAAATATCAACAAGCAAACAAGTATGATCATGATCTAGTTCGAAAGCAACCTATAAGACTTGTGAATGAATTTTGTTTTTGGTTATGCAATTCAATTCATTAGGACTTAAACATCCCTCTATTCGACATCACTACACTCAAATTAACATCAACCAATCAATCAAAACAGCTCATCCTACGTGATCATATTATATGCATGCAAATCCAACTACATAAACTCACATAATAACATGAAGAGATATGCAAAGTAACATGCAAACAACTATATGAACAACCATGCAAACATATAAATGAACTACACTAAACATGCAATATGAATCTATATAGACACAACACACACTATTAATCCTTACATTATCACCCCCAAAATTAAAATATTCAATATCTTCATTGAAGGAAATAATAAGGATACAAGGCATACCTAGTCATCAGAAAGATCACCCTCCTCAGGTGGAGTATCAGGCGGCGGGTACACAGAATCAGCTCCATAAACAGGCCAATCGACCTCGACACTCGTGGCTCGGAAAGCAGTGCCCAAAGCCTGTGTCAAATCTGCTGCAAAATGAATGTGAATGTCGTGCATCGCATCCATGCGCCCAGTCAATCGCATGTACTGCACATCTCCAAGTCTAGAACTCTCCCCTGTTTGCCGAGCACGAGAAGATCGAGTGGCTCCACGAGTGGCTCTAGTGGCTGCCTAATGTGCTTGGAAAGAACCCCTGCATAAGTGTGATCAGTAGGCTGGCCACCCGGTAAATGATCATATGTGTAACCCAAACCATTCTCGTCGGCCTTACCGCCATACCACTCCTTCAGCTGCTGAATCATCAAGCTATCAATGAGAGCACTCGACATCTGTAACTGCTCATGCTCAGGCCACCTACCACCAACCGCGGTGCATAACCTCATAATAATGGAGGGATGAGGAATCGCCCCCATGGTCCTTCCTTGTATATAACACAGCATGTTCTGATGAATCATAAAACTGAGATCCACATACTCTTCATTCAGAATTCCCCATAGCAAAATAGCACGATCCACGATAACCTCGTGCGAGTGCGAAGATGGCATGATATTTGCACACACAGACAGGTTCCACGCCCTAGCATACCGGTTCATACACGAAGAAGGAAACGTAAGCGGCTCATTTGTGCCCACATTGTACTTCCACTCTGTCCTAGGAACACACAACTCAGCCACAATATAATCCAAATAAAAATCCTCCCTAGTCTTTTGCACCCAATCCTCAGCAGTAGGCTTCCTCGCGGGTTGATTGATAACCCTACGAATAACCTCAGGAGTATAATCAACCGTCAACCCACGAACCACAGAAAACCCATTCTTATCCGCCTTGGAATTCGCATAAAATTCCCGCACAATGCTCAACAGGACTGCAGCGGGTGTCTCACAGAAAGTCTGCCATCCGAACTCAATAATCATCTCCAAAAGCTTCCCATCCTTCGTCATGGGCAAAAACACCCTCTCATTCGCAATCGACTTATACATCAGCCGATTAAACTCTTCTTATGCCTCCGGAGAAAAAAATATGTCCACGGTGCCACCCATGCTAGATTTTTCGGTAGCCGAGGGATGAGTGCTACTACTTTCAGCGGTTCTTGCTCTCTTAGGTACCATATCAACAATAAAATAGAGATTAGGATGTGGGTAGTGTATAAGAGAAGCTAGGGTTTTGAGAATAGCGAAGATTGTTAGGACAAAAACACGCGCTAATATTCACACAAGTATATGCGTTCGCAAGTAATATAGAATTCTTTCTAGTTCGTTCCCACAAAGACTGATTTAGGTTAATTTCAATTAATGTACTTATGCAACGATGGTATGGTTATTATTCAATGCTAAGACGAATAACAAGTTGAGATTGTTTATAACTAAGATATTAACTAATATAAAATTAACTAAGAGATTAAAAGATTTGATTTACTATATGAGACAAACATGGAATTCTAACTTCATTACTACTTCATTCAAGTCATTATTTTTAACCTTAGCATGCAATAGTGATGACAACTAATCAGATAACACGAAACTAGTAAACGCCAACTTCCGTTGTACGAATACCTTACTACCAGACATCCACAAAAGAGATATAAGCTAAATAGACACCAATTATATTGAGACCCTATATGTCTATAGAATTTGAAAATATAACGGTTTAATGCGCAAGTTATCTATCTTGATTACATAGGGCAAGTAAGATGGTTAAAATTACCTATGAATCATGCATAACAAATACATGAACCTATGCTAGCATGGCAAGTTCTAAATCTCTAAATTCAGTGTCACTTTATTAGAGATTAACACGCTATCTTATAAGTTCATGACGCTCATAAGACGAATAAGCACAACCAATACTAGGATATCATACAATCACCACACACTAAGATATCAAAACATATTAACTATTGAAATCCATAAGTAAATCCGCTAGAACCCCACGATAATGATTAGCCCATAATCGAACTCATCATCACCGTGGATTCCAATGAAAGCATGGTATAATAAACTAAGTCTTTATAAAACTGAATAAATAATCAAAGTACGTTAAACAAGAGTGTAGGTTCAACAAACAAGAAAACTAGCATCCAAGATTACAGCTGAAAACAAAGAATCATAAGAATAAACTAGATCCTCTTCGCCTTGGTTGTATTTGTGCTCTTAGGTCTTCTCGTTGTCTTCTCCTTAGTCTCCGTTATGAAAAACGTCTTTAAGATGTCTTTATATAGCAGCCCAATCAGAAGAGAAGTCCAGAAAATCACTCTTGTACTTGAAACAGGATTCTCAGCTTTCGACCCGGCGCAGCCGCGCGTTTCATCAGCGCGGGCGCACTGTCCTTCTGTTCAAACGGCGCGACCGTGCACTATCATAGCGCGGGCGCACTGACCTTCTGGAGAAAATTCTTCCTTCTTGTTTTCGTGGCTGGTTTTTGATGGAGATTCACGAGCAAACATCCAGGACACCTTCCTAACACCATTTTAGCACCAAAGCAATGCTAAATCTCCCCGATCCCTTATCTATGCCTGAAATGCAAAAACTCTACAAAATACATCAAATACATAAAATACTTGAGTACAAAACACCAATTCAAGCCTTTATAGAGCATTCTAAGTGGACATAAATGCCACTTAACACACCCCCAAACTTGAACCGATGCTTGTCCTCAAGCATAAACAAACTCAAAGAACAAGTAATAAAAATGCATGAATGCAAGCTACATGAATGCAACGATCCCCTTAGATTAACTAAACCAACGAATGAGGAACATCTCAATAATGCAGTTATTCGCCCAAAGATCAATCAAATCCAACAATTCAAATTACAAGCCAGAAACGTGCGTGTGTGCAGATGCTTAACAGATATACTATCGCAACTAGATCAATAATCATGACTCATACTCATCAAGGCAATCATAAAGTTATAGATAGAATAAATGCTAAACTCAAAATGACTGACAACACTTCAATTCTTAATATCGGAGTTATTACATGGATTCATGCTTTTATTGATAACACATAACAACACAAATATACTTATTTTTGACCGTGCAATGAGTGAGGTCCACAAAAGACATATACAATAATACCCATGTAACGAACGTTAGGTTAGTGGATCCCAGACTATAAAAGCCTTAGGTCACTAGGCACAAAGTCCCCTAAGAACTTAATAACTCGAGTATTAAAGAGCCCACCTGTGATCAATTATGCATCAACACATATTTGTTTTCTTTTTTTTTCTTTTTCTTCCAATTTCTGAGCAAGTGCGTTTCGCTCCATCTCGCTCAACCCTAGACTACTCATATAAAATGAGCCGGCTACTAGCCATTTGACACCTAGCCACAACAACTAGCAATTAAATCCAATGTTTTTCTCCAATTTTTAAAAATATCCATGTTATGTTGTCATTAAGAGAATATCCTAAATTCTAAATATAAACAAGCGATTGAACCTCGACAAACAAATAAGATATGATCATGATCTAGTACTCAAGCAACCTATAAGACTTAGTGAAAATTTTCTTGCTTCTAGCATGCAAAGCAACTCGATAGGACTTAACATCACTATACACGACATCACTACACTAGCATCAATATCACAAATCAATCGGAAAAGTAAACTTAAGGGATCATGTTAAAATGCAAATGCATGAAACTATATGCAACATACTAACATGCAAAATAAAATAAATAATAAAAAAAACTACATGACAAATATGCAACTATATGAAATAAACTATCATGAATATGCAACTATATGGACACACGTAAACATATATTCCTTAACTACCACCCCCAAACTTAAAATTTTCATTGTCCTCAGTGAAGGTAATAGTAAGGAATCAGGCATACCTACTCGGAACCAAGATCATCACCCTCAACGGGTGGAGTGTCAGGAGTGTTAGAAGTATCAGGAGGCGGTTACATAGAGTCTTTACTAAAAACTGACCACTGGATATCAACTCTTTTGGCTCTGAATGCAGTCCCCAATGTCTGGGTGATACATGTGCAAACCTGCTATGGATGTCATGCATCGCATCCATCCTCCTCATTAAGCGCCTATACTGCACTGAACCCAAACCAGCACTATCCTCAACATCCTGCTGCTGCTGCGACTGTGAAGGACCTGCCTCACCCAACTCAGCTCTCCAAGCTGCTCTGCTCGCCTCCCTGAGGTGCTGACCGTCCACCCTACAAGTGATCGAATGAGTAACCGAGCCCCTTCGGATCAGGCTTCCCACCGTACCACTCCTGCATATTCAAAAGTGTCGAACTGTCAATAGGGGCACTAGGAAGCTGCAGCTGCTCGTGTACGGGCCAATGAACTCCAACCGCCACACACAGCTTCTTCACAATGGACGCATAGGGAATAGAACCCGTAGTGCTCCCTCCCAGAAACCTCAGTATACCCTGATAAATCACAGACCCCAAGTCCACATAATCTCCTTGTAGAATCCCCCACAATAACCGTGCATGCTCTATAGTAACATCATGCATGTGAGAAGATGGCATGATGTTTGCACAAATAAAAGAATTCCATGCACGTGCAAACCTGTTCATGCATGAGGTAGGGAAAGTGGCATACTCGTTCGTGCCCTTCTTGAACTTCCAGTGAGTCTCTGGCACACACAACGTAGCAACAATCAAATCCAAGTTAAAATCCCCACCGGTATTTATCACCCAATCATCCTGGCCCGGCTGTCTCTCGGGCTGATTTATCACCCGACCAATAGCCTCAACACTGTAATCCACCATCAGCCCCCTCACCACAGTAAAACCATTCTTATCCGCCTTCGCATTCGCGTCAAACTTGCGAACCACAATCATGGGCACAACAGCGGGTGCCTCGCAAAAAGCAACCCAACCCATATCCAGAATCATCTCAAGCAACTTACCATCCTTCCCCGATGGAAGAAATCCTCTCTCCTTGGCTATCGGCTTCGACAACAACCTCGTATACTCCACTTCATCCTCTGGAGTAGAAAACCTGGGCCTCACACCGCCAACACTAGAAAAAATCGGTGCTGCTGCTAACTTGAGTTCTTTGTCTCTTGGGTGCCATTGAATTCGAATAAGTTTGAGAGAAAAGATGTGTAAACGAGAGATTTAGAGTTTTGAGAATTAAAAAGTGATGAAGAAGATTATGTATAAGTGTGTGTACATATAGGGAATTAGGAATTAGTTTTGGAAAAAAGTGGGAATTGATTATGGGAATAATGGGAGTAATGGGGTTATTGAAACTGATTTGGAGAGGGAAATATGGAAGGTGGGAGAGCGAAATTCGGGTGTGATTTGATTTTGTGTTTGAATTCCCAGTTTTCTGCTTTTTTTCAGGTTCAGGGAGCCAGCGCGGCCATCTCGCCTGGCAGCGCGGGCGCGCCGTGCTTTCTGGAAAACCAGTGGGGCCACCCCGCATACCAGCGTGGGCGCGCCGTGCTACTATACTTTCAGCGCAGGCGCGCCGCTTCTCAGCGCAGGCGCGCCGTGCTTATGCAGTTGACACTGATTTTTTTCTTTTTCTGATTTTTTGTGGTTTTCTTCTTATTTTCTTCTTCCTCTATCTACTAATATATAACAAACTTGGGTTGCCTCCCAAGAAGCGCTTGGTTTACGTCTCTAGCTTGACGTAGAATCCCGAGATCAAGTGGACAATAAAATGGCACTAACCACCTCACGGTTTGTCGTATCCCCATAGTAATGCTTCAAACGCTGTCCATTCACCTTGAATGCTTGGCCTGGATCATTCTCAAAAATTTCCACCGCTCCATGTGGAAACACAGTTTTGACAACAAACGGCCCTTACCATCTTGACTTCAGCTTTCCAGGAAAAAGACGGAGACGAGAGTTGAACAAAAGAACTTGTTGTCCCGACATGAATGATTTGAGCACTAGATCCCTATCATGCCACCTCTTGACTTTCTCATTGTATATTTTGTTGTTCTCATACGCTTGAAGTCGAAACTCATCGAGTTTGTTCAATTGAAGCATTCTTTTCTTACCAGCTGCATCTAAATCAAGGTTCACCTTCTGCAAAGCCCAATACGCTTTATGCTCTAACTCCACAGGCAAATGACAATCCTTACCATAAACCAATTGAAACGATGACATGCCTAGCGGAGTCTTGCATGCTGTTCAATATGCCCACACAACTTCATCCAGCTTCAAAGACCAATCCTTCCTTGATGGACACATAACTTTCTCTAGAATACGCTTGATCTCTCTGTTAGAAACCTCATCTTGACCATTAGTCCGAGGATGGTAGGATGTAGCAATGCGATGATTCATATTATATCTTTGCATCATGGCATTGAACTTATGATTACAGAAATGCGATCCCTCGTCACTGATTATGACTCTTGGAGTCCCAAATCTTGTGAATATCTGCTTGTGAAGAAAATTAAGCACTACATTCGCATCATTCATCGGCAAAGCCTTGACTTCAACCCATTTCGAGACATAATCAACCGCCAACAAGATATACTGATTATTACAAGATGAGACAAATGGTGTAATAACCCCAATTTTTGGAAATTTTTGAAACCCTGATGAATAGTAACTTTTGTTGACTATGCTGATTAAGGAAAATTATCAGACCACACTATATAGGAGTACTGTTATGGAAATTCTGAGATCGTAATAGTATTCCATAAACTAAATGAGTGTATGTAAAGGTCGTCAGAATCCAAATTCGAACACTTTGATTTTTCCCGAAAATCCACCAGATACCGAAAGAATTGAGTATAAGGTAACATGATTAAAAGGATTTAAATTCAAGGATTATAAGAGAGGATCATAAAAGGAATATAAAATATTGAGAAAGGTTTAGGGGAACCCAAGTAATAAGATCCCAGATATGATCCCTCAAATGACGAACGAGAACGAAAGTTAAGCGAACCGTATAACAGATAAGCGGTCATTAGCCAAGTAATTAAGGTTTAATCAAAGAGGTTCACAAGGAGAAGATATGTGTTAAAAGATGACACAATCATGATGACATAAGCATGACAGGTGGATAGGTTTTGTTGGTTGATTATTAACTTAACCAAGTATAATTTACCATGGTAAATTCTAAAAAGTAGCCAAGCAAAAACGGAAAATCAACCAACAAAAATCATAACACCAAAATAGAAGTTGACTTTGGCTTTTCATGAACAAAGCTCTCGGCCTCCCCCATTTCAAGCAAGAAGAAATTTCAAACTCAAGATCCACGCTTTGTTATTTGCTAAGGTAATTATCCTAGGTCCTTTGTACTTAGTTATGGCTATCCTAGGAATTTAAGCCACAAATTCCTTCACAATATTTTTCAATAAATCATTGAATAAGAGAGTGAATAGTGTTTTCAAGAATTATAATTGTTTGATCTTATGTTTTTGGTTAGAGCTAGCTTTGGTAAGGACTTTCAAGGGCTATTTCAAGCTTCTTAGTTACTTCTACTCACCAAAAAAGGTAAAACCTCATACCCTAGCTTTACTTTTGAGTAATTAGGAGTTGTTATGCTTAATATAGTATATGAGAAGCATGATTCTTGTTTGTTTAAAGTTTGGTTGGATTTGTAGTAATTTTGGGTTATGAATCTTGGTTGTTGGTTAATGAATCTTAAGTACAGTTAGTAACTCATGTTTGTGATTGAATGAGTTGGAAAATCTTGAAGTTATGGACTGATGTGATAAGGTTTAGATGAAGTTGGGTTGTATTGATGGTTATGATTTGGTTTGTGGTTAATTGGAGTAGTATAAACATTGGTAATCGCGTAAACATAGCCGTCGTAATGCCCATTTTCATTCAAATGCTTGTTCTTAGTGTTCGGGATAGATATCTCACTGAACAATCTGTAACTTTGCCATGGTTAGCTAGATCGTGTTGTAAGCTTCGTTTTGATATGTGGTTCGCTTGGATCTGATATACGGTTTAGGAGAATTGACCGTTTTAAGTAACGGCGTTTCGTGAGTGAACCATTACCCCTCGCTTTACTTTGAAACCTTGATTAAGGTCCTTAAATGACTAATTGGAGTACGAAACAATTATGTAAGATTAATTGGTGAGTTTATAGAGTATTCGCGAAAGAGTCGCCTTAAAATTCATAATGGTTAATTTATTAAAATTAGTGGAGCCAAGGGTACGCGAGCGATTAACGCAAATCGTTAAGCGTATAAGCGACCATAAGCGACCGTTAGGGTATGATTGAGTTTTGACTAGTTTCTTAAGCGACCGTGGTCTAAATCTGACTTATGTTGTTGTTCATAGGTTATCGGACCCACTCTAAGCTTAAGTCTACCCCGGAACGCTCATGCAAGTTTTCTACCCGTTATACTGTTGTTGTGATGTAAATATATTGATGCATTATCTTGAGATAAGTGCATGACTGTTATTAGAAAATCTTGTGATATATTGGAGTATGTCGATATGGTATATATATGCATGTTGTGAAATCTTGATATTCTATTATCAATTCAAATGCTTATAAACTACATAATACCTATACTAGAGATAAGCAGCAGTTGCGTATACCCTTAGTATAGGGGACCCAAAGGTGAACATTTTTCTAAACCGGGAGTCGATGTTCCCGAGTATAATATATATATATATATATTATATAGTTTTCTATAACTATTAATCGAATAAGGTATATTTGACAGTTTTGAATAATAATCAAACTTATTTTCGATTATTCAAATAAAGATCGTACTTTCGTATAAGTATATCTTTTGTTATTTATTATTCGTTTCAAGTATGAGTTTTTAAAACTTCTACTTCAATTATTTTTATAAAGATTATCCTTATGGGAATATTATTTAAATAATAATATTCAGATATTTTCTAACATATCGGGACTGAATTATTTTATTAAATCATCATTACTCTAAACATTTTTAAAATGTTTTTGAGTCTTCAAAATAATTTTAAAAGTTAGACGGATGCCAAAACTCATTTTCAGATTTTAGATCTTCCTTTCGAAGGGGATTTAAATACTCGCTCAAAACCTAAGGGATCCGGCTCAGTGGTGTATTTTTGGAGTAACGAAGTTGCTAACTTGATAAAAGAGTTTGATTACTTGCCCAACATTCGGGAAGTAAGTCCATCTAATTGAGTCGGCATAAGCGACAGGCCGGGGTACGGTCTATCAAAGTGTAAGTGGTAGGGTGGCAGTCCATCAACGCGTAAGAGGCCGGGTGGCGGTCCAGCACAAGGTCCTAATGCAGCCAGGGTGATGACCAATGGGGGATTCATCCATCTAATAGTAGAAAAGGTTACTTAATGGGTATCTTTGCATGATCAACAAGATATCGGGTTTATGCCAAAGTCTTTCTTCTTTCCAAATTCATTGGGTATTATAACTCTGTTTATACTTTTCATAACAGAGGGTTTCAAGGGTATGAGATATATATAAAGGTGTATATATATCGGGAATTAATGAAGTATCTAGTAACTTCATTTCTTTAAATGATATTTCAAAGATTGACTCTGTTTAAGTCTGATCTTATAGTCTCATCTATGTGATGAACTTTTGAAACTGATTATATCTTGAACGGTGGTAGTTCAAGTAGTATTCAGAAAAGATATAAGTATATTGAAGTATCTTGTAACTTCATCTTTTCAACTTATATCTAGTAAATGATTATCTTATGCATGACAAAAATTTTCAGAAAAACGTTGAGACATGTTTAGATATATGATATCACCTTGCAACGATATTTTAATACAGTTATAAACTGGAACTCTGTATATATTATGCATGGAAGAGGACTTCCAAGATTTTGAAAAGTAAATATACATATATACTGAATATTTTTCAACTTGGTCGCGTTAAGATATCAAACTTGCTTCATTTCTGCTTGACCAAGACTTTCATGAGTACTATGAAGATGCTCATATATTGTTAATTATTATACATGTTATTTTGGTGGGCTTGTTGCTCACCCTTGCTTTATTCTTTCATCACACAATAACAGCTAGACAAGATGAACATGACCAAGCTCCCAATTCACGAGCGGATGGGAAATGTTCCGCAGTTTCCTGTAGGCGTTGATGCCGCTGTAGCTGAGGTAGGAACTACCAATAGGCTAGGTTTTCAACTATTGATGTCCAGACTTACATATATTTATGAACTGTAATAATGGCAAAGAAAATGTAAATTTATTCAAAAACCCTTTTAAGGTGTAATGGTTTATAATTGTGGAATAAAATGACTTGTGTTATTTTTAGTATTCATCTCTGAGACTATAACTTGTGGTGTGTGTGTATATTGTGGGGTGACTATACACAGTAGTTAGTTGTTTATTAATATTGAGTGTTATTAAGGGAAATGGAACTCGTGATAACCCAGATCCTCGACCCCGGATTTGGGGGTATTACAGAAATGGTATCAGAGCTAAGCGTTATAAACCTCAGAGATGATGCGTCGTTAAAATGATAAGTTCACTAAGATAATAAAAACTCTTGTCAAGTTCATAGTCGGACGACCTAACGTAGTAGTGACAATTAAAACCCTTACTGGAACCTTTATAAATATCATAATAGTAACATAGATCATTATCGTATATGGTAGCGGGACTCTGAACCCTGAAGTTCAAGAGCAATAACACGATGATGTTTTACTATATATTGGGGATCAGATTGTGGATCTAATGGAGTGAAAGAATTTACGGATGAGCGGATGCGTGATATAACATTTATTTCATAAAAACCATATACAACACATATAGAAAAACGTATAAAAAGAAAAAAACTGAGGAATCGTAACCATACCTTGTGAATCGAAGCTTTATAAAAATGGAGTGCTAGCAGTTGCTCCTCAGTGTGTGAAGCACTCTACCGGTATCCACCAAGAACGATCCTCTTCGATGAACCTTTTTATAAAACCGAGCTTTTATAAAATGGAGTTTTTGGGAGAGAGAGATGAAGAAGATGGAGGCTAGGGTTTTCACAAAACCAAAATTGTGTAAATAGAATGAGCCATCTCATTCTATTTATAGGGCTCTCCTAGGGTGAAAAAAATATATCTTTATATATATATATTAACCCCCAACATTTTATCTTTATAAAATACTTTAATAATAATCAAAACTATTTTAATCATTATTTCTTTTTTTAAACTATTTAGAAAATAAATTTCTCTCTCATTATTTCATCAAAGAAAATATTCTTTTATGGTGTGACCCTGTAGGTTCAATATTATTCCGGTAGTAGAAATAAATAATATTAAACTTTTATTAATTATTTATATGAATACCAAAATTCACTAAATATAATTAACTGTTTAATTATATTTATTCTACATCGTGAGTGATGCTTCTCAACATATCGCGACTATCCAGATAATATGAATTCACTGCTTAGTATACCAAGAACCTGTCAGTGACTAGTTACCGTACAATGAATTCCTCCTACCCTTATAATATCCCGATTAAATACAAGGCATGGATCTTGTGTCAGGCCTATCAAATTTAATCATAAGATTTCTTATTCATAATACAAAGTTCATATTAATGTAAATTAGAAACTCCTTTCTAATTTCATACACTCTGGCCAGAGATTCCAGAACTCGCATACTAAGAATAACATAGGATATTCTCTTCCTATACTGAAAGGGGTAGATCCTCTATTGACGTTAACTATCTCTGTACACAAATCCCTATGCCCAGAATAGACCTAATGGATGTCCTTGAGACAAAGGACTAAACCAAAGCACAGTTCATTATATACAAGATAACTTTAACGATCTCAAGTCTAAGGACACTTGTACAACTATCACTCAGTGAACCACTATTGACACGTGAGTAATCTCCATTAGTTGTTCAACTTATCGAGTCATGTTCAGTGAACTTATTCCCTAATAAGCACCTACATACTAGCTATAGTGTCACCACACAAATGTCTATGAGAACAGACGTCCTCCTGAAGGGAGCAAGCTTAGTATGTACCAATCTTTGCGGATCCACTAACATCCGATTAGTTATCCTATGATCAGGAACTGTTTAAGTCTAGAGTTGTCGTCTTCTCGATCTCACTATTATAATCTCATTATAATTCTAAAAGCTTTACTCTAAACTAAGGAACATCTTATTTAATACACTTTAAATAGATAAAGCCCATAATAAAACAAAATAAGTCTTTTATTAATTTCAATGAAATCAAATAGGAATACAAGAAAGTTCTTCCTAACTCATCATACATGATTTGATTTAGGACAAACACTTTCATGGAGCACCCTAACGAGGGACCAGATGATGTTCATATTAAGGATGTAGCGGTTGAGGATGTTACCCTAGAAGGGATTGCTGCTAAAGAGGATCCCGTGGGAGATTGTAACAGCCCAAATCCGGGGTCAAGATTTGGTGTCATTAAATAATCTTTACATAAAATAAAGTAATAAATAGGTAACCCCTTAAATCCGGATCGTTTACAGGTTATGGTATGAAACAAGAATCTAACCTTCTACAATTCACAAAAAAAATACAGGTTTAATACCTTTGCACTAATTCTCTTGTCTAATTTTTTCTAACATCTTCATCCTCTTTCAGCGGTGATCTTTCTAAATTCTGCTGTCTATCGAAAGCTATTCACTTTTATCCTTATCTGCTTCTGAAAGAAATAAGAATTTACAAAGTAAGAGTGAGCCAAAAATGCCCAGCAAGTATATAACTGATTTCCAGGTATCAAAGTTAAAGGAGATTTTCGTACAAAGTAATTTATTAACATTTTCATTTATTTGAGGTAGTTGAGCGAATAACAATTGGCTGTTACCAACCTTTATTTATAAAAAATCAGAAATGACGAGGAATCCCCAGGTTCATCTCCTGAATCAGGGTTTTGTCCGGTTTTGGAATCACAACACTTTTAGACAGAGAATGCCATTAATGGAGATCAACAATAAATTAGACTGGACACTAGAACTAACATATACACTATTCCCTGCTGATCAGTCAGGATACAGTGCGGATCTATACCCAACTACATAGACCCACCAACATATAGGTACCCAGGCACTATGACCCAAGGGTCCGGTCTATCCCCGGCCCATAGGATCCAGCTCATCAATGGTCCTCATAATAACCATCCAGCCCGTAGAGTATTTTGATGTCAAATCATTTTGATTTCAAAACATCCCAAATCAGGGTTCGCAAATAACCCGAAAGAATGGGTATTTGCTCAAGAGAGCAATCGATAACATAGGAACAATAATGAAAGGAACTTGCATAATTAAGAGTAAATTGCAGCAAAATATAAAACGGTTAACTATTCTGAAATTAGAATAGGAATGAAGTATTTACAGTATTTTACGAGAAAAGTAAGGAATACTTGCCTTGATAAGCTTTAACCACTATTATCGGTTGACTTTTGGATTTCCTTGAATGTTGGTCTTTATCATCACACCACTATCCTATTCTGCCTATGATCTCTACACTCAGGTCCTTCGATTGGAACCTCGCTGAGCTCGACGACTAACCACTAGTTCTTTTTTAGTATGATGTCAATCCTCGGGTCTTCCGACTAGGACCTACAGGGTCGAAATACCCTAACTCAGATAATCGATTAACCTTAACATAATATCACTATCACTTCTACCCATACGATTTCATAACCCGACTCATATTTATATGTATTATTGAAGTACACATAGCAATTATGGTCCACATCTTTTGAAACTCGGTTCGGTGTTCGTTTTCGGAAAGTACGTATATTCGTTGGTTTGAAAATGGTAAGGTAATTGATTATTTATAAAATATCGTGTCACAACATATAATTAGGTTCTGTATAATATACTCATATATCTTCGTTCGACGTCTCCGATAATTATAGGTTACGTCCCCGTATTTTCGGAATTCATTTCCCGAAAATCGGGCAGCGTCCCCTTTGTTTATCGGCCTACCCGTCGAAACAAATCGACATCAATCACAACAACAAACGCAACACAATGCAATTCGTCAATCCAATCCACCAATATGAATTCACTTTATTAATTATTATTATTCGTTTTCGTTTCGACATTTATTTTACAACTAATTTTATTTATTTATAGTTTAGGACTCGGAATTAATCATTATTGTCCACCGTCAACTCGTCGAAGCTCATCGTCGACGACGGTAAAATTCACGGGTTCCCGTAATACCGGGCCTCCTACGTAAATTTCACCGATATATCAATATAATCCCCGCATAAAAATATATTTTATTTTCACAATCAAATCAATTAATTTTCTGCAGAAATTAAGTGTAATAAAATAATTAAAAGAATCCAGATTGAACACGCGCATACAACAGGTAGTAATAGGGAAACACCCTGCCACCAACACGCGCAAACACGCGCGGCGGACATAAGAACACATCTGGCACAGGACAACAACAAGTGACACAGGGGCACATACACACACATATTTCACACACACACGCATGCACAACACTATAACACACGCATGCAGAACACAATCGGAGACGACCTTTCACGCGCCACCGCCTCGCCGGAGAAGGCGAAGGGCGGAGACCGGAAGAATAGAAAGAAACACGACGGTAAACTCACCAGATCAGAGGAAAAGAGGGGAGTGATGAAACGAAGAAAGAGAGAAGAGAGGTTTGAGAGAGATTTCGAGAAAGAGAAAGAGTGAGGAGAGATTGAGATTTAAAAGAGAGAGAACAGAGAGATTGAGTCCCTCCCCCATTTGTGTATCTTTTTCTTTATCTGTTATGTTTTTTTTCTGTTTTTTATCAATCATAGCACAACACACATTATATCCCACTCTAACAGTCCCGTTTCATCTCGTATTTTACGTTTTTAACGAACAATTTTATGAGTAAATAAAACTCTGTGAATTACCCGACTAACTTTAAAACTCTCGAAAGGATAATAATAAAATAATTAATAAAATAAATATTTTTATAATTTTTAAGTCATTTTTGACACATAACTTACATCCGCATTTAATGATTTAACGAACAAACGGGCGGTTAAATAAAAGCCAGAAAATTACCGGAATAATTTTAAAATTCTCGAAATATTTTAAACATAAGAAAATATGAGTTTCATGATTTTTGAAGAATTATAGAATTAAATACTGGTTTTACAATTAAATACAATTAGAAAATCATTTTAAGATAAATAATCAATAAAATATTGATTTCTAGATTTTATAAACTCCTAAAAATAATAAATAAAATTATAAAGCAACAAAAATAATTTTTGAAACAATTTTAGCATTTATGAGAATAAATATTCAATAAATTCACTTTAAAAGCAAAATACATTCATGCAGCTCAATAATTAATTATATAATTAATCTTCATACCCAACCAGTCAAACACAAATAATAATATAGCAACATATAGCTGACAAAATCGTCTCATATTTTATTTATTTAATAATTTAATAATTACATTTACATATCAGATCCGAAAATAAATTACTTAGCCGCGAAGTAACTAAAAAGACGATACGATTTTAATACCAGATTTGGATAATTATCAAAATAAAGCTTCCTATAAAACACTTTATACGAAAATAAGGTAATAATATCTCGCCTTTTGAGAATACGGATTTTTATCGAGCTATAAAATAATTAACGAAATCGAAAATTTCACGCCGGGACTCGTACAGGTCAAACCGTACCCCGGATCGGAAAAGTCAAAACACGGAAAGTGTTCAGAATTATCAGATTAGGAGGAAGGAGTTTTCAGAAGAGTTTCGGGTTGTAAAAATGCAAAAATGGTTGAAATGGGACGATTTCTGATTCTAAAAGTAATTTTATAATTACGTAAAAATAATAATTATTAATTCTATAAATCTCTGTAAAATCACATAACAATTCAAAAATTTCCAGAAAAATACCAAAATTATTTATATTTTATTCTGGATACTTAAAAATTAAAATATCCTAATTTTATCAGATATCAACACCCAAATATTAATATCAATCATCAAATAATTCACCAAAATTCACATAATAATCACATAATAATTATTTATTTGATAAAAAAAATTACATAATATTTCTCGAACGTTACATCCTTCCCCCCTTAAAAGGATTCTGTCCTCAGAATCATACTAAGGAACATAATACCAATATCATATCTATCAGTTGTTCATGCAACTTGACTCAAACCTCCATTTTATACATATGGAGCTAAATTACTCTTCCCGGTTATATACATTTAAATGTCTCGTGAGCTCGCTATATCTGTGACAACAAGACCAACTCATTTGCAATCGTTCTATCTATCTCATTGTCTCAAATGTCTAACTTATTTATACTAATTCGCTTTTCTTTCTAATTCTAATAATTCATGCTCATGAATGCCTTCCATTTTTACTAGATGTTCTACTTTTCTTTTCATGTCTCTTTCTATTCGATTAGCCTGACCTATGATCATTTTCAATTGTATCCATGAACTTTAGTTGGTCTCCTGTACTTTTCATTCATCTTCGCATAATATACTGAGTTCTTGGTGTCTTCGGTCTCTAAATGTTCCAAGTCTATTAAAAAATTTAAAATTAACGAGAAAATTTTGACAATTACGTTCAACTCACCACTTAATCACTATTTAAAATTTTACTGAAGTGCATTTCTCTGACGTTCCGTCACATATAACGTTACTTCCTTTCTTTACGCCACATTACCCGAAAGTCATCTTCTATTTTTATGTCTCGTATCATATTCTCGGAGTAACCTAAATTTTCCCGGGTTGCCATGATTTAACCAACCTCTTACATTACAAAACTCTTGGTACTAACACTCATTTTATTGTCATATCAAATTAGATATTAGTACGAACTTTGATGCTCACACATCCCATGTTGTAGTCAACATCAATCATCTATACTAATACCACATTTGATATTTAACAACAAAGTAAGTACCAACATAAATTTAGAAACTGAATCAAAACATGACCTTCAATTTCTAACCTTTCCAATTCCTTTACCCACACCCCAGTAATTACAATGATATTTACTCTTTCTTTTCAACTCAAGACATCTCTAAATGGACCTTGCTTGGTTGGTAGTTAACCAAACCTCCATAGCTCATAATCAATTATGACCTGAATTCATACCTTTGAAGCTTGGAATTCAATTGCTATTTTTCAATCCTTCGCAGGCATATCTTCAGGCGTTCAACTTGGTCTTCCTTAGTCCTTGAATGGGAGATGATGTTATAATAAATACAATTACATTATCCAAATACTCCGTACACACTATGTTCATTCAATCCTCAAACTTACAACTTCTGATAATCAACGCGTGACTTCATATCTCTATTCATCTCTTCTATGACCATATTTATGCATAACGCGATATATTTCTTATATCTTATTCCTTGATTCTGTGCAGTAAATGATGAGAAATTCTTACATCACGCCCCGAGGTAACCTGGGTAAATCTTCTGTTAAAAACTTCAGAACTTCATTTTAATTATGGAGAATTCCGATATGAAATTCATTGTAACGTGCTTTTCTAAGAGTTCACCACTAATATCTTTCTTTAATCTTTCCTGTTTATGCGTATTCTTTGAATGAAATTCCTATCTCCATTTATCGGTATTTCGCTTCATTCTCATATCCGTTCTAGCACAACTGATGTTCACAATTTGCTTATATCCTGGATCATTTTATAAAATTTCTTTATCATCCTTTTGATTCCACTTCTTTTCTTAATTAGTTCTCCATTCTCATTATTCATTATCTCTTTTAAAAATTAGGAATTTCTTTTTCTTGATAATACTAATCTGTTCATTATTAAATAAGCCATTTCCGAAGTTAACACTGGAATAAAGGCTTTTATTTATAATATTTAAATTCTTACTAACAGAATTATTAAAATTCATCGGTAGCTATTTTCTTAGCCTCGCTTAAATCATTACTGATCTCATACTTAGCTTTCCCCATTTGATCAACATTTTTTTTTCTTGAGTTCACATGCGGAATTCGTCAGTCTCTGCCTTACATCAGATATTTAAATTTGCGAATTTCCCAGTTCTTCACAGTATTTTCCATTAAATCATCATTCGATATGGGTATACATCCAAGTCCTTCCTGGAACATCGTTACAAATAATAAAATCTCTTTTTTTTGTCTTACACCTTCAGTTCTTGAAAACGCTCCTCTTGATTATTGCAAAGGCTTAATCATCTAGATAAAACTTTGCACATGTCGGCAATAACATCGCGCTAATTCTACTAAACTTTCAATTTCTGCTAATGCCATTACTTCCTTCAAATTGCTAATCACTTTGATTTCGGTTCTGAAAATCATGTCAGAATTTGACTTAATCTAATTGGGATCGATTTCCATTTAACTGACCATTAGTTGGTAAAGTTAATCAATTAACTCTTTTAATTGATCAATTAAACCAAGCGATGACTAGCTAAATGAAATCAATGACCAATTACATAAAATCGGTTTGGTCATAACAACTTTCTCAAGAACCGAGATCACAATCGCTTGGAGTACCAATGAAAATAAAAAAATATATTTCTTTATTCTTAGAAGTAGGGTAATTTCTGAAGATTTGGGCAGCACTTCCCCTATACCATCGACTACCAGTAGGACTCAAGCCGACACCATCAATCAACCAGATCGTCCATAATCATATCCACCCACTTTCATAACCAAACTTATCAATTCACCATAATTTAGAATACATCATGCTAATAATCATATGTACAACGGACATAACATTTATATTGTAATTGGAATAGGGTCTTAAACCAACAATGATTAATATAACCATACATTTCTCAATTCTTTCATAATATTACAAAATGTTATTAGTGAACTTAAAATTTATCTCATTATTTCTCATAAATTTTATTTCGCGATTCTTTTAACTTATTTCTTGTCATTACTAATTGTATATAGTTACTTTTAGAAATTATGCCGCATCCTTCAACTAATCACACCAATCCTCTATCTTTGACGATACACACTCAGTTTCATTAATTAATATGTTGACCTTTTAATAACCACGCATGGCCTCCATTATCATCATCACAATTTGGTGAAATCTCAATCATTAGATCATTATTTCTTAAAAGATTTTACAGTCGAATCACCATTCTTTCATCTTTACTTATGGTCCCACATCGAACTTTCATCACTGGCTCCGCTATGGTGCTAAATTTATCATAACTTATTTACTCAGATTAGAGAACCTCACAATTTCTTGAAGAACACGTTCGAAATTTGGTTGCAATTAAGATTTCTTCTATCTTGAATCTTCACGACAAATATCTTTCCGCGACGAAGGGATGCTTCACGTATTAATTTCCTGTCTGAGTCATTGTTCAGAATTCCCTTGATATTCGATTGTTGTCCCGACACTCGTTCGCCTTGTCTGACGCACACAGCTTTACTTCCTTATTTTATAATAACTAATTTCTTTATTACAGTTCACTAATTATTTATTTTACGTCAAAATCTTCTGATTTGAAGCGCATCACGCTAACGCAATTTACCATACTGATGAGATCCTCATAACACGAACAACTGTCTAATTTGATATCTTTGCCACGACCGCGTTTTCGGTGTATTCATTTTTCTTTGTTCATAAATGTCCATCATTTATCGGTTTGCAGTCATATCCATGTTTGTTATATAATTCCACGTGCTACACAATTCCATTTCTATTAAAATCATCAGTGAACAGACTCTACGCAAGAGGAGAGTTTGTGAATATGATTTTAATTGCAAAGAATCGGATAAGGAATAACAATGCAACAAACAGTTTGGAGAATCTGTAAGTCAATAAATTGAAGGAAGAAGAATGAGTGAGGATTTAGATATGAATGAGATAACCATATTCGTAGTCAAGATGGCCAGTCTTTCATACTATATGGTATACATCACATGATTAGGTGGTGTCCCACCCGACTCTTCGTCATTTCGACAAAGCGTCACATCACAATACTGTTTGTCTCAATCAGGAATCAATAATTTGAGAAGAGAAATAATTCAGAAGGAATACAATAAATTTTCTTTCATTTTCGCCTCCTACGATTTATCAATAGAAGAAGCTCATACGTATTCAAGGATCAAAAAAAATATATGCTATCGTATTTGAAAAAGAATGACATTGTGGGTCACCGTTGGTCACCGTCCACGCTTCACTTACGTATGCCTTCAGGAATCATTCGAATAAGAGATTCACAGTTTAGGTCACATTATAACTTTGGAATGTCGTCTGGAAATACCTTTACATTAAATGCTTTAATGACTTGATCATAATCGCGTCCTTGCGAAATTTATAATCACTGCTTCCGATTTCATTTATGTCACGTAGAAAATCATTGATCACGCAACACCTCAATTTCATCAATAGAAAGACGATTCTTCTCTAATCATCTGGAAGATTCTTCCATTTCCTTCGATCATCCTCTGTTTGCTCGAATCACGAATATTGTTAAATTTTAATAATTTCATAAATTGGGTAAATAATATTTTAACATTTTGATTCAAGTATTAATATTATTAAATAAAGTTTACTCTCGTCTTTCACGGAAAACTTTAAACTTTCTCCCTGCTGGTGGTTCTACTTGGTCCTTTGAATTCACAACGCCGAGTCTAGATCCATTATCCTTTTAAGTCATTTTCTGTCTATAATAACAAGAACTTAAGTAGTAATTCGACAACCAAATTGTGAAACTCATTTTATGCAAAAATCTTCTAAAAGTTGATTAAGAAAATCTTTTTCGAAATCTCATTTTAATTTTTTTTTTAAAAATCAAATATTTGGTCGTCATTACTATACAAGTTACTGCTATTCTTATAATCCGCCCATGAGATATCAAGAACACCCATGTACGGGTCTCCTCACTTCGGGGTGTTCCCTATTTCTCCTTAGATTTCGTTCACATTGATTAATCGACGAAACTTCACTTACCGTTGTGTATCATTTTATTCGTAACTCTATCCCAATGCTGACGTCTAATACAGCTTTTGATATTCTTGTCGTCGTCCTTGACGTTATACTTACAACCACACATGCAATTCAATGTTCTGTCTATAGATAGGGTCGCACCTTCTTGCTAGTCTTACCGATATCATTCCTTGCGCATCGCCCGGTACGTGATAAAAATCTTCTCGCAACGGTGGTGCCTCTGAAACGTGTTGCTTTGGTACTTCATCCACTTCCACCAACTTGTTACCTCCAGCGTGGAACTCATCCTACTACCTAATTCTAATTTAAATAATACTAAAACTCACTTAGCTTTTCTTATACAAAATCTTCACAAGAATCAATCATATTTTTCTTCAAATCCACTTGAAAAGTAGGGTGACATACCCAGTCTCCGTCAAGCTGTCGACTCCTCATTTCTATAGGATATGAGAACTCAATATATCTATAACGTCATTTGCCTTACACTTCTTACAACAATATCCTATCTTACTAAATTCATATCGGATCTGCTAATCCTAATTTGCACTCAATTCGAACTTAAAGTGAGTATGCCTAGGTGTTTCCTATCTTATATGGCCTATCATTCCCATCTTACTCTCACATATTCTTATTTCAGGGACCAATAACCTGATGCTCTGATGCCAACTTGTAACAGCCCAAATACGGGGTCAAGATTTGGTGTCACTAAACAATCTTTACATAAAACAAAGTAATAAATAAATAAACCCTTAAATTCAGATCGTTTACAGGTTATGATATGAAACAGGAATCTAACCTTCTACAATTCACAAAAAAAAAATACAGGTTTAATACATTTACACTAATTCTCTTATCTAATTTTTTTCTAACATTTCATCCTCTTTCAGCGGTGATCTTTCTAACTTCTGCTGTCTATCGAAAGCTATTCACTTTTATTCTTATCTGCTTCTGAAAGAAATAAGAATTTACATAACAAGAGTGAGCCAAAAATGCCCAACAAGTATATAACTGATTTCCAGGTATAAAAGTTAAAGGAGATTTTTGGACAAAGTAATTTATAAACATTTTCATTTATTTGAGGTAGTTGAGCGAATAACAACCAGCTGTTACCAGCCTTTAATTATAAAAAAATCAGAAATGACGAGCAATCCCCAGGTTCATCTCCTGAATCAGGGTTTTTTCCGATTGTGGAATCACAACACTTTTCGAGAGAGAATGCCGTTAATGGCGATCAACAATAAATTAGACTGGACACTAGAACCAATATATGTACTATACCCTGCTGATCAGTCAGGATACAATGCAGATCTATACCCAACTGCATAGACCCACCAATATATAGGTACCCAGTCACTATGGCCCAAGGGTCCGGTCCATCCCCGGCCCATAGGATCCAGCTCATCACTGGTCCTCATAATAACCGTCCAGCCCGTAGAGTATTTTGATGTCAAATCATTTTAATTTCAAAACATCCCAAATCAGGGTTCGCAAATAACCCGAAAGAATGGGTATTTGCTCAAGAGAGCAATCGATAACATAGGAACAATAATGAAAGAAACTTGCATAATTAAGAGTGATTTGCACCGAAATATAAAATAGTTAACTATTCTGAACTTAGAATAGAAATGAAGTATTTGCAGTATTTTACGAGAAAAGTTAGGAATACTTGCCTCGATAAGCTTTAACTACTATTATCGGTTGACTTTTGGATTGCCTTGAATGTTTGTCTTTATCATCACACCACTATCCTATTCTGGCTATGATCTCTACACTCAGGTCCTTCGATTAGAACCTCGCTGAGCTCGACGACTAACCACTAGATCATTGTTAGTCCGATGTTAATCCTAGGGTCTTCCGACTAGGACCTACAGGGTCGAAATACCCTAACTCAGATAATCGATTAACCTTAACATAATATCACTATCACTTCTACCAATACGATTTCATAACCCGACTCGTATTTATATGTATTATTAAAGTACACATAAAAATTATGGTCCATATCTTTTGAAACTCGGTTCGGTGTTCGTTTTCGAAAAGTACGTATATTCGTTGGTTTGAAAATGATAAGGTAATTGATTATTTATAAAATATCGTGTCACAACATATAATTAGGTTCTGTATAATATACTCATATTTCTTCGTTCGACATCTCCGATAATTATAGGTTACGTCCCCGTATTTTCGGAATTCATTTCCCGAAAATCGGGCAGCGTCCCCTTTGTTTATCGGCCTACCCGTCGAAACAAATCGACATCAATCACAACAACAAACGCAACACAATGCAATTCGTCAATCCAATCCACCAATACGAATTCACTTTATTAATTATTATTATTCGTTTTCGTTTTGACATTTATTTTACAACTAATTTTATTTATTTATAGTTTAGGACTCAGAATTAATCATCATTGTCCACCGTCAACTCGCCGAAGCTCATCGTCGACGGTGGTAAAATTCACGGGTTCCCGTAATACCGGGCCTCCTACGTAAATTTCACCGATATATCAATATAATCCCCGCATAAAAATATATTTTATTTTAAGTGTAATAAAATAATTAAAAGAATCCAGATTGAACACGCGCATACAACAGGTAGTAACAGGGAAACACCCCGCCACCAATATGCACAAACACGCGCGGCGGCCGGAAGAACACATCTGGCACAGGACAACAACAAGTGACACAGGGGCACATTGTTAGGGCGGAAAACACGCGCTAATAATACAAGCAAGTATACGCGTTCGCAAGTAATATAGAATACTTCCTAGTTCGTTCCCACAGAGACTCGAACTAATTATGCCCAATTAGCACTTACTCAACAATGTATGATTACTTCTCAATGTTAATACAATAACACCTAGAATTGATTAACTAATTATTAACTAGAATTGACTACGAGAATTAAACACTTAACAGACACTTGAATTAACAATATTAAACACACATGAGATCATAACTTCATTACTACTTCCTTCAATAGTTATTGTTATTACCATTAGCATGTAACAGTGATGAAATTAATCGAATAACATGAAACTGATAAAAGCCAACTTTCATTGTACCAATACCATTCTACCAAACATCCACAATTAAGATAGAAGTTGAATAGTCATCAATTATGTTGAGACCCTATATGTCTACAGAATTTGACAACATAACGATTTAAGTGCAAGTTGTTCCTTATGATTACACAGGGCAAGTAAAACGGTTAGCGTTACCCACTAATCATGCATACACATACATGAACCTATGCTAGCATGGCAAGTTCTAAATCTCAAGATCCACCGTCGCTTCAAAAGAGATTAACACCCTATCTTATATGTTCGCGACGCACATAAGACGAATAAACACAACCAATACTAGATATCATACAATCATCGCACAATAAGATATTAAACAACTAACGAAAGAATTCCCTAGCAAATTCGTTACGACCCCATGATCACGATTAGCCCATGATTGAACTCATCGTTACCATGGGTTCATATGAAAACATGATAATAACACACGAGAATAATTAATAAAACTACTTATATTAAACCAGAGTACGTCACAAGAGTAAATAGGTTCAAAGTAAAGAAAACTAGCATCCACTGTTACAACGAATAAAAGAATCACAAGAAACTATGCTTCCTCTTCGTTGCGATGTGCTAAAACGGTCTTCTTCCTTATCTCCTTGCTCCTCGATTCATACCACGATTCAACACACGTGAAACGTCTCTGAAAACTACTTATATAGAAGCCCCACAAAACCCAGCCATCTAAGAAGTCAGAAGTCCAGCAGAACAAGAACTCTAAAAATCAGATTTTTAATTCGCGCCCCTTAGCGGCCGTCCAGCAATCCTGAGCGGGCGCCCAGCTTCCTGAGCGGCCGCCCAGCCAGGCTGAGCGGGCACCCAGCACCTTACTGGAAAATGCTCTGTTTTGCTCCCGTTCTCTGCTGCATTCTGCTCCTATCTTCCCATTTGCAATGCCAAACACATACTAAGCCTTATTCTTGATGAAATCTCTCCACAAATGCAAGTAATACCCTGAAATGCACAAACACTAGAAAAACGCATCAAATACGCAAAATACTTAATTTCAAGACATCAATTCAAGCCATTATAAGACATTCTAAGTGGTATAAAATGCCACTTATCATACATACACACTCATATTTCACACACACGCACGCACAACACTGTAACACACGCATGCAGAACACAATCGGAGACGGCCTTCCACGCGCCACCGCCTCTCCGGAGAAGGCGAAGGGCGGCGACCGGAAGAACAGAAAGAAACACGGCGATAAACTCACCAGAAATAGAGGAAAAGAGGGGAGTGATGAAACGAAGAAAGAGAGAAGAAAGGTTTGAGAGAGATTTTGAGAAAGAAAAAGAGTGAGAAGAGATTGAGATTTAGAAGAGAGAGAACAGAGAGATTGAGCCCCTCCCCCATTTGTGTATTTTTTTTCTTTATCTGTTCAGTTTTTTTTTTTCTGTTTTTGTATCAGTCATAGCACAACACACATTATTTTCCACTCTGACAGTCCCGTTTCATCTCGTATTTTACGTTTTTAACGAACAATTTTATGAGTAAATAAAACTCTATGAATTACCCAACTAACTTTAAAACTCTCGAAAGGATATTAATAAAAAAATTAATAAAATAAATATTTTTATAATTTTTAAGTCATTTTTGATACATTACTTACATCCGCATTTAATGATTTAACGAACAAACGAGCGGTTAAATAAAAGCCTGAAAATTACCGAAATAATTTTAAAATTCTTGAAATATTCTAAACTTAAGAAAATATGAGTTTCATGATTTTTGAAGAATTATAGAATTAAATACTGATTTTACAGTTGAATGCAATTAGAAAATTATTTTAAGATAAATAACCAATAAATTATTGATTTCTAAATTTTATAAACTCCTAAAAATAATAAATAAAATTATAAAGCAATTAAAATAATTTTTGAAACAATTTTAGCATTTATGAGAATAAATATTCAATAAATTCACTTTAAAAGCAAAATACATTCATGCAGCTCAATAATTAATTATACAATTAATCTTCATACCCAACAAGTCAAACACAAATAATAATATAGAAACACATAGCTGACAAAACTGTCGCATATTTTATTTATTTAATAATTTAATAATTATATTTACATATCAGATCCGAAAATAAATTACTTAGCCGCGAAGTAACTAAAAAGACGATACGATTTTAATACCAGATTTGGATAATTATCAAAATAAAGCTTCCTATAAAACACTTTATACGAAAATAAGGTAATAATATCTCGCCTTTTGAGAATACGGATTTTTATCGAGCTATAAAATGATTAACGAATCGAAAATTTCACGCCGGGACTCGTACAGGTCAAACCGTACCCCGGATCGGAAAAGTCAAAACACGGAAAGTGTTCGGAATTATCTGATTGGGTTAGGAAGGAGTTTTCGGAAGAGTTTCGGGTTGTAAAAACGCAAAAACGGTTGAAGTGGGACGATTTCTGATTCTAAAAGTAATTTTATAATTAAGTAAAAATAATTATTATTAATTCTATCAATCTTTATAAAATCACATAACAATTCAAAAATTTACAGAAAAATACCAAAATTATTTATATTTTATTCTGGATACTTAAAAATTAAAATATCCTAATTTTGATCAGATATCAACACCCAAATATTAATATCAATCATCAAATAATTCACCAAAATTCACATAATAATTATTTACTTGATAAAAATAATTACATAATATTTCTCGGACGTTACGGAGATCCTGACAAGAATGAAGAGAGGACCATTGCGGAATCGATGACCGTGGTTAGGGCGACCACCAGAGGTAGGATTGGTCGGTTATTACCGTAGGTTCGTTCAAGTTTGCAAAGATAGCAGCCCCTTTAACGCAACTTACTCGTAAGACTGAGAAGTACGAATGGACAGAGAAATGCGAGAACAACTTTCAAGAACTGAAGCAAAGATTGGCGACGGCCCCTATGTTGGCGTTGCCGTATGGAAAAGGAGATTTTGTGATTTGTAGTGACGCTTCGCATAAGGAATTATGGTGTTTCTTATACAGCACGACAAGGTAATCGCGTACGCGTCAAGACAATTAAGGGAATATAAAATTCGATATCCCATCCATGATCTTGGGCTCATGGAAATAGTTTTGCCCTAAAGATTGGAGGCACTACTTTATGGATAGAAGTGCGAGATTTACACAAACCATAAGAGCTCAAGTATATTTCCACGCAGAAAGAGCTCAACATATGCCAAAGTAGGTGGTTAGAGCTAATCAAAGATTATGATTATGAGATTCTTTATCATCCAGGGAAAGCCAATATGGTGGCTAACACCCTTAGTAGAAAGGAGAGACTTAAGATGATAATGTCGTTGGGAGAGTTGATAACAGATTTTGAGAAAATGGAAATAAAAGTGAAGGTAATCGGAGCCGGTACTGAAAAGCTGTTTGAGATTGTAATGCAGCCCGAATTATTGGAAAAGATCATATTATGCTAAAAAAAGTGATGAATGAAGACATAGAGCCAATTGATAGAGAAGAGATTAATACCGAGAAAGATGATAAGGGAATAATGAGGTATTCCTAAAGAATTTGGGTTCCAAATGTTCAAAAGTTTAAGGACGGGATCTTAAATGAAAGCCATAGTTCGAGGAATAAGATTTAGGGCAAACCCTGAATATGATAGTCAGGGAGGTGGCCATCAAGAAAGAAGGAACCCATAACATAATGAAGTGGAAAACAAGGATTTTAACGTATAAGATAACCCCGATTATGGGAGAAGGATGAAACATTTCATACCGAGAAAATAGAAGTCGTGCAAGATAGGGAGAACCAGGACGATACTCCTATGGGGAAATTCATGGACCCGCCTAAACAAAACTTATACTTTTACCCCCAACCACCACCCTGAGGAACAATGCGGTGGGAAATTCTTTCATGACCTTTAAGTCACTAAGCTCTCAGAGTTCCAAGGAACAGGTTGACCCAGTCGAGGCAAGAGCCTGGCTAAAGGAAATATAGGAATCATTTGAGATTCTAAATGATTGACGAAGCGCAAAAGACTATTTTTGTCACTTACCTTCCTAAGAGAGAGGCCACCCGCTGGTGAAAGGCCAAGAAAGACACGGGGCCAGAGGTTATAATAAACCGATTAAAGTTCAATCAATTATTTGTGGGAAAGTACTTCCCAAGATTATAGAGATAGTGTAAAAGCTTTAGAGCCAGAACAAAGGTGGACGAGTATGATGAATTATGAATCTAAGTTGTAAAAGTTGGCAAGATTCGTCCTAAGGACATGAATCCCAGAATGACGTGATGTTTGAAGTCAATGATTAATGGGTTTATGAAATGATTGTAATAAAAAAAACTGAAGTGGAAAGGAATATAAAGGCAATAGAGTTTGCGAAATGATAAGGAAGTTGGGTATGAGGAAACCCTAAAGACTCGTAGTAATAGAAATAGAAAAATGTGTGATCATCAGGATGAGGGTGATTCACCATGAGTAAAAGTTGATGGTTGAAGGCATAAATGATATATATATATTATCCCCTTTAAGTTGGGAGTATTCGAAGACACTTCGAGATAGATCGATGGGCTAATAAGAAAATACGGATGGACCGAGGAGAAAGGAAAGCAAGAAATTAGGAAATTGTATGAAAGAAGTGACCTTCAAGAATATGAGGTGTATGTAACACTAGTGACTGGATACCCAAAAGGAGACACCAGGTACAAAAGATATCCCAACATTGAGATGACTGTTAAGATAAATAACAGAGGTAAATGAGTAAATAGAACTAAAAAGTTCACTTTGAACACAACCAATATCTTCCAGAACATCCTTGTTATCATTACCAAATTAGGAAAGAAAAGCGAATAACCATTGTTATCTTCTGGAGGCCATATGGATTGACCTCAGTTTGAATAAGGATGTTATTGTGATATTAGTTATAGACTATCAAGGTGGGAATAATTGAATAAGATACCCTTATCAGGGATATATGACTTGATTTATCCATGGAAGGATGCAAGTACCTTTTTAAAGGTGGAATTAAGGATAGAACCTCGATAACTTGAGATGAACCCTAGGGGAATGCCTGAGGGTTGGCATTTCACCATTAATAGGGACAGTATGAGTTTCGATAGTATGAATTGGAAAGGATTAGGGTAACAATAACCTTTAGGAATTAGTGGAGGAATTTTTAGAAGTATATAGATAATGGTTCTAGTATTAGTAAATGGTATTTTGATATGCCCTGTATCTACGGAATACAGGAGGAACGATTCAAGGATAACCTTAGAGGTCTTACAAAAAGAAAGGTAATATTCAAAGTTCTGAAGAATAGAAATTTTGATAAAGGAAATATTACGTAATTATAATAATGTCAGGTGGGCACGTGTTGAACCATACGAAAGTATAGATCGACCCAATGAAGGTTGAGATTGGTGAAAACAAGAAAGACCCAAGATAAGAGACGTCCTAAGTATTAAGGATGGCAAATTAATCTGATCCAACAGATATTCGATCTGAAACCCAAACCCGAAGTTTTGAATTTGGATTTGGATCTGGATTTCAACTATACCGAACCGATACCCGATCCGAAATCCGAAATCCAACCCAAACCCGATCCAAACCCGAAACCCGATTAAAACCCACATTTATTATAGATTATAAGTAATATTTTAGATATAATATATATAATTTACATATATTTCTTGTATTATTTGAGTAATAGTAGATTATTATCAAGATTGTCAACACTTATTTAGTAAATTACAACTTTTTATTTCAAAATCAGCTTTTATTATGTAAGATGTAATTTGTATATATTTATAAAAAAATAACTTATGATGAAATACTAAATATTATGTTATCAACATATCTTAGATATTACTCATCAACCCCTGCAATATAATGTGTTTAAAAATTTATTAGTTAATGTATTTAATTTTAGATATCATATAAATGTGATTAATAGTGTTTGTATGTATAAATAATATTAAATTTGACTACATTATTAGTAAGTTTGGATACCCGAAAAATACCCGATCCGATCCGAAACCCGACAGATTTGGATTTGGATAACCCAAAAATATTTGGATTTTTATTTTACAATACCCGATCTGAACCCGACCCGTTGCCATCCCTACTAAGTATGATCGAGAGTTAGTCGTGATAATGTTAACCTCTAAAGACCGATGCAATAACTTATGGAAAAATGGTGATATTTTTTTCTCACCAATGCTTAAAGAAGAGCATTTTCACACAAGCAGTGATTGGAAATGAGGTAGAAAATTTAGTTGGAGATCGTTCAAAAGACATTGATTATAAGGAACTATTATGTAACACCCCCAAGTCCGGGGTCAGGGATCCGGGTTGTCACGAGTTCCATTTCCCTTAATAATACTTAATCTTAATAATCAACCAACTACTGCGTACTGTGACCCCACAATATACACACACACCACAAGTTATAGTCTCAGAGATGAATACGCAAAAATAACACAAGTCATTTTATTCCACAATTATAAACCATTTCACCTCAAAAGGGTTTCTGAATAATTTACATATTCTTTGCCATTATTATAATTCATAATATACATAAGTCTGGTTCATCAATAGTTGAAAGCCTAGCCTATTGGTAGTTCCTACCTCACCTATGGTGGCATCAACGCTTCCAGAAAACTGTGGAACGTTTCCTAACCGCTTGCGAATTGGAAGCTTGGTCCTGTTCATCTTTTCTATTTATTGTTGTGTGATGAAAGAAGAAAGCAAGGGTGAGCAACAAGCCCACCGAAATAATATGTATAATAATTAACAATATATGAGCATTCTCATAGTACTCATGAAAGTCTTGGTCAAGAAGAAATGAACCAAGTTGATATCTTAACGCGACCAAGTCGCAAAATATTCAGTATATATATATATATACATATATACTCTTCACAATCTTTGAAATCCTCTGACATGTATAAATACACAGAGTTCCAGTTTATAACTGTATAAAAATATAGTTGCAAGGTGATCTCATATATCTAACCTTGTCTCAACGTTTTTCTGAAAATCTTTGTCATTCATAAGATAATCATTAACTGGATATAAGTTGAAAAGATGAAGTTACAAGATACTCCAATATACTTATATCTTTTCCGAATACTACTTGAACCACCACCGTTCAAGGTATAAACAGTTTCGAAAGTTCATCACATAGATGAGACTACAAGATAAGACTTGAATAGATTCAATCCTTGAAATGTTGTTTAAAAGAAATGAAGTTATGAGATACTTCATTTGAAGGAAACATCATTATAACCGTTTGACCCTGTCAATGCCTCAGCAATCACCCATCCGTAGCCTTTCGATCTAATGCTCCGGGTAGTGTTACAGAAATATCCAAACTGGATGATGAACTCATTACGGGAGTTTGCCGCGCCAGGAAGACCACTTACGATGATCAGTCGCAGTAGTACAACCCGACCATTTTCTACATGTAGAGGAGAACCTGTCGGATTTACTTGTCAACCGAACACTGGACTCTTAAGGAATGAACCGTCTTAGCGGAACTTCCAGGCCATTTGGGCCAATATAATAAGGCTGGGCGGGCGCCACTCGACCACTTACGCCACTCCTAGTTCAGATGAAATCCATGACTCTGAAACGTAAAGCTCGTCTCCCCTTTCCCCAAGTAGGAATTTGTTGATACGACTCCACCAAGAAGTCGCATCTAGTTGGAAAGAAAAACTCACCGATATTTCCCAGGCGATGCCTGTTAATGGATTAACTTATTCCAAGAATTTTACTTCCCGAGTGTTGGGTAAGTAATCAAAAACTCTTTTATCAAAACAACAACCTTGTTGCGAATATAAGAATACATCACGGAGCCGGATCCCTCATATTTTTGAGCGAGTATTTAAATCCCCTTCGAAAGGAAGATCTTAAATTTGAAAACGAGTTTTGGGATCCGCTCTAACTTTTAAAATCATTTTGAAGACTCGAAAACATTTTTAAGAATGTTTGGAGTAATGCTGATTTAATAAAATAAATCAGTCCCGATATATTACAAAATATCTGAATATTATTATTTAAATAATATTCCCACAAGGATAATCCTTATAAAAATAATTGAAGTAGAAGTTTTAAAACTTATACTTGAAATGAATAATAAATAACCAAAGATATACTTATACGAAAGTACGATCTTTATTTGAATAATCGAAAATAAGTTTGATTATCGAAGCATTATTCTTTAATAAAATAAAGAATATTATTTAATAAAAGAAGCGGAGTCATAAGTCCTCGAATGAATATTCAAAATAATATTCATTTAATAAAATAAGCGGAGTCATAAGTCCTCGAATGAATATTCAAAATAATATTCATTAAATAAAATAAAGTTATCGAATAAACCTTATTCGATTAATAGTTTTGAAAACTATATCTATATATATATAAATAAATAAATA
Organism: Apium graveolens; assembly: GCF_009905375.1. Lineage (NCBI taxonomy): Eukaryota > Viridiplantae > Streptophyta > Magnoliopsida > Apiales > Apiaceae > Apium > Apium graveolens. The sequence continues at coordinate 81,959,387 of NC_133655.1, forward strand.
TATATTATACTCGGGAACATCGACTCTCGGTTTAGAAAATGTTTACCTTTGGGTCCTCTATACAAAGGGTATACATAAGTACTGCTTATCTCTAGCATAGGTATTATGCAACTTATAAGCATTTGAATCAACAATTAGATATCAAGATTACGAAACAGACATGCATATATACCATATCAGCATGCTCCAATATATCATAAAATTTGCTAATAACAATCATGCACTTATCACAAGATAATGCATATACATATATTTACATCACAACAACAGTATAACGGGTAGAAAACTTGCCTGAGTGCTCCGGGGGTAGAATTAAGCTTAGGGTGGGTCCGGTAACCTATAAACAACAACATAATCCGGAATTAAACCATGGTCGCTTAAGAAACTAGACTTTAACCAATTGAACCCTAACGTTTGCTTATGGTCATTTCTACGCTTAACAAATCACATAAGTCGTTCGAGTACCCTGGGCTCCACCATTTTTAATAAATTAACCATTATAAATTTTAAGGCGACGCTTTCGCGAATACCCTACCAACTGCCTAGTCCACTTTACATAATTGTTTCATACTCCAATTAGTCATTTAAGGTCCTTAACCAAGGTTTCAAAGTAAGGCGAGGGGTAATGGTTCGTTCGCGAAATGCCGTTACTTAAAACGGTCGTTTCTCCTAAACCGTACATCGGATTCAAGCGAACCACATATCAAAACGAAGCTTACGACATAATCTAACTAAACATGGCAAAGTCACAGATTCAATAGTTAGCTCTCTGTACCGAATACTAAGAACAAACAGTTTTATGAAAATTGGGCATTACGACGACTATATTTACGCGATTACCAAATTTTAAACCACTCCAAACAACCACCATTCAACTCACAACCAACAATACAACCAACCCTCATCCAAACCTTACTATATCAGTCCCCAAACCTCAAGATTTTCCAATTTATACAACCCCACACATGAACTACTAGCTATACTTAAGTTTCATTAACTATAAACAAGATTTCAACATACAAATCACTACAAATCCAATCCAAACTCTAAACACACAAGCATCATGCTTCTCATTTACTATAACCATCAAAACCATCATAATAATCAAAGTAAAGCTAGGGTTTGGAGGTGTTATACCTTCCTTGGAGTGATTAGAGTAGCTAGGAAGTCTTAGGGAGCCTCCTACAAGCTTGATCTTTCCAAAGAAATCAAGAACACAAAGTTAGGTTTTGAAGTTTCTAAAAGTCAGATTGAAAGAACTATCAAAACGAGGGTCTTACCTTGCTTATTTGGACGAGACTTGTGAACAAGAGTTGTAGGCCATCTCAATAACTTTCCAAAGAGCTATAGAACATACTATTTGAGTGAGTATTGAAGGAGATATGGTAGTTTGAAGTTTCTGCTCTGGTTTTTGCCGAGAGCTTTTGTTCTTGGAAAGCAAAAGTCAACTTCTAATTTGTGTTTTGTGTTTTTGATTTGTTTTGCTTGGTTGTTTCCTTTTGTTTTGCTTAATTACCTTTTAACCATGGTAAAATTTGTGTGGCTTGTAATCAACCAACAATCCCTCCATTTGTCATGCTTATGTCACCATGTCTATGTCATCCATTTGCCACATGTCTCTTCCTTGTGGTTTGATGATGTCACAATCCTTGGCTTCTTGTACAAGCTTGTCTCTTGGTCGCTTATTTGTTTTACGGTTCGCTTAACTTTCGTTCTCGTTTATCGTTTGAGAGATCATACCCGGGATCTTATTACTTGGGTTCCCCTAAACCCTTCTTAATAATTTATATTCCTTTTATGATCCTCTCTTATAATCCTTGAATTTAAATCCTTTTAATCATGTTACCTTATACCCAATTCTTTTGGTATTTGGTGGATTTTTGGGAAAAATTAAAGTGTTCGAATTTGGATTCTGTCGATCTTTACATACACTTATTTACTTTATGGAGTACTAATACGATCTTAGAATTTCCATAACAGTACTCATATATAGCGTGTTCTGATAATTTTCCTTAATCAGTATCATCAGCAAAAGTTACTATTCATCCGTGTTCAAATTTTTTTTCCAAAAATTGGGGTTATTACAGTCTCCCCTCCTTAAAAGGATTCCGTCCCGGAATCAGATAGAAAATGAATAGGGATGCTCTCTTAGCATTGCACTTTCTAAGTCTCAAGTAAATTTTCCCACATTGTAATTCTACCACCAAACTCTGTCTAGTTTGATAACCCTTCTCCTAAGCACTTGTTCCTTTTCGATCTATAACCCTTTCTGGTTGCTCCATATAGGTTACGTCTGGTTGCATGCCTATGCACTCATATGCCCCTATTTGTCTGGCATCCGAATTATACTTCTTTAACATTAATACGTGGAACACGTTATGAACTTGCTACATGTTCGGGGGTAGGGATAGCTCATATGCTAACTTCCCAATACGTCTTAATATATCCAAGGGTCCAACAATTCGTGGGCTTAACTTTCCTTTCTTTCCGAACCTCATCCATCCTTTCCAAGGGAATACCTATAACAGCACTAGGTCCCCTACTTCCTATTCTTTGTCCTTTCATGTCAAATCAACATACTTCTTATGTCCATTTTGGGCTACTACCAGCCGTCCTCTGATTAGATCTATTATATCCTTGGTCCTTTGGACTACTACGGGTCCAAGCATCTTGCGCTTTACAACTTCATCCTAACATAAGGGAGATCGATATTGTCTTCCCTCAAGGATCTCATAAGGCGACATCTCGATAATGACATATGATCTATTGTCGTAAGAAAACTCAATCCGCGATAAATGATCATTCCAAATTCTTTCAAGTCTATTACACAGACTCTCATAATAGCTTCTAGCACTATAGCTTTTGCTTCTCAATACTCCTTCTTTTCTTGTTCGTAGTCATTACTATCTTCCGTACATAATACTATACTGGTTACACTTTTGCTCGTTAGTATTCTATAACCTTTTAAGAACCGCATCAACCTTAGTATCATGAACGCGTTAGATTTGGAATACAACCTTAGTATCAGTACGGCGGTATTCCGATTCTAACGCGTTCATGATACTAAGGTTGACGTGTTTATTAAAGGGTTATAGAACGTTAACAAGCAAAATTGTAACCAGTATAATATTAGGTACAAAAGATAGTAACGATTACGAACGGGAAAAGAGTGGGTATTGAGAAGCCAAAGCTATAACACTAGAAGCTATGATGAGAATCTGTGTAATAAACTTGAAGGGAATTTTGGAATGGTCACTTAACACAAATTGAGTTTCTTACAACGATAAATGATATGTCAGTATCGAGATGTCGCCTTATGAGATCCTTGAGGGAAGACAATGCTGATCTCTTTTGTATCAGAATGAAGTTGGAGAGCATAAGATGCTCGGACCCGAAGTGGTCCAAAGGACCAAAGATATAGTGGATCTAATCAGAGGATGACATGTAGCAACCCCGGGATTGACAGAAGAAGTATGCTGATTTGACTCGAAAGGAAAAAGAGTATGAATTAGGGGACCTAGTATTGTTAAAGGTATCCCCTTGGAAAGCCTTGGAAATGATTTATGAGGTTTGGAAAGAAAGGAAAGCTAAGTCCATGATTTATTGGACCCTTGGATATATTAAGACATATTGGGAAGTTATCAAATGAACTAGCCCTACCCCCGAACTTGCAACAAGCTCATAACATGTTCCACGTATCAATATTAAGGAAGCATAATCCGAAAGTCGGACATATAGGAAAATATGAGCGCATAGACATGCAACCAGACTTAACCTACGTGGGGAGGCCAGTGAGGATTATGGATCAAAATGAGCAAGTGTTTCGGAACAAGGTTATCATGGTAGTTAGGGTTTTGTAGCAAAACCACAATGTGAAAGAATCGAATTGGGAACTAGAGAGAAAAATGCTAGAAAATTTTCCCCATTCGTTTCCATCTGATTCCGGGACGGAATCCTTTTAAGGAGGGGAGACTGTAATAACCCCTTTTTTTGGAAATTTTTGAAACCCTGATGAATAGTAACTTTTGTTGACTATGCTGATTAAGGAAAATTATCAGACCACGCTATATAGGAGTACTGTTATGGAAATTCTGAGATCGTATTAGTATTCTATAAAGTAAATGAGCATCAGAATCCAAATTCGAACACTTTGATTTTTCCCGAAAATCCACCAGATACCGAAAGAATTGAGTATAAGGTAACATGATTAAAAGGATTTAAATTTAAGGATTATAAGAGAGGATCATAAAAGGAATATAAAATATTGAGAAAGGTTTAGGGGAACCCAAGTAATAAGATCCCGGATATGATCCCTCAAACGACGAACGCGAACGAAAGTTAAGCGAACCGTATAACAGATAAGCGGTCATTAACCAAGTAATTAAGGTTTAATCAAAGAGGTTGGTGGATGATGATGTCATCACACCAAAAGGAGAATACATGTGTTAAAAGATGACATAATCATGATGACATAAGCATGACAAGTGGATAGGTTTTGTTGGTTGATTATTAGCCAAGTATAATTTACCATGGTAAATTCTAAAAAGTAGCCAAGCAAAAAGGGAAAATCAACCAACAAAAATCATAACACCAAAATAGAAGTTAACTTTGGATTTTCATGAACAAAGCTCTCGACCTCCCCCATTTCAAGCAAGAAGAAATTTGAAAACTCAAGATCCAAGCTTTGTTATTTGCTAAGGCAATTATCCTAGGTCCTTTGTACTTAGTTATGGTTATCCTAGGAATCTAAGCCACAAATTCCTTCACAATATTTTTCAATAAATCATTGAAGAAGAGAGTGAATAGTGTTTTAAAGAATTATAATTGTTTGGTCTTATGTTTTTGGTTAGAGCTAGCTTTGGTAAGGACTTTTAAGGGCTATTTCAAGCTTCTTAGTTACTTCTACTCATCAAGGAAGGTAAAACCTCATACCCTAGCTTTACTTTAGAGTAATTAGGAGTTGTTATGCTTAATATAGTATATGAGAAGCATGATTCTTGTTTGTTTAAAGTTTGGTTGGATTTGTAGTGATTTTGGGTTATGAATCTTGGTTGTTGGTTAATGAATCTTAAGTATAGTTAGTAGCTCATGTTTGTGATTGAATGAGTTGGAAAACTTGAGGTTATGGACTGATGTGATAAGGTTTAGATGAAGTTGGGTTTTATTGAAGGTTATGAGTTGGTTTGTGGTTAATTGGAGTAGTATAAACATTGGCAATCACGTAAACATAGCCGTCATAATGCCTATTTTCATTCAACTTCTTGTTCTTAGTGTTCGGTACAGAAAGCTCACTGACCAATCTGTAACTTTTCCATTTTTAGCTAGATCGTGTCATAATCTTCGTTTTGATGTGTGGTTCGCTTGGATCCGATGTATGGTTTAGGAGAAACGATCATTTTAAGTAACGGCATTTCGCGAGCGAACCATTACCCCTCGTTTTACTTTGAAACCTTGATTAAGGTCCTTAAATGACTAATTGGAGTACGAAACAATTATGTAAGATTAATTGGTCAGTTGGTAGAGTATACGTGAAAGAGTCGCCTTAAAATTCGTAACGGTTAATTTATTAAAATTAGTGGAGCCGAGGGTACGCGAGCGATTAACGCAAATCGTTAACCGTATAAGCGACCATAAGCGACCGTTAGGGTATGAGTGAGTTTTGACTAGTTTCTTAAGCGACCGTGGTCTAAATTTGACTTATGTTGTTGTTCATAGGTTACCAGACCCACCCTAAGCTTAAGACTACCCCGGAATGCTTAGGAAAGTTTTCTACCTGTTATACTGTTGTCGTGATGTAAATATATTGATGCATTATCTTGAGATAAGTGCATGATTGTTATTACCAAATCTTGCGATATATTGGAGCATGTTGATATGGTATATATATGCATGTTGTGAAATCTTGATATTCTATTATCAATTCAAATGCTTATAAACTGCATAATACCTATGCTAGAGATAAGCAGTAGTTGCGTATACCCTTAGTATAAGGGACCTAAAGGTGAACATTTTTCTAAACCGGGAGTCGATGTTCTCGAGTATAATATATATATATATATATATTATATATAGTTTTCTATAACTATTAATCGAATAAGGTATATTCGACAGTTTTGAATAATAATCAAACTTATTTTCGATTATTCAAATAAAGATCGTACTTTCGTATAAGTATATCTTTTGTTATTTATTATTCATTTTAAGTATGAGTTTTTAAAACTTCTACTTCAATTATTTTTATAAATATTATCCTTATGGGAATATTATTTAAATAATAATATTCATATATTTTCTAAAATATCGGGACTAAATTATTTTATCAAATCATCATTACTCTAAACATTCTTTAAAATATTTTCGATTCTTCAAAATAATTTTAAAAGTTAGAGTGGATCCCAAAACTCATTTTCAGATTTTAGATCTTCTTGTTGAAGGGGATTTAAATACTCGCTCAAAACCTAAGGGATCCGGCTCAGTGGTGTATTTTGGAGCAACGAAGTTTCTAACTTGATAAAAGAGTTTGATTACTTGCCTAACATTCGGGAAGTAAGTCCATCTAATTGAGTCGGCATAAGCGAGAGGCCGGGGTACGGTCTATCAAAGTGTAAGTGGCCGGGCGGCAGTCCATCACCACGTAAGAGGCCGGGTGGCGGGCCAGCACAAGGTCCTAATGCGGCCAGGGTGATGACCGGTGGAGGATTCATCCATCTACTAGTAGAAAAGGTTACGTAATGGGTATCTTTGCCTAATCAGCAAGATATCGGGTTTATGCCAAAGTTTTTCTTCTTTCCAAATTCATTGGGTATTATAACTCTATTTATACTTTTCATAACATAGGGTTTCAAGGAGTGTATGAGATATATATATATATATATATATAGGTGCATATATATATCGGGAATTAATGAAGTATTTAGTAACTTCATTTCTTTAAATGATATTTCAAAGATTGAATCTATTCAAGTCTGATCTTGTAGTCTCATCTATATGATGAACTTTTGAAACTGATTATACCTTGAACGGTGGTAGTTCAAGTAGTATTCGGAAAAGATATAAGTATATTGGAGTATCTTGTAACTTCATCTTTTTAACTTATATCTAGTAAATGATTATCTTATGCATGGCAAAGATTTTCAAAAAATGTTGAGACAAGGTTAGATATATGAGATCACCTTGTAACGATATTTTTATACAATTATAAACTAATACTCTATGTATATTATGCATGGAAGATGACTTCCAAGATTTTGAAAAGTATATATACATGTATACTGAATATTTTGCGACTTGGTCGCGTTAAGATATCAAACTTGGTTCATTTCTGCTTGAACAAGACTTTCATGAGTACTATGAAGATGCTCATATATTGTTAATTATTATACATGTTATTTCGGTAGGATTGTTGCTCACCCTTGCTCTATACTTTCATCACACAACAAAAGCTAGACAAGATGAACATGACCAAGCTCCCAATTCGCGAGCGGATATGAAATGTTCCGCAGTTTCCTGTAGGCGTTGATGCCGCTGTAGCTGAGATATGAACTTCTAATAGGCTAGGTTTTCAACTGTTGATGTACCAGACTTACGTATATTTATGAACTGTAATAATGGCAAAGAAAATGTAAATTTATTCAGAAACCCTTTTAAGGTGTAATGGTTTATAATTTTGGAATAAAATGACTTGTGTTTTTTTGGTATTCATCTCTGAGACTATTACTTATGGTGTGTGTGTATATTATGGGGTCACAGTACGCAGTAGTTGGTTGTTTATTAAGATTGAGTGTTATTAAGGGAAATGGAACTCGTGACAACCCGTATCCCCGACCCTGGATTTGGGGGTGTTACAAATAGCCCATGAAGTCAATTCCACAAATATCAAAGACCTCAACCTCAAGAAGCACGTTAAGAGGCATCTCATCCCTCCTGGACATATTACCAACACGCTGGCAGCGATCACACTTCAAAACAAACTGATGCACATCCTTAAAAAATGTAGGCCAGAAGAATCCTTCTTGAAGGATACGAGCTTCTGTCTTTTCTCCACCATAGTGGCCTTCATAAACAGTCGAATGACAATCTCTTCAAGACCCCCCCCCCCATTTCATTGTACGGAATACATCTCCTGATGATTTGGTCAGCTCTTTGTCGAAAAAGAATGACTCATCCCACATGTACCACTTCACCTCATGAAGAAACTTCTTCCTTTGAGCAGAAGACAAGTCTGGAGGCATAATATTGCTCACAAGGAAGTTCACAATATTTGTGAACCACGGTTCCTCTTCCGCACCCCAAACAGCTGCTCATCGGGAAAAGACTCATTTATCAATATCTTATCTTGTGAAGTTGCATTTGGATCTTTTAAATGACAGAGATGATCAGTGACTTGATTCTCTGTACCTTTTCTGTCCTTGATCTCCAACTCAAATTCCTGAAGTAAAAGAACCCATCGAATAAGTCTAGGCTTCGAGTCCTTCTTCGAGACGAGATAACGAATCGCAGTATGATCAGTGAAAACTGTCACCTTCGTCCTAAGCAAATAAGATCGAAACTTCTCAAAACTATAGACAATAGCCAATAGCTCTTTCTTAGTAGTAGTATAGTTCAACACCATTGAGGGTCTTACTAGCATAGTAGACCACATGAAATATATTGTTCTTCCTCTGCCCAAAAACTGCTCCAACTGCATAGTAACTTGCATCGCACATCATTTCAAAAGGTTCATCCAATTAGGTGTAGTTATGACAGGTGCCGTGATCAAGCTCTTCTTTAAGCTCTCAAAAGCGGCTAGACACTCGTCATAAAACATTAACGGGACATCTTTCTCTAGAAGATTGCACAACGGTTTAAAGATTTTAGAGAAGTCCTTGATGAAACGCTGATAGAAACCCGCATGACCAAGAAAGATGCGGACTCCTTTAACTGAAATTGGTGGGGGAAGATTTTCAATGACCCCCACCTTGGTTTTGTCCATCTCAAGACCTTTACCAGAGACCTTGTGCCCAAGAATGATGCCCTGTTGCACCATAAAGTGACATTTCTCCCTGTTGAGAACCATATTGGTCTCAACACACCTTTTAAGAACGGCACCAATATTTTGCAAGCACTCGTCAAAAGAATCACCGAACACAGAGAAATCGTCCATAAACACCTCCATATGTCAGAGAAAATGGTCATCATACATCTTTGAAATGTGACAGGTGCACCACACAACCCAAAAGAAACTCTTTTAAAGGCAAAAGTACCAAATGGAAAAGTGAAGGTAGTCTTTTCCTGATCTTCTAAAGCGATGCAAATCTGATTATAACCCGAATAGTCATCCAGAAGACAATGATATTCATTCCCAGCCAATCTGTCAAACATCTGATCAATAAAAGGAAGAGGGAAGTGATCCTTCCTCGTGCCCTTGTTTTGCTTCATATAATCCATGCAAACTCTCCACCCCGTGACTGTTCGAGTAGGAATGAGCTCATTCTTCTCATTAACAACCACTGTAATGCCTCCTTTCTTTGGTACACACTAGACTGGGCTCACCCAAGAACTATCAGAAATATGATAGATGATCCCTGCATCTAGCTATTTGAGAATTTCCTTCTTCACAACCTCTTTCATGATCGAATTCATCCTTCTCTGTTGGTCAATAGTAGGCTTGCTACCTTCCTCTAGCAGAATTTTATGCATGAAATAAGAAGGGTTGATTCCGTTGATATCTGCTATAGTCCACCCAATTACCGATTTGAACCCTCTCAGAATTCTTAAGAGCTTTTCCTCATCACTACCTGAAAGGTCAGATGCAATAATAACAGGCAAAGTAGATGCATCACCTAAAAATGCATACATTAAGTGTCCAGGAAATGGTTTAAGCTCAAGTATAGGAGCTTCCTCAACAGATGGCTTGAGGCGCTTTGGAGACTTGTTCAGCTCCCCCAATCTAAGAGATTCAAAAGGCATATCCAGCCTTCACTTCCAAGGAGAAGCATTCAAATACTGTAACTGTTCATCATCTTCACTATCTGAATTCCCCAATAAGGCCTTCTCTAAGGCATCAGACCTTAGCATTTGATCAAGTTCTGAAGTAACCACAAAATTGACCAATTCAACTTTTAAGCACTCCTCATTATCAGTAGGGAATTTCATGGCATTGAATACATTGAACGTCACATCCTGATCCAGTACTAGCATAGTGAGCTCACCCTTCTGCACATCAATCAAGGTTCGGTCCGTAGCCAAGAATGGTCTTCCCAAGATTATGGGAATCTTCTTATCCTCCTCGTAATTAAGTATTACAAAATCAGCGGGAAAGATGAGTTTTTCCACCTTGAATAAAACATCCTCCACAATGCCTTGTGGATATGTAATAGAACGATCGACCAACTGCAAGGACATATAAGTAGGCTTTGGATAAGGTAAATCCAACTTCTTGAAGACAGACAAAGTCATCAGATTGATGCTAGCTCCCAAATCACATAAACACTTGTCGAACGACAAGTTTCCAATAGTGCAAGGAATAATGAAGCTTTCAGGATCTTTAAGCTTCAGAGGTAACTTCTGTTGCATCACAACACTGCATTCCTTCGTAAGAGCAACGGTCTCTAAGTCATCGAGCTTCACTTTCCGAGAGAGAATACCTTTCATAAACTTCGCATAGCTAGGCATTTGTTCAAGAGCTTTAGCGAAAGGTATGTCGATATAAAATTTCTTGAAAACTTCCAATAACTTAGCAAATTGCTTATCCAGCTTTTGCTTCTACAGCCTCTTAGAAAAAGAAGGTGGAGGATAGACCTGTTTTTCCCCTGTATTACCCTCAGGAGGAGTGTTGACAACAACCGTCTTCCTTGGTTCCACCTCTGCTTCCTTTTTCTCTTCTTCTTCAGCCACAACTTCAACTTCCGGAACTGAAGATTTTTCAGGATTTACAACTTTCCCAGACCTCAATGTGACTGCCTTAACCTTCTCTTTAGCTTCCCTCTTTCCTGGTACTTCAGTGTCACTAAGGAGTGTACCAGGTTGTCGATTCAGCTAGGCATTGGCAATCTGACCAATTTGATTCTCCAAGGTCTTAATAGAAACTGCTTGGCTCTTGCACATGAGCGTCAACTCCTCCAATTCAGATTTTTCATTAGATTGTGGTAGCTGCTGAAGTTGGAGTTGTTGTCTTGGTGCATATTGCGGCTTTTGAAAACCAGGAGGGTTGTATTGCTTTGCTGTATACTGCTGATAAGGCTATTGCACCGTATTCTGAGTCTTGCTCCAACTGAAGTTAGGATGATTACGGTTGTTAGGATGATAGGTGACTGGAGCTGGTTGCTGCGACCTCTGAAAGTTGCTCAAGAACTGAGCTGATTCACTAGAAATAACACACTGCTCTGTCTCATGCACATTAGCACAGCTCACAGACACTAGTGATCTGATTAACTCCAAAATTAGCCAAGGAATCCACCTTCATCGTCAAAGCCTGAAGCTGAGCAGCTATAGCAGTAGTTGTATCCACTTCCAGAATTCCTGCTACCTTGCCTTGAGGTATTCTCTGAGTTGGGTTCTGGTATTCATTAGCAGCCATCAGTTCAATCAATTCATAGGCTTCATCGTAGCTTTTAGCCCATAAGGCTCCTCCTGATGCTGCATCAAGCATGGCTCTTGAAGTTGCACCCAACCCATTATAAAATCAATTAATGATCATCTTGTCAGGCATCCCATGATGAGGACACTTCCCAAGCATCTCTTTGTAGTAATCTCAAGCTTCACACAAAGATTCTCCAGGTTGCTGCACAAATTGAGTAAGAGTATTCCTGATTGCAGCAGTCTTTGGCATAGGGAAGAATTTAGTGAGGAACTTCTGAGCAAGATCTTCCCAAGTAGTAATAGAGCCTGGTGGTAGAGAATGTAACCAACACTTAGCCTTATCCCTCAGAGAGAATGGGAAAAGCCTCAACATCTTCAGTAACTCCATTGAACTTGAAAGTGTCACAGATCTCGATGAAATCTCTGATGTGCATGTTGGGATCTTCTATAGGAGGACCCCCAAACTGAACTGAATTTTGTATCATCTGAATTGTGCTCGACTTGATTTCAAAGGTGTTAGCCGCGATGGCTGACTTGATAATGCTAGACTGAATATCATTGATCTTCGGCTTAGAATAGTCCATCAAAGCCTTTGGATTTGCTGTTTAATCTCCCATTATGACTAGAGCTTCTTCTTCAACTTTCTCCTCAACAAAAACTTCTTCAACTACTTCCTCCGCTTTATCCAGTATTCTCTTACGAGATCGAGAACGCGTTAGCATACACGCTCTCTAGAGTACCTGAAATACAACAAGTACCCAAGTAGGTGACAATATCCGAGTCAGTGAATTTTAACGACCACCGATGACAAGCACATAAACTAAAAATTAACATTGAGTCCCCGGCAGCGGCGCCAAAAACTTGTTAGGACGAAACACGTGCTAATATTCATGCAAGTATACGCGTTCGCAAGTAATATAGAATTCTTTCTAGTTCGTTCCTACAGAGACTGGTTTAGGTTAATTTTAATTAATGTACTTATGCAACGATGGTATGGTTATTATTCAATGCTAAGACGAATAACAAGTTGAGATTGTTTATAACTAAGATATTAACAAACTTAAAATTAACTAAGAGATTAAAAGGTTTGATTTACTATATAAGACAAACATGGGATTTTAACTTCATTACTACTTTATTCAAAGTCATTGTTTTTAACCTTAGCATGCAATTGTGATGTCAACTAACCAGACAACACGAAACTAGTAAACGCCAACTTTCGTTGTACGAATACCCTACTACCAGACATCCACAAAAGAGATATAAGCTGAATAGACACCAATTATATTGAGACCCTATATATCTATAGAATTTGAAAACATAACGGTTTAATGCGCAAGTTATCTATCTTGATTACATAGGGCAAGTAAGATGGTTAAAATTACTTACGAATCATGCATAACAAATATATGAACCTATGCTAGCATGGCAAGTTCTAAATCTCTAAATTCACTGTCGTTTCATTAGAGATTAATACGCTATATTATAATTTCGCGACGCTCATAAGACGAATAAGCACAACCAATACTAGGATATCATAAAATCACCACACACTAAGACATCGAAACATATTAACTATTGAAATCCATAAGTGAATCCGCTAGAATCCTATGATAATGATTAGCCCATAACCGAACTCTTCATCACCGTGGGTTTCGATGAAAGCATGCTATAATAAATTAAGTCTTTATAAAACTGAATAAATAATCAAAGTACGTTAAACAAGAGTATAGGTTCAACAAACAAGAAAACTAGCATCCAAGATTATAACTTAAAATAAAAAATCATAAGAATAAACTAGATCCTCTTCGCCTTGGTTGTATTTGTGCTCCTAGGTCTTCTCGTTGTCTTCTCCTTAGTCTCCGTTATGAAAAACATCTTTAAGATGTCTTTATATAGCAGCCCAATCAGAAGAGAAGTCCAGAAAATCACTCTTGTACTTGAAACAGGATTCTCAACTTTAGACCCGGCGCGGCCACGCGCTTCATCAGCGCGGGCGTGCTGTCTTTTTGTTCATACAGCGTGGGCACGCGCTATCACAACACGGGCGCGCTGACCTTCTGGAGAAAATTCTTCCTTCTTTTTTTCGTAGCTGGTTTTTGATGGCGATTCACGAGAAAACATCCACGACACCTTCCTAACACCATTTTAGCACAAACGCAATGCTAAATCTCCTCGATCCCTGATCTATGCCTGAAATGTAAAAATACAACAAAACACATCAAATACACAAAATACTTGAGTACAAAACACCAATTCAAGCCTTTATAGAGCATTTTAAGTGGATATAAATGCCACTTAACAAAGATGTATGTATAATAAGAGAAGATATTTATATATAGGATATATAAAGGGATGTGTAGGGTTTAGAAGTGTTTAGGTTATAGAATTAGGGTAGAAATAGGTTAATTTTTGGGTAGGGAGTGGTTTTGTTTTGATTTTTTCTATTTTTTCCTTTTTTCTTTTCCAGGGGGTCACGCGGCCGCGCCTCTTCCATCGCAGGCGCACCGTGCTTTTCGAGAATCTCGCGCGGTTGCCCCCCTTCCAGCGCGGGCGCGCCGTACTTCTGGAAAATTTCAGATTTATTTGTTTTATTTATTTTTTTTCTTCTTGTTAATGCTGCCATACAACAAACATGGGTTGCCTCCCATGAAGAGCTTGGTTTACATCACCAGCTTGACGTGAATCTTTGAATCAAGTTGTCGAAAAAACGGCGCTCACCACTTTACGGTTTGCCGTATCACCATAGTAATGCTTTAACCTATGACCATTTACCTTGACGCTTGGTCCGGATGCTTATCAAAAATCTCCATAGCTCCATGTGGAAACACAGCCTTGATGATGAACGAACCTGACCACCTCGACTTAAGCTTCCCTGGAAAAAGTCGGAGACGAGCGTTGAACAATAGAACTTTCTGACAAGGCACAAATGACTTACGCACTAACCTCCTATCATACCATCTCTTGACCTTCTCCTTGTATACCTTGTTGTTCTCATAAGCTTGAAGTCGAAACTCCTCGAGTTCATTAAGTTAAAACATTCTTTTCTCTCCAGCAGCTACCATGTCCAGATTTAGCTTCTTCAAAGCCCAATACGCTCTATGCTCTAGCTCCGCAGGTAAATGACGCGCCTTCCTATACACAAACTGGAATGGTGACATTCCTAAAGGAGTCTTGTATGCTGTTCTATAGGCCCACATAGCTTCATCTAGCTTCAACGACCAATCCTTCCTTGACGGACTCACAACCTTCTCCAAGATTCGCTTGATCTCTCGGTTCGACACTTCAGCTTGCCCATTAGTTTAAGGATGGTAGGCCGTGGCAACACGATGATTCACCTGATATCTTTCTATTAGCGCAGTGAACTTGCGATTGTAGAAATGCGATCCCTCATCACTGATTATAACCCTTGGAGTACCAAAACGTGTGAATATCTGCTTATGAAGAAAATTTAGCACCACCTTCGCATTGTTGGTTGTTAGGCTTTAACCTCAACCCATTTAGACACATAATCCACCCCCAAAAGAATATACTAATTATTGCATGATGAGACAAATGGCCCCATGAAGGCGATTCCCCAAACATCGAAAATCTCAACTTCAAGAAGAACATTGAGAGGCATCTCGTCTCTCTTGGACATATTTCCAACTCTTTGGCAATAATCACATCTCGACATGAATTGATGAGCATCCTTAAACAAAGTAGGCCAGAATAATCCCGCTTGAAGAATATGGGCAGTTGTATTCTCTCCACCATAATGACCACCATACACAGTATAATGATAATCTCGCAGAATACCCTTCGTTTCACTGTACGGAATGTATCTCCTGATAATCTGTTTAGCTCCCTATCTGAACAAGAATGGCTAATCCCATCGATACCACTTCATGTCATGCATAAACTTTTTCCTTTGAGCATAAGAGAGTTCTGGGGGAATAACATTACTCACAAGATAGTTCACAATATCTGCAAACCATGGTTCTTCTTCTTGCACCCCAAAGAGTTGCTCATCAAGAAATGATTCATTGATTAATGTCTTATCTTGGGAAGCTTTGCCTTGATCTTCCAGTAGTGAGAGATGATCCGCTACTTGGTTTTCTGTACCTTTTCTATCTTTGATTTCTAGCTCGAATTCCTGAAGTAAGAGAATCCATCAAATCAAACGAGGTTTTAAGTCATTCTTCGAAACCAGATATCGAATAGCAGCATGATTAGTGAAAATTATCACTTTAGTCCCAAGTAAGTAAGATCGGAATTTTTCGAAACCATAGACGATCGCCAAAAGCTCCTTCTCTGTAGTATTGTAATTCAGTTGAGCACCATTAAGGGTTTTAATAGCATAGTAAACCACATGCAATATGTTATGCTTTCTTTGGCCAAGAACTGCTCCAACTACATAGTCACTAGCATCACACATCATCTTGAAGGGCTCATTCCAATCAAATGCAGTAATATCAGGTGCTGTAGTCAAACTGTTCTTTAAGCTCTCAAAAGCAGCTAGATATTCTTCATCAAATTTGAAAGGAACATCCTTCTCTAATAGATTGCACAAGGGTTTAGAGATTTTGGAGAAGTCTTTGATGAATCGTTGATAAAAACCCGCATGTCCAAGAAAACTGCGGATCCCCTTAACTGAGATTGGTGGAGGGAGATTTTCAATAACCCCCACCTTGGCCTTATCAACTTCAAGACATTTTCTAGATACCTTCTGCCCAAGAATGATACCCTCTGCCCAAGAATGATACCCTGTTGCACCATGAAGTGACATTTTTCCCAATTGAGCATCAGATTGGTCTCAACACATCTTTTCAGTACCAAGCCAAGATTATGCAAGCACTCGTCATACGAATTCCCACACAGAGAGATCATCCATGAACACCTCCACATTAGTGCCAATCATATCAGAGAATATAGCCATCATGCATCTCTGAAAAGTAGCAGGTGCACCACAAAGTCCGAAAGAAGCTCGATGAAATGCGAAAGTGCCAAAAGGACAAGTAAAGGTGGTTTTCTCTTGATCTTCTGGGGCAATGCAAATCTGATTATAGCCCAACAATAATACTCATGACCAGCCAACCTATCAAGCATTTGATCAATAAATGGAAGAGGGAAGTGATCCTTCCGGGTGGATTTATTCAGCTTCCGATAGTCCATGCATACTCTCCACCCTGTGACTGTCCGAGTAGGAATGAGCTCGTTCTTTTCATTAGAAACAATTGTAATACCTCCTTTCTTAGGCACACTCTGCACAGGGCTTACTGTTAGTTGCTAAACATGCACTAATAATTCACTGCAAGTATACGCGTTTGCACAGAGACTGGCGTTGGTTAACTAATTAATTCATGCACTTAAGCAACAATGTATGGTTATTATGCAATGCTAAGACGATAACAATTTAAGTTGTTTATAACTAAGAATTAAGCTAACAATTATAATTAAGGGAATAAAATTGATTAAATTAATATATATGATAACATGGAATTCTTACTTCATTAAATACTTTATTCAATAGCCTTATTATTCTTAACCTTAGCATGCAATGGTGATGACACTATCAGACAACACGAAACTGATAAACGTTAACTTTCATTGCACGAGTACCATACTACCAGACATCCACAAAAGAGATAAAAGCTGAATACACACCAGTTATATTGAGAGCCTATATGTCTATAGAATTTGACAACATAACAGTTTAAGCACAAGTTATCTATCATGATTACACAAGGCAAGTAAGATGGGTAAAATTACCTACAAATCATGCATAACAATAACACATGAACCTATGCTAGCATGGCAAGTTCTAAATCCTTAAATTCGCTGTCGCTTCATTAAGAATTAACACCCTATCTTATAAGTTCGCGACTCTTATAAGACGAAAAAGCACAACCAATATTAGGTTATCATACAATCACCACACACTAAGGTATCGAATAATTTAACTAAAGAAATCCATAAATAAATCCACTAGAACCCCACGATAATGATTAGCCCATAATCGGACTCATCATTAATGTGGGTTCTGATGAAATCATGGTATAACAAACGTAGTCTTTATAACGAATAAATAAAACCAAATACAAACAAGAGTAAAGGTTCATAAGTAAGAAAACTAGCATCCAAGTTACAACTTAAAACAAAGATTCACAAGTAAAAACAAGATCTTCTTCGTCTTCCTTGAATTGTGCTAATACGGTCTTCTTACGGCTCTCCTTGTGCTATAATACGTCTCTCTCATGAAAACGTTCTTATTTGAATATTTATAGCAACCCTAATCAATCTGGAAGTCTCCCAATTAGAATTGCATTAGAATCAGGATTCAAAACTTTCAGACCGGCACGGCCGCGCGCTAACACAGTGCGGGCGCACTGTCATTCTAGAATCCTAGCGCGGGTGCGTGCTAACACAGCGTGGGCGCGCCGTCCTTCTGGGAAAAACTCAGATTTCATCTCTTTCCTTGCTGCTTCGAGCTGGCTTTCCATGAGCTTTTTTTCCAACACCACTTTGACACCAAATTAGTACAAATACATCAATTCAAAGCTTATTAGAGCATAATAAAGTGTCATAAATGCCACACAATAGTAACCCGAGTAGCCATCCAGAAGACAATAGTAATCATGCCCAGCCAATCTATCGAGTATCTGATCAATGAAAGGAAGAGGGAATTGATCCTTTCTTGCAGCCTTGTCAGCTTCCTGTAGTCCATGCAAACTCTCCACCCCGTGACTGTTCTAGTAAGAATAAGCTCATTCTTCTCATTTGATACCACAGTAATACCACCTTTCTTTGGCACACATTGAACCGGGCTTACCCAAGGACTGTTTGAAATAAGATAGATGATTCCTGCATCTAGCCACTTAAGAATTTCCTTCTTCACTACTTCCTTCATGATTGGATTAAGTCTTCTTTGCTGCTCGACCATAGGCTTGCTACCTACCTCCAGCAAAATTTTATGCATTCAATAATAAGGGCTGATTCCCTTTATATCTGCTATAGTCCAGCCAATTACCGATTTGAACTCTCTCAGAATCCTCATAAGCTTTTCCTCATCACTACCTGAAAAGTCAGATGCAATTATAACAGGCAAAGTAGATGCATCACCTAAAAACGCATACCTCAAATGCTCAGGTAAAGGCTTAAGCTCAAGAGTGGGAGCTTCCTCAATAGATGGCTTGAGGCGTTTGGGAGCTTTGTTCAATTCCTCCATTCCAAGAGATTCAAAAGGCATATCTATCTTCCTCTTCCAGGGAGAAGCATTCAAATAATGCAATTGTTCTTCACCTTCGTCATATTCACTATTTGAATTTCCCAATAAAGCTTTCTCTAAGGCATCAAACCTTAAAAGTCGATCAAGTTCTGAAGTGACCACAAAATTAACCAATTCCACCTTTAGGCACTCCTCATTTTCCGTAGGAAATTTCATAGCATTGACCACCTTAAAAGTTACATCTTGAACCAGCACTCACATTGTAAGCTCACCCTTCTGCAAATCTATCAAGGTTCGGCCAGTTGCCAAAAAAGGTCTTCCCAAGATTATGGGAATCTTCTTATCCTCCTCGAAATCAAGAATTACGAAATCAGCAGGGAAGATGAGTTTATAAATTATCCTACCTCGCTTCCTTTGGATTATAAATTATGACTTCCAATTCCAACTTCCAAAATTCTATAGATAATTCTTCTGGTGCAGTCTCTATGTTTACTTCCTTCCTTTTGCTTATCATCTGCCACTACATTTGCTTCTCCCT
This sequence comes from Apium graveolens, assembly GCF_009905375.1. NCBI lineage: Eukaryota > Viridiplantae > Streptophyta > Magnoliopsida > Apiales > Apiaceae > Apium > Apium graveolens. The sequence continues at coordinate 81,978,691 of NC_133655.1, forward strand.
GTAAATACATACTTCAAACTCTTATAGTCCGTATAGATCTCACACCTTTCTCCATACATATCACGTTTCCCAATCTTTCAAAGCAAATATTGTTACTGCTAGTTCTAAATTATGAGTAGGGTACTTCTGCTCATAAGGTTTCGGTTGTCTGAGTGCATATACAATAACTTTATTGTGCTATATCAACACACATCCTATTCCCTTATGAGAAGTATCACTATAGACTACAAAATCTCCTTGATACTTTCAAAGTGATAAAGCAGGTGCTGTAACCATTCCCTCCTTTAACTCAGCAAAACTTTCTGCACCCTTCTCCATTTCATATAAACTTCTTGCTTTTCCTAGTTAGCTTCGTCAAAGGTGTTGCAACTTTCAAGAAAACTTGAACAAATTTACGATAATAACCGGCCAATAATAAAACTTCTTACTTTTGTTGGTGCTTTTGGTCATTCTTCATTCATAGTAACTTTAATCCCTGCTGGATCCCCCTTTTGTCTCCTCTTCATTGATTATTTATACTAAGAATTATACTTCCTACCATCAAAGCTCTCACTTTGCAAACTTTATATACAACTTCTTTCTTTTCCGACTCCCCAATTATCATTAGATACTTTGCATGGTCCTCCGTTGACTTTAAGTAACTTATCCAGATATTCCTTAAAAATTCCGCCCATCAAGTTTAAATATTACTGGTATATTGGTTAATTCAAATGACATTACTAGATTTTTTTTATAGCAGCGGTACTTAGTTCTGAAAATTATCCTTATTATGTTCATAGGTTCAATGTCCAATTGGTAATACCCAAATCTTAAATCAATTTTAGAAAACACTTTGTTTCTTCCATCTGATCAAACAAGTCATTAGTTCGAGGTAACATATACTTATTCTTGGTAGTAAACTTGTTGAGCTTTCGTTAGTCGACGTATAATCTCATACTTCCATATTTCTTATTAACAATTATAACCGGTGCATCTTATGGGGTGCACTAGGTCTCCTCGCTCCTTTTTCTAACATCTCTTGCATTTGCTTTGCTAACTCCTTCATTTTAACTGGCGCTATTCTGTGCGGGGCCTTGGACAATGGCTTCATTTCAGGTGCTAAGTCAATCACGAACTTAATTTCTCTATCTGGAGGAAATGTTGGTAACTCATCTGGAAACATATCTTGAAACTCCTTAATTGCTATAAAATCTTCAAATTTTGTTTGCTTCTGACTTTTATTTATCACATAATCACCATAATGCTCACATCTTGATCACCGTAATCATTCATAACAAATTTTTTACCTTCCTTCTTCCTATATACATCATCGTATTCTTAGTTAGTGTCTTCAGAATTATCTTTTCATCACGACAGTCTATCTGGGCATCACGCTTAAATAGTTAGTCCATTTCCTAGAATAATGTTAAATTCTCCTATCTTAAATGATATCAAATCCTCATAAACTTATTTCCAAAAACCTCAATTCCAATATGGGTAACACTTATTTAATAATTACACGTTCTTGATTTGCTAGCCCTTTAGTCATTATCTTATCAATTCAACAGGGTAATTCATCTCATCAACAAAATCTTGAGAAATAAACAATCAAGTTGCTCTCACATCTTTCAATACTTTAACGCATAGGGTATTCACAATAATCATTCACGTCATCACGTCCATATTCTGAATAACATATTTCACAGACAAATCGTAAACTCTCGTCCTTGGAGACGTATTCCATATTGGAGTAGATTCCCTTGATTCTTAGTGCATCCCTGACTGGGGCTAGTGATTTGCAATCCTCACCATATGCCCTAGTTTTCTTTGCATGCGTGAGAGGGAGATGGAACTTTTCCCGCTTGGTTCAGAATACGTTGATTTTTGTTTGAAAAACTTTTGCAAAGAACGATAGTACAACGAAACAACTAGAATGATTCGCAATTTAATAAACTTAGAGTTGAAAAGAAAGAAGAAGTAGTGATTTGAATATGAATGAGACAACCACATTGGTACTTAAGATGGCCAGTCTTTCATACCATATGGTATACAACACATGATTAGGTGGCGTCCCACCCGCCTCTTCGTCATCCGGACAAAGCATCTCACCATAATACTGCTTGTCCCAATCAGTGAACAAAACTTGAGGGGAAAAATTAAATTTGAAATGAATGCAATATCCTCCTTTTGGATATCATCGTAAAGAATTTATTAAGAAAAGAAGTTCATACATATTTAGGAATAAAAAAGGAATATACGATGTAATAATGGAGAAAAGAATGATACCATTAGTCACCATCCATATTTCACTTGTATTCATCTTTCGAGCTTGTTCGATCATATCCCAATTGTATCATATAACAACTTTAGAAAGTACGCTGAAATGCCTTTGCAAATTAAGCATTATGATAGATTCTTACTTGTTAAGTCTGGCGTCTTTAACATCGCACCTACACGTATATTATTTTAACAATTCGATCATAATGGCGCTCTTACCAGATAACTTCAAGTTTTATCCATGCCACTTAAAGTGACGATTCTTTTGTTAATAATGTTCTTCCTTTAGAAAAGTCTGGAAATCTTCCCAATCTTCTTCGGTCATGCCCAGGCTCCTTTTAAATCAATGAATTCTTTAAACTTTAATGGTCTCTGCAACTGGATGAATAACTTCTCCGTACTCTGGTTTTGTTGTTAATCTCATCAAACAAGATTCACATTCTGCTGTTAGGATTAATCGAAACTTCTTCGTAATAGCAGGTCCATTTGGCCCTCGGAATCAACCATACTAATTTCTGGAACACAAACTTTCTAAGTAATCCGGTCTTATAACAAAGAAGAAACTCAAGTAGTGACTTGAAAACCAATTTTTAAAATGTATTTTATTCAAAAAGGCTTTTAGAAATTTTGTAAGAGAAAATCTTTTTCGAAAACTTGTTTAAAAATTTTGAAAATCGCACATCTGGTCGTCATTACTATATGAGTTGGTTGTTGTCCTCCTTACCCATAACAAAGTACCAATTTAAGGAAACAATCACATAAAGGTCCATTCACCTCAATCTACCTTCTCTCCTTTATTGGGTCCATTTGCCTTCCTAAATTGATGAAAACTTCAGTTGTCGTTGCTGGTTATCTTATTCGTAGCTTCACATCAAAGCTTCTATACTGGTAATACTTCCGTCATCATCTTTGCTGTCGTTAAGTAAAACAGGCTATCCAATAGTCAACAAGTCGCCTGATGTCACATCACATTGTTACTATAAATATATCACATCGTCATAACACCATTATCTAACTTCAAGAAAGTACCAGATCCATACTCTTCTCTAACTCTCTTTCAAAACTCATCTAATCCATTTCATAAGCTAGTCATGGGTGGCCTAGTCACTAATGGCTTCTTTTAACCTGGTAGCAGCTACTGTCCAGAACACATGAACTCTATTTCTAAACTCCTTCTCACCTTTATTAATAGCTCATGCACTCACCCTTTACTGTAGCTCTCGAATCCATCCTCGTAGGTACTGTTGCTTCATAAGACGAGTTTTAAACTAGGGTATAGAACAGGGTGTAAAGTAAACTAAAAAGATACACTCCCAGCTGAATGTTCAGTAAAATAAGAATGAACAAATAGAGGTTCTTAAATAGGTCGTCTCATATCAAGAGGTGGTAAAATAGTGTAGAATAGCTTGAAGGGGTGCAGCTGTTATAACAGAAGGTAATATAGTTAATACTGGTGGAAGAACAATATGTGGGTCAAATATGGGATAAGATGACGATCCTCGAACGTAAGGCTCCAAACGATCAGATGATACAGGGAAAATAGGATCTGCCATTGCCATTATCTGGACATCACTTCGCGAGCTAAGAATCTCAAATCACAACACGAATCGTACCGAAAACTTACTATACAGTCACACTCAACCTCACGACGTCTTATCTTTCTATTTCCTATTCCTAATCCTAACCTGTTATTCCCAGTGGACTAACAATGAGATTTACAGAAGGGGGGTTGAATGTAAATCTCAAAACTTTTTCAAGTTTTGAGCAGTTTCTAAGGCTAAGTGTTTTTGAGAGCAAGTGTGTGTGAATTGCTTGAAGCTAATGCAGACAGATATATATTCAAACACAAATGTAAAGAACACAGAGAACTTAAAAACTTTTCTGGTGGATTTGTTGTTCCACCAGAGATGTGTTATTTCAGAATATCTGTGATTCAAATAATTAAATCACAGCTGCTTCCTAGTACAAACTAGATGATTTTCTCTCTGGATTTTTCTAAACAGCTCTGGAAAATTCACTTCTAATTACTAGCTGCTACTTGGTTTATATATCACCAAGTTTACAAGTGAAGATAAAACTGTAAAATACAATTAAAAAGGCTCTTCACATGTTTCTTCTTCATTTCTCTATCCAATGCAATTTAGGCTTAGCTGTTGATCTTTGAATACTTCTTGTTTGAACCAGAATGGAAATGCTACATTTTCTTGATTCCTCCTAGAGGCTTCCACATTCAAGTTTGTCACTGTCAACCCATATGCCTCTGTCAGCTTATGAATTGTCACTATCAACTGCTAATGAACTAAGCATCCGTTGAAGCTTTCATCCGTTGATGCCTTATCCGTTGAGGCTTTTTCCGTTGAAGCTTTATCCGTTGATGCATTATCAGTTGAAGTCTTTATCCGTTGAAGCACTTATCCGTTGATGGATATTATCCGTTGATGGATATTATCCGTTGAAGCATTAGAGACATCCGTTGAAGCTTTGTTTCTTATCCGTTGAAGGTCTTCAATATCAGTTGATACTTCTTCACTTATACAAAATTACAAGGCATGAAATATTTACAATTAGCCCTCCTATTTGCATATCCACTAGTAGTCAACATGACTGATACTTTCCTACAACATCTAAGAATTACAACTTGAATCCAGAGAATGAAATGTGCTATAATACTAAACTTATTGCTAAGTAAAGCTACTCCTTCAACGGATAGCCAAGATGGTCTTATCCGTTGAGGCTACAAATACTAGATTTCTACTTAAGTATTTTGTTTAACTTATCATCAAACTAATACACATATTCCTAACAATCTCCCCCTATTTATGTCTACTAGAACTGTAGGCATAAATTTGGGTTTAGCTTGATGATAACAAAACACTTGACAAATATATTAACTGTAATAAAGCAGAAATTCAAAAGTGCTGCAAAAATGTGTATGCTGAGATAGAATTGAAGAATTACATTGTTTTCAAGGGTGCTCCTTTAGCCTGAGCAGATTAATTTTTTTTCCTTTGATCCCTTGTTTTCTTTCCTAGCCTCCTGTCATTCATCTCTATTTGAAGTTGAAGTTGTCTGTAGAACTCAGCTTCATCTTCTTCATTGATGTCCAACTTAGATTGCATATCCCTGAGAGTTTCATTACTGGCAATCTTGAGCTGATCTTCAAGTCTAAAAAATCTTCTGACTCCTTTGTTGTCTCTGAACTCCATAATCCAATGAGGTGATTTGTGAACTGTAATTCCTCTTTCTTGAATGAGTAATGTTCTAGGCAAGGCATTGGGCTCCCACCAAGTTTTCCTTATGTTGGCAATCTTGTTGAGAATCTCAGTCTTGGCAGTCCTGGTAAAGCCAGAATCCCTTTGTATGGCTGAGTAGACTCTAACCAAGGTAGAGTAGCCTTCATTCAGAATCCTGTAGAGAGGCCAAGTTCTTTCCCCACTTCCTTTGTATTTGAACACTAGTCTTTCTGGTAGCTGTCTGTAGGCAGCTATTCCCCTTACTTCCTCCAGCTCATCCAGATAGAGTTCAATGTCTGAAAATTCTTTTATGTCACAAATGTGAACATAATCGTCCTTAGAGGCTTGTGGCTTAGGCTTAGGCTTCTGAGTGAATTTGATTGAGGTTTTAGAGGGTGTTGATTTGATTCTTCTTTTCTGCTTCTTTGATGGTGGAGAAGAGGTTAAGAAGGTGGGCAATTTGATGGTGTCCCAATCAATTGGTTCCTCTTTAGGAATGATTGTTTCACCATGAATGTTTATGAAGGGGTCAGGCACAATGGGTTCAGGAATAGAAGGTAGTGGTTTGGATTTTGATTGGGTTTCTTCAGTCTCATCTACCATCTTTCTCTTTGCATTGGCCTTCTTTCTGTTCCCTTTCTGCCATTCCTCTCTTTCCTTACTTCTTTCTTCCATATCATTATCAACCATGTCCCCCATACCTTCATCTTCACTTTTGTCTTCAATTTCTTTCTTTTCTTCAGCTTGACTTGACTTTAGCTGTTTTTCAAGCTTTGCTTGTGCTCTTTTGCCAGCCTTTAGCTTTTTGGCTTCTTCCTTCAACCTTCTGGTTTCTTCCCTCTTGGCTATTGAGAATTTGGGATGTCCTTGCATCACACAGATGCTCTTTCCCTCTCTAAAGATAATAGCCATGTTCCTCCTTACAGCCACATCCATGGTCTCTTTGTGCTTTATGATACTTCCACCCAAAACCTTGTCTTCATCAGGCTTTGGAAGAGGAAAATCCACTTCTTTCATCTAAGCAAGGCTTAGAGGATTCTTTGTAGAGTCCTTATTGGATCTGTTGTTGGGCTTGAGAACCATAGGTTTCAGATTCTTGGAAGAAGTCTCTCCAACCTTATTCCTTCTTACTGGCTTGAGCTCCATAATATTTGGTTCCACCTTTGTGCTATGCTTCACAGATTGTGATTTAGAAGTTGTAGAACCAAAAATTTGTTGCATCTTTTCTTCAATTTTTCTCCTTTGCTCTTTGACTTGCAATTCAGCTGCTGCTATCTGGATTAGATCAATTCCATCAAGCTTTCCTTTGATTTGAATAGTTGGAGAAGTGGTGATGGCAGGAACTAGCACTTGAGATATTTGAACTGTTGTTGATGGCTCTCCTTCCCTTTCCCCTTTATTCTCCCCCTTTTTGTTATCATCAAGGGTAGGGGTCAAGCCTTGTGCTTTTTCCTGTATTAGTAGATTTGTCTGAGTTTGTTGATTCTGAAGAATGGTGACCATAGAGTCTTCAATGATCTGAACTCTGTCTTCCAACCTGGCCAGCCTCTTGTCAGCATCAGATACTTTTCTCAGTCTCCCCAACAAATCTTGCATAGTACCATAAGGCATGACTGAATCCAACTTCTCAGCATTGTAGGATTTCAGATCAGCAATGTCCTGCTTGAGTTCATCCACACTTAGATTCTGTTTGAAATGCTGCAACTGCAAGAGATGTAGAGAGCCCAGATGAGTTTGAAGAATTGCCTTGGTACCAGCATCTGTAGTCTCCTGAAGGGCCTTCTGAATAGTCATTACTTGCCTAACCAAAGTGACACCAAACTCTCCTGGTGTAGATGCCTTTGCCCATGCCCAATCAGGGAGATCTGGAACAGAACTTGGGCCTGCTTCTCCCCCTAAGTTCATGCTCTCATCCAAAGAATTAGAGTCATCATCATTAGAATTTACTCCAAATTCTTCAGATGGCTCACCAGCTTGAGAAGGCAGCCTGTTAACAGCGGCTTTGTCTCTGAGAAGAGATTCTGAAGTGTGTACAATGTTTAAAGTCTGTTCTGCCTCCACATTGCCCTGAGCAGCCAACAATTGATAGGCTGGAACAGGGTGAGTAAAAGTGTCAGCATCCAAGGAAATGTTATCAATTACAGCTTTGTAATGTTGCTGAAATTGTCTTTCCTTTTCTGCATCATCTACTATCATTGACTCACTAGCAATGGTTGGATCCACCCTTATAGCTTCTGTACCCGCCTTTCTCTCATTTTCTCTATTTTCTTGCATCAGGGGCTCCCCCTGGCTCACACACACCCTCATACCCTCACCCTCACCTTCTAAGGTGGCACTCCCCTCACTCACTTTTGCCATGCTGGAAGAAATAGCATGCATATGGTGACTCTCAACCTCTCCTTTTGCCTGGGAGCAAACCAGCCTCTCACTCAAAATATCACTCCCTTTCCTCAAACCTAAAAGTGATTGTACAGTAACCATGTCCTCTATAGTTGGAATTGATTCTGTTATATGTGTAGAGACCATCAACGGATAGGGAGTATCCGTTGAAGTGGAAACTGATGGTATCAACGGATAACTGCTGTTAAGCTTATCCGTCGAAGAACAACCACTTGTCAACGGATGAGAGATATCCGTTGAAAAAGGAAAAGATGTAGATATAGAAAGTGACATAATTGTTGAATCTGTGTGAATTGATTTTAAGTGAGGTGACACAGATTCTTCAACTATATCTGAAAGAATTGGCTGATGATCCAACAAATCATCTAAAAGATGATGATCATCAGGTTTTGAGTGGGGCTCCTCCCTGAGTTTTAATGAGGGAGAATCAGGAAGTGATGTGAATATCATATCCATATCCAACGAGGGTGATGGAGAGTTTGATGATGGATGTGTTTCTATTATGAGAGAATGGGGCTGTGACTCCACATTTGCTGGAGTCACATCAAGCTAAATTTGAGAAGGCAAAGATACAGGTGGATGTATCTATGCTGTGTGTGCCCCTTATGTGGAAACTAGGGTCTTGGACTTCTTCTTCCTTGAAAAGGCTTTGATTGGTGAATGTGTGGCTTCAGTGTCCCTCCCTCTTTTGTTCTGTGTCCCTGGTTGGGGACTATTTTCAATAGTTGCACCCTTTTGGGAGGATGCAACTAGGGATGTGTTTGACTCCTTTTGAACCACCACAGTCTTTTGAGAGACTGTGGCTTGGCTGGCTGGGGTACCACTCACCTCTCCCACCTTATCCTGGGGGTTTCTTGATGTTCACCCCTCCCCTCACCACTCACACCCTGTTCACTCCCTTCAGGGTTTATGGTCGTTGTTACAACTGTTGTCTTTTGAGAGACAACAGAGGTGGTTTTCTTTGGCTTGTGTTTTGAAATTTTAGTTTTGGTGGCTTTGGTAGGAACCTGTTTGGACAAAGACACAGATTCCATTGCCACACTGAAAGGCAAAGAAACAATGGGGTTGGAGACAGTAGGAGTTATAGAAGTGTTTACCTCACTTACCCGTGGTGCATTCATGATTGGCAAATATACCAATGGCACCTGGCTGTTGAGGTTCATTCTCAAAAGGTCTGCAAGGACCCTTTTCTCTTGTGCCCAACATTTGAGTTTATTGTTCTCATTTGATATAACCAATCCTTCAGCAACATGGTTAGCCAATGACATAAAGAATCTAGCATAGTAGATGTTATGTGGTCTATTAGCTTTGTTACCTAATCTGGAACCTAATTCTAGCATGACACAGTTGCTAAAATTAAAGTACCTATCAGAAACTAGCATATAGAGCATATTAACAAGAGATGAAGTTATGGCATCAAAATTGCTAATCTTTCCAGAGAAAACCTTGATAAAGGCATCTCCAAGAAAACTCCATTCTTTCCTAAGGCCCTTCCTTCTAATACTACCTAAACTAGCAGAATCAAAAGCATAGCCTATGGAATCTAACATAGCAGATACATCTTTATCAGTGTGTGGTGTCATGGCATTATTCTCAGGCAACTTAAAGCAAGACTGTATATCATCACAGTTAATGCAATAATCCTTACCTTTGAGAGAGAAGGCAATAGTCATATCTGTGGAGTTGAACTCTGCAGTTGTCCAAATCTCCTCAATCACCTCACAGTAGATGGTTGGGGCTTCCAGCATTGCATAGCTTAGTTTGCAGTTTTTTATGAAGTCCATCATCTTGTGATAATCAGAATGGGCTTCATTCTTTTCAACCAAGGCTACAAAATTATTCTTTTCATAAACAAATCCAGATTGAGACATAATTTGACTACTGGTGCCATTGTTGTGAGTAGAGGTTGCAGAGAAAAACTTGAGAATTTTGGGAGAGAAGGAGAATAAAAATTGCAAGAAAACGTAAAGTGAAAATTAGAATTCAATGGGCTTTTATACTTTCTTGAATTAAAACGTAAATAAAATGATTAAATGATACTTTTAAATAAATTACAGCCGTTTAAGAATAAAGAAAACTGTAGAAATTCTAAAAACTGCCTTTAATACAAATATATACAACAGTGTATATCTGTATCAACTGTTAAGTAAAAGAATCAATGGCTATGACTCACTTAAAGTAACTGATGTGACACTTCAACGGATAAGGTAAATAGTTATCCGTTGATGATCAACACTATTTTATCCGTTGAGGGATAAAATTACCAGAAATGTATTTGTCTTTCAACGGATAATGAACATCTGTTGATAGAACAATTTTGGCTTTCAACGGATAGGGAATATCCGTTGATAGAATAAGTCTTACTTAAAGCCAACTTTGTTCTTGCAGCAAATTCATTTCAGGCTTCAAGGCAGATTATATAGAGGACATAAATTTATGATAAATTAAGCATACCTAGCTCACTTACTAATCTTGTGAATGTTGATTCATCAAGTGGCTTGGTAAATATGTCTGTAATCTGCTTTTCACTTGGAACAAAATAAAGTTCCACTGTACCTTTCATCACATGTTCCCTAATGAAGTGGTACTTGATGTCAATGTGCTTGGTTCTTGAGTGCTGCACTGGATTTTCAGTAATGGCAATGGCACTTGTGTTGTCACAGAATATAGGTATTTTGTCAACAGTTAGTCCATAGTCAAATAGTTGATTCCTCATCCATAGTATCTGTGCACAGCAACTACTAGCAGCAATGTACTCAGCTTCAGCCGTTGATGTAGAAACATAATTTTGCTTCTTGCTGAACCATGACACAAGCTTGTTCCCTAGAAATTGACAGGTGCCAGTTGTGCTTTTCCTGTCTATTTTATAGCCTGCATAATCTGCATCTGAGTAGCCAATTAGATCAAAACCAGACTCTCTAGGGTACCAAATTCCTAGATTTGGAGTCCCTTTGAGATATCTGAAGATTCTTTTAATAGCCACTAAGTGAGATTCTTTAGGGTCAGCTTGAAATCTAGCACAGAGACATGTAGAAAACATTATATCAGGTCTACTAGCAGTTAAATATAAAAGTGAGCCAACCATGCCTCTATAACTTGAAATGTCCACAGACTTTTCCCTTGTTTAATTCAAGCTTGGTGGCAGTGGCCATGGGAGTTTTTGCAGATGAACAGTCCATTAAGTCAAACTTCTTTAAAAGATCATAAATATATTTAGTTTGACTAATGAAAATTCTACCACTAACTTGTTTAACTTGTAAACCAAGAAAATAAGTTAGCTCTCCCATCATGCTCATTTCATATTTACTTTGCATTAACTTAGCAAACTTTTTACAAAGCTTATCATCTGTAGATCCAAATATAATATCATCTACATAAATTTGAACAAGTATTGTAGAGCCATTAACATTTCTAAAGAAAAGAGTTTTGTCAACAGTACCTCTTGTGAAGTGATTATCTAGAAAATTTTGACAAAGTCTCATACCAGGCTCTAGGTGCTTGCTTTAGTCCATAGAGTACTTTCAACAGATAATACACATAGTCTGGAAAGTTTGGATCTTCAAACCCTGGAGGTTGGCTTACATAAACTTCTTCCTCCAATTCCCCATTTAGAAATGCACTCTTGACATCCATTTGATAGACTTTGAAATTGGCATGGGCTGCATAGGCTAGAAAGATTCTGATGGCCTCAAGTCTGGCAACTGGAGCAAATGTTTCATCAAAATCTATTCCCTCTTGTTGAGAATAGCCTTTAGCAACCAATCTGGCTTTATTCCTTATGACAATACCATTTTCATCCATCTTATTTCTGAATACCCATTTTGTGTCAATAGAACTCTTGTTCTTTGGCTTGGGTACCAGCTTCCATACTTTGTTCCTCTCAAATTGGTTTAGCTCCTCTTGCATTGCTAAAATCCAATATGGATCCAATAGAGCTTCTTCTACTCTCTTAGGTTCCTCCTGTGATAGAAAGCTACTATACAGACATTCATCTTGAGTAGCCCTTCTAGTTTGTACTTTAGATGTAGCATCACCAATGATCAGTTCAAAAGGGTGATTCTTGGTCCATTTCCTTTAAGGTGGTAGATTAGCTCTAGATGAGGTTGCCTCAGTATTGTCATGATGTGAGATAGAATGTTGATTGGTTGAAACTCCCCCTGAGTTGCTGATCCTTTGAAAGGAATTGGGAGCTCTATCAACTGATGAAGTGAATTGATTATCCGTTGACAGACTATGATCAACGGATGCTTCATTATGAACTTCAATGGATGATGCACTTTGTCTTTCAACGGATGCTACATTGCTTCTTTCAACGGAAGCTGAATTATGACTTTCAACGGATGCAGCATTCTGTGCATTATCCAAAGGCAGATTTTGAATTCTTCTTGAGATGCCTTCTTCATCATTCTCATCTTCACTATCATCACAATATATCTCAATATTGTCAAATTTGAGTCCTTCATGATATCCCTCATCTGTTAGTCCATCAATCTTTTTATCATCAAACACAACATGCACAGATTCCATGACAATGTTGGTTCTTAGATTGTAGACCCTATATGATTTTCCAGCAGTATAACCAACAAATATTCCTTCATCAGCCTTTGCATCAAACTTCCCTTTGTGATCAGATTGATTCCTTAAGATGTAACATTTGCAACCAAAGACATGCAGAAAGTTTAAAGTTGGTTTTCTTCTCTTGAATAATTGATAGGGAGTCATGCCTTTTGCCTGATTGATTAGAGAAATATTCTGAGTGTAACATGCACAGTTAACAGCCTCAGCCCAAAAGTAAGTTGAGAGTTTTGACTCTTCAAGCATTGTCCTTGCAGCTTCAATTAGTGATCTGTTCTTCCTTTCCACCACACCATTTTGTTGTGGGGTCCTTGGAGCTGAGAACTCATGCATGATCCCATTTTCTTCACAGAACAACTTCATGGTTGAATTCTTGAACTCAGTTCCATTGTCACTCCTAATATTCCTTACTTTGAAATCAGGATGATTGTTGACTTGCTTGATATGATTGATAATGATTTCACTAGCTTCATCCTTTGATCCAAGAAAATAAACCCATGAAAACTTTGAGAAATCATCTACAATCACTAGGCAATATTTTTTCCTTGAAATTGACAATACATTGACTGGTCCAAAAAGATCCATGTGTAGCAGTTGTAATGGTCCATCAATTGCAGATTCAAGCTTCTAAATGAATGATACTTTCTTTTGCTTTCCTTTCTGACAAGCATCACACAGTCCATCCCTTGTGAATTCTACTAGAGGCATTCCTCTAACTAAGTCCTTTTTGACTAGATCATTCATTGTCTTGAAATTCAAATGGGACAGCTTCTTGTGCCATAGCCAACTTTCAACTGAGCTTGCTTTGCTGAGAAGACAAGTAATAGATTCTGCATCTGTAGAGTTGAAGTCAGCTAAATACACATTCCCTTTTCTAACTCCAGTTAGAACCACTTTATTGTCCTTCTTACTTGTGACAATACAGGCTTCAGAATTGAAGGAAACAGTATTCCCTCTGTCACATAGTTGACTGATGCTCAATAAGTTGTGTTTGAGACCATTAACCAATGCAACTTCATCAATGATGATATTTTCTTTTGAAATCAAGCCATATCCTATAGTGAATCCTTTGCTGTCATCTCCAAAGGTTATGCTAGGGCCTGCTCTCTCCTTAAACTCTGTGAGCAGGGTGAAATCTCCTGTCATGTGTCTTGAACACCCACTGTCCAAGTACCATAGATTCCTTCTTTTTCCCTGCACACAACAAAATCAATCAAGTTGATTTTGGTACCCAAGTTTCCTTGGGTCCAGCCTTGTTAGTCTTTTTCCTAGACTTCTTTCCTCCTGCATCTTTTGACTTAGGTAACTTTGGGTCAACCTTGATCTCAGATGTGGTTGGTTGAAGTGTAAGGTTAGTCACAGAATCACTTAGCACATTTGATTGAATTTGATAAGGCATAGATTGTGCAAACATGTTATTCCACATAGGCATATTGTATGGCATTTGAGGCATACTAAATGCAGTAAAATAAGGATTATTAATATATGGCATGTTTGCAAAATGTGCATGGGGATTCTGATGAGACATAACAGGCATGACATGCAGAGGTGACATAGACATGTTAGGCATGGAGGGATTTGAAGGCATGAGAGCATTTTTAACAGATTTGCAATTATCAGATAGGTGATTAACACTTTTATAATGCACACAGCTTTTTCTAGGAGCATACCTATCAGGTGTGTAATTGTTATTTTTATTAATCCCTACCTTCCCATTTCTTTTAGATTTTCTTTTAGTTTCCTTCTTATCCTCAACCAACTTAAGCCTATTTTTCAGCTGATCTAAAGTCATGTGTTCTATATTCACCTTACTGGCATCTTTGGATGTGCCGGCTCCTTCTTTGACAAAGTTCTTGAAAGTTGAATCATCCTTCTTATTGAGATTTTTATTTTTAAAATTACTTGCCTGTTTTAATTGATGAGCCTTCAACGGATGCTCTTTTTCTTCCTTCAACGGATAACTTTCATCATCCGTTGATTTCACATCCGTTGACAATCCATCAATTAATTCTAACTCCTTTTTGTTTTTCTTCCAGGCATCCTCACAGAATGATTCAATTCCCTGAACCTTGGCAATCTGAACACTAACATCCCTAGATGTTTTCCAGGCCTTGATTACCTCTTGCTCACTTTCTAACTGTTTAGAAAGAATTTCTACTTTCTTAACAGCTTCTTCTAGTTCACTCTCAACAGTCAAGCATTTAAGTTTAATCTTTTCAAGCTCAATTACCTGATCCTCTAACACAACATTCCTATCACTTAAAAACACATTATTCTCTTTGATCCTAGTGTTTTCTTTAGCTAGTGATTTAAGGGAAACACGCAAATGATATAATTCATTGGACATATCATTTATGGCTTCATTGCATTTATTTTTAGAAAGCTGAGAGAGATCAGTAGTAATTACCTGGTTGCTTGATGAACTAGTTTCATTTTCATCAGAATTAGCCATAAGGGCTAGTTGACATATTCCATATCATCATCTTCATTGATTGCATCTGCTGCCCAATCATCTTGAGTGAGAAAAGCTTTTTCCTTTTGTTTGAGCAAATCAAAATACTTCTTTTTGTAATCAACTTGCTCAAATTTCTTCTTATCAGAGGTTGGCTTCCTACACTCACTTGCAAAGTGTCCACTAATGCCACAGTTATAACATTTGAACTTGGATTTGTCCACCATGTTTTTGTTTGGCTTAGTGAATTTTGTATTTTTCCTGAACTTCATCTTTGCAAACCTCCTGGACAGAAAAGCCAGATGTTCATCAACATCATCAGAGTCATCCTGACTGGAATTGTTTTCATCCTCAGCTACTTGCTCTTTACCTTTGCTTGATTCTGATTTGCTTGTGCTAATTTTGAGACTTGGCATTGTCTTCTCCTCATTCCTGGCTTCAACCTTCTCACTGTCAGCTACAAGTGCAACTGATCCTCCTTTTCTCTTCCCTTTTTCCAACAGCTCATCTTGCTCCATCTCAAGTTCATATGTCTTCAAAATTCCATATAATCTTTCAAGTGTGAAGTCCTTATAATCTTGAGAATTTCGTAGAAAAACAGTCATAGCCTTCCATTCCTTTGGTAGAGACCTTAGAAATTTTAAACTGGAGTCCTTGGTAAATTCTGCCATACAGCTTCAATCCATTCAACAGTTTCTGAAATCTGTTGAAGGTATCATTCAATGATTCTCTTTCTTCAAAATGAAAATATTCATACTGTTGAATGAGAAGCTGCATTTTGTTTTCTCTAACTTGCTCAGTGCCTTCACAGATAAGCTGCACAGTATCCCAAATTTCCTTAGCAGTTTGGCTGTTAATGATATTGTCAAACATATCTTGATCTAGGCCATTAAACAGAATGTTCATGGCTTTCTTGTCCTTGTGAACCTCTTCAATATCTTCAACAGTCCACTCTGCCTTTGGCTTGGGAATAGACTGTCCAACAGCAACTGTTGCAGTAGCAGTTGTGGCCACCTTGTGAGGGATGTGAGGACCATTTTCAATGCAGCTGATGTAGCTTTCATCTTGAGAGAGAAGATGTAAATGCATCTTCACTTTCCAGTGATGATAGTTATCTCTTTCCAAGATTGAAATCTTTACACCAATATCCTTCTTACTCATGATGTTAGCAGAATAGATCTTTAAACTCTTTGTATGTTAAGAGCTTGCTCTGATACCAATTGTTATTCCCAGTGGACTAACAATGAGATTTACAGAAGGGGGGTTGAATGTAAATCTCAAAACTTTTTCAAGTTTTGAGCAGTTTCTAAGGCTAAGTGTTTTTGAGAGCAAGTGTGTGTGAATTGCTTGAAGCTAATGCAGACAGATATATATTCAAACACAAATGTAAAGAACACAGAGAACTTAAAAACTTTTCTGGTGGATTTGTTGTTCCACCAGAGATGTGTTATTTCAGAAAATCTGTGATTCAAAGAATTAAATCACAGCTGCTTCCTAGTACAAACTAGATGATTTTCTCTCTGGATTTTTCTAAACAGCTCTGGAAAATTCACTTCTAATTACTAGCTGCTACTTGGTTTATATATCACCAAGTTTACAAGTGAAGACAAAACTGTAAAATACAATTAAAAAGGCTCTTCACATGTTTCTTCTTCATTTCTCTATCCAATGCAATTTAGGCTTAGCTGTTGATCTTTGAATACTTCCTTGTTTGCACCAGAATGGAAATGCTGCATTTTCTTGATTCCTCCTAGAGGCTTCCACATTCCAGTTTGTCTCTGTCAACCCATGTGCCTCTGTCAGCTTATGAATTGTCACTATCAACTGCTAATGAACTAAGCATCCATTGAAGCTTTCATCCGTTGATGCCTTATCCGTTGAGGCTTTATCCGTTGAAGCTTTATCCGTTGATGCATTATCAGTTGAAGTCTTTATCCGTTGAAGCACTTATCCGTTGATGGATATTATCCGTTGAAGCATTAGAGACATCCGTTGAAGCTTTGTTTCTTATCCGTTGAAGGTCTTCAATATCAGTTGATACTTCTTCACTTATACAAAATTACAAGGCATGAAATATTTACAATTAGCCCTCCTATTTGCATATCCACTAGTAGTCAACATGACTGATACTTTCCTACAACATCTAAGAATTACAACTTGAATCCAGAGAATGAAATGTGCTACAATACTAAACTTATTGCTAAGTAAAGCTACTCCTTCAACGGATAGCCAAGATGGTCTTATCCGTTGAGGCTACAAATACTAGATTTCTACTTAAGTGTTTTGTTTAACTTATCATCAAACTAATACAAATATTCCTAACATAACCCTCTACTTAATCCCGACAATCTAGGCTTGTTTAAGTGACTTATAACCTGTAGCTCTGATACCAACCTGTGGCGCCCTCCAAACCCGGGTCAAAAGTTTGGGGTCCACAACCCATACACAATATATAAACCTGGATAAGAATTATTATTTGCAATGTCCCTGCTTTACATAATCACGAATCGCAACAGGTTAAAGTATGAAAACAAGCCACAACCTTAACTTATTTTACAACGTACCAAATCCCAACTAATTTAATTTACAACTAATAAGGAAATTATTCTTATAATCTTACTATCTCACTACCATATAAAGCTCATGCTAGCTCGATCCAACTCAAACTGGAATCCTAGCTCCAACATTGAACTGGGAAACCTCGCTATCAACCGTAACCTTCTTAACTGTAGAATACATAAAAAGATTCGCAAGAGTGAGATAACTAGCTCAGCAAGTCATAATAACAATAACTGAGGTTAAACAATGATCAAACGAGATGATTTAAAGGAATCAAGTTTTGTGTTAAACAATCATTAGAATTGGATATTCATTTTAAATTTTTTTAAAACCAAGGTTAGGCTGCTGATCAGTCATGCATTACCCTGAGCAAGGCTCCCAGCTTTGCTCTACATACTGGATCCAAGGCACAGATTGGCCTACTATGACCACGAATCTGGTCTGACGACGAATCTGGTCCACATAAAGAAAACTATCCAATTCTAAAGCAGTTCAATATGATAAACAATATAACTCAATGAAATAAGTTCATAATCAATAGTAATAAAACATTTGCATAAGAGCACGATGCAATTCATGGGTACCACGAGGGTATATCAAAGTATGCAAAAGAAATGGCCTCTAGCCTGTAAGAGAATCAGGTATTAGATGAACAATGATTTTTCAAGGTTTAGTTCTTTGATGTTATACAAAATGGTTGGGGTATAAAAGTTTCGGTATGATCAAACAATTCTGTTCCGGTGTTTGGTGTTTGGTAGTTATATATTTCAAGAGTAGTATCATATTTGTGTGGTTTAATATCTGGAAATCAACAAGGGATGGTTTACAAAGAATAAGGCTTACGGCTCAAAGATCAAATGATGTGATCCGGGTCAAGGCTGTATGATTCAAAGTACCCACAACATAAAACAGAACTATTTTGAATACTTAACAATATGTCACAAGAGAACTTAGCAATATTTGCACTATATCTCGAGAAAGGTTTAGAAGTACTTGCCTTACAGAGCTTTACAATTATTATTAATTGACTTCGAACCGACTCGAATGCTCAAGCTTTATTGTCTATCCGCTAGATCATCCTGGATTCGACCTCAACACTTAAGTTCTTCGATTCGAACCTTACTGAGCTTTTTGACTAACCAGTAAACTATCTTTCATCCAATGCCAATTCTCGGGCCTTCCGACTAGAACCTACAGAGTTGAAATACCCTAATTTAGACTTTTGATTATGCTTGACATATATTCGGTAACAATCTACCCGTGCGTTAACAAAACTCGACTCATAACACATATATTATTGTAATACAGACATCAGTTAGGGTTCAAGTTCTCGAAAATCGATTTGGTGTTCGTTTTCAGAAAATATGTATACTCGTCACTTTACGAAATTAGGGTTATTGGGTTTTGGCGAAACATTCACCACAACATACAATCAAGTTCGTATATATATATATATATATTTATATATATTCGCTCGATAATTACCGGATATTCGCTCGATAATCAAGTTCGTATATATACATATATATTTATAAATCGACTTCACGATAATTACCGGATACGCTCCCGTATTTCCGTAGTTCGATTTCCCGAAAATCGGACAGCTTCTCCTTTGTTTATCGGACTACCCGTCGAAACAATTCGACGTCACAATCAACAGACAACCCAACAATTAATCCAATAATCACAAATTCCCAATCATCGGTATTATTCAATTATTACTATTATTCGCATTTTATATATTTATTCATATTAGGACTCAGAATTAGCTCATCACCGTCCACCGTCCGCTCGTCGAAATTCATCGCGGAAGGCGGTAAAATCCGCGGGTACCCGATTGATTCGGGTTTCCAACGCTAAATTGTACCGATTAATTGTTATAATTCCATGCAATTTATTTATATCACGAACTTCAATCAATAAATCCTGCAGAGAAATAATAGAATATATATTACAAAATTTTCCAAAAACCAAAAGTTCAATTCAGATTAAATCGAATTAAATAGCCTGAGTTAAGTAATCAACACACAACTACGCGCCTACGCGCTGCGGTTCCAGGGGGTTGCCTCACCGGAAAATCCGGCGGCAACCGGAAGCAATTTAAAAATCCAGACACAATACATACGATAATACACACAACACATGTATTTGTATGTATATATACCAAGTAAACAAAAATGGAACCAAGCCAGGTAACCGGAAAATCACCAGCGGCGGCCGGCAAAAAACCAGGCGGCGGTGATAAGAAGATCACCAACACCGAGGAATCAACACGAGGAAAGAAACATCAATTAGAGAGTTATAGAACAGAGCTTAATTCGAGAGAGAGGCTCCCAGAGAAATGAAAGCCGAGAGACCACATGCGAGAGAAAGGAGAGACGGGGGGATGAACACAATTGTGCTTATCTCCTCTCCTATAATATATTTTTATATATTTTTTTTCCTATTAAACCGCTAACTGCTTCCACGTACACTAACACAACAAAACATACTCCTGAGAAGCAAACACGTGTCCTGCACGCCAGATTTTTCGACCCGTATTCGTAATTTTAACGAACCAAGTTGCACAAAAATAAACTTGGAAAATTGTAAAAATAGTTTTAAAATTTTATAAAAATACCGAAACTAATAAAATAAAATTTCCATAATTTTTAAAGTATTTTTGAAACGCAACTCGTATCCGCATTTCACAATTAACGAATCGAGCTGTACTTAAAACAAATTCAGAAAATCACGAAAATAGTCTTAAAATATTACAAATATCCTGAAGTTTATAAAAACATAAATTTCGAAATTTTAAAATAATTTCTGAAACACAATTTATACCCGCTTTTATCAATTAAAAGAATCAACGTGCGGGTGAAATTAATTCCAAAAATTCCCATAATAATTTTAAAATTCTCGGAATATTCTAAACTTCAATAAATATGAGTTTCATAATTTTTAAAGAATTCTGGAATTATATACGGATTTTATAAATAAATGCAATCAGAAAATCATACAGGACTAAATAATTGAGGAAATAATAATTTCTAAATTTTATAAAATCCCAAAAATAATTATTGTAATTATAAAAACATAAAAACAATTTTTGAAACAATCCACATATTTATGAAAATAAATCTGCCCTAAAACAATTTTTACAAGTAATAATGAGGCAATACAGCTCAACAAACAATTATACAATTAATCCTTGAACACCAACGATCTCACATAATTAATAACAAAATAATACCCAACTAACAGAACCCATACACATATTTTATTTATTTATTTATTCAATAATTATATATTTAAATAGTAAAATGTACGAGTCGTTATATCCTTCCCCCCTTAAAAAGATTATGTCCCCAGAATTTAACTTAACTAATCAAGTGAGGATATTTGTCAAGTATATCCGACTCTAACTCTCGAGTAGACTCTTCTACTCGAGGATTTATACAAAGCATACTTACTATCGATATAGACTTCATTTTTAGGGACTCGCTCATAACGATTTAGGATTTGGGTCGATCATTCCACATAGACTAAGTTTAGATGAGAGCCCATTGGATCCTAATCAATGACTTGGTTCAAATTAGGAATATATCACTTTAATATTGCCACGTAGAACATACTATAAAATTTGCTGCAACTGCGGTGACAATACTAGGAGCAACTTTATCGATCTCCCTCGATGCCCAAAATGGGTACATATATTTAGGACTCACTCGTCCCTTCTAATCATATCTAACCAATCTCTTTCAAGGTGAAATTTTGATCAATACCCACGATCCTATTTCTATATCCATACTTCTTCGATGCAAATCCACCTTCTTTCTTTGTCTACTCCGAGCTGCTTCAATCAATATCACTACGCCCTTGGTGTGCTGAATTAACTTAGGATTTGGCAACTTCCTTTCTCCCACTTTATTTCAATAAAGCGGGGACCTACACCTGCGTCCACATAAGGCTTGGTAAAGTGGCATTCTAAAGCTGACATCGATGATAAATGATCATCCCAGTTTTCCTTAAAACTCAACCTCTCAACATATCTTATATTTCCTGAATCGCTTCCTCACTTCCTCACTTTGACCTTTCGTTTAAGGATGATAGGCGGTGCTCATTTTCAACTTAGTTTCCGAACATTTAAGCATCTCCTACTCGTTTCCATCAGTTAAGGCTAAAAAGTAATCTCATATATTCACTCCTTATCACCTTTAGGTATTTGAACTTCATATTCCACTCTTTCCAATTCTTTTATTAACTCCTCAATGGTCTTAATTACATCCACTCCTTTCTTTCTACACAAGGCATCTGTTACCATACGGCTTTGTTTAGGTCGTTGTCAATGGATTAATCAAAATCTTTTCTTAACCTCGGTCAAAATTTCATACTTAAAAACTCCACGTATAGTTGCTTTCCTTCTAATCTTTGCAGGAAAATCATTGGGCATTCCACACAGACTTTCTTATTCTTTAAATAGCTGAGGATGTTATCAATAAGTACAATTTGCTTATCCAAGTACTCCTTATACACCATGTTCCTTAATTCCTTATAGACAACTGATACATTTGTTATTTCATATATTATCACCAGAGCTTGCAATGCTCATAACTCATTTTAATCGTAATCTCTGATATGTTCTCAGGTCAGATCTTAAGTTAATCCCCGAGACATAACACACTTCTTGAATTAGGTCTCGTAAGTAATCAATTCTTTATAAGGTCACTTATTCTTATTCGTTGTTTTGTTAAACTCCCGATAATCTGTACACAATCTCACAATTTCATCCTTTTTCTTCAACAACATCACTGGTACTCTTTACGATTCACTTCTTGTAAAATCACTCCTTGGTTTGCCTTGTCCACTAGGCCTCCGATACTTCGCCATAATTCTTTCACATGTCTAACACTTCCTAATCCATTTTGAATTTTCCTTCTTATACCTGGTTATCACTATTTTTCTTTAAATTTTCGTATATCTTGGCATTTCTTGAATAAATTAAATACTTTATATTATGAATTCCCTGTAGGATCTCATTTATTAATTCTTTTACTTGTGGTACCCAAGTTCTGGAAGAATATTTGAGAATACCGTGATCATTCTTCTGGGCACATAAATTTTCTTACTAAACCGTTAACATCCTGATCCACTATCTTCTCTTGACATCCCATTATTTTCTCTTAATAAATCTGAATGAAAGGTCATATTATCCTACCTCGCTTCCTTTGGATTATAAATTATGACTTCCAATTCCAACTTCCAAAATTCTATAGATAATTCTTCTGGTGCAGTCTCTGTGTTTACTTCCTTCCCTTTGCTAATCATCTGCCACTACATTTGCTTCTCCTTGTAAATACATGCTTGAAACTCTTATGGTCCGTATAGATCTCACACCTTTCTCCAAACATATCACATTTCCCAATCTTTCAAAGAGAATATTGTTACTGCTAGTTCCAAATTATGAGTAGGGTACTTCTGCTCATAAGGTTTCGGTTGTCCGGATGCATATACAATAACTTTATTGTGCCGCATCAACACACATCCTATTCCCTTATGAGAAGTATCACTATAGACTACAAAATCTCCTTGATACTTTCAAAGTGATAAAGCAGGTGCTGTAACCATTCCCTCCTTTAAATCCACAAAACTTTCTTCACCCTTCTCCATTTCATATAAACTTCTTGCTTTTCCTAGTTAAGTTCGTCAAAGGTGTTGCAACTTTCAAGAAAACTTGAACAAATTTACGATACTAATCGGCCAATAATAAAACTTCTTACTTTTGTTGGTGCTTTTGGTCGTTCTTCATTCATAGTAACTTTAATCCCTACTGGATCCCCCTTTTGTCTCCTCTTCATTGATTATTTACACTAAGAATTATACTTCCTACCATCAAAGCTTTCACTTTGCAAACTTTATATACAACTTCTTTCTTTTACGACTCCCCAGTTATCATTAGATACTTTGCATGGTCCTCCGTTGACTTTAAGTAACTTATCCAGATATTCCTTAAAGATTTCGCCCATCAAGTTTAAATATTACTGGTATATTGGTTAATTCAAATGACATTACTAGAATTTTTTATAGCAACAATACTTAGTTCTGAAAATTATCCTTGATATGTTCATAGGTTCAATCTCCAATTGGTAATACCCAAATCTTAAATCAATTTTAGAAAACACTTTGTTTCTTCCATCTGATCAAACAAGTCATTAGTTCGAGGTAACATATACTTATTCTTGGTATTAAACTTGTTGAGCTTTCGCTAGTCGACGTATAATCTCATACTTCCATCTTTCTTATTAACAATTATTACCGGTGCACCTTATGGGGTGCACTAGGTCTCCTCGCTCCTTCTTCTAACATCTCTTCTATTTGCTTTGCTAACTTCTTCATTTTAACCAGCGCTATTCTATACGGGGCCTTGGACACTGGCTTCATTTCAGGTGCTAAGTCAATCGCGAACTTAATTTCTCTATCTGGAGGAAATGTTGGTAACTCATTTGGAAACATATCTTGAAACTCCTTAATTGCTATAAAATCTTCAAATTTTGTTTGCTTCTGACTTTTATTTATCACATAATTACCATAATGCTCACATCTTGATCACCGTAATCATTGATAACAAATTTTTTACCTTCCTTCTTCCTTTATACCTCATCGTATTCTTAGTTAGTGTCTTCAGAATTATCTTTTCATCACGACAGTCTATCCGGGCATCGCGCTTAAATAGTTAGTCCATTTCTTAGAATAATGTTAAATTCTCCTATCTTAAATGATATTAAATCCTCATAAACTTAATGCCAGAAACCTCAATTCCAATATGGGTACTCACTTATTTAACAATAACACGTTCTTGATTTGCTACCCTTTAGTCATTATCTTATCAATTCAACAAGGTAATTCATCTTTTCAATAAAATCTTGAAAAATAAACAATCAAGTTGTCCCACATCTTTCAATACTTTAACACATAGGGTATTCACAATAATCATTCACGTCATCACGTCCATATTCTGAATAACATATTTCACAGACAAATCGTAAACTTTCGTCCTTGGAGACGTATTCCTTATTGGAGTAGATTTACTTGATTCTTAGTGCATCCCTGACTGGGGCTAGTGATTTGCAATCCTCGCCATATGCCCTTGTTTTCTTTGCATGCGTGAGAAGGAGATGGAACTTTGCCCGCTTGGTTCAGAATACGTTGATTTTTGTTTGAAAAACTTTTGCACATAACGACAGTACAATGAAACAACTAGAAGAATTCGCAATTTAATAAACTTAGAGTTGAAAAGAAAGAAGAAGTAGTCATTTGAATATGAATGAGACAACCACATTGGTACTTAAGATGGCCAGTCTTTCATACCATATGGCATACAACACATGATTAGGTGGCATCCCATCCGACTCTTCGTTATCCCGACAAAGCGTCTCACCATAATATTGTTATCATCGTAAAGAATTTATTAAGAAAAGAAGTTCATACATATTTAGGAATCAAAAAGGAATATATGCTGTAATATTGGAGAAAAGAATGATACCATTAGTCACAATCTAAATTTCACTTGTATTCATCTTTCGAGCTTGTTCGATCATATCCCAATTGTATCATATAACAACTTTAGAAAGTACGTTGAAATGCCTTTACAAATTAAGCATTATGATAGATTCCTACTTGTTAAGTCTGGCGTCTTTAACATCGCAACTACACGTATATTATTTTAAAAATTCGATCATAATGGCGCTCTTACCGGATAACTTCAAGTTTTATCTATGCCACTTAAAGTGACGATTCTTTTATTAATAATGTTCTTCCTTTAGAAAAGTCTGGAAATCTTTCCAATCTTCTTCGGTCATGCCCAGGCTCCTTTTAAATCAATGAATTCTTTAAACTGTAATGGTCTCTGCAACTAGATGAATAACTTCTCCGTACTCTGGTTCTATTGTTAATCTCATCAAACAAGATTCACATTCTGTTGTTAGGATTAATCGAAACTTCTTCGTTATAGCGGGTCCATTTGACCCTCAGAATCAACCATACTAATTTCTGGGACACGTACTTTGTAAGTAATCCGGTCTTATAACAAAGAAGAAACTCAAGTAGTGACTTGACAACCAATTTTTAAAACTTATTTTATTCAAAAAGGCTTTTAGAAATTTTGTAAGAGAAAATCTTTTTCGAAAACTTGTTTAAAATTTTTGACAATCGCACATCTGGTCGTCATTACTATATGAGTTGATTGTTGTCCTCATTACCCATAAAAAAGTACCAATTTAAGGAAATAATCACATAAATGTCCATTCACCTCAATCTACCTTCTCTCATTTATTGGGTCCATTTGCCTTCCTTAATTGATGAAAACTTCAGTTGTCGTTGTTGGTTATTTTATTCGTAGCTTCACATCAAAGCTTCCATACTGGTAATACTTCCGTCATCATCTTTGCTGTCGTTAAGTAGAACAGGCTATCCAATAGTCAACAAGTCACCTGATGTCACATCACATTGTTACTATAAATATATCACATCGTCATAACACTATTATCTAACTTTAAGAAAGTCCCAAATCCATATTCTTCTCTAACTCTCTTTCAAAACTCATCTAATCCATTTCACAAGCTAGTCATGGGTGGCCTAGTCACTAATGGCTTCTTTTAACCTGGTAGCAGCTACTGTCCAGACCACATGAACTATAATTCTAAACTCCTTCTCACCTTTATTAATAGCTCATGCACTCACCCTTTACTGTAGCTCTCGAATCCATCCTCGTAGGTACTGTTGCTTCATAAGACGAGTTTTAAACTAGGGTATAGAACATGGTGTAAAGTAAACTAAAAAGATACACTCCCAGCTGAATGTCCAGTAAAACAAGAATGAACAAATGGAGGTTCTTAAATAGGTCGTCTCATATCAAGAGGTGGTAAAATAGTGTAGAATAGCTTGAAGGGGTGCAGCTGTTATAACAGAAGGTAATACAGTTAACACTGGTGGGAGAACAATATGCGAGTCAAATATGGGATAAGATGACGATCCTCGAACGGAAGGCTCCAAACGATCAGATGATACAGGAAAAACAGGATCTGCCATTGCCGTTATCTGGAAATCACATCGCGAGCTAAGAATCTGAAATCACAACACGAATCATATCGAAAACCTACTATACAGTTGCACTCAACCTCACGACGTCTTATCTTTTTATTTCCTATTCCTAATCCTAACCCTCTACCCAATCCCGACAATCTAGGCTGGTTTCAGTGACTTATAACCTGTAGCTCTGATACCAACCTATGGCGCCCTCCAAACCCGTGTCAAAAGTTTGGGGTCCACAACCCATACAAAATATATAAACATAGATAAGAATTATTATTTGCAATGAACCTGCTTTACATAACCACAGATCGCAACATGTTAAAGTATGAAAACAAGCCACAACCTTAACTTATATTACAACGTACCAAATCCCAACTAATTTAATTTACAACTAATAAGGAAATTAGTCTTACAATCTTACTATCTCACTACCATATAAAGCTCCTGCTAGCTCGATCCAACTCAAACTGGAATCCTAGCTCCAACATTGAACTGGAAAACCTCGCTATCAACCGTAACCTTCTTAACTGTAGAATATATAAAAAGATTCGCAAGAGTGAGCTAACTAGCTCAGCAAGTCATAATAACAATAATTGAGGTTAAATAATGATTAAACGAGATGATTCAAAGGAATCAAGTTTCATGTTGAACAATCATTAGAATTGGATATTCATTTTAATTTTTTTTAAAACCAAGGTTAGGCTGCTGATCAGTCACGCACTAACCCTGAGCAAGGCTCCCAACTTTGCTCTACATACTGGATCCAAGGCACACATTGGCCTACTACGACCACGAATCTGGTCTGACCACGAATCTGGTCCACATGAAGAAAACTATCCAATTCTAAAGCAGTTCAATATGATAAATAATATAACTCAATGAAATAAGTTCATAATCAACAGTAATAAAACATTTGCATATAAAAAATTTGCATAAGAGTATGATGCAATTCATTTGTACCACGAGGGTATATCAAAGTGTGCAAAAGAAATGGCCTCCAGCCTGTAAGAGAATCAGGTATTAGACGAACAATGATTTTTCAAGGTTTAGTTCTTTGATGTTATACAAAATAGTTGGTGTATAAAAGTTTCGGTATTATCAAACAATTCTGTTCCAGTGTTTGGTGTTTGGTAGTTATATATTTCGAGAGTAGTATCATATTTGTGTGGTTTAGTATCTGGAAATCAACAAGGGATGGTTTACAAAGAATAAGGCTTACGACTCAAAGATCAAATGATGTGATCCGGGTTCAAGGATGTATGATTCAAAGTACCCACAACATAAAACATAACTATTTTGAATACTTAACAATATGTCACAAGAGAACTTAGAAATATTTGCACTATATCTCGAGAAAGGTTTAGAAGTACTTGCCTTACAGAGCTTTATAATTATTATTAATTGACTTCGAACCGAATCGAATGCTCAAGGTTTATTGTCTATCCACTAGATCACCCTGGATTCGACCTCAACACTTAAGTCCTTCGATTGGAACCTTACTGATCTTTTCGACTAACCACCAAACTATCTTTCGTCCAATGCCAATTCTCGGGCCTTCCGACTAGAACCTACAGAGTCGAAATACCCTAATTTAGACTTTCGATTATGCTTGACATATCCTCTCTAATTTAGACTTTTATATAGTAAAATGTACGAGTCATTATAATAGACCCGGTTGGTAGAGAATGTAACCAGCAATTAGCCTTGTCCCTTAGAAAGAATGAGAAGAGTCGCAGCTTGATAGCATCTTGAGTCACATCATTGAATTTGAAGGTGTCGTAGATCTCGATGAAATCCCTGATGTGCATGTTGGGGTCTTCAGTAGGAGAACCCCCAAACTGAACTGAGTATTGTATCATCTGAATCGTGCTTGACCTGATCTCAGAAGTATTAGCCCTGATGGATGGCCTGATGATGTTTGACTGAATGTCATTAATCTTAGGCTGAGAATAGTCCATCAAAACCTTAGGATTTTCTGCATGATCACCCATCTCTATTAAAGCTGGTTCCTCGACTTTCTCTTCTTCTACCTTATTTTCTTCCTCAAAAACTTCCCTTCGCACCACCACAAGTTCTTCCTCGGCTTTATCCAGTGTTCTCTTACGAGTACGCGAACGCGTATGCTTACACCCTCACTAGAGTACCTGAAATAAAACAATGAACAAATAAGTAACAATGCCCGAGTCAATGAACTTTAACGACCACTGATGGAAATCATATAAACTATAAATTAACACTGCAGTCCCCGGAAGCGGCGCCAAAAGCTTGTTAGTCGCTAAACACACGCTAATAATTTACGCAAGTGTACGCGTTCACAAGTAATATAGAATCTTTTCTAGTTCGTTTCGACAGAGAATGGCGTTGGTTAACTAATTAATTCATGCACTTAAGCAACAATGTATGGTTATTATTCAATGCTAAGACGATAACAATTTGGGTTGTTCATAACTAAGAATTAAGCTAATGATTATAACTAAGGGAATAAAATTGATTAAGTTAATATATATGACAATATGGGATTCTAACTTCATTAAATACTTCATTTAATAGCCTTATTGTTCTTAACCTTAGCATGCAATGGTGATGAGACTAATCAGACAACACGAAACTGATAAACGCCAACTTTCGTTACACGAGTACCATACTATCAGACATCCACAAAAGAGATAGAAGCTGAATAGACACCAATTATATTGAGACCCTATATGTCTATAGAATTTGACAACATAATGGTTTAAACATAAGTTATCTATCATGATTACACAGGGCAAGTAAGATGGGTAAAATTACCTATGAATCATGCATAACAATAACACATGAACCTATGCTAGCATGACAAGTTCTAAATCCTTAAATTCACCGTCGCTTCATTAAGAATTAACATGCTATCTTATAAGTTCGTGACTCTTATAAGATGAATAAGCATAACCAATACTAGGTTATATACAATCACCACACACTAAGGTATCAAACAATTTAACTAAAGAAATCCATAAATAAATCCGCTACAACCCCACGATAATGATTAGCTTATAATCAGACTCATCATCAACGTGGTTCCGATGAAATCATGGAATAACAAATGTAGTCTTTATAACGAACAAATAAAACCAAGTACAAACAAGAGTAAAGGTTCACAAGTAAGAAAACTAGCATCCAAGTTTCAACTTAAAACAAAGATTCACAAGTAAAAACAAGATCTTCTCCGTCTTCGTTGAATTGTGCTAATACGGTCTTCTTACGACTCTCCTTGTGCTCTAGTACGTCTCTCTCATGAAAACGTTCTTATTTGAATATTTATAGCAGCCCTAATCAATCTGGAAGTCTCCCAATTAGAATTGCATTAGAATATGGATTCAAAACTTTCGCACCGGCGCGGGTGCGCGCTAACACAGCGCGCGCGCGCTGTCATTCTGGAATCCTGGCGCGCCCGCGCCAACACAGCGCGGGCGCGCTGTCCTTATGGGAAAAACTCAGATTTCATCTTTTTCCTTGCTGCTTCGAGCCGGCTTTCCATGAGCTTTTATTCCAACACCACTTTGACACCAAATTAGCACCAAAACAATGCTAATTCACCTGATTACCTAGATAATGCCTAAAATGCAAAAACACTAGAAAACACGTTAAAACACTTAACAACTTGAGTACAAATGCATCAATTCAAAGTTTATTAGAGCATAATAAAGTGTCATAAATGCCACTCAACACTTACCCATGAACTGTCAGAAATAGGATAGATTATCCCTGTATCCAATCATTTAAGAATTTCCTTCTTCACTACTTCCTTCATGATATGATTGTGTCTTCTCTGCTGTTTAACTATTGGCTTGCAGAATTTTATGCATGCAATAAGAAGGGCTGATTCCCTTGATATCCGCTATTGTCCATCCAATTGATGTTTAAACTCTCTCAGAATTCTCAAGAGTTTATCTTCGTCACTACCTGAAAGGTCAGATGCAATAATAACAGGCAAAATAGATGCATCTCCTAAAAAAGCATACCTCAAGTGATCAGGATGTGGTTTGAGCTCAAGAGTGGGAGCTTCCTCAATAGATGGCTTGAGACGCTCTAGAGAATTCTTAAGCTCTGATAATCCAAGAGACTCGAATAGCAAATGATATCTACTTTTCCTTGGAGAAGCATTTAAATACTGAAGTTGTTCTGACCCTTCTTCATCTTCACTATCAGATTCCCCTATAAAGGCTCTCTCTAAAGCATTAGTCCTTAGCATTTGATCAAGCTTCGAAGTTACTATAGAGTCGATCAAATCTACTTTAAAGCATTCTTGTTCATTAGTAAGGAATTTATTGCATTGAAGACATTGAAAGTCACGTCCTGACCCTGAACTTTCATTGTAAGCTCACCCTTTTGCACATCGATCAGAGTTCGGCCTGTAGCCAAGAATGGTCTTCCCAAGATGATGGGAATCTTCTTATCTTCCTCGAAGTCCAGAATGACAAAATTAGCAGGGAAGATGAGTTTATCCACCTTAACCAAGACATCCTCCACTACACCTCGCAGATAGGTGATGGAACGGTCAGCCAGTTGTAAAGACATGTTTACAGGTTTAGGATCAGGAAAACCAAGTTTCTTGAAGACAGACAAGGGAATGAGATTGATGCTAGCTCCCAAGTCACACAAACACTTATCGAAAGATAGATTGCCAATGGTACAAGGTATCGTGAAGCTTTCTGGATCTTTAAGTTTAGGAGGGAGTTTTTGCTGCAGCACAACACTGTACTCTTCCGTTAGAGCAACAGTTTCCAACTCCTCAATTTTTAGCTTCTGAGATAGAATACCCTTCATAAACTTGGCATAGCTTGGCATCTATTCTAGAGCTTCCGCAAAAGGTATGTTAATGTGCAACTTCTTGAAAACCTCCAAAAACTTAGTTGCTTGTCGAACTTCTGCTTCTGAAGTCTTTTTGTATATGGAGGTGGCAGATAGACTTGTTTAACTCCTGTATTCTGCTTCAGAGGCGTGCTTTCAACAACATTCTTCTTCGGTTCAGTTTCGCCATCCTTTTTCTCAGCAGAATCAACAAAAATCTCATTTTCTAAATTTTAGGAGGGCGCGGGCGCGCTGCTAATGGGCGCGGGCGCGCTGCTAATGGGCGCGGGCGCGCCTGCATTCTGGAATTTTTTTTCAGAATCTTATTTTTCTTGATTTTGAGTGCTAGAGACCCTTCCATACCTCAGGGTGATTGCCTTAAGCTATTATTTGACTTCTCTCTTTCATGTATTAGCCTCTGTGCACTTGGAAGAGTTCCTTGAGGTCGGTTTAATAAGGCGTTAGCAATTTGCCCTATTTGATTCTCCAAAATTTTGATAGAAACCGTTTGGCTTTTGCACATAAGCCTCAACTCCTCCAATTCAGATTTTTCATTCGAAGATTGACCGGTACCTCCATGAAATTGTTGTTGCATTCCCTGTGGCTGAAATTGCTGCCTTGGTGCATACTGTTGCTGAAAATCAGGAGGATTGAATTGCTTGTTTCCAAACTGCTGGTAAGCCTGTTACACACCATCCTGATTATTGCTCCAATTGAAGTTATGATGATTTCGGTTGTTAGGATGATAAGTAGCAGGAACAGGTTGCTGTGACCTCTGAAAGTTGCTCACGAACTGAGCTGATTCAATAGATATAGCACATTGCTCTATCGCATGCGATCCTGCACAAAGCTCACAAACACTAATTATCGGTTGAACACCATAGTTGGTCAGAGAATCGACCTTCATAGTCAACGCCTTTAACTGAGCAGCGATAGCTGTAGTTGTATCCACCTACAGAATTCCTGCTACCTTGCCTTGTGGTAGCCTCTAAGTTGGATTATGATATTCATTCGCAGCCATCATCTCAATTAGATCATAAGCTTCCTCATAGCTCTTAGCCCATAAAGCTCCACCTGATACTGCATCGAGCATAGGTCTTGTCTGTGCTCCCAAACCATTATAAAAGCAATTGATTAACATCCAGTCAGGCATTCCATGATGAGGACACTTTCTTAGCATCTCCTTGTAGCACTCCCAAGCTTCACATAAAGATTCACCTGATTGCTGCGCGAATTAAGTAAGAGCATTCCTGATTGCAGTTGTCTTTTCCATAGGGAAGAATTTAGTAAGAAACTTTTGAGCAAGATCCTCCCATGTTGCAATAGAACCTGGTGGTAGAGAGTGCAACCAACTCTTAGACTTATCCCTCAGAGAGAATGGGAAAAGTCTCAATTTCACAGCATCTTCAGAAATATTATTGAACTTGAAGGTGTCACAGATCTCGATGAAATCCCTAATGTGCATATTGGGATCTTCAGTTGGAGAACCCCCAAACTAAACTGAGTTCTGGACCATCTGGATTGTTCCAGGCTTGATCTTAAAGGTATTAGCTGCGATAGCTGGCTTGGCAATGCTAGATTGAATGTCATTGATTTTTGGTTGAGACAAATCCATCAACACTTTCCTTGGTGCTGATGGTTCTCCCATTGTAATGATCACTTCTTCTTCAACTTTCTCAACTTCTTCAAAAACTTCTTCTTCCACTTCTTCTACTTTATCTTCTTTAATTATTTCCTTACGAGATTGAGACCGTGTTCGCATACACGCTCTCTAGAGTACTTGAAACACAACAAAGTAACCTTATAAGTAAAGTAATCCGAGTCAGTGAACTTTAATGACCACTGATGTCAAGCACATAAACTAAAATTTAACACCGAGTCCCCGACAGCGGCACCAAAAACTTGTTCGCACTAAAACACACGCGAAAATACATGCAAGCGCACATGATCACAATTAGTATAAGATATAAGTCAAGTTCGTTCCCACAGAGACTGGTTTAGGTTAAGTTCAAATTATGCACTTATGCAATAATGTATGATTATCGTTCACAGCTAAGACAAGTAACAAGTTTCATTTGATTAACTACTTAAGATATTATACTAGCATGCATTAACTAAGAGATTAAAACTGATTTACTTATATGAGAATAAAACATGGGATTCTAATTTCATTTAATACTTCATTCAAAGTTTATGCCTTTATCAATAGCATGCGATGGTGATGATGACTAATCAGATAACACAAAATTAGTATACGCTATATTTTGATATACGTATACCCTACTACTAAGCATCCATAATTAAGATAGAAGTAAGTAGACACCAATTATGCTTAGACCCTATATGTCTCTAAGATTTGAAAAAATAACGGTTTAAGACCAAGTTATCTATTGTGATTACATAGGGTATGTAAGATGGTTAAAATTACTCACGAATTATGCATGTCAATTCATACATAAACCTATGCTAGCATGGCAAGTTCTAAACCTCTATATCCACTGTCGCTTCAATAAAGATTAACAAACAATCTTCTTCTCCTTAGCCGTCTTGTGTGCTCTAGGTCTTCGTTATGTTCTCCCTTGCTTCCTTGTTATTTAAACATCTTTTTATCTTTATATATAAGCCCCAAGTGGACCTGGACTCTCAGAAAATCAGAATCGTAATAGAAACAGGATTCTGCAGAAACACACTGGCATGGGCGTGCTGCCTTGCCGGACACCTGGCGCGGCCTCCCTACTTCTGGCGCGGGTGCGCCTGCCTTCTGACAGAAAATCTGATTTTTCTTGTTTTGCGCTCCTTTCTTCGTGCGTTCTTCCGAAACTCCATTCCCGACCTCTTATTAGCATAAAATCATTGAAAAAACTCATTTCCTCCTTCTGACTAGTGCCCTGTAACAACTAAACACAAAAACACATTAAAAACACTACATACTTGAGTCCAAGACACCAAATTAAGCCGATATGAAGCATTCCAAGTGGATATAAAATCCACTTATCAATATATCTATATATATCGATTATATTTAGTTAAAAGATTTAAGTGAATTCCCTTACCAGCACCTCTAGTGTTTTATGGGAAAATTTTAAAGCTTTTAAGTAAATATAAGTATATATATATAATCGTATAAGATTTAAGCAACTTCCCTTACTAGCATCTTCAGTGTTTTGTGGGAAAAACTTAAATTTTATATTGTATTATATATATACACATATAAATTTTGCTAATATAATTTAAACTCTACTCTTATATTTTGTGATATATTGTGTTTAAATTACGCACCTTTTATTTTCTCGGCCAAATATATTATAACTACAAATAGTTAAAGAATAAGTGTAACGCTCTCGATTTATAAAAGTCTACATACGACTATGTTAAAAGAGAAGTTATTTTATCAAAGATCCGAAAGCTATAACGCTTCA
Source organism: Apium graveolens (assembly GCF_009905375.1). NCBI lineage: Eukaryota > Viridiplantae > Streptophyta > Magnoliopsida > Apiales > Apiaceae > Apium > Apium graveolens. The sequence goes on from NC_133655.1 coordinate 82,013,487, forward strand.
CTAAGGACTTGCTATATTTATTACTTCAGAATTAAGATTTATTATCCAAAATGAAGTAATGCCAAGTATACTTTGACATTTATATTAGTCGAAAGAAAGTATACATTTATAAACCTTAAGTTACAATACTTAAAGGACTTAACATTTATTACTCCCGCACTACACTTTATCTACTTCGAGTAATAATAAATATACTTTGATTAAAATGTAATATTCAATGAAAAGTATACACTGATATTCTTTTAAGAATATTTGTACGTCATCCAGTCTAGTTAAGTATTATATTAGTCCAAACTCTTTTTATATAACGTGAATTGTTTAGTAGATACTGTCTTCTTCATTTTGCAGTGAGGTGATTCTTATTCTAAGAGCCAAGTCCTAGACGTACTAACGGGGAGTTAGTAGTCTTTGCACCATGAGGAAGAGCAAAGACCCAAGACCAACTACTAAGATCCAAGACCGACAAAAGCCTAGAATGACAAAGACTACACCAAGGGTTCTACATCAACTTTGAAGAAATAACGGGAGTTATTGTCTAAGATAGGTTGTGTTGGTTTACAAATTTATTTTGAGGTGGTAACCCGGAGTTACGCACCAAGACATATATTTATGGGGTTGTAAAGGCTTCTCCGCCTACGTAAGGAGCAAGGTTATTTTAAGGGAAAAACTCGAGTCCGGGAGAGGAGCTCGGGGACTGGACATAGGGGTGAGCGAATCTATTAGAGGTTGCGCCATCACGAACAAGGATAAATCTCACGTGTGGTATTATCTTCCTTGTCTTTTATTTCCACATCTATAATCTGCATAACTACTCGGTAAAATATTTAAAATGGGATAATCATTTTTAAAATGCCATAATAACTTTTAAATTAGTAATTAAGTTATTGTAAAGCATAATGTAACATAATATATAATCGAGGAATTATAACTCAACATGAAACGGAAACATATAAGTAATATTAAACTGTGAAGCACAAGAACCTTGAAGATGAAGACTGAATAAATACAAAGAATCAAAAGATGGAATTAATGTCCATAACCAGGTCATGGGAAGATGTTTATTAATATGTTCAAGCCTCCATGAAGAATAAGATGTCAAAGGACTTCCAGTGTCAGTGAAATGATTTGATTTAAAGTATTAAAGATCTGGGGTTCAGTTATTGAAGCAATGAATAATCAACCAAGATGTATCAGTTCAAAATTGTCAAGAGAATTGATTTAAATCAGTTCATGCTAGTTATTTGTGAACCCGACCAGTGCACCAAGTATAAGCATATCTGGATGGGTTTAATTCAGTTATACAGAAAGATCATTTTTGATACAGTAGTTAAAAGACATAAATTTTTCTAAGTCAAAGCTTTTCTACTGAGTCTTCCTGGTCGGAAGTAACTTCCCTTGGCGAAGCCAGGTCACAAGTATCTCCTTCCCTTGGTAAAAGGAGTCACAAGTAACTCTGCACTAGGAAAAAAGGTCGCAAGTAAAGAAGTCAGCTAAAGAAATCCCTCTGGTCGTAAGTAACTACTTGGTTGATTTGTTGTTGATTACAAATGCAATAATTCAAAGGAATATGTGGATGAAAAAGTGCCCCCTATCCAAGATGAATTGAAGACTAAAAATATAGCAAATGAATTCATTTCATTTTGGTTATATTCCTCAGCTAACAGAAGTGTTCCACGAGAGCTCCATTAAATACCATATTTATTAATGTAAACACAAAGTTGTGCTGCTGAATTTATTGCAGCTAATCATTTTTTTGATTAGATTGTAGCAACCTCAAGGTTTATATTAATAAAAAAAATATATTCTTCGAATTTTTTTGTGCCTATTTTAATTCCGTATAACTAATGAAGAACTTGAAAAGAATTGAAAAAGATTGTAGGTATCGTATTCAACCCCCCCTTCTACGATACTTTGGGACTAACAGCTATTCAACCCCACTTCTAGCTTAAAATAACCCTTTTACGAAACCTAACAATTGATATCAGAGCATTGCTTTTTAACGTGTTTTTTAAGTGATTTGTATATTTACAGGCACAACAAAAAGTGATCTGAAATGGCGTATCTGAATACCATCGGCTATGGTGAAGGTCTATCTAGATCTCGCCCTCCTCTATTTGATGACACCAACTTTGCAACCTGGAAAATGAGGTTTCGCATTTATGATATAAAAGATTCTCGAGTGGACACTTTGATCCAAGAATACGAGAACTTTAAACTCCAAGAAGGAGAAAATATCATCGACATGGAAACTAGATTTACTCGCATTATCGATGAATTATCACAACTCGGAAAGAGTTATACACAAAATAAAAAGAACCGAAGAGTTCTTAAATTATTACCTCTAAGTTGGAAGGTTAAAGTAACTATAATATAAAAGATGCACAATCTCAATGGTTATAAAATAAATAATCTATTTGTAAATTTCCGTGCATACGAAGAAGATAATTTACAAGAAGAAGTCATTCCAAAAGTGGAAGATAAAAAGAAAAAATATGTCGTTAAAATCTATACTTATAGATAAAGAAAAAACGACGATGAATTAAATGAAGAAATCCAAAATCTCGATGAAAGCAAAATTGCTTTACTTAAGATACAACTTCATCGTGTGCTTCGAAGCAAAGCTTAAAAATACGGAAAAGGCTTCCTTAAATCAAATAATCAACAAAGAGTCTTTAACTCTAATGGAAGGCCAAATTACTCTCAAAATTACACTCCTAACTATAAGAGCATTTTTCTGTCAACAAGCTATAATAAAGGCAAAGGTATGCAAAATACTAATGTCTATAATAATAACACTCCCACTTACGCTCCTCATAAATGAAAAGAATAAAATTCGGAGGAAATACAAGAGGTGTGTTAAGAATGTAAACAACCCGATCACTTTAAATGAGAATGTCCTAAACTTATAAAAGGACAATCTCTCATGGCTGAAAATGGGTGGGATTTAAGTGAAGATGAAGAAGCTCCGGAAGCTAGTGAAGACATTATGAATCTATGCTTAATGGCTATCGGGGAAGCATCTACTTCAAAATTAACCTCCACTTCAAATCAAGAGGTAACTACTTCTTCAAACTTCATTCAATTACATGAATCTAATTTGAATCTCGTAGATATGAATAAACATGACTTAATTAAGCTTGTGGTAAACATTAACAATAAGTATAAAGATCTTGACAAAAGACATCATTTATTATGGTCCAAGAAAATGAAACTCGAGGATATATATTATACTCAAAGCAAAGAGTTTACTCGGACGATGGATTCAAAAGTCCAATACAAAGATGAAATTTTATCTCTAAATAATCAAACCCACTTACTGAAAATTGAGAATGATACTCACAAGGAAAATATTCTCAAACTAGAAGTGGAAAATGTATCATTAATATTCCAATCCGAAGAAATAGAAAATGAGAAGTTACAAATAAATGAAAATATATGTAAACTTCATGTTGAATTGTTGAACTTAAATATACAAAACGAGTCACTCACTCAAGATAGTTCAACAACTAAATCTCAAATAAACAATCTTGAAAAAGAGAAAGAGCTACTACAAACTAATGAGCTTAAAGAAAAAGATTTAAAATTAGAAGTTCAACGGTTAAATCAAAAAAATTATAAGCTCATATCTCAAGTTAAGAATCAAGAAATATTTCTTAACAATAAGAAAGAAATAGAAAATTTTGAAATTGTTATTCAAAGATTTACAAAAGGCAATGAGATATTAAATAAAATGGTACATTCTAAAAATTCCTTTAGCCATGAAGGTTTAGGATATGATAAGAATGTTCAACCAAAGAAAGTTGTTCAACACCATGAACAAACTAAAAATGATGCTCCTAAATCACCTTCATGTACATGTTCTTTTTATAATAAATAAGGACATACCGTTTTATATTGTAAATTTAAGAATGGTAAGTTTAAAGGGAAGCATGTATGGGTTCAAAAAGGGTCTAAGTTATACAAAAATGTTGAAAAGAATATATTTCATCACAAGGTTGCTAATAACAACCAAAGGCAACCTAGATCTCAATTATTTCAACAACCTATTAGGTTTCAAGATAAGAAAACTAACTATCATGGCATCTATCCTAGAAATAATGTGTATTATCTAAATAATAGAAGCATGATATATCAATGTAGTAATTCTCAAAAATTTGCTAGTACAAAAAGATCAAAATTGAATATTAATACTACATATCAACGGGGAACATATTATAATGTTAGGAACAATGCATGTAGAAATCTCTTCATGACTAACAATGCTTATCCAATACCTAGATTTTTTCATACAAATTCAAATGTTATTTATGATGTACTTACCCCAGGACCCTCAAGACAAAAGGGTACCTACGTCTTTAATTGATATATTTTATAAGCATGTCTTATTGTTAAGAAAAATATGTTGCATCTTGATAATGGATGTTTGAGACATATGAAGGGTTATAAATTAGTTTTGAACAATATTTTATAGATCACGGGTGGAAGTATTGTTTTTGAGTGAATGTTTAGTTTATTGGCTTTCGAAAAAAATTAAAACTCGGTATCTATATCCAGTAACGAAACTGAACAGATAGCCGCTACCAAATGTTGTGATGAAATATTATGGGTGAAATAAATATTGGCCGACTATAATGTTAAATTTTATGTGATATCCTTCTTATATGATAACACGAGTACTACTGATTTGAACAAAAATCATGTGTTACACTGAAAATCTATACATAAAGATGTGACACACCATTAATTATGTGATCATGTTAAAAAGGTGATATAAATACAAATCGTATTAAAAGCAAGTATAAAATGGCAGAGATCTTCATAAAACCATTAAATTCCAGAAGTTTAACTAACCTTCATTTTAGTTTAAGAATGTTGGAATGTACAAAATAAGTGGTTTATATTATTTATTTATATATCATGTGACGAATAATTATCACATTTTATAATAATCCCACATAAAATATATTTTCTCGATCGATTTACTAAGAGTCTTTAAAATTCAGATTTGCAATAACAATTTATTGATTGAATTTAAGGATAACTTAATTAATTCAGATTTATTAGAAAAATTAAACAAGTCGAATAAATATTTTGAAGGGACAGAAATATTTTCTGCTTATTGTTCGGTCAATATTCGACCATTAAATATAAGCACACGGGTTTATGAGGATCTTTACATCTTGGCCGTTAATTCACTAAATGGATTATTTATAGCCATTCATATCTAAAAATACATATAATTTATTCTCAAATATCAGAAATTAAGCTTAACCGTCTCTATCGACGACTGTTTCTTCTCCGATCAAAAACACCAAAACTCGGATCATCTATGTACTCGAATAATTCAATCTCTTCGTGATTCTGCGTTGGTATTTATTAATATATACAAAACGCAACTGGGTTGGTTAAAACTAATGAAATCGAGGAACTGGAGCTATTTAAAGATGTTGTTGATATCTTAAACTCAAGGAAAAGTTTAGCTGCTTCAAGGAAACCCATCCCGGTGATTCAACTTAGATGAGTTGCGAGTCAACCCATTTATTCAAATGAGTTACTAACTCGGGGTCAGATGAGTTAGCCTGGTAAGTCCCATAAAGTTTGTTTTGAGGCCATGGGCAAAGGTACATTTCTCTATATCATAAAATTCAAAATTTATAATTGTTATTTTTGTGACTATTCGAATTAAGTGATTATTTGTTATGTATTTGGTAATATAAGTAATAAATCGAAGATAATTTATGTTTGTTAAATAAGGACTAAAGCTACATCGTGTATGCGATGAATTTTATCTAGGCAAGTAACTTATGTGTTTGATACTTAATATTTAAATTGTGAAGCAAATGGTTGAACTATTAGCTTATATAGAAATTTATCATCCTTGAATGTGGTAATTAGCTCAGTCCAAAAGAAATATATGTAGTGTCCGAGCATTGCATTTCACTGCACATGAAAGTCCTCACATTAGAATAAGATCATTTTTATGTCATTAAAACATGTTTGTCTATGTACTCGATTTTTGTGTAATAAATGTTGTAGTACAAGTCTTGTGTCACTTAATTGAAATGGGAGTTCTTAATAGATTAATTAATATCCAAGAAGTTTTCTATCAAATATATCATTTGAAAAGTTTATGGTTGGGGACTCAAATATAGTATTTTATCCAAACTAGAAATGTATATCATTTAATGAGCAAGACCAGCATCTTGTTCCATGAGTCTTATTTCTACTTTTTGTAAAAATCCTTTTAGTAGAATTACCTTCTTATTTCCTGGTAACTCTCTAAAATGACCTAAGCATTGTGTAATTTATCAAAAAAAATTAAGACTATTGAACAAGATAGGAATAAATGAACATGGTATATTGATGTTTAGTATGTATGTATGTGAGTATCTTATGCCTACAAAGATATGCACATTCCTGACTAACACAACCTCACATTTAAAATAATAACTATTTATATATTAAACTTACATCACTGTGCTAAAGTAGTTAGATTTCTGTACTCATTCAAATTGCCTTAATCTGCACATTACACTTTATACAGTTAATAATGGTTCTAATATTTTGCCATTATCTTTGACAGCTTAAGTGCTAATATTATCCTTCATACTACCTGATCAACACAACATAGTGTGTCAATGATTAAAAAAAAAAAGTAAATTACATGGCATGTTAGCAATTATCCAGGTACTAGTATGAAGGATTGTATGTGTTATAACATAGAGTGTATTAGATTTCTTTGGATGAAAGTTAGAGATGCCATGAGTCTGAATTTTGGAAGAGCAATGTATTTGTATTATGTTCATTTATCAATATCAAAATTTAATTAGCTGTGAGTCCTTGGATTTTAGTTGGTTTTGAGTATTTGTTAAATTTATAAGTGTAAATGTCTGCATTACATGACTGATTGATATATACTTTTCCTATTATAAATATTTGGGATAAGAGGCAAGAGTAATATATAACTTTATGACTTTTTTGGTACTTGAATTTAAATGCTAGTGGTTCTGTATGCTTTTATCTATCAGTATTTATTATAAGAATCTACACTCATGAAAATATAAACTAGAGTTAACTAATTTTTTTTGTGTTTGTCTGTCTCTGCAATGTTTTGGATTTATGCGCAAGTAGTTCTTTGCAAGTGTAAGCTGGCATTAGGTTGTCCCTTCATGCTTTGCTAGAGTTCTCCTAGGGTATCCCTTGAATAATAACTAGAAGGTTGGAATGCCTAATACAATACTCTCTGGATAATGTATTTGTTATCACTTAACTGCTACTTGACTTAATTTACATACTATTCGATATAATTGATCATTATTATTTCACTTGTGATGTATAATCGTAAACAGTTGGATAATTGAAACCTACATTCAGGATAAATAGTCTGTCACCAAGTCAGAACACAATGTTCGAGATTTGTTTTTTCTCTGACCTACTCTGCATTTCATTTAATAAGCATCAGTGAACACACACTTGTCCTTGATTCAACCTAAAATTATTAGAACCAGTTGACCATACCTTAGGTCAGTTGCAGATGTATTAGCACTATGATATATGTAACACCCCCAAATCCGGGGTCGGGGATCCGGGTTGTCACGAGTTCCATTTCCATTAATAACGCTTAATCTTAATAAACAACCAACTACTGCGTACTGTGACCCCACAATATACACACATACACCACAAGTTATAGTCTCAGAGATGAATACCAAAAATAACACAAGTCCTTTTATTCCACAATTATAAGCCATTACACCTTAAGAGGGTTTCTGAATAAATTTACATTTTCCTTGCCATTATTACAATTCATAAATATACATAAGTCTGGTACATCAAAATTTAAAAGCCTAGCCTATTGGTAGATCCTACCTCAGCTACAACGGCATCAACGCCTACAGGAAACTGCGGAACGTTTCCTATCCGCTCACGAATTGGGAGCTTGATCCTGTTCATCTTATCTATCTGTTGTTGTGTGATAAAAGAAGAAAGCAAGGGTGAGCAACAAGCCCACCAAAATAATATGTAGAATAATTAACAATATATGAGCATTCTCATAGTACTCGTGAAAGTCTTGGTCAAAAGAAATGAACCAAGTTTGATCTCTTATGCGACCAAGTCGCAAAATATTCAGTATATATACATATATACTTTTCACAATCTTAAAAATCCTCTGACCTGTATAATATATACAGAGTTCCAGTTTATAACTGTATAAAAATATCGTTGCAAGGTGATCTCATATATCTAACCTTGTCTCAACATTTTTTTTGAAAATCTTTGTCATACATAAGATAATAAATAACCAGATATAAGTTGAAAAGATGAAGTTACAAGATACCCCAATATACTTATATCTTTCCCAAATACTACTTGAACTACCACCGTTCAAGTTATAATCAGTTTCAAAAGTTCATCACACTGATGAGACTACAAGATAAGACTTGAATAGATTCAATCTTTGAAATATCATTTGAAAGAAATGAAATTACGAGATACTTCATTAAGTCCCGATATATATATATACACCTATATATATATATATACATTTCATACACTCATTGAAAACCTCTGTTATGAAAATTATAAACAGAGTTGCAATATCCAATGAATTTGGAAAAATAGAATTTTGGCATAAACCTGATATCTTGCTGATCAGGCAAAGATAAAAATTAAGTCACCTTTTCTACTAGTAGATGGATGAATCCCCCACTGGTCATCACCCTGGCCACATTAGGGCCTTATGCTGGACTGCCACTCAGCCACTTTCGCATTGATGGACTCCCACTGAGCCACTTACACTTTCATGGACGCCCACTGAGCCCATGTTGCTTATGCCGACTCAATAGATGGACTTACTTCCCGAACGTTGGGTAAGTAATCAATTCATTTATCAAAGCAGCAACCTCGTTGCGAATATAAAATACAACACAAAGCCGGATCCCTCAGATTTTGAGCGAGTATTTAAATCCCATTTTAAAGGAAGATCTTAAATATAAAAATGAGTTTTGGGATCCGCTATAACCTTTAAAATCATTTTGAAGACTCGAAAACATTTTTAAGAATGTTTGGAGTAATGCTGATTTAATGAAATAAATCAGTCCCGATATATTAGAAAATATCTGAATATTATCATTTAAATAATATTCCCATAAAGGATATTCTCTATAAATATAATTAAAGTAGAAGTTTTAAAACTCATACTTGAAATGAATAATAAATAACCAAAGATATACTTATATGAAAGCACGATCTTTATTTGAATAATCGAAAATAAGTTTGATTATCGAAACATTATTCTTTAATAAAATAAAGAATATTATTTAAAAAAATAAGCGGAGTCATAAGTCCTCGAATGAATATTCAAAAATAATATTCATTTAATAAATTAAGCGTAGTCATAAGTCCTCGAATGAATATTCAAAATAATATTCATTTAATAAATTAAGCGGAATCATAAGTCCTCGAATGAATATTCAAAATAATATTCATTTAATAAATTAAGGTTATCGAATAAACCTTATTCGATTAATAGTTTTGAAAACTATATATATATATATATATATTATACTCAGGAACATTGACTCCCGGTTTAGAAAATGTTCACCTTTGGGTCCCTTATACTAAGGGTATACGCAACTACTACTTATCTCTAGCATAGGTATTATGCAACTTATAAGCATTGAATCAACAATTAGATATCAAGATTACGAAACAAACATGTATATAATATCATATCACATGCTCCAATATATCGCAAGATTTGCTAATAACAATCATGCACTTATCACAAGATAATGCATATACATATATACATCACAACAACAGTATAACGGGTAGAAAAGTTGTCTGAGTGCTCCAGGGTAGACTTAAGTTTAGAGTGGGTCCGCTAACCTATGAACAACAACATAAGCCGGAATTAATCCCCGGTCCCTTAAGAAACTAGACTTTAACCAATTAGACCCCTAACGTTCGCTTTCACGCTTAACGATTCACTTAAGTCGCTCGAGTACCCTCGGCTCCACCATTTTTAATAAATTAACCATTAAGAGTTTTAAGGCGATTCTTTCGCAAGTACCTTACCAACTGCCTAATCCACTTAACATAATTGTTTCATACCCCAATTAGTCATTTAAAGTCCTTAACAAAGGTTTCAAAGTAAGGCGAGGGGTAATGATTCGTTCGCGAAACGCCGTTACTTAAAACAGTCGTTTCTCCTAAACCGTACATCGGATTCAAGCGAACCACATATCAAAACGAATCTTATGATATAATATAAATAAAAATGGCAAAGTCACAGATTCAATAGTTAGCTCTCTATCCTGAATACTAAGAACAAGCAGTTGTATGAAATTGGGCATTACGACGACTATGTTTACGCGATTACCAAGTTTTAAACCACTCCAAACAACAACCATTCAACTCACAACCAATAATACAACCAACCCTCATCCAAACTTACTACATCAGTCCCCAAACCTCAAGATTTTCCAATTTATACAACCCTACACATGAACTACTAGCTATACTTAAGTTTCATTAACTATAAACAAGATTTCAACATCCAAATCACTACAAATCCAATCCAAACTCTAAACACACAAGCATCATGCTTCTCATTTACTATAACCATCAAAACCATCGTAATACTCAAAGTAAAGTTAGGGTTTGGAGGTTTTATACCTTCCTTGGAGTGATTAGAGTAGCTAGGAAGTCTTAGGGAGCCTCCTACAAGCTTGATCTTTCCAAAGAAATCAAGAACACAAAGTTAGGTTTTGAAGTTTCTAAAAGTCAGATTGAAAGAACTGTCAAAACGAGGGTCTTACCATACTTATTTAGAAGAGACTTGTGAACAAGAGTTGTAGGCCATCTCAATACCTTTCCAAAGAGCTATAGAACATACTATTTGAGTGAGTATTGAAGGAGATATGGTAGTTTGAAGTTTCTGCTCTGGTTTTGGCCGAGAGCTTTTGTTCTTGGAAGGCAAAAGTCAACTTCTAATTTGTGTTTTGTGATTTGTTTTGCCTTGGCTTGGTTGCCACCTTTTGTTTGTTAATTAAATTGTTACCATGGTAAAAATTGTGTGGCTCACAATCAACCAACCAATCATTCCCACTTTGTCATGCTCATGTCATCTGCTTATGTCATCTTGTTATACTTGTCTTCCTCTTGTTGGTGTGATGACATTATCGTCCATTAACCTCTTTGATTAACCGCTAATTACTTGGCTAATGATCACTGATCTGTTATACCGCTCGCTTAACTTTCGTTCTCGTTTATCGTTTGAGGGATCATACCCGGGATCTTATTACTTGGGTTCCCCTAAACCTTTCTCAATATTTTATGTTCCTTTTATGATCCTCTCTTATAATTCTTGAATTAAATCCTTTTAATCATGTTACCTTATACTCAATTCTTTCGGTATCTGTTGGATTTTCGGGAAAAATCAAAGTGTTCAAATTTGGATTCTGACGATCTTTACATACACTTATTTACTTTATGGAATACTAATACGATCTTAGAATTTCCATAACAGTACTCCTATATAGCGTGGTCTGATAATTTTCCTTAATCAGCATCATCAGCAAAAGTTACTATTCATCCGTGTTTCAAAAATTCCAAAAATTGGGGTTATTATAGTCTCCCCTCCTTAAAAGGATTCTGTCCCGGAATCTGATAGAAAATGAATAGGGATGCTCTCTTAGCATTGCACTTTCTAACTCTCAAGTAAATTTTCCTACATTGTGGTTCTACCATCAAACTCTGACTAGTTTGATAACCCTTCTCCTAAGCACGTGTTTTTTTTCAATCTATAACCCTTCCTGGTTGCTCCATATAGGTTACGTCTGGTTGCATGTCTAGGCGCTCGTATTCTCCTATGTGTCCGACATTCGGATTATGCTTCCTTAATATTGATACGTGGAACATGTTATGAACTTGTTGCAGGTTCGGGGGTAGGGCTAGTTCATTTGATAACTTCCCAATACATCGTAATATATCCAAGGGTCCTACAAATCGTGGACTTAGCTTTCCTTTCTTTCCGAACCTCATCGATCCTTTCCAAGGGTTTCCAAGGGGATACCTTTAACAACACTAGGTCCCCTATTTCATACTCTTTGTCCTTTCGAGTCAAATCAGCATACTCCTTCTGTCCATCCCGGGGTTGCTACCAGCCATCCTCTGATTAGATCCACTATGTATTTGGTCCTTTGGACCACTTCGGATCCGAGCATCTTGCGCTCTCCAACTTCATTCCGATACAAGGGAGATCAGTATTGCCTTCCCTAAAGGGCCTCATAAGGCGTCATCCTGATACTGACATAAAACCTATTATCGTAAGAAAACTCAATCCGCGTTAAGTGATCATTCCAAATTTCTTTCAAGTCTATTGTACAGACTCTCATTATCTAATCTAGATCTACAGCTTTTGCTTCTCAATACCCACTCTTTTCCAGTTCGTAATCGTTACTACCTTCCGTACCAAATTTTATACTGATTACACTTTTGCTCGTTAGCGTTCTATAGCCTTTTAATAATTGCGTCAACTTTAGTATCACGAACGCGTTAGAATCGGAATACCACCATACTTGGTACCACTTCATCTCTAGCTGCCTCCATCTTCGAAAGCTTGGTCCTTCATATAGAAGTAAAAGAATTTATTGAGAGATCACTATGATCATGAACACTTGTTACATTGCATAGTTAGTACAGAAGGTGGCCAGCCTTTAGTACTTGACAAGCAATTAAACAATAGATGGTATCCTACTAGGCTTCTATCACACAGATAAATAGTCATTCGGCAATACCTCCCCTTCTGGAAGGGTTGTTCTTCTCAGCTTATATGAAATGAAAAGGAGAGAAAAGAATGAATTGAAGAGAATTGTATATATATAAAATATACTGCCACAAAATATCAGGCTTGGAATCTACCTCTGAACTATAGAGGTTTGTCATAGGAGAACAAAACATATATGCATATATATCAACATCAAGTATTATAGCATCGTATTTCACGTGTCTGAATATTTACTATTCCGTCTATCATTTTATGGACCCATGCTCTTGCTCGAGCTTATAAACAATCACAGTTAAAACTCCCTCGACAGCGAAAATCGAATCTGGGATTTCATTCTAGACCTCCTCGTTACTAGAATTTTATGCTTGCACCACACCCTTCCTCGTATAGTAATACGACTCTCTATTGCTAAGAAGAAATAAATATTCAATAGGTAGATAATCGACTTAATTAGTCTACCGATAATTACTTATACATCACCACAACCCGATTAGTGGCACCCAATCTCAACATCCATTACACTACAACTCTCACGGTTGTAATCGGCTCATTATTCAAAAAATCGTTGCTGCATTACTATGGTCCACCACTGACCTACTGTCGTCATTCGTTTTCCTTGGAATCTTAATAGCTAACCATACGGAGTCCATACCTGTCGTATCGAATTCTTCTAAGGAGGTAACATGATCACCGCTCATGATTCATGAAGAACACTCCTGAACTTGACGCACATATGACATGAAGCAGATAAAATTTCAGAAGAGTTTCAATGAAAGCAACGATAGCAGGTTAATACCATTCTTAATCATATGCCTTCAATAGAAGACTTAACTCAAAGGTTTGTTTAGTCCTTTTTGAAATATGGTCCTGGCTTATTCTCAAGATAGGACCTTCTAAGATAGATTGCCCGCTCATGGCGATTACACAAATTAAACCTTTACCCAACTACTATCACGGTTGAGTATTGCACAGTCATCAGAAGGAATGTCAATCTTCTGAACCGTAATATAACCTTCCCGGCTTCAACCATCATCACTGTATTCCTCTCGCACGAGCTCCTATAATTATCCTCTTACATTTAAAGTGTCGGCCACCTCTTTGGCCTTTCCTGATCGTAAAATTTCCTTACAATCAATGTCATTTTAACCACCTCCAACTAAATTTTCTACCTCATTTCAATCACTGCTTATGTGAAAATGCTTTTCTTAAATCCTAGTGAGAGAAAAAAAAATCACCATTTTTTCATAAGTCATTGCCTTAGTCTTTAGATGTGAACATTGTCACGACTGACTCTCGATCATACTTAGGACGTCTCTTATCTTGGGTCCTTCTTGTTTTCACCAATCTCAACCTTCATTGGGTTGATCTATACTTTCTCATGGTTCAACACGTGCCCACCTGGCATTATTATAATTACGTCATATTTCCTTCATCGGAATCTCTATTCTTGAGAACTTTGAATATTACCTTTCTCCTTGTAAAACCTCTAAGGTTATCCTTAAATCCTTCAGCAGGTACACCCTAGGCACAGGGAATATCAAGATACCATTTACTAATACCAGAATCATTGTCTATATACTTCTGAAAATTTCTCCATTGATCCTTAAAGGTTGTTGTTACCTTAATCTTTTCCAATTCATATTGTCAAAACTCATGCTGTCCTTATTAAGGGCGAAATGCCAACCCTTATACATTCCCCTAGGGTTCATCTCAAGTTATTGAGGTTATATCCTTAATTCCACCTTTAAAAAGGTACTTGCATCCTTACATGGATAAATAAAGTCATATATCCCTGATAAGGGTATCTTATTCAATCATTTCCACCTCGATAGTCTATACCGAATTTCACAATAGCATCCTTATTCAAGTTAAGGTCAATCCACATGGCCTCCAAAAGATAAAAATGGTTATCCGCTTTTCTCTGTCCATTCGAACTTCTGAGTCTTACGAGTAAGCCATGTTAAAGAGGCTACTATCTTTACAAACTTGAATGAACCTCCGGTAGTGACCAGCCAATCCTACCTCTGGTAGTCGCCCTGACCATGGTCATCAATTCCTCAGTGGTCCTTTATTCATTCTTGTCAGGATCCTCCACGGAATCCTTCTCAGCAATAATCCCTTCTAGGATAACATCTTTAACTGCTACATCCTCAATATGAACATCATCCGGTCCCGTGTTAGGACGTTATATCGTATCCACAGTCTGATCTCCAATAATTAATAAAACATCATCGCGTTGTTGCTCCTCAACCTCAGGGTTCGGAGTCCCGCTACCATATACGATAATGAACTACGCTTTTATCACGATATTTATAAGGGTTCCCATAAGGGTTTTAACTGTTAGTACTACATTAGGTAGTCTGACTATGAACTTGGCAAGAGTTCTTATTATCTTAGTGAACTTATTATCTCTACATCACATCATCTTTGAGGTTTATAACGCTTAGCTCTGATACCATTTTTGTAACACCCCCAAATCTAGGGTCGGGGATCCGGGTTGTCACGAGTTCCATTTCCCTTAATAACGCTTAATCTTAATAAATAACCAACTACTGCGTACTGTGACCCCACAATATACACACATACACCACAAGTTATAGTCTCAGAGATGAATACCAAAAATAACACAAGTCCTTTTATTCCATAATTATAAGCCATTACACCTTAAAAGGGTTTCTAAATAAATTTACATTTTCCTTGCCATTATTACAATTATAAATATACATAAGTCTGGTACATCAAAAGTTGAAAGCCTAGCCTATTGGTAGATCCTACCTCAGCTACAACGACATCAACGCCTACAGGAAACTGCGGAACGTTTCCTATCCGCTCATGAATTGGGAGCTTGATCATGTTCATCTTGTCTATCTGTTGTTGTGTGATGAAAGAAGAAAGCAAGGGTGAGCAACAAGCCCACCAAAATAATATGTAGAATAATTAACAATAAATGAGCATTCTCATAGTACTCGTGAAAGTCTTGGTCAAAAGAAATGAACCAAGTTTGATCTCTTATGTGACCAAGTCGCACAATATTCAGTATATATACATATATACTTTTTACAATCTTTGAAATCCTCTGACCTGTATAATATACACAGAGTTCCAGTTTATAACTATATAAAAATATCGTTGCAAGGTGATCTCATATATCTAACCTTGTCTCAACATTTTTTTGAAAATCTTTGTCATGCATAAGATAATCAATAACCAGATATAAGTTGAAAAGATGAAGTTACAAGATACCCCAATATACTTATACCTTTCCCAAATACTACTTGAACTACCACCGTTCAAGTTATAATCAGTTTTAAAAGTTCATCACACTGATGAGACTATAAGATAAGACTTGAATAGATTCAATCTTTGAAATATCATTTGAAAGAAATGAAGTTACGAGATACTTCATTAAGTCCCGATATATATATACACCTATATATATATATTTCATACACTCCTTGAAAATCTCTGTTATGAAAATTATAAACAGAGTTGCAATATCCAATGAATTTGGAAAAACAGAATTTAGGAATAAACCTGATATCTTGCTGATCAGGCAAATATACCAATTAAGTCACCTTTTCTACTAGTAGATGGATGAATCCCCCACTGGTCATCACCCTGGCCACATTAGGGTCTTATGCTGGACTGCCACTCAGCCACTTTCGCATTGATGGACTCCCACTGAGCCACTTACACTTTCATGGACGCCCACTGAGCCCATGTTGCTTATGCCGACTCAATAGATGGACTTACTTCCAAACGTTGGGTAAGTAATCAATTCATTTATCAAAGCAGCAACCTCGTTGCGAATATAAAATACACCACAGAGCCGGATCCCTCAGGTTTTGAGCGAGTATTTAAATCCCATTTTAAAGGAAGATCTTAAATATAAAAATGAGTTTTGGGATCCGCTCTAACCTTTAAAATCATTTTGAAGACTCGAAAACATTTTTAAGAATGTTTGGAGTAATGTTGATTTAATGAAATAAATCAGTCCCGATATATTAGAAAATATCTGAATATTATCATTTAAATAATATTTCCATAAAGGATATTCTCTATAAAAATAATTGAAGTAGAAGTTTTAAAACTCATACTTGAAATGAATAATAAATAACCAAAGATATACTTATATGAAAGCACGATCTTTATTTGAATAATCGAAAATAAGTTTGATTATCGAAACATTATTCTTTAATAAAATACAGAATATTATTTAATAAAATAAGCGGAGTCATAAGTCCTCGAATGAATATTCAAAAATAATATTCATTTAATAAATTAAGCGGAGTCATAAGTCCTCGAATGAATATTCAAAATAATATTCATTTAATAAATTAAGCGGAATCATAAGTCCTCGAATGAATATTCAAAATAATATTCATTTAATAAATTAAGGTTATCGAATAAACCTTATTCGATTAATAGTTTTGAAAACTATATCTATATATATAAATATATATATATATATATATTTATATATATTATACTCGGGAACATCGACTCCCGGTTTAGAAAATGTTCACCTTTGGGTCCCTTATACTAAGGGTATACGCAACTACTACTTATCTCTAGCATAGGTATTATGCAACTTATAAGCATTGAATCAACAATTAGATATCAAGATTAAGAAACAAACATGCATATAAATATCATATCACATGCTCCAATATATCGCAAGATTTGCTAATAACAATTATGCACTTATCACAAGATAATGCATATACATATATACATCACAACAACAGTATAACGGGTAGAAAAGTTGCCTGAGTGCTCCGGGGTAGACTTAAGTTTAGAGTGGGTCCGGTAACCTATGAACAACAACATAAGCCGAAATTAATCCCCGGTCGCTTAAGAAACTAGACTTTAACCAATTAGACCCCTAACGTTCGCTTTCGCGCTTAACGATTCACTTAAGTCGCTCGAGTACCCTCGGCTCCACCATTTTTAATAAATTAACCATTAAGAGTTTTAAGGCGATTCTTTCGCAAGTACCTTACCAACTGCCTAATCCACTTAACATAATTGTTTCATACTCCAATTAGTCATTTAAAGTCCTTAACCAAGGTTTCAAAGTAAGGCGAGGGGTAATGATTCGTTCGCGAAACGCCGTTACTTAAAACAATCGTTTCTCCTAAACCGTACATCGGATTCAAGCGAACCACATATCAAAACGAAGCTTACAATATAATATAAATAAACATGGCAAAGTCACAGATTCAATAGTTAGCTCTCTATCCTGAACACTAAGAACAAGCAGTTGTATGAAATTGGGCATTACGACAACTATGTTTACGCGATTACCAAGTTTTAAACCACTCCAAACAACAACCATTCGACTCACAACCAACAATACAACCAACCCTCATCCAAACCTTACTACATCAGTCCCCAAACCTCAAGATTTTCCAATTTATACAACCCTACACATGAACTACTAGCTATACTTAAGTTTCATTAACTATAAATAAGATTTCAACATCAAAATCACTACAAATCTAATCCAAACTCTAAACACACAAGCATCATGCTTCTCATTTACTATAACCATCAAAACCATCGTAATACTCAAAGTAAAGTTAGGGTTTGGAGGTTTTATACCTTCCTTGGAGTGATTAGAGTAGCTAGGAAGTCTTAGGGAGCCTCCTACAAGCTTGATCTTTCCAAAGAAATCAAGAACACAAAGTTAGGTTTTGAATTTTCGAAAAGTCAAATTGAAAGAACTGTCAAAACGAGGGTCTTACCATGCTTATTTGGACGAGACTTGTGAACAAGAGTTATAGGCCATCTCAATACCTTTCCAAAGAGCTATAGAACATACTATTTGAGTGGGTATTGAAGGAGATATGGTAGTTTGAAGTTTCTGCTCTGGTTTTGGCCGAGAGCTTTTGTTCTTGGAAAGCAAAAGCCAACTTCTAATTTGTGTTTTGTGATTTGTTTTGCCTTGGCTTGGTTGCTACCTTTTGTTTGTTAATTAAATTGTTACCATGGTAAAAATTGTGTGGCTCACAATCAACCAACCAATCCTTCCCACTTTGTCATGCTCATGTCATCTGCTTATGTCATCTTATTATACTTGTCTTCCTCTTGTTGGTGTGATGACATTATCGTCCATTAACCTCTTTGATTAACCCCTAATTACTTGGCTAATGACCGCTGATCTGTTATACGGTTTGCTTAACTTTCGTTCTCGTTTATCGTTTGAGGGATCATACCCGGGATCTTATTACTTGGGTTCCCCTAAACCTTTCTCAATATTTTATGTTCCTTTTATGATCCTCTCTTATAATTCTTGAATTAAATCCTTTTAATCATGTTACCTTATACTCAATTCTTTCGGTATCTGTTGGATTTTCGGGAAAAATCAAAGTGTTCAAATTTGGATTCTGACGATCTTTACATACACTTATTTACTTTATGGAATACTAATACGATCTTAGAATTTCCATAACAGTACTCCTATATAGTGTGGTCTGATAATTTTCCTTAATCAGCATCATCAGCAAAAGTTACTATTCATCCGTGTTTCAAAAATTCCAAAAATTGGGGTTATTACAATATAGGGATTGGTTTCTTGAAAGGAATTATTCTTAATTGTTATTTATGCTGCAACGAGGGTTAAATTAAGTGGAAATGGATATTGCAATGTGTTTTTATCCTTCTGTAGACTTTGATACGTTTGTTACTTTTTCTGAATTTTATTTAAGTAGTAATCTACTTTGCTTAACTATGTATTATGCATAGATGCCTCACTATGGTCAGGTCTGTTGTGCATCTATGTATTATCTTTTGATAGTATTTTTTGCTGTGTAATGTGTTGAGTGGCATTTATGACACTTTATAATGCTCTAATAATCTTTGAATTGATGCGTTTGTACTCAAGTTGTTAAGTGTTCTAACTTGTTTTCGAGTGTTTTTGCATTTCAAGCATTATTTAGGTAATCAGGTGATATAGCATTATTTTGGTGCTAATATGGTGTTAGGTTGGTGTCTAAGGAATAAAGCTCACGAAGACCGGCTCAAATTTGCAAGAAAAAAAAGAAGTCAAGTTTTGGCAGAAGCCCAGCGCGCCCGCGCTGATCATGCGCGCAGCCGCGCCCAAACTTCAGAGAGCCAGCGCACCCACGCTGAACAAGCGTTCGGCCACGCCAGGTAGGGTTTCAAGAATCCTATTTTGAATAGAAGACTTGTAACCCCCTCCAGACCCGGGGTATAAGTCTGAGGGTTACTAGCTAATCATCAAACCTGTACAATCTGATTAACAATAATAAAGAAATGAATCTAAACCCCTTTAACACTAACCAGGATCTTTTTAGGTTGAAGTATGAAAACAAGAACCACTAACTACTTTATTACAAACCAAATTCAAAATCTTACAAACTCTCTTTTTTACAAACCATTGTCTAACCAGTTTTAAACTAATTTCATCTTTTATTCAAACACACTCGCTAACTATCTACACTCCACCTGTTCGGGCAACTCAAAGCTTTCTTCCTGGATTGAGATCAACACCTTGGGTATGAGAGGATCCCGAGGCTTGACCCGCTTCATTACCACACGAGTCCTGATGGGTTTCATATTCCTTCTTAACTGGAAACAATAAGGTGAATAACAACAAAAAGGGGTGAGCCAAAAATTGCTCAACAAGTCCGTAAAATAAAAACAATATTTAAGCAGTTTAAATGAATCGGTAACCTGGGTATATCTGCAAAGATATAACCCCGCGAGAATAGAAAGAAGGCCATTACAGGCGAGTATAAACGAACTAAACTGGACACAAGTTCGCATCTATATCCTACTGATCAGCCAGGATACAATGCAGATCTATATCGCTCTATATAGATCTAGTCGGGTACCCAGGCTCTACGGCCCATCTCAAGGCACCGGTCATGTTCCGATCCTTAGGATCATGTAAAACTTAATCCCCAAAATATCACTATCCAGTCCATAACATAGCCACCGGAATAATCGGTATGCTTTGATATATTCTAATCACAAGAATATATCAATATAAGTGAGTAACAAATGGAATATGAACAAGAAATTCAAGAAAAAAGGAGAAATCAAGAATCAAAATGAAATATGAACAAGAGAATAACAAGTGTGTATCAGTGTTTATGAACAATGTGGCGCCCCAAAATCCGGGGTCAGGAATCTCGGAGGCCACGCCATCTAAATCACTATAAACCATATACCTCACATCACAATATATAAATACTCACACTTTAGGACCACACACTTATCACACATACACACACACTTACAGGTTATAGTCTTGGAAACGAACCATTCATTACTAGAGTATATCAAACTATAAAATGATAATTATTACAACCCAAAAGTAATTAAGTCTTATCGGGGAATAACCTTTAAGTAAGGCTAGTCCTTCGGCCAAATATACGTTTCTTATTTATTACCTTACATAAGTCATACTTATAAATAAGCCGAACTAAAAACCAATCCATCTTATTCGGACTACCTGCGGTACAACACCAAACAATCTACGGAATAGCTGGCCATTTCCTACCCGTTTCCTGGCAGTGGTTCTCATGGTAGGCATCTTGAATCACTGTTGTATTATGTCAATTTAAGAAAATAAGTGTGAGCTATAATACCCAGCATAATAATGTACAGTATGAAAATGACTGTATGATAAACTTACGTAAAACATCATATATGATAATTACATTTTATTCGAAACTAGTTTCCCATGGTGATACACACCTTTTACGAAAACAATCTTTTAGTGGATTTTATTAACCTGCGAATACCTTAATAGTAAACGCAGCACCTAGGCCTGGGTTACGGTATTGCATCATAATTCCAATTGGAAGAATATGACACTCGTTGGAGCCACCGCATACGATGATTAGTCGTAATACGATAATATTAACCTTTTTTACTAGTAGAAGGACGACACCTTCGTATCCCGGTTATCACCCTGGCCGCATTCGGGCTACGTGTCACATTTTGGGTATACACATACTTCACAAGTTCCTGAGTACACCGAGTACCTTCGCCTGCGGTACCTTTGGTAGTCCATCTAGCACACATAGTACCAGAGTCTACCCCTCCCTTGTCCTTTTTAGAAGAATTCTATCATATCTCAAGAACTCAAACCACAACGAAGTTCCCCAAGCGTTTTGCTTGTTGATAGAAGCAACTTATCTCATTAGGGTATACATATATATATATATATACGTACTTCCGAAATTTTCAGGGGAAGTACTAAGGATGTGAGTTGACCGTTGTCAACATATAATTAAATAGGGGGGAAGTTTCTCCTTGAAACTATATTCAAAATATTAAAATAAGTCTAGATAATATTCTCCGACGATCTGAAATTATTCGAATGATTCCCGAATATCCGAGAGTATTTTAAATCAGGTTCTATGATTTTTAAGACTATCCTCAATTGTTCTGCATGTTCTTGCTCTATCTTTGAGTATATAAGAATATCATCTATAAAAACTATCACACATATATCTAGGTAGTTTTTGAACACTCTGTTCATCAAATCCATAAAGGTTGTGGGTGCATTGGTTAGCCCAAATGACATGACTAAGAACTCATAGTGTCCATACCTAGTGCGAAAAGCAGTCTTCGGTATATCCTCAAGTTTTATTTTCAACTGGTGATACCCTGCCCTCAAATCTATTTTGGAAAAATGCACAACTCCCTTGAGTTGATCGAATAGGTCATCAATCCTAGGGAGAGGGTACATATTCTTAATAGTCAACTTATTCAAATCTCGATAGTATATGCATAATCTCATACTTCCGTCCTTTTTCTTTACGAACAGTATTGGCGCTCCCCATGACGATACACTGGGCCTTATCATTCCATTATCTAATAATTCTTGCAGTTGAGAATCTAATTCCTTCATCTCAACTGGGGCTAGCCTATATGGGGCCTTGGACACTGGTGTCGTTCCTTGTGCTAATTCTATAGCGAATTCTATTTCTCTGTCGGGTGGCAACCCTGGTAAGTTCTCCGAAAATACATCCTTGAATTTGTTCACTGTGGGTATGTCTTGTATATTAGGAACTTCCTTCTTGGTATCTACCACATAAGCCAAATAGGCCTCGTTACCTTTCTTTAACAATCTTTTTGCCTGTAGCATGGTCAGAAATTTCCGGGTCTATTGTTGCCCTCTAAACACTACTTCTTTTCCATTTTGCGCTCTTATCTTTACCCTCTTCCATTCACAATCTATTTGCGCTCTATTACTGGATAACCAATCCATTCCTAAGATTACATCAAATTCTCCTAACGCAAATGGGATTAGGTCAACTTCAAAGACTCTTCCTTCTAATTTCAACTTGCATTTAGGGTGTACTAGATTTACAGGAATTATTTCATTGTTTGCTATTTCCACTTGTAATACCTCACGTAAGGGTATGGCGTTAAGTTTTAACTTTTTAGCAAAATCTTGAGATATAAATGACTTGGTTGCTCTAGAATCAAATAGGACATTTGCATGTTAAGAATTTAACAGAAGGGCACCTGCTATTACGTCAGTGTTTTGGACAGCATGCTGAACGGTCATGTTGAAGGTCCTAGCAGCTGGGGGCCGGTTAGATGCAACTCTGCTCATCCCTGAGGTTGGTGGTTTTAATGTTGGGCAATCCGTTCTCATGTGTCCTACCTTCCCATATTAGAAACACGTCACATAGGGTCGGGTGTAGTTGTTGGCAAGATGTTCGGGTTGGTCGCACCTGTAACATTTCAGAGGGGCTCTCGCCTGGGTGCACACTCCAAGGTGTCTCTTTCCACATGTTTAACATTCGGGTATTGGGGCACGAGGTTGGCTATGAAATGTTGCCCTAGATTGTCCGTCGCCCTGACCAACACTCTCATTTGGGGCCTTTCTGAATCCGGGGCCTCGTGCAGTTTGGGACACCACTCCCCTGACGAACCTGCTTGGAAGGCTCCTATTCCCGGTTCCTACTCCTCCTCCGCCTTGGCTTCCTATCTTCCTCTTCCTATTTTTTTTTCCTTCACACTCTGCTCACTTCCAGCTTCAATAATCGAGGCTTTCTGCACTAAGGTGGCATAATCTGTCAGCTCTAGTACTGCCACTCGGTTCTGAATCCACTGTTTCAGACCAAGCTGAAATCTTCGTGTTTTCTTCTCTTCAGTATTCACGAACTCATGGACAAACCGTGATAGCTCAGTAAACTTGGCCTCATACTCTGCCACAGTCATCTTATCCTGTTTTAACTCTAGAAACTTAACTCCATCTAGGTTTCTATAAACCTAGGGAAATACTTTTCTAAGAACAGTCGGGTGAATCTATCCCATGGAATCACAACATCAGTCTCTAGGTTTCGTTTGGACTCCCACCAGTAATTAGCTTCTCCTTTCAGCATGTAAGAAGCGAAAATGGTCTTGTGTCATTCCTCTATACCTAGTATCTCGAAGGACTTTTCTATCTCTTTGAGCCAGGCCCGTGCTTGAACGGGGTCGGAAGATCATAAAAACTCTAGGGGTTTGAGATATTTGAAAGCCCTGAAGGCAGTGGCTGCAGTCTGTTGGGCAGCATGCGGCTGTGGTGGAATAGGCTGTTGGTTTAGATTTGCTCTTAATAGTTCCATAAACTCATTCATGGGGTTCCCTTCCTGATGGGTATCCTCAGCCTCTTTTTCTACATATTCTTCCTCATCATATTCATTATAGTCTAGGTCCTCTTCACTTTCTCCATTCATTACAGGTCAGGTTCATTACGTTGTTGGTTAACAGATTCTGGGGGCTGTTCCCTGGTTCCTCTTCTACGGGGTGGCATTGTTCTGATAATGAAAATTTATCAATATAGTTACAATTATTACAGTTGGATTAATTTATTCATATGTACGCATGTCATCTATTATCTAGCATGTTTTTATTAGGTGCAATAATGAGGAAATCCATTTCTAAATAACTGCTAGATATATATATCATAGGGTGGGGGGACAAAACAACTAACTGAGTTCATAAATGGCCTGAATATAATACATCATTACTTATCCTGAATACTGAAATGCAAATACATATGTCGAGCACCCTGAAGGGCTAGGAACACTATCTACTACTAGTTATCCTATCAAAATTGGTGACAAGTCACCCAGCCTTCTTCAAGGTCCATAATTAGTCACTAGTCCCTCAATCACTGTCACTGCGCGTGAGGTCACGCACCCTCCTCATCGCTTTTGCCAACATCAGCTCTGTGTCAACTACCAGGATGTATCCTCCAATTGCCGTCATCCCCATCTGAACCCGGGTACGGAGCTCAATCCCATTAATCTCCCTGCGGGCTATGGCTGGGGAAGCAGCTCTGAAGTCCCCTGGGTATCCTAGTCTGATGGCTCTCTCAGCTGTCAATGCCTGGCGTAACTCCACAATGTGGGAAGATGCCGCAGTGATCTTAGCGTTAAGCTGAGCCACCATCCAGTCATGTACAGCTACATATATGGTCGCCGACGGTGGTAGAGGTGAGTCTGGGTCGCTAGAGGATATGTCATAAGCCTCGTAGACCTGTGTATATATCCCATCCTCCTCATCATCATCAGTATAGGAAAAAGGGCTCTGCATCCCTGGGTGTGGTGTAGGAGAGCGAATAGTCGATAGAGGGTACATCTCTACATCCCTCCAGCCTAAGTCATCTCCCTGGGGCATCTCAACGTCATCATCTATGGGGACAGGAAGGTCAGTCTCCTCCTCCAGGGCATCATTAATAGGGTCATCATCTGAGTCATCAATAGGTGGGTCCTCCGGCTCAGGAGTAGGGTCACACTCAGGAACCATAACATCATCAATAGGGTCAACCTCCCTCATAGGCTCCACTGGTACCTGACACAATAGGCAAGGTGTTACTAACTTAGAGTCGGAATTCCCTTGAGGGTTAAAACCGTCAAGACTACCCGTGTAGCCCGACAATGAACTCGACTTGAGCTATAATTGATTATTTTATTATTCTTATGTCTAAGTATTTTATATCCTATCGTTTCTAAGATTTGATAACCTAAGGCTCTGATACCATTTCTGTGGCGCCCCAAAATCCGGGGTCAGGAATCTCGGAGGCCACACCATCTAAACCACTATAAACCACATACCTCACATCACAATATATAAATACTCACACTTTACGACCACACACTTATCACACACACACATATACACTGACAGGTTATTGTCTTGGAAACGAACCATTCATTACCAGAGTAGATCAAACCACAAAGTTATAATTATTACAACCCAAAAGTAATTAAATCTTACCGGGGAATAACCTTTAAGTAAGGCTAGTCCGTCGGCCAAATATATGTTTCTTATTTATTACATTATATAAGTCATACTTATAAATAAGCCGAACTAAAAACAACTGAAAACCAATCTAGCTTATTCGGACTACCTACGGTACAACACCAAACAATCTACGGAACAGCTGACCATTTCCTACCTGTTTCCTGGCTGTGGTTCTCATGATAAGCATCTTGATTCACTGTTGTGTTGTGTCAATTTAAGAAAATAAGTGTGAGCTATAACGCCCAACATAATAATGTACAGTATGAAAATAACTGTATGATAAACTTACATAAAACATCATATATGATAATTATATTTTATTCGAAAATAGTTTCCCTTGGTGATACACACCTTTTACGAAAATAATCCTTTAGTGTATTTTATTAACCTGCGAATACCTTAATAGTAAACCCAGCACCTAGGCTTGGGTTACAGTATTGCATCACAATTCCAATCGGAAGAATAGGACACTCGTTGGAGCCACCGCATATGATGATCAGTCGTAATACGATAATATTAACCTTTTCTACTAGTAGAAGGACGACACCTTCGTATCCCGGTTATCACCCTGGCCGCATTCGGGCTACGTGTCCCATTTTGGGTATACACATACTTCACAAGTTCCTGAGTACACCGAGTACCTTCGCCTGCGGTACCTTTGGTAGTCCATCTAGCACACATAGTACCAGAGTCTACCCCTCCCTTGTCCTTTTTAAAAGAATTCTATCATATCTCAAGAACTCGAACACAACGAAGTTCCCCAAGCGTTTTACTTGTTGATAGAAGCAACTTATCTCATTAGGGTGTATATATATACGTACTTCAGAAATTTTCGGGGGAAGTACTAAGGATGTGAGTTGACCGTTGTCAACAAATAATTAAATAAGGGGGGGGAGTTTCTCCTTGAAACTATATTTAAAATATTAAAATAAGTCGTGATAATATTCTCCGACGATCTGAAATTATTCGAATCATTCCCGAATATCCGGGAGTATTTTAAATCAGGTTCTATATTTTTAAATCATAAATAAACCCTTTTTATAAATAACAAATAATTAAATGATAATTGATAAATAATTAAACCTCGAAGGAATTTACTTTTAAAAGAAAATAATATTCCTCAACTAATTTATGTTTAATAATTTAATGAACTTTTATTAATTACTCGAGTCCGAAGTAAATATTTACTGGAGAATACTCCTCCATAATAAATGAATAGTAGATAAATATTTCTTGTCCAAATGGTAAAGTATAGTTGAGGGAATACGTTCTTTGGAAATCGTTTTAATAAAAGTTCGAGGTGTTTAATATTTTGTAAGTGGAAGTTGAATCCCTTTGAAACGTACTACTATGGACTTGTAATCGTCCTATGATATCACCAGAACGATTCCCGGGTTTTTATCTTGAAATCCCGTCCGACTCGCGGTCTTATTATAATACGTCACGCTTATAGCGGAATTAAACATTTCACGATATATACTTATCGTACAACATCGCAATATTATGCAAAAAATTCAATTATTGCGTATCATGGCAAGCATTGTATATATGCAGTGATAATAAAACAATCCTTTCACAACACAACAGTAAATGGAGTTTGGTTCGTAAACTTGCCTGGGTATCTCGAGGTGGAGGATGCTCTAGGTTCCGCTCAGAAATCTATAATCATAAACACAAGTCGTTTCGTTAGGTCCCATTCTAATTTACGGCTACCCGCACTCATGCGCGAATTATTATGCACCCTCTCAACCTATATTACCCTTATTATTCCTTTAAGTCCTTATTCACATTATGGTCGCTTCCTTTTTCAAAGTATCTTAAGTCCATTTTCATTTTCGCCATCGGCTCTGCTTATGGATTCTACGGTTTCTAATCGCGCGGTCTCGGCTCCGATATTTTTATAAAATTGAAAATCATTATTTCTACTGGAAATTTTTATGGTAGTTAGGAAACTCAATATACTATTCTATGTAAAATTTTCATGATTTATGAACATTGTTAAGTCGATCCTTTATATTTTCAAAGTTCGTAATTCGTAGCAGTTTTTGTCGCGTAAATCACTTTTAGTAAAACGACCATAACCTTTGATCCGTAAATCAGAATCAAGCGATTCAAGCGCTTAAACGATCCTTATAACATTTTATATCATAATTAAGGGTTATTTTTTAAGAAACTACAGTTTACATCCTCGGGACTTTCTGCAGAAACTTAAAGTTACGTTTTGTTCATTTTAGTGAGATTACGTTTACGATCGGAGTTTCGTTTGCGCCTTAAATATTTATACTACCACCAACAATCAACATATCATCATCAACACACTAACTCCTCTCAAGAACATCATGTTCTTGAGGAAACAACAATAAACCTTAAATCTACTTAGCTAAACATCAAGATTTCAATAATACCACTACTAAAACTAGGTTTACAACTACATACTAAAAGGATCTTGAACTTAAATCTTAAATAAAGTTGGGTCTAATATTTTTACCTTTCTTGAGAGCTTAATATGTTTTCTTGATGATGGTGAAGTGTTGGGAGTGCTTAGTATGGTTTTTGGAACCTAAAACAACCATTAAAATCAAGAAACCATAGAAGAGTTACTATTCATACTATTCATTCTCAACTTTCTTGATTTTTATTTCACCCATCAAACCTTGATAAAAAGAGATCAAAGATTTATATTACCTTAGTTTGGTTGTTAGGAAGTTTGAGAACTAATGGGAGGATTTATCCATGGCTAGAGCTTGAGGTTTTGATTTTGATTTCCTTGGTTTTTGATGAAGGCCGAATGGAGAGAAGTGGGAGAGAAAGAGAGAGTTTTTGGTGATGCTTCTTGGTCGCTTCTTGGAATGATGCAAGTGATAGCTTATGATATCTTATATTGATTTTTATTCTCTAGTTTAGATCCTAGGATTTTATTCTTGTTGCAAATCTTGGGGAAAAATCCAACTAGCTTCCTATTTTATAAGCTAAGCCAATTGTTTAGCTCCTTTAGCTTACTATTTGATAGCCTTGGTTGATCATCCTACACCTTAGCTCACTATTTGATAAAGTAACCATGGTTACTTTCTTACCATGGTTAGTTAGTGCGTTACGTTTATTTAATCATTTACGCGTTCGCTCGGTCGCTTAAACATTTTCATAATACTTCCTCGTAAATGGTTCGCGACGTAATTTCTTCCGTATTTATTTCTTATGTTTTGAATTATCATACTTGGATATAAATCCGCAGGGCTTTAAATTCGTAATTATATTGTGATTCCCGAAATCCTCGATGATTCACATATATGGTCGTTTTTCAAAGTTCATTTTCTTCGAAAAGTAATAGCGTTTACATACACTCATTTAGTACGTAATATCATTATATCAACTCCGAAACTCATTTTCTCATGCCCTACATAGTGTGGGCTAAAAAGTTTTTTCCCTTCCGTCAGGGTTACTATTCATTAAACATTTTACAAGGTCTCAAAAATTCGAGTTATTACAAACAAGAATCAAAAGAGTGCAAGCGTGACAAGAATATGAAGAAATATCACTATTCTGAAATTAGAATAGGGGAAAAACTTGCCTTCTGCATGACTCACTGCAAATATGTCACCTTCGTCTATCACCGACTCAACCTGCCTTGCTAGCTTAGCTTCTGTTAGGGAAATAGACTGGTTTAGTCATTTCGTACTTCAATTGCGTCTTGAACCGACTTCACATCGTTCCTAATGTCTACCCATGCGCTTATGACTGACTCGTATATTATATATTAGCAAGTAAGACTCGATTAACCACATAATACACATAAGCACATAATTATTTTTATAGTTAAAATAATTTTTAGAATCAAAATCGACTCGCTGATCGCTCAACTTTCATTATTTGACTCCTTCCCTATTTTTCGGAATTTTTTGAATTCGTCTCGGCATGCGATTCGGCATATAATCAAACAAATAACAAGGTCAACTAATTTCTAGAATAAATTAGGTTTTAATATTATTTTTAATGAAAAAAATTCATTTTTCTGAGTCAAAAGGGCTTTCGTTTCGCTCGAATCAGACTAACGGTCTGATTAATATCAATTAAACATGGATAATTCAATTTAATATTCTAAATAAATAATTATTACTAATTTTTAAATCCTAAAATAATTTTTAAATAATTATTTAAGAAAAATCAAAAATAAAAATGATTTTTCTATAATTTTTGGAATTAAAATGAATTTATTATGATTTATTGAAAATTATTTGATTAATTATCAAAATAATTAATTATTTTTAAATAATTAATAAATAAATAATAATTAAGAAAATAATTAAATCTGATTTTTAGAAAATATTTCAGAATTATTTATAATATAAATCAATTAATTAAATAATTAATTAATCAATTTATAAAATAAATAAAACTGATTTTTATAATTAATAAAATAAAAAATAAACATTAAATTCCACAAACATTTGTCAGAAATCAAACTTTGACAAAATTGGATCAAAATCGGGTAATCCAATCGGGTCAAACGGGTCATAAAGAACATAACCGGGTCGACCTTGAAGGTCCACCGGTTTCTGGAATTTCTGGAAATTTTTCAAATTCCGGCAGCCTTTGGCCGGACTCCGGCAACGTCCGTTCATGGCCAAAAATACATCATTCCATTTCGTTTTTGTTCCCAAATCTTTCCATGTATCCTTCTAAGTTCGATTCTGATCAAAACATGACCATATCATCACCGAAACTTCATCTCCGGTGATCTGCAACCCACAACTCTGGCCAAAGTACGTTTTTACTAACCTGAACTTAAAACCCTATGTTCTATACATCAAAATGAAGCTTAGAACATGAAGAATCTATTCACAACATCAAACCGAACCAAAAATCATCATATAATTCACAAAATCATTCAACCCGACTTACAAACGGGTCAAAATACCAACTTTTGATTCTGTACATGAAACTTAACGTTCTATAGTGCAAATCAAAGCTAAAGAATTGTACAATCAAACCTCTAACATATCAGGAACCAAATATTCATAGAAATTATGGAGTTGTGATTTGAAAATTGGTTATAAACCCTAGTAATCGTGAATCACTATCCAGGAATCGTTTATGCAATTAAACACCATGAATCGACTGTAAATCATCTAACAAAGCTATATCAATCATCAAAACATCATGATAACCCTAGAATAAAAAAGCCCTAATTCGAACATAAACCCTAGAAATTAAAAATCAAAAATTACGGATTAAAACATGAAATTGATGCTAGAAACAGAAAGAACAGATCAAAACCTTCGATTTGGGTACTTGAATCACACGATTTGATGCTGTAATCAGTGATAAATCACGGCTTGAATTCATGACCCGGTCCTGTTCTTCCCGACTCGATTTCAAAGAATTTTGTGAATTTTTCTGATTTTTAATGATTAATTATAATTAATTAAATAAAAATTAGGCTATTTATAGTAGTAAAATTAATACTCCTAATTAAAATTAAGGCCCTAATTCTACACTTTTTAAAATTAATAGGCCCCTAATTTTATAATTTTTGAGTATTAAAATTTAATTTATAAATATTTTATATATACAATATATATGCCAAAATTTGCCAAAAATTATGAATAATGCAAAAATACAAAGAAATGGTATAAATAAAAGTCCTATAACTTTATAAAAATAAAAATATGATTTTTGCGCGGTTTTTAACACCCAATGAGGCCCGGAAAAGTCATTTTTCAAAAAAACGAGAAAATTTATAAAATACCTAGATGTTCTGAATAACACGATGGTAAAAGCCGTTTGATGAAAAATAAGGCCCATTGTTTTATTTGAAATACCTGCTTTGAATCATGATTCAGGTCGTAAAACTTTTGAAATGCAAGCTATAAATGAAAAATAAAATATCTTAAAAATATCGGGTCGACACAGAATGCACGTAACACATAGCAATTAGGGTTTGACAGTTAATTCCACATAAATGACACATTAACACATATAATTTATTATTAATATGATATAATACAGACGTAAATTTTCCAGACGTTACAAGACTGATTTCTGGACTTCTCTGCTGATTAGGGCTGCTATATAAATAACTTTAAGCCATTTTTAATAATATATCAAGCCAGAGATTTATCAAGGAGAGCCGTAAGAAGATCGTGTTAGTACGATTCAACAAAGACGAAGAAGATCTTGTTTTTACTTGTGAATCTTTGTTCTAAGTTGTAACTTAGATGCTAGTTTTCTTATTTGTAAACCTTACACTTGTTTCGTACTTGGTTTTATTTATTTGTTATAAAGACTACGTTTATTATATCATGCTTTCATCGGAACCCACATTGATGATGAGTCTAATTATGGGCTAATTGTTATCGTGGGATTCTAACGAATTTATTTATGGATTTCTTTAGTTAATTTATTTCGATGCCTTATTATGTTGTGATTGTATGATAACCTAGTATTGTTTGCGCGTATTCGTTTTATGAGCGTCGCGAACTTATAAGATAGTGTGTTAATTCTTAAAGAAGCGAAAGTGAATTTAAAGATTTAGAACTTGTCATGCTAGCATAGGTTCATGTATTTGTTATGCATGATTCGTAGGTAATTTTAACTATCTTACTTGCCCTCTGTAATCAAGATAGATAACTTGTACTTAAACCGTTATGTTGTCAAATTCTATAGACATATAGGGTCTCAATATAATTGGTGTCTATTCAGCTCCTATCTCTTTTGTGGATGTTTGGTAGTATGGTATTCGTTCAACGAAAGTTGGCGTTTATCAGTTTCGTGTAATCTGATTAGTGTCATCACCATTGCATGCTAAGGTTGCTAAGGATTAGAACAATAAGGCTATTGAATGAAGTATTTAATGAAGTTAGAATCCCATGTTTGTCATATATATTAATTCATTCGATCTTATTCTCTTAGTTATAATTGTTAGCTTAATTCTTAGTTATAAACAACCTCAATTTGTTATCGTCTTAGCATTGAATAATAACCATACATTGTTGCTTAAGTGCGTAAATTAATTAGTTAACCAAGCCAGTCTCTGTGGGAACGAACTAGAAAAGATTCTATACTACTTGCGAACTCGTATACTTGCGTGTATTATTAGCGCGTGTAGCGACTAACATAATGCTTTGCTGGTGTTCCTGAACTCAACACACACACACTGCACAGTTGAATATGAGCTATGTTATCAGGATTACCAGTTAGAAAATTAAGAACATGAATATGTTAAAATGGTATGCATAAATTTGGAGTTGTTCTATCTGATTTCTTAGTCTGATTGATTATACCATGCTTAAACTGATAAACAGAAGAAATCATGTTTTAAATAAAAATTGTTCAGCAGTGATATAAAATTTAAAGAACTATATATAACTCCACATTTGTCTTAGAGTAAATTTCTAGCTACTACTAAGATCCACAAACTAATGTTGGATTTACAGAAGAATAATAGATGCCCTTAAATTTACAATGATAAGTTGATAGGCATAAGTGCATCAGGTGTTAGTAAACTATAATAAAATTATGTTGTTGATGCTTGTAAAATATATGCTTGTGTACTTGCACATTTAAATTGTAAAACAGGGATGTACTCTCAATTGGAGCTGTTCTAAAGAAGCATCTATACTGCATATATAGGATCAACAATCCTGTGACTATGGTTTTGGTACAAAACTGGTTTGATCTGATCCTTCTCATAATTGAATGCCATGGCTGACAATTTAACTATATGTATCTAGACTGGTCATTAATTTGAATGAATTGATAGATGTGTATTGTTAGACCTTAACTAGGTTATCATGTCATCTAGGATTAACTAATATTGTCAAAGGATTATAAAAGTCTGTGCAACATGTTTTTGATTAAGTTAGATATAAAGGGGAGTCATGTTCTCTGTTTTTAAGCTCACTTAGCATTACTAATGCCATGCATGATAACTATCCATACATGCACCTTGCATATAATTCATGTTGTGTTTTATGTGTTTTATGAATGAGTTTTTACAAAATCAAAATACCATGGGCAGAATATATAAATGCTTTCAAGCTTCTCTGGAATTACCCATAAGTTATAATATTAAAAGATCTGCTTATATAGGCAGACTAATACATAGGAAAATGAATAGGTTCCATGAACCTTCCAAACTACAAGGCTAGTAAATAAAATACATGGTGAATAGATGAACAGACTTGATTCATGTATTTAGATTTTCAAGAGATAAATGAAATAGATTTGAGATTATAGTCAACAAATTCCTCCCTTAATCTCGAATCTGATTTCCATTCTTCATTCCAATCTTCTCTATGAATTTGCAGAGCAAAAGTTTTGATAAAGGTTTTGTGAACATATCTGTTATTTAATCACGACTCTTTACATGAGTTAGCGTCACCTTCTTTTCAGCTACCTTCTCTCGAATAAAATGAAACCTCACGTCAATATGCTTGCTTCGTTCATGATGTACTGGATTTTTTGCTAATTCAATGGCTGATTTACTATCCATCTCGATCTCTATTACTTCATCTTGGGGTAGATCAATTTCCTTCAATAAATTCTTTAGCCATATTGCATGACAAATACACCAGGAAGCAGCTACGTACTCTGCTTCGCATGTTGACAAAGTCACTATGGGCTGCTTCTTCGGCTGCCATGTAAATGCAGTATCTCCGATATAAAACACATAGCCAGACGTACTTTTCCTGTCATCTATGTCTCCGCACCAATCTGAATCAGAATATGCCCTTAGTTTGTATTCTTTTGACTTTGAGTAAAATATGCCCATTCCTTTGCTTCCTTGAATGTATTGTAAAATTCTCTTTGCTGCTTTCCAATGTGAACTCCTTGGTTCTTCCATATATCTACTTTTCATGCCAACACTGAAGGCTAGATCAGGTCTGGTGCAACACAAGTATCGCAAACATCCAATGATACTTCTGTATCTGGTTACATCCTTTGTACTTCCTCCTTCCATTTTTGACAATCATGCACCATGCTCCATTGGAGTTGAAACTGGTTTACAGTTTTCCATCCTAAATTTTCTCAAAATATCACCCGCATACCTTTCTTGAGACATAAATATGCCAGAAGCAGTCTGCTTTATTTCCAAGCCCAAAAAATATTTTAACAAGCCAAGGTCTGTCATCTCAAACTCACATGTCATACCCTTTTGAACTCTTCAATAAGCTTTTGACAATTACCCATAAAAATCAAGTCATCAACGTATAAAGCAACAATTAAAATTTTACCTTCAAACTTCTTTACATAAACTGAATGCTCATAAGGACACTGTTTAAATCCCATTCTCTTGAAGTATCCAT
Source organism: Apium graveolens (assembly GCF_009905375.1). Lineage (NCBI taxonomy): Eukaryota > Viridiplantae > Streptophyta > Magnoliopsida > Apiales > Apiaceae > Apium > Apium graveolens. The sequence continues at coordinate 82,048,869 of NC_133655.1, forward strand.
CTATTCTGGAATTCCAAGTCTATGGCGCTTGTTTTAAACCGTATAATGCCTTCCTTAGCTTTAGGACTTTTCTTTCTTCTCCGATTTGTATATATCCCGGTGGTTGGTTAATGTACACCTCCTCTTCAAGATTTCCATTTAGAAAGGCCGATTTTACGTCCGTCTGGTAAATAGGCCAGTTATATTGAGCAGCTTGGGAAATAAGTAGTCTGATGCTTTCCATCCTTGCCACTGGAGTGAAAACTTCATCATAATCTATTCCTGCCTTTTGTTTGTAACCTTTCACTACTAAGCGTGCTTTATGTTTCTTTATTGCACCATCATTTTTCTTTTTATAAACCCATTTTACATCTAAAGGCTTGTGACCTTTTGGCAAATCGACAAGCTCACATGTCCCGTTCCTTTCTATTGATTTAATTTCTCCATCCATAGCATTCTTCCAACTTTCTTCTTGTACAGCTTCTTCAAAGCCTAAATTTTCAGCATCTACCATAAAACACATTAGTTGCACTTCATTAGTCTCATCATAGATATCTTGCAAACTTCTCATTTTTTGATTCTCTTCTTCTTCATCAGATGTTGTTCCCTCTTCAGCATCTGAATTTATCATTTCATTTGTTTCTGTATCGCAAGAAGTTGACCCTTTTTGTAATGAGATAGACACCTTTTCTGATGCAGCATTTTTTGTCTTTTTCCAATCCCACGAGTCTTCCTCGTTTATGAGAACATCTCTGCTGACTACAACCTTCTTTTGATCTGGATCAAAAAGCTCGTATCCCTTTGTCTTCTGATCATATCCGATGAACACCAATTTTTTGCTTTTATCTTCGAGTTTGCTTCTTTTCTGATCAGGTACATGCATATAAGCTATACTGCCAAACACCTTCATGTGTTTAGCGGTTGGTTTCCTTTCATTCCACATTTCTTGTGGTGTTTTATTTCCAAGCCTGGAATGTATACTTCTATTTTGAATATAAACAGCACACTGCATTGCCTCTGCCCAAAACTCCTTTGGCATTTCCTTGTTTTTCAACATAGATCTAACCATATCCATGATAGTTCTATTTTTTCTCTCTGCAATTCCGTTTTGATGAGGAGAATATGGTGCCGTCAAAAATCTTCTAATTCCATGCTCCTCACAAAATGAATTGAATTGTTTGGAAGTGAACTCGCCACCATTATCTGATTTCAAAGCTTTAATATGACATCCAGACATTTTCTCTACCATAACTTTAAATCTTTTAAACACTTCAAAGGCTTCTGATTTTTTATTCAAAAAATATACCCAGGTACGACGAGAGAAGTCATCTATGAAAGTAATGAAGTACCTTCTGCCGCTAAAAGATCCAGGAGTAATGGGTCCGCATATATCTGAATGTACCGGATTTAGTCGCTCCCTTGTTTTATATGTCGTTCCCTTTTGGAAAGAGTTCATCCCTTATTTTCCATATGTGCAGCTTTCACAGAACTCACCGTCGAACATAATATTAGGTAGTCCGTGTATCATCTGATTTTTTGCCATTAACTTCAAATCTTTATAATTAAGATGTTCAAATCTCTTGTGCCACAAAGCTGCCTCACTTTTTTCAATTTTTAAACATTTTTCTTCAGAATATTTTATGTTCACCTTAAACATTCTATTACTTTCCATATCAGAACTTATGACCACCTTATCATCTTTGTCTTTTAATTGCATCTGCTGCCCCTTTGTATGAATTTCATAACCCTTTTGCAACAACTGTCCAACACTCAGAATATTGACTTTAATATCTGGAACATAGTATACATCCTCCACTGCTCCAGTTTTTCCATTCTTTTGTAGGAATCCAATTCTACCTTTTCCCATCACTTGCACTTTCGATGCATCTCCAGATGAAACACTTCTGCATACTCCTTCCTTTAGACTTTGAAACAGATAACGGTGCCCACTCATATGATTGCTTGCACCTGTGTCCTTGTACCATGTGGACTCATTATCTATTGCCACTCCTTTGTTTGCAGTCAATAACAAAATTTCTTCATCCTCCTTAGTCACGAGATTTTTACATTCTTCATTCTTCTTGTTATGCCAACATTCTTTTGAGATGTGTCCAAACTTGCCACAGGTGTAACACTCTTTTCCTTGAGTTGTTCTTCCTAATCTGCCTCTTCCACGACCATCTTGACCTCGAAAATTATTTTGGAAAGTTGGTGCTTTATGTTCTGGTCTGTACAGGCCGCGTCCATTGCCCCTTTCATATCCATTGCCTCTTTCATAGCTACTGAAATTTCATCCTCCTCGGGCTCGGCCTCGTCCTCAATTTTCTTTATATTGTTGTGTATACAACATCTTTTCTTTATCTTCGACTTTTACTTGCAAAGCTTCTACCACAGGCTCTTTTTCTTTTAGCTTCTTCCGTTGTTCATGAGCTTCAAGGCTTCCAACTAAATCATCTACCTTCATTTCCGAAAGATTTTTTGATTCCTCTATTGCACAGACTATATTTTCAAATTTGTCTGTCAAAGATCTAAGAATCTTCTCTACTATTCTTGCTTCAGTTATCTCCTCTCCATTGCTCTTTAACTGATTTGTTACCTTTTCCATGTTAAAAATAAATAATATATTTTTTTGACTATTAAAATAATAGAATTGTGTGGAAGTCTCTGGAATAATCTTGGTACATGTATTAGTATCTTGGTACATGTATTAATATCTTGGTACATGTATTAGTATTTTTCTATGTTTAATGTATTGGTGTAGGTACATATAATCTCTAGATACATGTATCTTGGTAAAGTGATGTCTATTGGAGTCTAAGAGTTATCTAGATCTTTCTATGGAGTCCTATATAAAGCCTTGTACCAAGTCATTTGTAATCAAGTAATTTTTCAAGTAATACATTTCTTCTCCTAAATTGTCTTATGTGAGTTTGAGTGAGATCATTTATTCCAACATTCCACCCTTGTGATATAATCAGAAATACTCTCTGTCTCCTTCATTGTCATAGACTCCATTTCACCTCTAAGAGTTTGTAAACGCACTTGCTTTACCCTTTCCGCACCTTTGAACGTCTTAAACAAGATGTCTCAGGCTTCCTTCGACGTTTCTGCTCCTGCAATCTTCTCAAATATTGAATCTTCCACTGCATTCTGCAAGGCACTTAGAGCTCGGTTATCTCTCTTTCTTTCTTCCCTTAATTTATTTTGTTGAGCTTGTGATAAAGCTCCCAGATTTTCAGGTTCCGTAAAACCATCTCTAACCATCTCCCAAGTTTCTTCGGCCTTCAACCAAGTCTTCATTTTTATACTCCAAGTATCATAATTGATCTTTGTAAGTTGTGGAATAGGAGTCTGTGTATGTGATGAGCCTCCAGCCATTTTCTTAATACTTTTCGTATAGTAACACTCTTTTGTTCTTGAGGCTCTGATGCCAATTTGTTGTGTTTTATATATTTTATGAATGAGTTTTTACAGAATCAAAATACCATGGGCAGAATATATAAATGCTTTCAAGCTTCTCTAGAATTACCCATAAGTTATAATATTAAAAGATCTGCTTATATAGGCAGACTAATACATATGAAAATGAACAGGTTCCATGAACCTTCCAAACTACAAGGCTAGTAAATAAAATACATGGTGAATAGATGAACATACTTGATTCATGTATTTAGATTTTCAAGAGATAAATGAAATAGATTTGAGATTATAGTCAACAGTTCATAATAGAACCTTGTTCTATTATAAGATACATATGTTAACTCATAATAACAGGCTGGTCTATTAAAATATATATTATTAGAATGCCTGCAGATTTAACCTAGTATACACATTAAAATAGTAAACATGGATGTGATCTCGCTACACTGTACAAAGGAGAACTTAGAACTTAAAAATCCTGCATCTCTAGCACTGTTGATTTCAACCTGTAGATTCTGGGAAGAAAAACTGACATTGACAAAATTTCTGAACACTCTACAAAGGAGGACTCAGTAAACCTGCAACTTTATTTATGGTGAGCTCTATCTGCAAACAGAAAGGAGAAACACTGGTTTGATCTTATCTCCCTTATAACATGCTTAGTATACAAATTTTAACTGATGCCATGTTATGTAGAGAAAAATTCTGGCTCAGGTTTGTATCTAGATTAATACTTATATTAGAAAGGTTGCGAAATTATTTCTAAAAGCTGCTGTAATCTTGGCAAATTGTAAAGTACCTGAACTCGTTTAATGAGGTTTTTGTGCAAGGTTTGTGAAATATGTATATTGCTAGGAGTTTGATATATAATTTTTCTGCTCACTAGGTGTACAAATGGTCTTTAAAGGTTTTGCAGTTGTCCAGGTTTAGTAATTAGTGTAGGTCGTGTATCAGGAATGCAGAATAGATTAGTATAAATGATATATAAATTTGCTCAATACTTGTGCCATGCTATCTCTGCTAAGCCTGCTAGTATACAATCTTTATGCCATACCAGTTAGAGATAGCTTCTTAGCATTTTTTTAGCCCTTATAACTAGTTTAAGGAATACAGGCTAAAATGTATTAGTATTTCTTGCTGTAAAAGTTGATGATCTTGATAAACTCTTGTAAAGAACTTGAACTCATTTCATAAATGAGATATATTTACAGAATGCAGCATGCTAGTATGAGCTTTAACTGATAACCTTTATTATGACATGAGGACACATGCATAAAAATATGACCAGATTCTTGATAGTCTGTTTTGGTCTAGTAACAAGTTAAACTCTTGGCATGCACATTAGGTATTTAAATGAATTCCTTTTTATTAGCTCATAGTTTTATTATTTTTTTAGCAGCAGATCATTTAAAAATATGATTAAATGATAGAGGACCAAAAAATTACTTACTTCAGTTTGTGCAAAAGAATATATCGTCACTTTATTTACTCAAACCTTTGTTTACGTGATAATAGGTCAAAAATGGGTTTACAAAAATGGGTTTACTGAATATTTCACGTGACACTATCACTAAAGTTGGCTTCATAAAAATGCTATATTTCTAAAAGTAATGTATCACATAAATGGTAAATTAAATCATTTGTTGGACGTAAAAAAATGATCAAACATGATCAAATTGATGCTCGAGTGTTTGAAAAAAAGGAAACAAACAAATGCAAGCATATACTTGGGAATTATCCATTAAAAGGGGAACAAGAATTTATTTATTTTCGAGAAGTGAAGAAGAAATTTATTTTAAAAAATGGCATTACACCGTATATACATTCATATAATGTTTTATTCAAGAGGAGGAAGAAATTTATATAAGGGGAAGAAGTAACTGAGAAATTATGGATTATATGTAAACTCTATTTGGTTTGGTATTGCACCAAATTTATTATTTTTAATCACATTTTTTAAAGGAAAGCAAAATTTAGCAAATGGAAGAAGAATTGTTTTTACAATAAAGTTGGCTATTATTTCTAAAAATATGAAGTATGATAAAAAAATAATTAACAAGAAATTAGTTTATAATACATTAAGGGAAAGCAATTAAATGCACTTTTGAACCTCTTTTTTTTATTATACCAAGAAAAAGGGGAAGAAGAAATTAGACCCTCCAATTTTAAATTTTAAAATATTCTTGCTAAATGACATAAATTGTACTTCAAAATATATTTTTCTAATTCATCTCATGAGTTGTTCATTTTGCATGAATAAAGCTTAAGGAATATACATTAACTCTCCTCCTTAATCTATTTGTGTGAAAAATATTTTTCAAAATACATGCATACATTTAGGGAAAGCACATTTAAATTTTATGTTTTATTTGGCAACTACCAAAAAGGGGAAGATTGAAAGTACATCTTCGATTAATTATTTATTATGGTATTTTCATTATTTAACATAAAATTTAAATCAAGTATATACTCTCCCAATATGTATGAGTTTAATTGACATAATCAAAAGTGAAAAGTCATCTCTAGAAAAATATTTTCAAAAATATTTTCAAGTTTATTTATATTTTAAATATAAATACAAGAGATATTCCAATTTGCTGAAAAATCAAAATATATATTTTTTAAGGAATATACTCTAAAAATCAAAAAAATGAGATCATAAAAGAATTATCGAAATTTGATCTTTCTTAGGCTCTCTTGCAATATTAATAAGGCAACAAGTTTGAAAAATGAATATCAATATTTGGATATTATTTAGAAGGCTCGTGCTAAATTCATTTTAAAAACAGATGTTTTTAAAGGGACAAAATATATATCTTTCACACTATAAATATTTATTCATCTAAATATATATTTTATACTCTTAGAAATTAATATTTGATAAGGAAATATTAATGTCTCATTTTATCCCACTCTTCATATGTTTCCAAGTAATTTTCTCTCGTATCTCAAATATATTATTTATCGGAGAAAATACTTCTAAATACTTAAAAATATTTCCCACAATCTCAAAATATTTTATATTTTAGTAAATATATTCTAAGTATTTATTATAGCCCAAACTTGAGCCAAAAATATATATCTGTTTTCATAAAATATCGTTCATATATTATTTGGAACTAAACCCTGATTTAATCATTTTAAATCCAAATAAAATACTTCCACTTGCTAGAAAATCTTGAAACTTGAGATTTTTCACTTAAATGGTATTTTCTATGCATGGTTAAAGTTTCGTAATTTTTCGAGAAACTTTGTTCGGGTGTGATTTTTTGGGTGTTGACCAAAGACTTTGACCAAGCGTTTGACCAAGTTACCTATGATCAATATTGATAAAAACTTGCACATCATCATTTTATGATATTAAGGTAATTATAATATTTTTGATTGTATTTATTAAAGGTTTTTCATAGTTGTTATATTTAATGGTGCTAATTACTTAATTAATTAAGTAATTAATGATTAATTAAAAAGTTAAAATACTATTATTATATAACTAAAAGTTGCTGGGATTTTTGCTCCATAAACTTGTTTGTCCTATATGCAAGTTACAAATAAACACAACTAAACCTCCACACCATCAATCCACACCACTCTCTTTATCCACCATTCATTTTAACTCAATTTCAACCACTCATTTTACCTAACTCCTTCTATAAATAAACACCCACCCCACCAATTTTTAACACAAGCTATGAGCTAATTAATTGCTGGGTATTTTCAAGAAGTATTCTCTCTACACACTCTCTAATATCCAAATATAAATACTTCATCTCAAAAACCTTTTATCTTACAAATATATATATATATATATATATATATATATCATATATTCAAGGTTTTTGATCTTCAAGCTTAGTTCCACCAACCAAGCTCTATCATCCCAAGAAAAACTCATCCACACCACTTTCTTGCCTCTCGAAGGGCTGCCCAACTTCGACCAACTAGTCAAAATCCGGCCGAACCTCCGACGAATTTTTCCGTTCATCTCTTAAAAGTGGTAAACCTCTTAGCTTTTATCCGAGTCTTAACCGACCACACTTAATATTAATATAAGAATTTTAGTACTACCTTCTCTTCATCTTTACTAGCTCTTATATATAATATCTTGAAGAAAAACAAATCAGTATAAGGATTGTTTAATCGAATAAGATTCGACAAATTATACACTCCCAGCACGAAGTGTTAATTCTATAAATCTTGATTTAAATTCCTTATTAGCACCGTAGTGTTTCGTGGGAATTAAATCACAAAAGCTAGCATTTTATTCTTTAAACTTAAACACACTTATTTTGGCCATATATTGATATAATTGTTATAATTGTTTAACATGACTTAAGCGACTTCCCTTACCAGCACCTTTAGTGTTTCATGGGAAAAACTTAAGGCTTATATTATATATATCTATATATATATATATCTATTATATTTAGTTAAAAGATTTAAGTGAATTCCCTTACCAGCACATCTAGTGTTTCGTGGGAAAATCTTAAAGCTTTTAAGTAAATATAATTATATATATAATCGTATAAGATTTAAGCGTATAAGATTTAAGCGACTTCCCTTACTAGCATCTTCAGTATTTCGTGGGAAAAACTTAAATCTTATATTGTATTATATATATAAACATATAAATTGTGCTAATATAATTTAAACTATGCTCTTATATTTTGTGATATATTGTGTTTAAATTACGCACCTTTTATTTTCTTGGTCAAATATATTATAAGTGCAAATAGTTAAAGAATAAGTGTAATGCTCTCGATTTATAAAAGTCTACATACGACTATATTAAACGAGAAGTTGTTTTATCAAAGATCCGGAAGCTATAACGCTTCACTAAGGACTTGCTATATTTATTACTTCAGAATTAAGATTTATTATCCAAAACGAAGTAATACCAAGTATACTTTGACATTTATATTAGTCGAAAGAAAGTAAACATTTATAAACCTTAAGTTAAAATACTTAAAGGACTTAACATTTATTACTCCCGCACTTCACTTTATCTACTTCGAGTAATAATAAATATACTTTGATTAAAATGTAATATTCAACGAAAAGTATATACCGATATTCTTTTTAAGAATATTTGTACGTCATCCGGTCTAGTTAAGTATTACACTAGTCCAAACTCTTTTTATATAACGGGAATTGTTTAGTAGATATTGTCTTCTTCGTTTTGCAGTGAGTGAAGTATAGTGAGGTGATTCTTCGTTTTGCAGTTATTAATCTTTGCACTGTGAGAAAGAGGAAAGACCCAAGACCAACTACTAAGATCCAAGACCGGCAAAAGCCTAGAAAAAAAAGACTGCACCAAGGGTTCTACATCAACTTTGAAGAAATAACGAAGAGTTATTGTTTAAGATAGGTTGTGTAGGTTTACAAATTTATTTTGAGGTGCTAACTCAGAGTTACGCACCAAAACAGATATTTGTGGGATTGACGGATTGTAAAGGCTTCTCCGCCTACGTAAGGAGCAAGGTTATTTTAAGGGAAAAACTTGAGTCCGAAAGAGGAGCTCGGGGACTGGACGTAGGGTTGAGTAAATCTATTAGAGGTTGCGCCATCACGAACAAGGATAAATCTCATGTGTGGTATTTTCTTCTTTATCTTTTATTTCCGCATCTATAATCTGCATAATTACTCGGTAGAATATTTAAAACGGGATAAATATTTTTAAAACACCATAATAATTTTTAAATTGGTAATTAAGCTATTCAACCCCTCTTCTAGCTTAAAATAGCCCTTTTACGAGACCTAACAACCCTAAATCCTAGATTAAATTAGGGTTTAGGCCCTAGGGCCCTAAAACCTAAATCGGTGTATCTTTTATTAATTTACTTTTTAATATTTTTAAAACTCAAAAGGGGATTGGTGAACCCTAAAATGTTAAAAATTGTTAAATTAGACGTGTGTTGTGCAAGACATGCCTGTACTATAACAAGACTAAGTCAAATTGACAACCCTAAGTAAGTTGTATTGTTATCTTAGTTTGTATTTTGTATTGTAACATTTAAACTCTGTAAAAATGATCAAAGGCAGACTTGAGTCTTTTTCTATAAACAGTATCAAGCCTAAGAATTCTATCTGGAAGAAGATCAAGAAGATCATGCCTCAGAAAAATCATGAAGAAGCTTGGAGTTGAATAAATCTGTTTTGAGAAAAATATTTTAAGCCAAGATCTCTACAAGTCATAGATTTAGTGTTATAGAGAAGTCATTCGAGATCTCCAGAATGAGTTATAAAGGACTCAGGAAAGCTACTAGAGAACTCAGAGATATCGACAGGCCAAATTGAAGACATAAAGATTGGAGATATCGACAAATCATTTCTTCACTAAAAAACTCAGAGTTATCGACAAGTCAAATATTATTAGAGAACTCTGAGATATCGACAAGTCAAATATCATTAGAGAACTCTGAGATATCGATAAGTCAACTATCACTAGAGAACTATGAGATATCGACAAGTCAAATATCCCTAGAGAACTCTGAGTTATCGACAAGTCAAATAGTCACTAGAGAACTCAGAGATGTCTATAAGCCAAAGTGAAGACATAAAGTGGAGAGATCTCGATAAGCTAAATTTTCTTATAGAGAACTCAGAGACCTCTACAAGTCAAATCAACTATAGAGGAATGAGAGATCTCAATAAGCCAATATACTTATCGAGATATCAAGTTCTCTATATACCAAACTGGAGATCTCGAGATAAAACTCAAATTACAAAGTGCAGACCAGTTCAATATCCAAGATTAACAATCAACAAACAATCCAACCAGTTGGATTGACAAGTCTACAAAAAGCAGCTTGAAGGGTGTGCAAGATCAAGGGTGAAGATTAACTGACAAAGGAAGATCAAAAGTTAACACAGTATGCAAAGATATGCTAAGCCAGAAATGGAAGATATACTTTTCCTAAAATGGAATGATTAGTCATAGTTTACTAAAGTGAATAGTATCTTGTTGGGAATACGTTGTGAACTTGATGATTTCATTAACAAAACACCTTAGTAGATTCAACTTAGTGAAAAATGTAGCACTCGACGGATGATCAAATATAGTCCCGACGGATGACTTAATATAGTCCCGACGGATGATGATTGATATCCATCGAGTGAGTAGCTTATGTAACAATAAGTCATGTAGCACATTTCTGCAAACAACTTTGTATAGATTCTGTAGTAGCTTATAAGTCATGTTGACTTTAATTAGATATACAAAATAGGTTGATTAATTTTAAATAGATGATGTCTTGTAATTCTGCATAAATGAAATAAAGTCAAGTGCCAAATAGTTACCCGACGAATGATCAACAAAGCTACCCGACGGATGATCAACAAGGCAACCCGACGGATGATCATGTACCCGACGGATGATCAATTCAAACATCTGTTGACAGTGACAACACAGTCACATGCGTCGAGTGTTTGCAAAAGGAATGTGGCAGCCTACTAAACTGGGTTTTTGAGAACAAAGAAGCTTTACCATTTCCATGTTATTATGAAGATATTCAAAGATGCTGGAATAGAGTAGTGAAGCAGCATATTATTAGACTTGATAGGTTTTGTTTTGTTATATTATCTTATTACTGTGTAATCTTGGTGATATATAAACCAAGAGTAGCAAGTATAAAAACAACAAGACTAGGAAAATTCATTCTCAGAGAAACAATTGTAAGCAGTATCCTTAGCATTTCTCTGTAAGTTTAGTTATTCATATTTGTAAGCAGTTGTGAGCTATTCAAGCTACACAGGGTTCTCTTGATATATATATATATATATATATATATATATCTGGTGGATACATTCAAATCCACCAGAAAGTTTTAAAGACTTGTGTTTTTATTACTTTGTGTTTTGATTCATTTTAACTTGTCATTCCACACTTTGCAAATCAAAACACTTACATATATATTTTGAGTTATAACATTTTATAATTCATAAAAAGTTTCAAGAATTCCATTCAACTCCCTTCTGTAATTCTTGTTGCATTGTTAGGGACTAACAATTGGTATCAGAGCAAGCTCTTGCAGAACAAAGAGTTTAAAGATCACAACAAACAGCAAGATGAACAAGAAGGATGTTGGAGTCAAGATTCCTCTTCTGGACAAAGATAATTACCATCACTGGAAGATAAAGATGCATCTTCATTTACTTTCTCAAGATGAGGCCTATGAGGATTGCATAGAGAGAGGCCCTCATGTACCAATGAGAGCTGCAACTGGAAATGAGCCATCAGTTCCCAAGCCAAGGCATGAATGGTCAGATCCTGATATTGAACAAGTCAGGAAAGACAAGAAGGCCTTGAATATTCTGTTCAATGTAGTTGATGGTGACATGTTTGACAACATCATCAATTGCAAAACTTCCAAGGAAGTTTGGGATACAATTCAGATTATCTGTGATGGCACTGAACAAGTTAGAGAAATCAAGATGCAGTTATTAATTCAGCAATATGAGCATTTCCACTTTGAAGAAGGTGAAACTCTTACTGATATCTTTAGTAGATTTCAAAAGCTACTAAATGCTCTAAAGCTGCATGGAAGAGTCTACCAAACCAAAGATTCTAACCTCAAATTTCTGAGATCCCTACCAAAAGAATGGAAATCAATGACAGACTCCTTGAGAAATTCACAAGAATACAAGGAGTTTACACTGGAGAGACTGTATGGCATTCTAAAGACTTATGAGCTTGAAATAGAGAAAGATGAAAGAATGGAGAAAGGGAGAAAGAAAGGAGGGTACATTGCACTGGTTGCTGAGTTAGAGAAAGAGAAGGAGATGAAGATAGAAGCTATTGAGTCTACTTCAAAGGTCTGTGAAAACAAGGGCAAGGGCCTGGTAGTAGAAAATGAAGATTCTTTGAGCCAAGATGATATGGATGACATTGATGAACATCTAGCATTTCTTTCCAGAAGATTTACCAAGCTCAAGTTCAAAAAGAACTTTGGAGCAGCTAAGCCAAAAAAAACATGGTGGATAAATCAAAATTCAAATGTTTCGAATGTGGCTTGGCAGGGCACTTTGCCAGTGAGTGTAAAAAGTCAGATTCCAGCAAGAAGAAGTTTGAGCCTATGGATTATAAATATAAGTATTTTGAGTTGCTCAAACAAAAGGAAAGGGCTTTCATTACACAAAAAAATGATTGGGCAGCAGATGGTCTGGATGAGGATAAGGATGTCAGCTATGTCAATCTAGCCCTAATGGCCAAGTCTGATAAAACATAGACAAGTTCTTCAAGTAATCAGGTAATCACCACTAACCTAGCACATTTTTATCTAAAGCTGAGTGTAATGATGCTATCAATGACATGTCTACAGAATTATATCATTTGCGTGTTACACTTAAGTCTCTCACTAAGAAAAATGCTAAAATTAAAGAAAACAATTTGTTTTTAAGTGAGATGAATAATGTGCTAGATTCTCAGTTTATTAAATTTGAAAAATTGAGAATTGAGTGTAAGATTGCTAAGGATGAATTAACTGATTCCTTGAAGAAAGAAGAGATTTTGAAGAAGCAGCTTGAACGAGAACATGAGGTGATTAAGACATGGAAAACATCTAGAGATGTTCATGCTTAAATCACCAAAGTTCAAGGTATTGAGTCCTTTTGTGATGCAGCCTGGAAGAAGAATAAGGAGAAGCTGGAATCCAATTTGGTTGAAGGATTGCTAACAGATGTAGACTCGACGGATGATGAGAGTCATCCGTCGGATAACCAAAAGGATTATCCGTCAAGTGACATAAATCCTCATCCGTCGGCTGTGAGCAAACCTGTGAGTAAAGCCAAACTTGCCAAGTTAAATGAAAAATATGGATCAGTTTCCAAAAACTTCATTTCAGGAGAATCTAGTCAAGTGAAGAAGGAGAAGAAAGTGAATGTTGGTCATCTGTCTATCAAGCAATTGAATGACAGACTAGAAAAGATTGAGGTTAAAACAGAGGCTAAAAGGAAAAACAATAGAAATGGGAAAGTAGAGATTAACAAACATAGCAACTACACACCTGATAAATATGCTCCTAGAAAAATATATGTTAAGTGTGGTAGTGCTAATCATTTGTCTGTTAATTGCAAACTTGCTATGCCTACTCCTATGTCTGTACCCTCCCTTTTTCCCAACATGAATGTCATGCCTTCTATGCCTATGAATGCTATGTCTACACAGAATATGAATGCACAATTTGCTAATATGTCATTTACACCTAATCCTTATTATGATGCATTTAGTATGCCTCAAATGCCATTTAGCATGCCCTACTAGAATAATATGTTTGCTAATAGCATGTCATTTCCTATTAATCAAAATGTGCATGATAATTTTGTTTTAATGAATGGTTTCAAAGGTCCAACTTAGATGACCAAGGATGAATCTGATATCCCCAAGTCAAATGAGATCAAACCTAAGAAACAGAAGAAGAAAGCTAACAAGGCAGGACCCAAGGAAACTTGGGTACCAAAATCAACTTGATTTGATTTTAATGTGTGCAGGGAAACATAAAGAATCTGTGGTACTTGGATAGTGGTTGTTCAAGACACATGACTGGTGATTCTACCCTGCTCACAGAGTTCAAGGAGAGAGCTGGCCCAAGTATTACTTTTGGAGATGACAACAAGGGTTATACTGTGGGATATGGCTTGATTTCAAAAGACAATGTCATCATTGAGGAGGTTGCCTTAGTGGATGGTCTCAAGCACAATTTGTTGAGTATCAGCCAACTTTGTGATAAAGGCAATTCAGTAACCTTCAACTCAGAAGACTATGTTGTGACAAACAAAAGGAGCAACAAAGTGGTTCTCCCTGGAGTAAGAAAAGGAAATGTGTACGTAGCTGACTTTAACTCATCAAATGCAGAGTCTATTACTTGTGTTCTCAGTAAAGCAAGTCAAGATGAAAGTTGGCTAAGGCACAAGAAGCTATCCCATCTAAACTTCAATACCATGAATGAGCTTGTAAAGAAAGAACTGGTTAGAGGTATTCCTCAAGTGGAGTTTTCTAAGGATGGACTATGTGATGCTTGCCAAAAGGGTAAATAAATTAAAGCATCATTCAGAAAGAAGCTTGATTCAATAATTGAAGAACCTTTGCAATTGCTGCACATGGATTTGTTTGGACCAGTCAATGTGTTGTCCATCTCTAGAAAAAGATTTTTCCTAGTAATTGTAGATGATTTCTCAAAGTTTATTTGGACATATTTCCTTAAGTCTAAAGATGAGGCTAGTGAAATCATCATCAATCACATAAGGCAAGTCAACAATAATCCTGATTTCAAAGTTAGAAGAATCAGGAATGACAATGGAACTGAGTTCAAAAATTCTGTCATGAGAGCATTTTGTGAAGAAAATGGGATTTTGCATGAGTTTTCAGCAGCAAGAACTCCATTGAACAGATCACTTATTGAAGCTGCAAGGATAATGCTTGAAGAATCTAAGTTACCAACATATTTCTGGGCTGAAGCTGTAAATACTGCATGCTACACTCAGAATATTTCTCTGGTTCATCAAGTAAAATGTATGACTCCCTACCAATTGTTCAAGAACAAGAAGCCAACTCTAAATTTTCTTCATGTCTTTGGCTGTAAATGTTATATCTTGAGAAATCAAACTGATCAGAATGGGAAGTTTGATGCTAAAGCAGATGAAGGAATTTTTGTTGGATATGCTGTTGGTAAAGCATACAGAGTCTACAATCTGAGAACCAACATTGTTGTGGAATCAATACATTTTGTGTTTGATGATAAAAAGATTGAAGGACTACAAGATGGAGATTACCATGAGAGCCTCAAATTTGACAATGTGGAGATGGTTAGTGATGACAGTGATGATGAAAGTGATCAAGAAACAGTATCAAAGGATAATGCAAAAAAATCTACTACCAATAAAGCACAAAATTCAACATCTGTCGAGTTTTAAAATGCTTCATCCGTCGGGAGACAATCTGCTTTATCCGTCGGGAGACAACCAACTTCATCCGTCGGTAGTCAAAATTCACCATCCGTCGGGTCATCAAAAGAAGCTGAAAGTCAGAATAGATCACTTACGGAAAGTTCCCCTTTCTCAAATCAAAGATCCATAAACTCAGGGGGAGTTTTTAATAATCAAAACTCAATCACACATCAAGACAACAATGAGGCCTATTCATCTAGAGCTAATCTACTTCAACAAAGGAAATGGACAAGGGATCACCCCTTTGAGCTCATCATTGGTGATGTATCTTCTAGAGTTCAAACAAGGAGAGCAACTCAAGAAGAATGTCTATATAGTAGTTTCCTATCTAAGGAATAACCAAAGAAGGTAGAAGAAGCTTTGTTGGATCCTGATTGGAAGCCGGTACCCAAGCCTAAAAGAAAGAAACCAATATACACCAAATGGGTATTCAGAAACGAGATGGATGAAAATGGCATAGTGGTCAGGAACAAAGATATATTGGTTGCTAAGGGCTATTGTCAATAAGAAGGAATAGATTTTGATGAAACCTTTGCTCCTGTTGTAAGACTTGAAGCCATCAGAATCTTCTTAGCCTATGCAGCCCATGCCAATTTCAAGGTCTATCAAATGGATGACAAAAGTGCCTTTCTGAATGGAGATTTGGAGGAGGAAGTCTATGTCAGTCAGCCTCCTGGTTTTGAAGATCCAAATTTTCCAGAATATGTCTACTATCTTTTGAAAGCACTTTATGGACTGAAGCAAGCACCTAGAGCCTGGTATGATACTTTGTCAAAGTTTCTCATAGAAAATCACTTCACAAGAGGTACTGTTGACAAAACTTTATTCTTTAGAAATGTTAATGGCTCTAGTATACTTGTTCAAATTTATGTAGATGACGTTATTTTTGGCTTTACAGATGAAAAACTTTGTAAAAAGTTTGCCAAATTGATGCAAAGTAAGTATGAAATGAGTATGATGGGAGAACTAACCTACTTTCTTGGTTTACAAGTTAAGCAAGTTAGTGATGGAATATTCATTAGTCAAACCAAATACATTTATGATATTTTAAAGAAGTTTGATCTAATGGATTGCACATCTGCAAAAACTCTCATGGTCACTGCAACTAAGCTTGAATTAAACATTACTGAAAAGTCTGTGGATATTTCAAGTTATAGGGGCATGGTTGGCTCACTTCTATACTTAACAGCTAGTAGGCCAGATATAATGTTTGCTACATGTCTTTGTGCTAGATTTCAGGCTGATCCTAGAGAATCTCACTTAGTAGCTATTAAGAGAATTTTCAGATATCTCAAGGGAACACCAAAATTTGGCATTTGGTACCCTAGAGATTCTGGTTTTGATCTAACTGGTTATTCAGATGCAGATTATGCAGGTTGTAGAATTGATAGAAAAAGTACAAAAGGAACCTGTCAATTTTTAGGAAATAAGCTTGTGTCCTGGTTCAGTAAAAAGCAAAATTCAGTTTCTACTTCTAAAGCTGAAGCTGAATATATTGCTGCTGGCAGTTACTGTGCACATATTTTGTGGATGAAAAACCAATTGCTAGACTATGGTCTGCAAGTGGAAAGAATTCCTATTTTCTGTGATAACACAAGTGCAATTGCCATCACTGAAAATTCAGTACAGCATTCAAGAACAAAGCACGTAGACATCAAGTACCACTTCATAAGGGAACATGTAATGAATGGTACTGTGGAACTACATTTTGTTCCAAGTAAAAAACAGCTTGCAGATATATTTACCAAGCCACTAGATGAATCCACATTTTCAAGGTTGGTAAGTGAGTTAGCTATGCTTAATTACTCTTGGATCTTTTCAGATATTTTGCAAGTTGTAAAGCAGCCATAAATTTACTTGATTTTTCAGTGTTGGGTGAAATTTTGGCTAAGTCAAAATTTACATCCTGACGGATGATCATTATCCACCGAGTTTGATCATCCGTCGGAATACAATTTGTTAACAAAATCAATTATTTTTCTGCAATATTTTATAACTCGATGGATAACTGTTTATCCTCATCCGTCGAATTGTCTAAATCCTAGCCGTTAATTTTCTGAATATTATCCATCGAGTATACTTACAGTTTGTAAGCATAACACGACGAATAAGTGATGGAATTTTTACAGTTTATTTTTTTTAACGGCTATTTTGGGCAATTTTTATTGGTCACTTTATTTTACTTTATTATTTTTGCCAGTTATTTTTGAGATAGTATAAAAGCATAATTCATTTTCATTTCTTTTCTTTTATCATTCTCAATTCATCTGCTCTAAATTCTCTCTTTCTCAAAAGCTATTATCATCTCTCTCTCTCTCTACAACTTTCACTCTCTAACAATGGCACCAGTCGTCAAAATCATGTCTCAAACTGGATTCATCTATGAGAAGAACAATTTCACGGCTCTTGTGAACAAGGGGATTCAGCAGTCTGGCAACCACCACAAAATGATGGATTTTGTGAAGAACTGCAAACTCAACTATGCCATCCTGGAATCACCCACCATTTACTGTGAGGTTGTTGAAGAAATGTGTACAACTACAGTGTACAACTCAACCGACAAGACCATCACTTTCACTATTAATGGTAAGGAATTTTGTGTTAATAGTGATATTGTTAATGCATGTTTCAAAATTCCTGATAATACTGTAACTTCTCCACACACAGACACTGACATTGTTAATATGCTTAATTCCATGGGCTATGCACTCTCTACTTCTAAATTAAGTGAAATTAGGAGGTTGGGTCTTAGGAAGGAATGGAGTTATCTGTGTGATGTAGTTATTAAGGTATTTTCTGGTAAAATTAGCAATTTTGATTCAGTTAATATCTTTATGCTCAACATGCTTTACATGCTAGTAACTGATAAATTTTTCAACTTTAGTGATCTAGTCATATTTGAGTTGGGATTTAAATTAGGTGAGCTAAATAAGAGGGGAAAAAAATGTTTACTATGCTAGATTTTTAATGATGCTTGCTAACCACCTCTCTGAGGATATTGTGTTTGAGAACCCAACCAACAAATTAGATTGTTGGGTTCAAGAAAGGAGAATCATTGCATATTTGAACAGGGAAAACCATCACAAAGAGGTGCCACTCTTCTATTTTCCAGTTATGGAGGCACCTCAGGTAAGTGAGGTAATTTCAACTGTTTGTACTCTTCCATCCTCAATTATTTCTTTTCCCTCTAGTGTAGCAGTGGAATCTGTGTCTATGACCAGACAGATGCCTACCCAAGCTACCAAATCCAAAATTTCAAAAATAAAGACAAAGAAAGCCCCCTCTGGTGTCTCTCAAAAGATGCCAGTTGTAAAATCCACCAAACCTAAAGAGGGGAGTGTGAAGGTGGGTAAGAAAGATGAAGGATAGGGTGAACATCAAAGAAACCCAAAGGATAAGATTGGAGAGGTGAGTGTTTCCCAGCCTAGCCACACTGCAGTTTCCCAACAAACTGCAGTGCTTAATAAGGACATTAGTTCATTACTGGTTTCATCTTCCCAAAAAGATGCTACCATTGAAACAAGCTCTCAGCCAAGAGCACAGGCCAAAAGGGTAAGGGACACAAGCTCACCCCAAACTTATACTAGAAAGAAGAAATCAAAGACCCTTGGGGTTGCACAGGGTTCATACACTGTGCAAATTGGTGTTAAAGACACAGCCACTGCACCTTCTCAAAGTCTGGTTGATGTGGCTCTAATAAATGTGGAGTCAAAGCCAAAATCTCTAATAATTGAAGCATCTGAAACACCAAATTCTCCCACACACTATTTGGATGTTGACATGATAAACACATCACTTCCAAATCCTCCATCTTTAACTCTCTTGGAGAAGCCAAAAATCCAAGCAAGTGAGCATCATCTTCTAGATTATTTGTTGGCTCACTTGCCATTTCTTTCGGAAACTGTTGAGACATCTGTGCCAAAATTTTCGTCAATCTGCACAGAGTCCACAATAGTTTCCACTCCAAACTCATTCATTTCTACTCACTCGATGGATAGTGTTCATCCGTCGAGTATTGATTGTATCCCAACGGATAAGTTTAACAACAGTTATCCGTCGGGTAGTCAAACTGCTAACCCGACGGATATTCCTTATCCGTCGAGTGTCTCTGCACAGCTTCAAATTTCATCAATTATTACAAGTGCAGAAGACTTAGTAGTAGTGCAATCACTCCTAGGACTGAGGGAAGGGAGTGAAATGAGTGAGAGTCTGGGTTGCTTTCAGGAAAAAGGAGAGGAAAAGAGTGATCCAATGCAGTTCATTTCTTCATGACTGGAAAAAGTGAGTGTGAGGAGTTCCACCTTAGATGGTGAAGGTGAGGGTGTGAGGGTGGGGAGCCAAGGTGAGACCTTGATGCAACAAAAGAGAGATCATGAGAGAAATGCAGGTACAAGAGTGATAAGGATGAAAACCATTACAAGTGAGTCAATGAATGCCAATGATGCAGATTGGAAAAGGCTATTTCACCAAGAATATTAAGCTGTTATAGACTCTATTTCCCTAGATACTGAGACATTTACTCACCTTGTTACAGCTTACCAAACTCTAGCTGTACAGGACAATGAGGAGGCTGAAAGATTGCTGAACTTGGTGCATACAACATAATCTTTACAGAGAGCAAAGGATGCAATCACTGCTATACCTTCTAACATTGGCAGTGATTTGGAGCTGGATGAAAATTATTTTGGGGATGCTGGTGGGGATGATGAAGAAGATATCATGGACATAGGGGGAGATGCAGATGTTCCTGCCTAGATGCTAACAAAAGAATGTTCCTACTCACATCTCCAATAAACATTATTCAAGCTAATTCATGACACCCAAACAGCCATTCAGGCATCTTCTAATGCCAACATAAAGAAGCTACTTACAGCACACCTTGAAGCATTCCAGTTGCATAAAATTCAAGCTCTCTAACATAATCAGAGTGTGGATGAGATCAAGCAAGAAATTTTTGAAGTAAAACAAGATCTCATAGCAAGGTTGGGTGCTAGAATTCCTGCAACCACCATGACTGAAATTGTTCGAAACTAAGGAAGGAGGCTGATCTCAATAGAAAAGTTGAGGCCATGGACTCAAGATTATCCAATGTAGAGAAGTCCATGACCAAGATACTTACCAATCAAGAAACTCAGGCTGCTCTACTCCAACAGTTGGTGGCTGCTCAACTCCCTCCCACACAACTTGATGATAACAAAAATGGGGAGAAAGGCTAAAGTGAGGGGGAGAAACAGCTCAACATTCAAGTAAGTAAAGCAATTGTGCCAACAATTGCTTTCCCAAAGCCACCAGCTAAAGATAACATTGATCTGATAAATAAAGCAACAGCCACATTGAGAGTGGCTGAGAAGAAGCAGTTGAGTCCAATCAACTGGGAGAAGATTGATGAGGATATTCAAAAGAGGTTTGGTCTAACAAAGAAGCCAGAAAAATTAGCCATTCATCACTCTCAAGTCAGGCAAATCTCTGTGAATGATATGAGCATGAATAATCTAGAAAGAGGCCAGCCATCTTGCATCAATCTCCAAAGGCTGAGCTAATTTTGAAGCCAAAGGTGAACTATCCTAAATCTTCTCTAAAGAACCCTTTGGACACTGTGTATGAGACACCAAAGCCTGATGAGAAGAAACTGATGTCAAGATCTATTGCATTCTACAAGGATCCGGCTGATTCAGCATTGAAAAGAAGAATTTCCAAGGTTTTCAGGAATGGTAAGGAAATTTGTGTGGTGGCTGGACACCCTCAATTTGCTGAAGCAAAAAAGAGAAGAAAAGGAAAGATTGAAGCAAGAAAAGAAGCAAGTTGCTCTAGATGCTAAAAAGGTCAAACAAAAGAAGGAGCAAGCTGCTATCTTGGCCAAGCTGCAAGCTGTGAAACCTACACAACAAATTCCTGAACAATCATCTGAAAACACTGAATCTAAGGAGCTGAAAATGCAAGAAGAATCACAGCAGAGAAAAAGGTTTAGATACAAACTTCATGCAAAGAGGAAAGTGAACTTTGATGAAAAGGATTTGGAAGATCAGTTTCCTAAAAAGTCTACATCTGCAACAACTCAAACATCCATGCCCTCTGTGGCACATGAAGAATTCAAGATAGATCCATCCAAGAATTTTTATGGTGAACCTAACATTCAAAAGGATGAGCCAATAGACTGAGATAGTCTACCAATTCCTGAACTCAATCTACCTTATTTCATGAAGCCAAAGAAGACAAAGAAAAGAGCAGTCAAGACAGTGAAGCCCTCAACTCTCAGATCCAAGTCCCTAACCAAAGTTTAAACCAAAGTCAATAAGGGAGATATTATGTACATCTGTGACATCAAGGAATTCTCAGATCTAAACCTCTATCTAGATGAACTAGAAGAAGTTAGAGGGATTGATGCTTACAAGAATCTACCTGAAAGGTTAGTATTCAAGTACAAGGGAGGAAAAGAGATACAATGGCCACTTCACAGGATCCTTCAAGAGAGCCAATCTATTCTGATAAAAGTTTATTCATCCTTCAAAAAGAACTTTGGATTCAATGTGACAGCTAGAAGACTAGTTCTAAAGAAGATTGAAGAACTGAGGAGTATTAGAGCCAAAGATGCACTCCCAAAGACTTTAACTATTCCTTACACAGGAAGTAGAGTACATCTAAGGCCCTACTGGCTGATGGAATTCATGGATGATAAGGGAGCTAGAAGATTCTTCAGATTAGAAGATCAGTTGAGCATCTCTAGTAATGAGACTCTTTTAGAAATATAAGGAATGCTAAATCTCTCAGAATCTGATGAACTGGAATTTCACAAACAGCTCCAAAATCAGATAGAAAAAAATAACAGAAAGCTTGAAAAAGAGATACAGATCATCAAGGAAATATATTAATCTGCTCAGGCTAGAGGAGCACCTTGATAATGACTGTGAGCAAATCTTTGTACACTTTGTCTTGTAAATTTTTCAGTAAATTTTGTAGCACTGTTTAGTTTTATCTACTACTTTTTAAATCTATATTTTTAGAGTGTTTTGTTATCATCAAGTTTCTCTTAATTTATGGCTACAATT
Source organism: Apium graveolens (assembly GCF_009905375.1). Lineage (NCBI taxonomy): Eukaryota > Viridiplantae > Streptophyta > Magnoliopsida > Apiales > Apiaceae > Apium > Apium graveolens. The sequence goes on from NC_133655.1 coordinate 82,071,257, forward strand.
CTAGTAGACATAAATTGGGGGAGATTGTTGGGAATATGTTGTGAACTTGATGATTTCATTAATAAAACACCTTAGTAGATTCAACTTAGTGAAAAATGTAGCACTCGATGGATGATCAAATATAGTCCCGAAGGATGACTCAATATAGTCCCGATGGATGATGATTTGACATCCACGAGTGAGTAGCTTATGTAACAATAAGTCATGTAGCACATTTCTGCAAACAACTTTGTATAGATTCTGTAGTAGCTTATAAGTCATGTTGACTTTAATTAGATATGCAGAATAGGTTGATTAATTGTAAATAGATGATGTTTTGTAATTCTGCATAAAAGAAATAAAGTCAAGTGCCAAATAGCTACTCGATGGATGATCAACAAAGCTACCCGACGGATGATCAACAAAGCAACCCGACGGATGATCATGTACCCGACGGATGATCAATTCAAACATCTGTTGACAGTGACAACACAGTCACATCCGTCGAGTGTTTGCAAAAGGAATGTGGCAGCCTACTGAACTGGGTTTTTGAGAACAAAGAAGCTTTACCATTTACATGCTATTATGAAGATATTAAAAGATACTGGAATAGAGTAGTGAAGCAGCATAGTATTAGACTTGATAGGTTTTATTTTATTATCTTATCTTATTACTGTATAATCTTGGTGATATATAAACCAAGAGTAGCAAGTAGAACAACAACAACAAGACTAAGCAAATTCATTCTCAGAGAAACAATCGTAAACAGTATCCTTAGCATTTCTCTGTAAGTTTAGTTGTTCATATTTGTAAGCAGCTGTGAGCTATTCAAGCTACACAAGGTTCTCTTGATATATATATATATGTTAGATATATTTGTGATGTCATGTCTAATAATGATTTGTGTTTAGTTTTCAGATCTTGACTAACAGAACAAATTAGGACTTAACAAGAAATCAGTACTTATACTGAAGTCAGAAATTAAGATATCAAAACTTAAGTTATCAGAACTTAAGATATTAGAAGATATTCATCAGGAGATAATATCAGGACTTAAGAAGACTTTCAGATAAGGAAGGTGGCTGATTGAAGGAAAGAAGATTAAGACAAACACAAGAAGAGATATGCATGGAGAAAAATTCTATGAAGAATAGAAGACTTGGAGGAAAAGATAACTAATTGATATATTTTAGGATGTATACTTATATTCGATATCAATTAGAAGATTATCTTGTAACTGTGTGGTATATAAACACAGCACAGGGTTTACACTAGATGTGTTATTGTAATCAAGAATATTATTCATTGTAACCTAGTAGCTCTCGTGATATTTGTTCATCACTGAGAGAGAACGGTTTTATTGTAATACTGTTTTATTAATAAGATTATTCTGTGTTTCATACTTGTGTTCTTAATTCGATTTGTTTGTAGTATTCACTGTATTCAACCCCTTCTGTTAACACATATACAGTAAAGATCCAAAACAATCATGTCTGAAGAAGAATAAACTCCAACCAAGCCCACCAAAACTGAAGAAACTCCAAAGACTCAAATCCATAATCGATATGAGACTATTAGGGTTCCCATACTAAAACCTTCTGAGTATCCCATATGGAAAGTGAGGATGACTATATTTCTGGAAGCTATAGATCCAGAATACTTTGACATAATTAATGAAGGACCACATAAACCAACCAAGCTCTCTGTTGTAATTGTAGATCAGCCAGCAATGACTGTACCAAAGGAGAAAAGTGAATATACAACTGAAGATATCTCATATATTACCAAGGATGCAAAGGTAAGGCATTTACTGTATAGTGCCATTGATAATGTCATGTCAAATAGGGTAATTAACTGCAAGACTGAAAAGGAGATATGGGATGCCTTGGAGACAAGATGCCAGGGAACTGATTCAATTAAGAAGAACAGGAGGACTATACTCACTCAAGAGTATGAGCACTTTGACTCAAAATCTGATAAGTTATTAACTTGTTTATATGACAGATTTGTCAAACTCTTGAATGATCTGTCACTGGTGGATAAGGAATATGATCTTGAAGATACTAATCTTAAATTCCTTTTAGCTTTTCCTGAAAGTTGGGACTTAAAGGCAACTACTATAAGAGACAACTATGCTCTTGATGAAACTACTCTTGATGAAATTTATGGTATGCTCAAAACTCATGAACTTGAGATGGATCAAAGAAGCAAGTGACATGGGAGAAAGTCAAGAACAGTTGCTCTTAAGGATGAGGAGGAATCCCCCAAAGTGGTTGTCTCAAAGAAAGGCAAAGGAAAGGCTCTCATCACAAAGTCTGATACTGAGTCATCAAGTTCTGATAGTGATGAGGATTCAGAAACTGAAAGTCTATTTGAGATGGATGCTGATGAAGAGATGATGAAATTGTGTGCTCTTATGGTGAAGGGTATCACAAAGATAGCCTACAGAAAATTCAGAAGGGGAAAGAAATTTTCCAGGAAAAGTGGAAGTTCTGATAAGAAGGGATTCAGAAAATCTGAAGGCAAAGTAGGAAAGTCTGACAGGGGAGATTACTCAAATGTTAAATGCTACAATTATGGTGAGAAAGGCCACATATCTCCTGATTGCAAGAAAGGAAAGGTGACAAAGGCAAGACACTTGTCACAAAGAAGAAAAGTTGGACAGACACTTCAGATTCTGAAAATGAGGTGAACTATGCCTTGATGGCAAATGCTGATAGCAGTTCTGAAGCTGCTGAGTTAAAGGTACCTCAAACAACTTATGCTTTTCATACTGATGATATTACTGAGTTGAGATCTTATCTTAAAACCATATTCATTAGCTATAGAGATCAGACTTTAACATGTGATAGGTTAACTTCTGAAAATCTGGCTTTTAAGAAAAGGAATGACTATTTAGAAAAAGAGTTATTTATGTTTCATCAAACTTAGAAAGAAAGAGATGATGCTTTTTATGTTAGAGATGAAGTGTTAAAATTGAATCAATCTCTAAAAACTGAGTTAGAAAAGGAAAGAGAGTTTATCAGGACTTGGACTAACTCTGGCAGAACAAATCAGAATTTACTAAGTAGTGGAAACTGGAAAGAGGGCTTAGGTTATGGAGATGATAAAAGTGAAACAGGAACTAAACAAATTAAGCCAATTATTGATAAACAGACTACTAAGCCAAAGGTAAATCTTGTTAAGTTTGTAGCTAAAACTGTAAAGTCTGATTCTGAAAAGATGAAAGATAATGATACAGAAGTTAAAGCAGAGTCAACTTCTGACAAATTAAAACAGGATAAACCAGCTGAAGTTAACATAGGCTTAATGACAAAGAAGTAGCTTAAGTACAAGATGAAAGATATTAAGGATGTAAACAAGGTAAAGCCACCTAGGAAAAATAGGAATGGAAAGGAAGGTGTGAACAAAAGCAATAATTGTAAGTCTGTTCCTAATGCTCCTAGAAAGAAATGCAATAACTGTGGAAACACTAACCATCTTGCTTCTTTTTACAGGAAGAATAAGGATAGAAATTCTTTACCTCCTAAATCAGGAGTTAAGAGTCAGTCTATTAGGTTTAAACCACAAAATTCTTGTTTTTATTGTGGTAGTTTATGGCATTCCATTTATACTTGTAAGGAATATCATAGTTTGTACTATGATTATTATCAAATAAAACCTTCTTTAAAGAAAGTTAGCATTATTCCTTCTAGTGTAAGTTCTGATGCAAAGTCTGATATTGTAAATTCTGATAAGAAAAATGTTAACATAAACTCTAAGGTTAAATCAGCTGCAAATGTTAACAAACTTATTAAGGCCAAAGGATCCAAGCAAGTCTGGGTCCTTAAAACTAATCATTAGTGGCCTTTGTGATTGCAGGACAACATGAAAAATATCCTAGTTCTGGACAGTGGATGTTCAGGACATATGACTGGAAATAAAGCCCTGCTATCAGAATTTATGGAGAAAGCTGTCCCAGGAGTTTCTTATGGAGATGGCAACATGGGAAAAACCCTGGGATATGGCAATATCAATCTTAGAAATGTCATCATTGAAAAAGTAGCTCTAGTCTCAGGACTTAAACACAATCTGCTGAGTGTTAGTCAAATCTGTGACAGAGGTTATTATGTGGATTTCTTTGAAGAACACTGTGAAGTTGTATATAAATCTACAGGAGAAGTTGTTCTAAAGGGATACATGGATGGTAACATTTATGAAGCTAAGCTTTCAACAAGTTCTGATGGTTCTATAATCTGTCTGCTAAGTAGAGCATCAATTGAAGAAAGCTGGGATTGGCACAAGAAACTCTCTCATATAAACTTTAATAATATAAATGAACTAGTCAAGAAAGATCTTGTGAGAGGACTGCCAAAATCAGTATTTGCTCCTAATGGCCTTTGTGATTCATGTCAAAAGGCAAAATAAAGAAAATCTTCATTTAAGAGCAAGACTGAATCTTCAATTCTTGAGCCTTATTACCTACTACATGTTGATCTATTTGGTCCAGTAAATGTCATGTCTATTGCAAAGAAGAAATATGTTATGGTTATAGTAGATGAGTTTACCAGATACACATGGGTGTATTACTTGCACACAAAAAGTGAAACTGTATCTATCTTGATTGATCATGTCAAACAACTGGATAAATTGGTCAAAGACTCTGTGAAAATCATAAGAAGTGTAATGGCACTGAGTTCAAGAATTTGATTATAGAAGAGTTCTACAAAGACCATGGAATAAAGCAGGAATTATCTGCTCCTGGAACTCCACAGCAAAATGGAGTTGTTGAAAGAAAGAATAGAACTCTTATTGAAGCTACAAGAACTATGCTTGATGAAGCAAAGTTACCAACCTACTTTTGGGCTAAAGCTATGCAGACTGCTTGTTTTACTCAGAATGCAACACTTATCAACAAGCATGGAAAGACACCATATGAGGTGGTGAAGAAAAAGATGTCAAATCTGAAGTACTTTCATGTATTTGGATGCAAGTGTTTTGTTCTTAAGACTCATCCTGAACAGCTATCCAAATTTGATCTAAAAGCTGATGAAGGAATTTTTGTTGGATATCCACTTTCCACAAAAGCCTTCAGAGTCTACAATTTAAGAACAAGGGTTGTCATGGAATCTATCAATGTCTCTTTTGATGATAAGAAGATTACTGGACTTGAAGATTTCAATGATCATGATCAGCTGAGATTTGAGAATGAAGCTTTAAATTCTGATTCTGTAAATTTTGATAGTCTAAATCCTGATACTGCAAACTTTGATGGGTTAAACTCTGATGTTATTGAAACTGTGGTGACTATGCCAAAGGAAAATGCACCTGTGTAGGGGGAGCATATTGAAGATCCAACCACATATCAAGAAGTATCAGAACCTAGAACGGGCTCTTCAAGTTCTGATTCATCAAGTTCTGATGGGCCAAGTTCTGATAATTCTGGAAACTCAAATTCTGAAGGATCCAACTCAGAGAGCATAATTTCAGGGGGAGCATCAGAAAATGTTGATGGAGACAGCATGGATCATGCGGGAGCATCCAGTTCTAGAGATAATCTTCCATCTGCAAGGAAGTGGATTAAAGCACATACACCTGACTTGATTATTGGAGATCCTGAAGCAGGTATTAGAACTAGAACAACAACATCAAATGAATGTTTCTATCATTCTTTTCTTTCTTAGGCTGAACCAAAGAAAGTGGAAGAAGCTCTTCAAGATGCTGATTGGGTGCAAGCAATGCAGGAAGAGTTAAATAAATTTGAAAGAAATAAAGTCTGGACCCTAGTGCCAAGACCAAAGAACAGATCAGTTGTTGGTACAAAATGGGTGTTCAGAAACAAAACTGATAGTGATGACATAATTACAAGAAATAAAGCAAGGCTGGTTACAAAAGGATATTCTCAACATGAGGGAATTGATTATGATGAAACATTTGCTCCCGTTGCTAGATTGGAAGCCATAAGGATATTTTTGGCTTATGCTGCTCACAAAAAGTTTACAGTCTTTCAAATCGATGTAAAAATTGCTTTTCTTAATGGAGAATTGGAAGAAGAAGTATATGTTGAACAACCTCCAGGTTTTGTAGATTCAAAATTTCCTAATCATGTCTATAGACTTGATAAAGCACTTTATGGCCTTAAGCAAGCTCCAAAAGCATGGTATGAGATATTAGCTCAGTTTATTCTGGAAAGTGGATTTAACAGAGGGACTATTGATAAAACTTTATTCTATCTCAACCATAGAAAGGACTTACTTTTGGTGCATATATATGTTGATGATATCATTTTTGGTTCTACAAATGACAGACTTTGTAAAAGGTTTGCCAAGCTAATGCAGTCAAGATATCAAATGAGTATGATGGGAGAACTTAGTTATTTTCTGGGCCTTCAAGTCAAGCAGAATGAAGAAGGAACTTTTATTTATCAATCTAAGTACACCAGAAATTTGTTGAAGAAATTTGGAATGCAAGACTGTTCAAGTGCATCCACTCATATGGCCACAGCAACAAAATTGGATAAGGATACTGGTATATCAGTAGATATTACTGATTACAGAGGTATGATTGGCTCACTACTCTATCTAACTGCAAGTAGACCTGATATTATGTATGCTACCTGTCTTTGTGCAAGATTTCAAGAAGGTCCAAGAGAACCTCACTTAACAGCTGTGAAAAGAATTTTCAAGTACCTTAAGGGTACAGTTGATCTAGGATTGTGGTATCCTAGGGAATCAGACTTTAAGCTAATAGGTTACTCAGATGCAGATTTTGCAGGGTGCAAAATTGACAGGAAAAGCATAAGTGGAAGCTGCCAATTTTTTGGAGGCAGATTAGTTTCTTGGTTTAGCAAGAAACAAAAGTCAATTTCCACATCAACTGCAGAGGCAGAGTATATTGCTGCAGGAAGCTATTGTGCACAGATTCTTTGGATGAAGAATCAGTTACTGGATTATGGGTTAGAATTTTCTAAAATCCCTATTTACTGTGATAATCAAAGTGCTATTGCAATGACAGGTAATCCAGTTCAACACTCAATGACAAAGCACATCAGCATTAGGTACCATTTCATAAGGGAACATGTGATGGAAGGTACAGTGGAATTGCATTTTGTTCTAACAGATCAACAACTAGCAGATATCTTCACAAAACCACTGTATGAAGCTACTTTTACAAGATTGGTAAATGAACTTGGAATGGTTTCAGGTTCTTTCTCTAAATCTGTTTAGTTTATGTTCTGATACATTAGACTTTATGATCATTATTTACAGATATTACTCTCTTTATGTAATCTGTGCTTAAATTGAAATTTACCTAAGTGCTGATTGTTGTCTGATGTGAATTTCTAAACTCTGATAGTGATATGAATGTTTCTGTGACTATTCAATCCAATGAGGATAACTGTGCTAGATGCTGACCTAGTAGTCTCTAATATACTAAAGATCCCATGTTTGAAGTAATTGTTTATGTGGAAATCTTTTAACACAAGCAAATTCTGATATTGAGCTTGGTTAGGTTTACTTTGTGTATCTTATTACCAAGTCAAAAACTAGAATAATGCTTCTTATCTGTTAAGTTCTGATGTTGGAAAATCTCATGGATGTACTAAGTGTTGATAAGCCTCACTTATCAAAAGAAAAAGTAAAGAAAAGAAATACATATCAGGTACTCCTTTGAGATCTAGAGAAAAATGTATGTGGAAGGGAAGACCCAAGTGCATTGCTGGTATTAAGTAATATGCATTAGAAAAGCAAAATAAAATTTTCTTGGTGACTTTTCACATTCTCTGATTACTGGAGAAATACTCTGATAATAGCATAAATTCTGATAAGCAGTTGTGACTCACTTACACTGAGAAGCCACTGTAAAAAGGAATTTCAAAAGATGCATAAAATGAGCACAAAACAGTTGAGGTGGATTCATGCATGACCTCATTCTATAGTAGACTTCAGACTAATGACAGATTTTGAGTACAGTTCTTAGTTATGCCTTATTTCTAAGATGTACTGAAGTGAATCAGACTTTACTCTTTTTCTGATATTTAGCTTAATGCACACACTTACACTCCATATAAATGATGAAAATTATTGTGGTGATCAATGTTGTTTTAGAAGAACAGTTTAAGTGTCAGTTGCATAAATTCCGAGGACAAGTTCTGATAAAAGTTCTGATTATTAAGTTCTGTTGAAACCATATCAGTATTTGTGTAAAGAATTACGGAAATAAACATTCACTTTTTGAGTGAAGGAGTCATATTCTGATAACTTTTAAATTCTGATAATAATCAAGTCCTGATGCTGACGTGGCAGTATTTGTTTCCTTGATTTATTTTTAGATCAATACTTTAACGGTTATATTTTATCAGAATATTGGTTTAAGTGAGATAAAGACAGTAATAATCATTTGTTTAGTGGGAACATTTTTTTTTGGAAAAATTACATGTGCATAGTAATCATTACTTATTTCCCGTGCCCATTAACATTTGTCTTAACTGCTGCATGGCTGATAGGTGTAACGTCTGTTCCACTTCTCAATAACTGCTGTCAAGTGGCGTGTACAAGTAAAAGAGAAAAAAGATTTTAAATCCTTTATCTACTTTTGTATTCAATACTCTCTCTCTTTTCTCTTACTCTCTCTAAATTGACTTACGGTTTTTACACAGATTTATCAAACACCTTCCAGGCACTCTAATTTCTCACTTATTTCTCAATGGCACCCAAGGATATAATCTTTAATGGAGCAAAGTTCGTCCCCAACAACTATGTTGCCATTCTCACTAAGAGTGAAGCTCCTTCAGAACTTCGTTTTATACAGGATTTCTTATCTCATAGTGAAATTGGCTTCGCTTTGACGCATCCATCCTATTTATCTAGAACTCAAGTTCTGACGTTTTGGCGTACATGACTTTATGATGATGGTGGTAAGAATGGGACTCCAAGTATCGTGTTTACAGCACAGGAGGTTGAGTATGTTGTTACTCCGGCAACATTTCGAAAAGCTTTACACCTACCTGAAAACTGTCAATTCAGTTCTGCTGTTGAGGAGCCATTGCTACAGCAAATGATGGCTAATCTTGGGTATGAACAGAGTTTGGCTAAGTTGGGTCAATTCAAACTCCCATATATTCGAAAGGAATGGAGCTTCTTCTTCGATTGCATCACGAAGACGTTTGCCAACAAGTGCTCAAATTTTGATACCATTCCTATTCTGACACAACAAATTGGGTATGCACTCCTAAAACAGTCTCATTTTGATTATGCAAAGACTGTGTTATATTTTATAGGAGATAGAATAAAAGAGGACAGGAATATAGTTTACTTTGCTAGGTTCTGTCAGTTAATTTAAAACTACTGTACATCAGATGAACCACAACCAACAAGTGAACAAATAGAACCTTTTAGGTTAGCTAAGAGGGCTCTTACTGATCTCTTAACTGCTGAAAACAAGAAGGGAGTTTTGAGACCACTTAGGATTCCTTTATCAGTAAAGCAAGCTCTGATAAATGCTGATTATGATACCTATTCATGGCTATCTCCTGATGTCCAACCCATCAACACACAACAGCCATCAGAACTAACCATTATCCAAACACAGCAACCACAAACATCAACACATACCAATCAACCATCAGCACCTACAGTGAAGCCTTCTTCTAGAGCAAAAAGGACAAAGACTGTACCTCAGACACAACAAAAAAGAAGGAAGATGATTCTGAGAGATGAATCTGATGATGAGGCACAGGTTCAACCATCAGAACCTGTTGCTGAAGCAGCTGAGGAAGTGTCTCCTCAGAAAACAAAGGAAACTGGGAGTTCTAGGCCCCTCAAAAGGCTTAGAAAGATAAATTCTGATGACAAAGCTCCCAAAGTCTCTCCACCCTTGAAGAGATTGAAGAAACAAAGAGCTAACAGGGACATAGCTGAGTCAGATTCAGAGGATGTGGAAGCAGGAGCTAAGGAAGGGGATTAGGAATCTCTGATCCTAAAGGAGCCAATTGTGATTGAATCTCTTCCATCTACTCAACCAGAATTTGTTGAAGCCACTGAATCTACACCTCCACTGTCGCCAATTCAAGCCGAAGAAACTGCTCAAGATAGAGTGCCTACACCTTCTATGTCTCCTATTCACTCTCCAGTATATGATGATAATCCAGGTACAAGTGCTGAAATAGATATTGACAACTTGAATGTGCCAGAGGTTCTGTACTTGGAATCTCCAACCATTTCTCAACACACTCCACCAGCAACTCCACTGCTAGATGTTGATGTTCATGCAGATGAATCTTCTATTGCTTCACATACAGTAATTCTATCACAAGATGTTGATACTGAAGATTCTGCAAGTTCGGTTGAAGTAAATGCTGACAATACTGGTGAAGCTGCTACAAATGAAAATGTTGATGCAGTTGGTCCTTCAGGATATGCACCTCTACCAACAGTTAATAAAGCTGATTTGATTAAAAAGTTTGTGAGAGAGGATGCACCAGTACCTTGGAGTGAAACTAACAGAGGAAGGGAATGGATAAAGGAGTGGAACAAAGTTGATTTTGTTCCTACTGCAAATATTCTTGTTGAGCACCTGGCTAAAGCTGATGAGATGCTAATGAATGATGACTTCAAAGCACAGCTCAGAGTTACTGTATTGAGTACCAGGAACCTTCAAGGCCAACACTCAATAACTCAAGCCAAGGTGAACAAAATTCAAGAAACACTGATTCAGCAAGACATGAATGTCAAATTGGAAAAGAACAGGTTTTTTAAGCCAGCCTTTGACCGAATTGGGTATATAGAAAAGACTCAAGAAAAGCAACAAGCTCAACTATATGATATTTTGAAGAATCAAGCTGCTCAACAAGACCAACTCAATGGAATCCAAAACTCAGTGGAATTACTTCTCTCTCTCCTATTACCTGATGATGCCAAAAAGGGGGAGAAAGTGGTTAAGTCCAAATGCTCTACTGATTTAGCACTGAAGAAAAAGGATGATGGAAATGATGACCAGGGAAACTCTGAAAAGGGTAGAGGTCATGGTAAAGGCAAAGGCTCTTCATCTAGGAAAGAAGGAACTTCTGCACAAAGATCAAGCTCTGATGCTGATAGAAGAATAAGTTCTAATAAGCAAGTTCTAACTAAGCCTGATGTTTTGATACAGGGTGAAAGTCAAGAATCACAGAAGTTTATGCAGACACTGAAGTTCAAGAGGAAGGAAACAACAGTCTACTATCAAGACCCCAAGTTACAGAAGGTGGATGAAGAAATTTCAAAAAGACTATTTCTCAGAGACAATCCGGGAATGGACCTTGAAAGTCTGAAGGAAGAAGAAGCCGGACTTAAAGCAGAAAATGTCAAATCCAAGTCTAAAGCTTCTATTACTGCAAAGAAACCTCCAAAGCCTAGGGGCATTGTGATTAAAGAGAAGACAAACTCTGAGGCAACCAAATCTGAATTCAAAGCCAAATCACAAGTAGAGGTAGATCCAAGGTTCAAGGGCAAAGCTAAAGTTGATGAACCTGTAAAGATATATATGCCAGTCATGGATCTGGAAGTAAAATTTGATGAAGATACTAGTCTGATTTTGAAAAAGAAGAATATTCAAACAACCTCTGACAGAGCTCATGTTGTTCAAGATCAGGACTTAGTAAATTCAGATATTACAATGAAGCAAGCAACCTCTGACAGAGCTCAAGTTGTCTTGACATCAGAAAAAAAGGAAACCTCTGACATTGCTCATGTTAAACCTTCAAAAATTCTACTACCTGGGTTTATTAAAGCTCAACAATCTACTCAACCTTTGAAGACTACATCAAGTGGTTTTGAAGCAAGAGTTATTCGAGGGAAGGAAGCTAGAGATAAAACAGGACTGGGTAATGCTAATGAGAGAAGAGTAAACAATTCTACCTTAGATCCTACATCTCTTTCTGAACCAGGAGTAGGGATAACTCCAGAAAGACTAAATCAATTGGAGTCTGTACAAATGGTCTACCACTCTGTGTTAAAAGAAGATATCATGCTATACTTCATGATAGATGGGAGGGTATTCTAGATAAGAAAGGATGCTATTCGTTTGAAGTACTTTGAAAAATTGCAACATGTGCTATTTTTACTTCAAGTGAAAAACAGATCAACAGATGGTGCTGCCAGATACATAAGGTCTGATATTGAAAGACAGAAGAAACTTTACTCTGTAAAGTCTGACGGGCCATACTATCCTAAGTACAGAGCTCACAATGGAGAACTAGTTGAGATGAAGCCTAATACTGCTAAAATCACTACATTTTTGGGTATTAACGGACTTGAATTTAATCTGGAGTCTGACAAAGCTTATCTGATCAAATTGGATCATGATAAGGAAAGCAAAGATTAATGATCTCATGGCTGCTATTGTAACACCCCCCAGATCCGGGGTCGGGGATCCGGGTCGTCACGGTCTTTCTTTCCACAATATCACTTCACTTAATTAATAATAAATAACCTTATGCTGTGACCCCACACTAAAACACACCACAACCCGTTATAGTCTCAGAGATGAAATTTAAATAAGTACAAGTCTTTGAATCCATAATTTAAAAGTTATTACAACCCAAAATGATTACTTGATAAATTTACAGTTAATTGCCATTATCTGCCACAAGTTATAATTATACATAATTGATTCTCAAAAGTAGATGGTCTGATCTACAATAGATCTACCTCTTCAGCTATAGCAGCTACAACATCAACGGGAAGACGCGGGACGCTTCCCACGCACTTGCGCTGGGTCTGCTGGAGTCTGGCCATCTTTCCTAACTGTTGTTGTGTGATGAAGAAATAAAGCAAGGGTGAGCAGCAAGCCCACCAAAATAATATGTATAATGATTAACAATATATGAGCCTTCTCATAGTACTCATGAAAGTCTTGGTCAAAAGAAATGAACCAAGTTGATATCTTAATGTGATGAAGTCGCAAAATATTCAGTATATATATATACATATATACTTTTCAAAATATGGGAAGTCCTCTTCCATGCATAATACACACAGAGTTCCAGTTTATAACTGTATATATAAAAAATATCGTTGCAAGGTGATCTCATATATCTAACCTTGTCTCAACGTTTTTCCGAAAATCTTTGTCATTCATAAGACAATCATTAACTAGATATAAGTTTAAAAGATGAAGTTACAAGATACCCCAAAATACTTATATCTTTCCCAAATACTACTTGAACTACCCCCGTTCAAATTATAATCAGTTTCAAAGGTTCATCACATAGATGAGACTACAAGACAAGATTTGAATAGATTCAATCTTTGAATATCATTATAAATAATGAAATTACGAGATACTTCATTAAGTCCCGATATATAAATATATTCATATATATCTCCCATACATTTCCTGAAAACCTCTGTCATGTAAAGTATGAACAGAGTTGCAATATCCAATGAATTTGGAAGGAAAAGAATTTTGGCATAAACCAGATATCTTGCTGATCAGGCAAAGATACCAATAAGTAACATTTTCTACTAGTAGATGGATGAATCCCCCACCGGTCATCACCCTGGCCACATAAGGACCTTGTGCTGGACCGCCACCCGGCCTCTTACGCGTTGATGGACTGCCACCCAGCCACTTACACTTTCATAGACCGTACCCCGGCCTGTCGCTTATGCCGACTCAATTAGAGGGGCTTACTTCCCGAATATTGGGCAAGTAATCAATTCATTTACCAAAACTGCAACCTCGTTGCGAATATAAAATACACCACAGAGCCGGATTCCCCAGGTTTTGAGCGAGTATTTAAATCCCCTTAAAAAAGGAAGATCTTAAATATAAAAATGAGTTTTGGGATCCGCTCTGACTTTAAAAATCATTTTGAAGACTCGAAAACACTTTATAGAGTGTTTGGAGTAAAGCTGATTTAATGAAGTAAATCAGTCCCCGGAATATTTAGAAAATGACTGAATATTATTATTTAAATAATATTCCCATAAAGAATAATCTTTATAAAAATAATTTAAGTAGAAGTATTAAAACTTATACTTGAAACGAGTATTAAATAACCAAAGATATACTTATATGAAAGTATTATCTTTATTTGAATAATCGAAAATAAGTTTGATTATTGACACCTTATTCTTTAATAAAATAAAGAATATATCTCAGCAAATAATCGGAGTCATAGATCCTCAAATGAATATTCAAATAATATTCATTAAATAATATAAACTGAGTCATAAGCCCTCGAATGAATATTCAAATAATATTCAGATAAATAAATAAAAGGAGTCATACGCCTTCGAATAATATTCGAAATAATATTCAATAATAAAATAAAGTTAAAGTTATCAAATAAACCTTATTCGATTAATAGTTTGGAAAACTATAACCATATATATATATATATATATATAAATATATATATATATATATCCATATCCATATATACAAAATCTACTCGGGATCCTCGACTCCCGGTTTTAGAAAATATTTTCACCTTTGGGTCCCTATACTAAGGGTATATGCAAGTTACCGCTATTCTCTAGCATAGGTATTATCAACTGAACCAACAGATATATATTTCAAGAATATGAAATAGGCATGCATATATACCATATCACATGCTACAATATATCGCAAGAATTTGCTAAATAACCAATATGCATTTATCGCAAGATCATGCATATACAAATGTATACATCACAACAACAGTATAACGGATAGAATACTTGCCTGAGCGACTTGGGGTGATAAAAGGCTCGGGACGAGTCTGGTAAACTATAAACAACAAGTAAGTTGGAATTAAACCAAAATCACTTGTAAATCTATACTTTAACTAACTTAGACTCTAACGCTTGTTTTGCGCTCACTGATTCGCTTAAGTCACTCGGGTACCCTCGGCTCCACCATTTTTAATAATTTAACCTTTACGAGTTTTAAAGCGATTCCTTCGCGAGTGTCTTACCAACTGCCTAACACACTTACCATAAATGTTTCATACATTAATTAACCCTTTTTGGTCTTTAACCTATGTTTCAAAGTAAGGCGAGGGGAAAAGTTTTGTTCGCGAAACGCCGTTACTTGAAACGGTCGTTTCTCCTAAACCGTGCATCGGAATCGAACGAACTACATATCAAAACGAAGCTCGTAACATGAGCTATATAAACATGGCAGTGGTCATAATCTAGCAGGGGGTTCTCGGGTCCTAATGTTATGCACAAAAACAGTCTACAGAAAATTAGACGTTACGACGGCTATGTTTACGCGATTACCAATGATTAAACTACTCCAATTAACCACCAACCAACTCATAACCATCAATACAACAAAACTTCACCTAAACCATACCACATCAGTCCATAATCTCCAAGGTTTTCAACTCAAACAACCACAATCAAGACCTATGAACTATAATCAAGCTTCAATTACCAAAACACTTCCAAATCAAACCAAACTACTAATAATCACAATCCATGCTTCTCATTTCACAACACCAACCATTAAACTTACTAACAAATAAAGTAAAGGCTAGGGTTTGAAGTTTATACCTTCCTTGGGAGGTGTTAAGTTGCTAGGAAGCCTTAGGGAGCCTCCTACAAGCTTGATCTTTCCAAAGAAATCAAGAACACAAAGTTAGGCTTTGAAGTTTCTAAAAGTCCGATTTAAAGAACTGTAAAAATGAGGGTCTTACCTTGATTATTTGGACGAGACTTGTGAACAAGAGTTGTAGGCCATCTCAATACCTTTCCAATGAGCTATAGAACACAATATTTGAGTGAGAAATGAAGGAGATACAGCAGTTTTAGTGTTCTGGTTCTGTTTTGGCCGAGAGCATGAAGAACAATGCCTTGGTTTCTTTTTGATTTTGATGAAAATGATTTTACTTGTCTTGGTTGCTTTGTTTTTGTGTTTGATTTAGTCAATTACCTTGTTGCCCTTGAATTTGTGTGGTTCTCATTCAACCACACCTCCTTCCTTCCCATGTCATGCTTGTGTCATCCTCATGATGTCATCCTCCCCTCCTTGTCCTCTTTCTATTGGTTGGATGACATCATCCCCACTAATCCCCTTGATTAACTTCCTAATCGTTTGCCTAATGACCGCTGATCTGTTATACGGTTCGCTTAACTTTCGTTTTCATTTATCGTTTGAGGGATCATACCCGGGATCTTATTACTTAGGTTCCCTTAACCTTTCTCAATATATTGTATTCCTTTTATGATCCTCTCTTATAATCCTTTAATTTAAATCCTTTTTATCCTGTTACCTTTTTCTCAATTCTTTTCGTATCTAGTGGATTTCCGGGAAAAATCAAAGTGTTCGGATTTGGATTCTGACGATCTTTACATACACTTATATCCCATATAAAGTACTAATAAAATCTCAGAATATCCATATCAGAACCCCTACATAGTGTGGCATGAAAAGTTTTCTCATTCAGCAAAAACACTATTCATAAGGGTTTCAAAAATTTCCAAAAATTGGGGTTATTACAGTCTCCCCTCCTTAAAAGGATTCTGTCCCGGAATCAAATAGATAACAAATGGGGATACTTTCTTAGCATTACACTTTCTAACTCTCGAGTAAATTTTCCCATATTGTGGTCCTGCCACCAAACTCTGCCTAGTTTGATAATCCTTCCCCTAAGCACTTGTTCCTTTTCACTCTATAACCCTTCCTGGTTGCTCCATATAGGTTACGTCTGGTTGCATATCTATGCGCTCATACGCCTCTATTTATATTGCATCTGAATTACACTTCCTTGACATTGATACGTGAAACACGTTACGACCTGCTACATGTTCGGGGTTAGGGCTAGCTCATATGCTAACTTCCCAAACGTCTTAATATATCCAAGGGTCCAACAAATTGTAGACTTAGCTTTCCTTTCTTTCCGAACCTCATCAATCCTTTCCAAGGGATACCTATAACATTACTAGGTCCCCTATTTCATACTCTTTATCCTTTCGTGTCAAATCAACATACTTATCATATCCATCTTGGGCTACTACCAGCCGTCCTCTGATTAGATCTACCATATCCTTGGTCCTTTGGAATACTGCGGGTCCGAGCATCTTGCGCTCTACAACTTCATCCTAACATAAGGGAGATCGACATTGTCTTCCCTCAAGGATCTCATAAGGCGACATCTCGATAATGACATATGATCTATTGTCGTAAGAAAACTCAATCCGTGTTAAGTGATCATTCCAATTTCTTTCAAGTCTATTGCACAGACTCTGATTATAGCTTTTAGCATTAGAGCTTCTACTTCTCAATACCCATTCTTTTCGAGTTCGTAATCGCTACCACCTTCCGTTCCTAATATTATACTGGTTATACTTTTGCTCGTTAGCGTTCTATAACCTTTTAATAACCACGTCAACCTTAGTATCACGAATGTGTTCCCATTCTGCATACTACCACCACTTTATTACTCCTTTTTCAGTTGTTTCTATTTTCCAAAATTTGATCAATCAAATAGAAGTAAAGGAATTTGTTGAGAGATCACTATGATCATGAACACTTGTTATATCGCTTAGTTAGTACAGAAGGTGGCCAGCCTTTAGTACTTGACAAGCAATTAAACAATAGCTGGTATCCTACTAGGCTTCTATCACACAGATAGATAGTCATTCGGCAATACCTCCCCTTTCTGGAAGGGTTGTTCTTCTCAGCTTACATGAAATGAAAAGAAGAGAAAAGAACGAATTGAAGAGAATTGTATATATGAAAAAAATATACTGCCATATAATATCTGGCTTGGAACCTACCTCTGAACTATAGAGGTTTGTCATAGGAGAACAAATCATATTCGTATATAAATCAACATCAAGTATTATAGCATCGCATTTCACGTGCTTAAATATTTCTATTCCGTCCATCATTCTTTGGACCCACACTCTTCCTCGAGCTTATACATAATCACCTTTGAAACTCCCTCGACATCGAAAATCGAATCTGGGATCTCATTCTATACATCATCGTTACTAGAATTCTATGCTTGCACCGCAACCTTCCTCGTATAATAATACGACTCTCTATTGATAAGAAAGAATAATTATTCACTAGGTAGATACTCTACTTAATTAGTCTATCAATGATAACTTATACACTACCACGACCCGATTAGTGGTACTCAATCTCAACACCCATTCCAATACAACTCTCACGGTTGTAATCAGCTCATTACTCGCAGAATCATTGCTGCCTTACTATGGTCCACCACTGATCTACTGTAGTCATTCATTTTCCATGAAGTCTTAATAGCTAACCATACGGAGTCCATACATCTCGTATCTAATTCTCCTAAGGAGTTAACATAACCACCAATCACAATTCATGAAGAACACTCCAAACTCTGACGTACTTTCATGACATGAAGTAGATAAAATTGCAGAAGAGTTTCGCTCAAAGCAACGATAGCAGGTTAATACCATTCTTAATCATACGCCCTAAATAGAAGAATTAACTCAAGGGTTCATCTAGTCCTTTTTGAAACATGGTCCTGGCTTATCTCAAGATAGGACCTTCTAAGATAGATAGCCCGTTCATGGCGATTACACGAATTAAACCTTTACCAACTACTATTACGGTTGGTTATTGCACAGTCATCAGAAGGAATGTCAATCTTCCAAACCATAATTCAACCTTCACATTTTTAACCATCATCACTGTATTCCTCTCGCACGAGCGCCTATAATTATTCTCTTACATTTAAAGCGTCGGCCACCTCTTTGGCCTTTCCTGATAGTAAAATTTCCTTATAGTCAATTTCATTTTAACCACTTTCACAAATTTTCTACCCTATTTCCGATCACTGCTTGAGTGAAGATGTTTTTCATAAGTTATTGCCTCAGTCTTTAGAGGCTAATCACTGTCAAGACTGATTCTCAACCATACTTAGAACATCTTTTATCCTGGGCCCTAATTATCCTGAACAATTTCGACCTTTACTGGTTCGATTCATACTTTCTCGTGGTTCAACACGTGCCACACTTGGCATCATTATAATTACGTCATATTTCCTTTATCAACATTTCTATTCTTGAGAATTTTTGAATATTACCTTTCTCCTTGTAAAACCTCTAAGGTTATCCTTCAATCGTTCCTCCTGTATTCCCTAGATACAGGGCATATCAAAATACCATTTACTATTACTAGAACCATTGTCTATATACCTCTGAAAAATTTCTCCACTGATTCTTAAAGGTTGTTGTTACCTTAACCCTTTCCAATTCATCCTGTCAAAACTCATACTATCCCTATTAAGGGTGAAATGCCAACCTTTATGCATTCCCCTAGGATTCATTTTAAGTTACCGATGTTCTATCCTTAATTCCACCTTTAAAAGGTACCTGCATCCTTCCATGGATAAATCAAGTCATATATCCCTGATAAGGGTGTCTTATTCAATCATTCCCACCTCGATAGTATATGCCTAATTTCACAATAACATCTGTATACAACATGAGGTCAATCAATATGGCCTCCCAAAAGATAACAACGGTTATCCGCTTTTCTTGCCTAATTTGGTAACGATAACAAGGATGTTCTGGAAGATATTGGTCGTGTTCAACGTGAACTTCTTCTTAATAATTCCGTGTTTACTTTTGTTGTTTATCTCAACAGTCACCTCAATGTTGGGATATCTTTCATACCTGGCGTCTCCCTTTCTGGGTATCAAGCCACCGGTCTTACACTTCACATTCTTGAAGGTCACTTCCTTCATCCAATTTTCCTACCTTCTTACTTTCTTGTCTCCTTAGTCTATCCGCGTCTTATTATTTATCCTTCGAACTATCTCAAGGTTTCCTTGAATCCTCCCAACTTACTAGGGATAAAATATATGTATCTCTTATGCCTTCACCCAGCAATTTTAACTCATGGTGAATCACCCTCATACTGACGATTACATACTTTTCTATTTCTATTGCTACGAGTCTTTAGGGTTTCCTCATACCCACTTCCTTATCATACCTTAAACTCTATTACCTTTATATTCCTTTCCACTTCAATTTTTTTTTATTTTCCTTTCTCTTATCATTATTTCATGAACCAACACAACATAAGTATTGATTTCAAACATCCCGTCATTCTGGATTCGTGTCCTCAGAACGAATCTTGACAACTTTTACAACTTAGATTCATAATTCATCATACTCGTCTGCCTTTGTTCTGGCTCTAAAGCTTTTACACTATCTCCTTATCTTTGGGAATTACTTTCCCGAAAACAATTGACTGAACTTAAATTAGTTTATTCTAACCTCTGGCTCCGTGCCTTTCTTGGTCTTTCACCAGCAGGTGGCCTCTCTCTTAGGAGGGTAAATGACAAAAATAGTCTTTTGAGATTCGTCAATCATTTAGAATCTCAAATGATTCCTATATTTCCTTTAGCCAGGCTCTTGCCTCGACTGGTCAACCTGTTCCTTGGAACTCTGAGAGCTTAGAGACTTACAGGTCCTGAAAGAATTTCCTATCGCATTGTTTCCTCAAGGTGGTGGTTGGGGATAATAGTCTAAGTTCTGTCTATACAGGTCCATGAATTGCCGTATAGGAGTACCGTCTCGGGTCTCCTTTCCTTACTCGACTTTCTGTTTCCTTAGTATGAAATGTTTCAACCTTCTCCCATAATCGGGGTTATCTTATACATTAAAAACCTTGTTTTCCACTCTATTATGTTATGGGTTCTTTCTTTCTTGATGGCAACCTCCCTGACTATCACACTCTGGGTTTGCCCTAAATCCTATTCCTCAAACTATGGCTCTCATCTAAGTTCTCATCCTTAAGCTCTTGAACTTTCGGAACCCCAATTCTATAGGAATACCTCATTATTCCCTTATCATCTTTCTCAGTATTAATCTCATATTTATTTGTTGGCTCTCTGCCTTCATTCATCACCTTTTTCTGGCACAATATGCTCTTTTCCAATAATTCGGTCTCTATTGCAATCTCAAACAGCTTTTCGGTACCGGCTCCGGTTACCTTCACTACTATTTCCATTTTCTCAAAATCTCTTATCAACTCTCCCAAAGACATTATCATCTTGAGTCTCTCCTTTTTACTAATGGCATCAGCCACCACATTGGCTTTCCCCGAATGATAAAGAATCTCCCAATCATAATTTTTGATTAGCTCTAACCGCCTCCTCTGGCGTATGTTGAGCTCTTTCTACGTAAGAATGTACTAGAACACTTATGGCTTAGGTAATTCTCGCACTTCTCTCCATACAAGTAGTGCCTCCAATCTTTAGGGTAAAACTATTGCCACGAGCCTAAGCTCATGGGCGGGGATATCGAATTTCATATTACCTTAATTGTCTTAACGCAGACGCGATTATCTTGCTGTGCTAAGAAGCACCCTAATTCCTTATGTGAAGCGTCACTTACAAATCACAAAATCTCCTTTTTCCATCCGGCAACGCCAACATAGGGGCCGTCACCAACCTTTGCTTCAGTTCTTAAAAGCTGTTCTCGCATTTCTCTGTCTATTCGAACTTCTCAGTCTTATGAGTAAGCCACGTTAAAGGGGCTACTATCTTTACAAACTTGAACGAACCTCTAGTAGTGACCGGCCAATCCTACCTCTGGTAGTCGACCCAACCAGGGTCATCAATTCATCAGTGGTCCTTTATCCAATCTCGTCAGGATCCTCCATGGGATCCTCCTCAGCAACTATCCCTTCTAGGACAACATCCTCAACCGCTACATCCTCAATATCAACATCATCCGGTCCTGCGTTAGGACGCTCTATTGGATCCACAATCTGATCTCCAATTAGTAATAAAACATCATCGCGTTGATGTTCCTCAACTTCAGGGTTCGGAGTCCCGCTACCATATACGATAATGAACTACGCTTCTATCGCTACATTTATAAGGGTTCCCATAAGGGTTTTAACTGTCAGTACTACGTTAGGTAGTCCGACTATGAACTTGGCAAGAGTTCTTATTATCTTAGTGAACTTATTATCTTAACGTCCCATCATCTCTGAGGTTTATAACGCTTAGCTCTGATACCATTTCTGTAACACCCCCCAGATCCGGGGTCGGGGATCCGGGTCGTCACGGTCTTTCTTTCCACAATATCACTTCACTTAATTAATAATAAATAACCTTATGCTGTGACCCCACACTAACACACACCACAACCCGTTATAGTCTCAGAGATGAAATTTAAATAAGTACAAGTCTTTGAATCCACAGTTTAAAAGTTATTACAACCCAAAATGATTACTTGATAAATTTACAGTTAATTGCCATTATCTGCCACAAATTATAATTATACATAATTGATTCTCAAAAGTAGATGGTCTGATCTACAATAGATCTACCTCTGCAGCTATAGCAGCTACAACATCAACGGGAAGACGCGGGACGCTTCCCACGCGCTTGCGCTGGGTCTGCTGGAGTCTGGCCATCTTTCCTAACTGTTGTTATGTGATGAAGAAATAAAGCAAGGGTGAGCAGCAAGCCCACCAAAATAATATGTATAATGATTAACAATATATGAGCCTTCTCATAGTACTCATGAAAGTCTTGGTCAAAAGAAATGAACCAAGTTGATATCTTAATGCGATGAAGTCGCAAAATATTCAGTATATATATATATACATATATACTTTTCAAAATATGGGAAGTCCTCTTTCATGCATAATACACACAGAGTTCCAGTTTATAACTGTATATATAAAAAATATCGTTGCAAGGTGATCTCATATATCTAACCTTGTCTCAACGTTTTTCCGAAAATCTTTGTCATTCATAAGACAATCATTAACTAGATATAAGTTTAAAAGATGAAGTTACAAGATACCCCAAAATACTTATATCTTTCCCAAATACAACTTGAACTACCCCCGTTCAAGTTATAATCAGTTTCAAAGGTTCATCACATAGATGAGACTACAAGACAAGATTTGAATAGATTCAATCTTTGAATATCATTATAAATAATGAAGTTACGAGATACTTCATTAAGTCCCGATATATAAATATATTCATATATATCTCCCATACATTTCCTGAAAACCTCTGTCATGTAAAGTATGAACAGAGTTGCAATATCCAATGAATTTGGAAGGAAAAGAATTTTGGCATAAACCAGATATCTTGCTGATCAGGCAAAGATACCAATAAGTAACCTTTTCTACTAGTAGATGGATGAATCCCCCACCGGTCATCACCCTGGCCACATAAGGACCTTGTGCTGGACCGCCACCCGGCCTCTTACGCGTTGATGGACTGCCACCCAGCCACTTACACTTTCATAGACTGTACCCCGGCCTGTCGCTTATGCCGACTCAATTAGAGGGGCTTACTTCCCGAATATTGGGCAAGTAATCAATTCATTTACCAAAACTGCAACCTCGTTGCGAATATAAAATACACCACAGAGCCGGATTCCCCAAGTTTTGAGCGAGTATTTAAATCCCCTTAAAAAAGGAAGATCTTAAATATAAAAATGAGTTTTGGGATCCGCTCTGACTTTAAAAATCATTTTGAAGACTCGAAAACACTTTATAGAGTGTTTGGAGTAAAGCTGATTTAATGAAGTAAATCAGTCCCCGGAATATTTAGAAAATGACTGAATATTATTATTTAAATAATATTCCCATAAAGAATAATCTTTATAAAAATAATTGAAGTAGAAGTATTAAAACTTATACTTGAAACGAGTATTAAATAACCAAAGATATACTTATATGAAAGTATTATCTTTATTTGAATAATCGAAAATAAGTTTGATTATTGACACCTTATTCTTTAATAAAATAAAGAATATATCTCAGCAAATAATCGGAGTCATAGATCCTCAAATGAATATTCAAATAATATTCATTAAATAATATAAACTGAGTCATAAGCCCTCGAATGAATATTCAAATAATATTCAGATAAATAAATAAAAGGAGTCATACGCCTTCGAATAATATTCGAAATAATATTCAATAATAAAATAAAGTTAAAGTTATCGAATAAACCTTATTCGATTAATAGTTTGGAAAACTATAACCATATATATATATATATAAATATATATATATATCCATATCCATATATACAAAATCTACTCGGGATCCTCGACTCCCGGTTTTAGAAAATATTTTCACCTTTGGGTCCCTATACTAAGGGTATATGCAAGTTACCGCTATTCTCTAGCATAGGTATTATCAACTGAACCAACAGATATATATTTCAAGAATATGAAACAGGCATGCATATATACCATATCACATGCTACAATATATCGCAAGAATTTGCTAAATAACCAATATGCATTTATCGCAAGATCATGCATATACAAATGTATACATCACAACAACAGTATAACGGATAGAATACTTGCCTGAGCGACTTGGGGTGATAAAAGGCTCGGGACGAGTCTGGTAACCTATAAACAACAAGTAAGTTGGAATTAAACCAAAATCACTTGTAAATCTATACTTTAACTAACTTAGACTCTAACGCTTGTTTTGCGCTCACTGATTCGCTTAAGTCACTCGGGTACCCTCGGCTCCACCATTTTTAATAATTTAACCTTTACGAGTTTTAAAGTGATTCCTTCGCGAGTGTCTTACCAACTTCCTAACACACTTACCATAAATGTTTCATACATTAATTAACCCTTTTTGGTCTTTAACCTATGTTTCAAAGTAAGGCGAGGGGAAAAGTTTCGTTCGCGAAACGCCGTTACTTGAAACGGTCGTTTCTCCTAAACCGTGCATCGGAATCGAACGAACTACATATCAAAACGAAGCTCGTAACATGAGCTATCTAAACATGGCAGTGGTCATAATCTAGCAGGGGGTTCTCGGGTCCTAATGTTATGCACAAAAACAGTCTACAGAAAATTGGACGTTACGACGGCTATGTTTACGCGATTACCAATGATTAAACTACTCCAATTAACCACCAACCAACTCATAACCATCAATACAACAAAACTTCACCTAAACCATACCACATCAGTCCATAATCTCCAAGGTTTTCAACTCAAACAACCACAATCAAGACCTATGAACTATAATCAAGCTTCAATTACCAAAACACTTCCAAATCAAACCAAACTACTGATAATCACAATCCATGCTTCTCATTTCACAACACCAACCATTAAACTTACTAACAAATAAAGTAAAGGCTAGTGTTTGAAGTTTATACCTTCCTTGGGAGGTGTTAAGTTGCTAGGAAGCCTTAGGGAGCCTCCTACAAGCTTGATCTTTCCAAAGAAATCAAGAACACAAAGTTAGGCTTTGAAGTTTCTAAAAGTCCGATTTAAAGAACTGTAAAAATGAGGGTCTTACCTTGATTATTTGGACGAGACTTGTGAACAAGAGTTGTAGGCCATCTCAATACCTTTCCAATGAGCTATAGAACACAATATTTGAGTGAGAAATGAAGGAGATACAGCAGTTTTAGTGTTCTGGTTCTGTTTTGTCCGAGAGCATGTGTTGGAATAATCTTAAATTTAGTTATTAATTATTTGTTTATTTAATTATTAGATATTTAGCAATAGATTAATTATTAGAGAAAAATATTATTTTAGAATTGTTTAGTAGTGGGTTAGTGGAGTTATGGAGTAAATTATGGACATGTAATTTACCCATTAATTAATAGTGGTTAGTTTTAGTAGTAGTTAGTTTTAATATGTTTGTAAAGCCTATATAATTGCTAGTTTACCTTGAGTTTTACAGGAGGAAAAGAAAACAAGAAATATAGCAGTACAAGTTCTCTCTGCAAAATGTAGGTGTCTTTTTTTCTCTAAATTTTTCCAACATTGGATCAGAGCCATATGATCCAGGGCTTATAAAACTCTTCTAAAAATACACATATACATATATATACATATATATATTATCCTTAATATTTTCCATGGCATCAAACAATTTCTCCGTCTCTATTCCATTATTCAAAGGAGATCAATGAGGGAGGAAGAAATTGGAGGAAAAAATGAGGGACTGCTATTAGCTAAAGCTTCATCCTCAAAAGGCACATGTAACAAGGTTCAATGCAACCATTGTCATAAGATGGGACATGAAGAAAAAGACTGCTGGTACAAAGGAAAGCCACAATGCTACAAATGCAAAAAATATGGGCATCTAGCAAATAATTGTAGATTTCAGAATGATGAAGAAAGGATGACACAATTGATCGAGGGAGAACCACTCCTTTAGAGTTGTGGAGAGAAAGTGCTTCAAAGTGTTTTTGGAGAGAAAGTGCTCCAAAGTGTTTTTGATGAGATTGTGCATCAAAATTGATGGTGGTGAGAAGTGCATCACAGGCGAAGAGAAAGTGCTTCGTAAATTTAAGATTATGGGGTGAATGTTGGAATAATCTTAAATTTAGTTATTAATTATTTGTTTATTTAATTATTAGATATTTAGCAATAGATTAATTATTAGAGAAAAATATTATTTTAGAATTGTTTAGTAGTGGGTTAGTGGAGTTATGGAGTAAATTATGGACATGTAATTTACCCATTAATTAATAGTGGTTAGTTTTAGTAGTAGTTAGTTTTAATATGTTTGTAAAGCCTATATAATTGCTAGTTTACCTTGAGTTTTACAGGAGGAAAAGAAAACAAGAAATATAGCAGTACAAGTTCTCTCTGCAAAATGTAGGTGTCTTTTTCTTCTCCAAGTTTTTTCCAACAGCATGAAGAACAATGCCTTGGTTTCTTTTTGATTTTGATGAAAATGATTTTACTTGGCTTGGTTGCTTTGTTTTTGTGTTTGATTTAGTCAATTACCTTGTTGCCCTTGAATTTGTGTGGTTCTCATTCAACCACACCTCCTTCCTTCCCATGTCATGATTGTGTCATCCTCATGATGTCATCCTCCCCTCCTTGTCCTCTTTCTATTGGTTGGATGACATCATCCCCACTAATCCCCTTGATTAACTTCCTAATCGTTTGCCTAATGACCGCTGATCTGTTATACGGTTCGCTTAACTTTCGTTTTCGTTAATCGTTTGTGGGATCATACCCGGGATCTTATTACTTAGGTTCCCTTAACCTTTCTCAATATATTGTATTCCTTTTATGATCCTCTCTTATAATCCTTTAATTTAAATCCTTTTTATCCTGTTACCTTTTTCTCAATTCTTTCCGTATCTAGTGGATTTCCGGGAAAAATCAAAGTGTTCGGATTTGGATTCTGACGATCTTTACATACACTTATATCCCATATAAAGTACTAATAAAATCTCAGAATATCCATATCAGAACCCCTACATAGTGTGACATGAAAAGTTTTCTCATTCAGCAAAAACACTATTCATAAGGGTTTCAAAAATTTCCAAAAATTGGGGTTATTACAGCTATCTTTCAGACAGGAGAAGATACAGTTAAACTTAAAGATGCAAAAAGGAGGATGCAGAATGAACTTGAGTATGCTGAGAGGAGTTTGTTAGAGAACTATCTCAGAACAACTCCTGACATTAGAGAGATCACACACTGAAGCCAAGTCAAGAACTACAGCTGATAAAATTTGAAGGATATACAGGTTAAAGCTGATATCAGACTTTAAGGATGGTAAAAGCTCTAAAGACTGTGAGTTGTAGTTATTTAATCAAATTATCATATGCATTTATACTTAATGTTTTTGACATCATCAAATATCCTTTGAACTTGTATATTATGCTAATTTACAAGTTGGGGGAGATTGTTAGATATATTTGTGATGTCATGTCTAATAATGATTTGTGTTTAGTTTTCAGATCTTGACTAACAGAACAAATCAGGACTTAACTGGAAATCAGTACTTATACTGAAGTTAGAACTTAAGATATCAGAACTTAAGTTATCAGAACTTAAGATATCAGAAGATATTCATCAGGAGATAATATCAGGACTTAAGAAGACTTTCAGATAAGGAAGACGGCTGATTGAAGGAAAGAAGATTAAGACAAACACAAGAAGAGATATGCATGGAGAAGAATTCTATGAAGAATAGAAGACTTGGAGGAAAAGATAACTAATTGATATATTTTAGGATGCAGACTTATATTCGATATCAATTAGAAGATTATCTTGTAACTATGTGGTATATAAACACAACATAGGGTTTACACTAGATGTGTTATTGTAATCGAGAATATTATTCATTGTAATCCTAACAGCTCTCGTGATATTTATTCATCACTGAGAGAGAATGGTTCCATTGTAATACTGTTTTATTAATAAGATTATTCTGTGTTTCATACTTGTGTTCTTAATTCGATTTGATTGTAGTATTCACTGTATTCAACCCCCTTCTACAGTGTGTGTGACCTAACAATATATATATATATATATATATCTGGTGGATACATTCAAATCCACCAGAAATTTTTAAAGACTTGTGTTCTTATTACTTTGTGTTTTGATTCATTTTAACTTGTCATTCCGCACTTTACAAATCAAAATACTTACATATATATTTTGAGTTAGAACATTTTATAATTCCGAAAAAGTTTCAAGAATTCCATTCAACCCCCCTTCTGTAATTCTTGTTGCATTGTTAGGGACTAACATATCTCTTATTGCACACTGTGTAGACCAGTAGTAAACTATCATATAAAGTTAACACTGGTTCTTTGTTAGATGTAACAATTTAGATCAGAAAAATCTTGCATTCTCTCAAAAACAGAAGCTAAGCTCTTCATCAACAAAGAGAAAACATTCTTAATTTTAATATAAAATTAAGTGAGTTTTGAAAGATCTGTGTTCTTTACTGTTATTGTTTAATTTCAGTCTTAACATATTTCACTACAAGATTTGATTTACTTTGTTCACAACCATAAACACTTCAAGGAAAGCAGAAAAACATAAAAACATATTCACCCCGTATGTATAATTTATTATCTAACAAGTGGTATCAGAGCAAAATTTGAAAGTAAATAGATTCAAGATCTTGGAAGAATGAATATACAGAAAATCAGTAGCATCAAAATCCCTACTTTTGATAAAACTAACTACACTCTATGGAAGAAGAAAATGTTGATGTTTATCAGGATGGCCAATCCACTCTACATTCAGATTCTCAAAAATGGGCCCTTCACTCCTATGGTTAGAGTTGAGGAATCTACAGATGGTGATATGGTCATTTTAGCTCATTATGCTCCTAAAGACCCTTCTGAGTACACTGATCCTGAGAAAGAAAAAGTTTCTCTAGATAGTGGCTTGTAGCTAATATTAATAGAGTCACTTGACAATGTAATATACAATAACATTGTCAACTATGACACTTCTAAGAAGATCTGGGAAAAGATTGAAATACTCTGTGAAAGAACTGAGGAAGTTAGATCTAATAAAAGAAGGATACTGATTTCACAGTATGAAAATTTCATGGCTAAGCCAATAGAAAGTATCACTGATATGTTTGAAAGGTTTAACAAGCTGATAAATGACCTGCAGCTCTATGACAAATATTATGAAGCTGAAGAGGTAAATTTGAAGTTTTTGCTCATACTCCCTGATCATCTGGAACAGAAAATTTCTATAATCAGATAAAGGAGAGATCTAAGGAGGATAATACTGGAAGTTCTTTATGGAATCTTAAAAACATATAAATTAGAAATGATTTAAAGAAAATCATTAAGAGCCGCTCAATGGCATATTATGGATGGTTCAAGTGCTCTAATTGTCAATGAAGCCCAGATCTCTAATCAGGAGCCAAGAGCCCAGACTCCAGTTGCCTCAACAAGTGAGCAAAGAAACAATGACTCTCAGGAACAAGACATACTGGAATTGGAAGAAGATGAGTTCTACTCCCTGGATGAACTTGATGAGCTAGATCAGTCAATGGCCTATTTGGTAAGAAAGTTCTCTAATATTAGAGTAAAGAAGCAAAGATTCTTCAAGGGTAAAGGACCGTCATTCAAGCAAAGTTCTCTAATACTGAAATATTTTTGCTATTCTGTCCATCATTCTATGGACCCATGCTCTTGCACGAGCTTATAAACAATCAGCGTTGAAACTCCCTCGACAGCGAAAATCGAATATGGGATTTCATTCTAGATATCATCGTTACTAAAATCCATTGCTACACCGCAACCTTCTTCGTATAGTAATACTACTCTTAATCGATAAGAAGGAATAAATATATCATAGGTAAATAATCAACTTAATAAGTCTATCAATGATAACTTGTACATCACCATGACCCGATTAGTGGTACATAATCTTAACATCCATTACAATACAACTCTCTCGGTTTTTATCGTCTCATTACTCGCAAAATCATTGTTGCATTACTATGGTCCACCGTTGACCCACTGTCGTCATTCGTTTTCCATGAAATCTTAATAGCTAACCATATGGAGTCAATACATGTCATATAGAATTCTTCTAAAGAGGCAACATAATCACCATTCACGATTCATGAAGAACACTCCTAAACTTGACGTACATATGACATGAAATAGATAAAATTATAAAAGAGTTTCAATGAAAGCAACGATAGCAGGTTAATACCAATATTAACCATATGTCTTTATTAGGAGACATGAAGTTTAAAGGTTTATTTAGTCCTTTCGTAACATTGTCCTGGCTAATCTCAAGATAGGACTGTTAGATATATTTGATAATGTCATGGATAATATGTTTTATGTTTAGCTTTCAGATCTTACTTGAACAGGATAAATCAGTACTTAACTGTTGATCAGTACTTATACTAGAAGTCAGGACTTAAGGATATCAGTACTTATGTTATCAGGAGATAATCATCAGAAGATAAATATCAGAACTTAAGTGTTGAAGGACAATCAGATAAGGACAGTAGCTGATTAAAGGAAAGAAGATCAAGATAAACATAAGAAGAGATATGCATGAAGAAGGAATTCTGTAAAGAATGGAATACTTGGAAGAAAAGATATCTGATTGATATATTTTAGGAAGCAGAATTATATTCCATATCAATTAGCGATTATCTTGTAACTGTGTAGTATATAAACACAGACATAGGGTTTACACTAAAAGTGTTATCATTATTGGAGAAGATTATTCATTGTAACCCTAGCAGCTCTCGTGATATTTGTTCATCACTGAGAGGTAACAGTTCCATACTGTAACAGAGTTTATTGTTTCAATAAAGTTTGTTTTCTGTTACTTAAGTTCTTAAAGTTCGATTTGAGTGTACTATACACTGTATTCACCCCCTCTACAGTGTGTGTGTGACCTAACAATTGGTATCAGATCCTATCTAGTTAACATACATACAGTTAAAGATCCAAACACAATCATGTCGGACACAGAAACTCCAACTAAGCCTACCAAAACTGAGGAATCACCAAAGACACAAATTCAGAGTCGGTATGAGACCATCAGAGTTCCCATACTGAGACCATCTGAATATCCCATATGGAAGGTAAGGATGACCATGTTCCTGGAAGCAACAGATCCAGAATACCTTGATAGAATCAAGGAAGGCCCTCACAAACCAACCAAGCTCGTTGTTGCAGTTGCAGGTGAAGCAGCAAAGACCGTACCAAAAGAGAAGAGTGATTATACTGCTGAAGACATAGCATCAATTGCTAAGGATGCTAAGGTACGACACTTACTGCATAGTGCCATTGATAATGTAATGTCAAACAGGGTAATCAACTGCAAGACTGCTAAGGAAATATGGGATGCTCTGGAAACAAGGTGTCAGGGAACTGACACAATTAAGAAGAACAGGAAGACAATACTCACTCAAGAGTATGAACACTTTGACTCAAAGACTAATGAGTCATTGAATGATTTATATGATAGATTTGTCAAACTTTTGAATGATTTGTCATTGGTTGATAAAGAGTATTATCTTGAAGATTCAAACCTTAAGTTCCTGTTAGCTCTTCCTGAATGCTGGGATTTGAAGGCAACGACAATAAGAGACAACTACAATCTTGATGAAACAACTCTTGACGAAATCTATGGAATGCTCAAGACTCATGAGCTGGAGATGGAACAAAGAAGCAAGAGGAAAGAAGGAAAGTCAAGGACAGTTGCTCTTAAGGCTGAAGAAGAATTCCCCAAAGCAGCTTCCTCAAAGAAAGACAAGGGTAAAGCTCTTTTCATAAAGTCTGATACTGAGTCATCAAGTTCTGAGAGTGATGATGACTCAGATTCTGAAAGCTTTCCTGAGACTGATGCTGATGAGGAGATGATGAAGCTGTGTGCTCTTATGGTGAAAGGAATCACAAAGATTGTATACAAGAAGTTCAGGAAGGGAAAGAAGTTTTCCAGGAAAGGCATAAGTTCTGATAAGAAGAATTTCAGAAGATCTGAAGGCAGAGGAGGAAAGTCTGACAGAGGAGATTACACCAATGTTAAATGCTATAACTGTGGTGAGAAAGGCCACATATCTCCTGACTGCAAGAAGGTAAAGGGTGACAAAGGCAAGGCTCTTGTCACAAAGCAAAAAAGCTGGACAGACACCTCAGACTCTGAAAGTGAGGAAAACTATGCATTAATGGCAAATGTTGATAAAGAAAGTGCTGAGAGCAGTTCTGAAGCTGCTGAAACAAAGGTACCTCAGACTACTTATGCTTTTCATACTGATGATATTAATGAGTTGAGAAGATATCTTAAAACCATGTTTGTTAGTTATAGAGATCAAACTTTAACATATGAAAGATTAACTTCTGAAAATCTTGCATTTAAGAAAAGAAATGATTTCTTAGAAAAAGAGTTAGTCATGTTCCATCAAACTCAGAAGGATAGAGATGATGCTTTTTATGTTAGGAATGAAGTGTTAAAATTAAATGAATCTCTAAAAACTAAGTTAGAAAAGGAAAGAGAGATTATCAGGACTTGGACTAACTCTGGCAAAACAACTCAAAATTTGCTAAGTAGTGGAAACTGGAAAGAGGGCTTAGGTTATGGAGAAGATAAGAAAGATAAAGGAACTGAAGAAATTAAGTCTGTTGATAAGCAAAAGCCAAAGTTAAAACCTGTTAAGTTTGTAACTGTAAAGTCTGAAAATGAAAAATCAGAAGTTACAAAGAAATTAACTCCTGACAAACTAAAACAGGAAAAGACAGCTG
Organism: Apium graveolens; assembly: GCF_009905375.1. Classification (NCBI taxonomy): domain Eukaryota; kingdom Viridiplantae; phylum Streptophyta; class Magnoliopsida; order Apiales; family Apiaceae; genus Apium; species Apium graveolens. The sequence continues at coordinate 82,104,198 of NC_133655.1, forward strand.
AAGTGAACATAGGCTTAATGACAAAGAAGCAGCTTAAGCATAAGCTGAAAGATGTCAAGAATGCAAACAAGGTAAAATCACCTAGGAAAAATAGGAATGGAAAGGAAGGTGTGAATAAAAGCAATAATTATAAACCTGTTCCTGATGCTTCTAGGAAAACATGTCATAACTGTGGAAGTTCTAACCATCTGGCTTCTTTTTGCAGGAAGAATAAGAATATTAACTCCTTACCTTCAAAGTCAGGAGTTAAGAGTCAGTCTGTTAGATACAAACCATAAAATCCTTGTTTTCATTGTGGTAGTTTGTGGCATTCCATTTATACTTGTAAGGAATATCATAGCTTGTACTATGATTATTATCAAATAAAACCTTCTTTGAAGAAAGTTTTCATTGTTCCTTCTAGTGTAAATTCTGATTCAAAGTCTGATAGTGTAAGTTCTGATAAGAAAATTGTTAACATAAACTCTGATGCTAAATCCGCTGCAAATGTTAATAAACTTAATAAGGCCAAAGGATCCAAGCAAGTCCGGGTCCTTAAAATTAATAATTAGTGGTCTTTGTGATTGCAGGGCAACAGAAAAAATATTCTAGTTCTGGACAGTGGATGTTCAGGACATATGACTGGAAATAAGGCCCTGCTATCAGACTTTGTGGAGAAAGCTGGCCCAAGTGTTTCTTATGGAGATGGCAACATTGGAAAAACATTGGGATATGGCAATATCAATCTTGGAAATGTCATAATTAAACAAGTAGCTCTAGTCTCAGGACTTAAACACAACCTACTGAGTATAAGTCAAATATGTGACAGAGGTTATCATGTTGATTTCTTTGAAGAACACTGTGAAATTGTGAGTAAATCTAAAGGCAAAGTTGTTCTAAAAGGATACAGGCGTGGTAACATTTATGAAGCTAAGCTTTCAACAAGTACTGATGGTTCTGTAATCTGTCTGATGAGTAGAGCATCAATTGAAGAAAGCTGGAATTGGCATAAGAAACTCTCTCATTTAAATTTCAACAATATAAATGAACTGGTCAAGAAAGATCTTGTGAGAGGATTGCCAAACACAGTATTTGCTCCTGATGGTCTTTGTGATTCATGTCAGAAAGCCAAACAAAGAAAATCTTCATTCAAGAGCAAGACTGAATCATCAATTATTGAGCCTTATCATCTACTACATGTTGATCTATTTGGTCCAGTAAATGTCATGTCTATTGCAAAGAAGAAGTATGCGTTGGTCATAGTGGATGAGTTTACCAGATACACATGGGTGTATTTCTTGCATACAAAAAGTGAAACTGCATCAACCTTGATTGATCATATCAAACATCTGGATAAAATGGTCAAAGATTCTATGAAAGTTTTAAGGAGTGATAATGGCACTGAGTTCAAGAATTTGATAATGGAAGAGTTCTGCAAAAGCCATGGAATAAAGCAGGAATTTTCTGCTCCTGGAACTCTACAGCAAAATGGAGTTGTTGAAAGGAAGAATAGAACTCTCATTGAAGCTGCATGTACAATGCTTGAAGAAGCAAAGCTTCCAACCTATTTCTGGGCTGAAGCTGTGCAGACTGCTTGTTTTACTCAAAATGCAACACTCATTAACAAGCATGGAAAAACACCATATGAGATGGTGAAGAAAAAGAAGCCAAATCTGAAATATTTTCATGTATTTGGATGCAAGTGTTTTGTTCTCAAGACTCATCCTGAACAGCTATCAAAGTTTGATCTAAAAGCTGATGAAGGAATCTTTGTTGGATATCCACTTTCCACAAAAGCCTTCAGAGTCTATAATTTGAGAACAAAAGTGGTCATGGAATCTATCAATGTCTCTTTTGATGACAAAAAGATTACTGGTCTTGAAGATTTCATTGACCATGATCAGCTGAGATTTGAAAATGAAGACTCAAATTCTGATAGAGAAAATCCTGACAGTCTAAGTCCTGATACTGTAAACTCTGATGGATTAAACTCTGATGTTATTGAAACTGTGGAGACTACGTCAAAGGAAGATGCACCTATGCAGGGGGAGCATACTCAAGATCCTACCACATCTCAAGAAACATCAGAACATGCATCTGGCTCTTCAAGTTCTGATTCATCAAGTTCTGATAAGCCAAGTTCTGATAGTGCTGAAAATCTAAATACTGAAGAATCTAACTCAGAGAGCATAGTTTCAGGGGGAGCATCAGAAAATGAAAATGAAAATAGCATGGATCATTGGGGAGCATCCAGTTCTAGAGAAAACCTTCCATCTGCAAGAAAGTGGACAAAATCACATACACCTGATTTGATAATTGGAAATCCTGATGCAGGTGTCAGAACTAGAACAGGTACTTCAAATGAATGTCTTTACAATTCTTTTCTCTCTCAGACTGAGCCAAAAAAAGTGGAAGAAGCTCTTCAAGATGCTGATTGGGTGCAAGCAATGCAGGAAGAGTTGAATGAATTTGAAAGAAACAAAGTCTAGACCCTAGTGCCAAGACCAAAGAATAGATCTGTTGTTGGTACAAAGTGGGTATTCAGAAACAAAACTGATAGTGATGGCATAATTACAAGGAATAAGGCAAGGCTGGTTGCAAAAGGATATTCTCAACAGGAGGGAATTGAAAATAATGAAACATTTGCACCAATTGCTAGGTTAGAAGCCATAAGGATATTCTTGGCTTATGTTGTTCACAAAAAGTTTACTGTCTTTCAAATGGATGTGAAAAGTGCTTTTCTCAATGGAGAATTGGAGGATGAGGTATATGTTGAACAACCTCCAGGTTTTGTAGATACCAAACATCCAGATTATGTCTACAGGCTTGATAAAGCACTTTATGGACTTAAGCAAGCTCCTAGAGCATGGTATAAGACTTTAGCTCAGTTTCTTCTGGAAAGTGGATTCAACAGAGGGACAATAGACAAAACACTGTTCTACCTCAACCATGGAAAGGACTTACTTCTGGTCCAGATTTATGTTGATGATATCATTTTTGGATCTATAAATGACAAACTTTGCAAAAAGTTTGCCAAACTAATGCAGTCAAGATATCAGATGAGTATGATGGGGGAACTTAGCTATTTTCTGGGCCTTCAAGTCAAGCAGAATGAGGAAGGCACTTTTATTTGTCAAACCAAGTACACCAGAAACTTGCTGAAGAAATTTGGAATGCAAGATTGTTCAAGTGCATCCACTCCAATGGCCACTGTGACAAAACTGGATAAGGATACTTGTAAATCAGTAGATATTACTGACTACAGAGGTATGATTGGCTCTCTACTCTATCTAACTGCTAGTAGACCCGATATCATGTATGCTACCTGTCTTTGTGCAAGATTTTAAGCAGATCCAAGAGAACCTCACTTAACAGCTGTAAAAAGAATCTTTAAGTATCTTAAAGGAACAGCTGCTCTGGGATTATGGTATCCTAGAGAATCAGATTTTAAACTAATAGGTTACTCAGATGCAGATTTTGCAGGTTGCAAAATTGACAGGAAAAGCACAAGTGGAAGCTGCCAATTTCTTGGAGGCAGATTGGTTTCTTGGTACAGCAAGAAACAAAAGTCAATTTCCACATCAACTGCAGAAGCAGAGTATATTGCTGCAGGAAGCTGTTGTGCACAGATTCTTTGGATGAAGAATCAGTTACTGGATTATGGGTTAACATATTTCAAAATCCCTATTTACTGTGATAATCAAAGTGCTATTGCTATGACAGGTAATCCAGTTCAACACTCTATGACAAAGCACATCAGCATCAGGTACCACTTCATCAGGGAACATGTAGATGAAGGTACAGTGGAATTGCATTTTGTTCCCACAGATCAACAACTAGCAGATATCTTCACAAAACCACTGTGTGAAGCTACGTTTACAAGATTGGTAAATGAACTTGGAATGGTTTCAGGTTCTTTCTCTAAATCTGCTTAGTCTTGTTCTGTGTTATCAGACTTTATGCTCAGTATTTACAGAATTAATCTCATTGTGTATTTTGTGCTTAATTGATAAATGTCTTTAAGTACTGACTGTTGTCTGATATATGTTTCTAAACTCTGATAAGTGATATGTCTGTTCAAGTACCTATTCAATCCTATGAGGATAACTGTGCTAGATACTGACCTAGTAGTCTTCAATAAACAAATGATTCCATGTAAGAAGTAATTATTTCAGTGGAAACCCTATGACACTAGCAAATTCTGATAATTGAGCTTAGTTAAGTTTACTTTGTATATCTTATTACTAAGTCACAAATTAGAATAATGCTACTCATCTGTTAAGTTCTGATACTAGTAAAACTGTTGAATGTACTAAGTGCTGATAAACCTCACTTATCAAAAGAAAAAAAGCAAAAAGATCAAAGAATAAAATCAGGTACTCCTTTGCGATCTAGAGTAAAAATGTGGAAGGGACGACCCAAGTGCATTGCTGGTATTAAGTAGATATGCATTAGAAAAGCAAAATATTTTCTTGGTGACTTTTCACACTCTATGATTACTGGAGAAATACTCTGATAATAGCATAAATTCTGATAAACAGTCGTGACTCACTTACACTGAGAAGCCACTGTAAAATAGAATTTCAAAAGATGCATAAAATTAGCACAAAACAGTTGAGGTAGACTCAAGCATGAACTCATTCATCAGTAGGTTTCAGGACAATGACAGCTCTTTAGCAAAATTTTAGTTATGCCTTATTTCTAAGATGTACTGAAGTGAATCAGACTTTACTCTTTGTCTGTTATTTAGCTTAATGCACACACTAATCACTCCATCTGAATGATGAAAATTTTTGTGGTGGTCTATGTTATTTTAGATAAACAGTCATTGTGTCATTATTGCACAAATTCTGAGGACAAGTTCTAGTTACACGTTCTGATGATTAAGTTCTGAAGTCTATAACTCAGAACTTGTATGAGGATTTACTAAGATGGGCATTCTTTTTTCGAGTTAAGAAATTATGTTCTGATGACTGTTAAGTTCTGGTATAGGTTTAAGTTCTGATTTCTCAGTCTAATCCTTTACTTGGCTTATCTGTGAATAAAATTTGATAACGGTCTCAGTTCGAACTAGAATATGTTGAAGTGGAAGATTAATAGTCACTATGATTAGGATTAATGGTATTCGTACTTGAACAGTCCACTGTTTCTTGTTTCTTGTGCGTTTTAAACCATGATTCCTCTTTCCAATGAATGTTATTCTTTTTCAAAGTCTAGGGAGACGAGGTAGAATTAATTCTACCTGTCAGCATTCAATTTCTTTGCGTCTCCTGGCATTCTCTTGCCTATATAAGCAGCCACTTCACATCAGTCTTTCCATCAAATTCTTCTCACACACTTATCTTCATACTTCTTCTTTCAAAAACACAATGGTCAGATACAACATGTTTTTGAACTACCAAAACTTCAATATGGAGCTAAGCTGTGCCGAGTGGCAGCAGGAATGGCATGTCACAGCCATTCCTGAGGAGATATGGGACTCTGTCCCACAGGAGGTACTGACACACCTTCTGTTCTTCTATATGGACTACCATCGCCATCTGGAGCGATTGGAGGAGGAAAGGCTGGAAGCTCTCCACCAGCAAGAGCGAATCATCAGACTCGCCATTCTGTTTGTCGAGAGTAGGAAGAAGAAGATGACTTAATCTCGTCTTCTTCCTGTTTTTCTTCATCATCAGCTTTGTCAGGCTTCTTAGCTAGGACTAAGGCTGTTGATGTTAGGTTTAGAAGCTTAGGGAAAATCTTGTATAAGTATTGATGTAATTTCCATTTCATAAATGTATTGTCTTGATATATTAATGAAAGTTGTTTTTACTTCAAGATTTTGTCTCTGAGTTATTTTATCTTGTGTTGATAAATCCTGATTGATATTCTGATGACCATATAAATTTTGTTTTATATTAAGTTCTGATTTATTTTCAGCACTTACTTATCTAATTTATCTTGGTCATTTTCATGTGATGTATTTTCAGAATATTAATGATGCAGTGAAAAATAATTCAATCAGTGCTAACGGTTTACATTTTGAATTAAAACTGTTTCTCTTGATAAATGGAACGGTTTTTCCTTGAAACTAGGCAAATGGGTAAGTAATGATTCCTGTTTTCTCGAGCCCAGTAATTGTCCGTTATTACTGCATGTCTGACAGGTGTCCAACGGTAACATTTTTGTTCAGAGTATAAGTACAACAGAGAGAAGAATTCTTTAATCTTTTATTTTCTTCATATTTTATCTCTCTCCTTACTTTTACTCTCTTATTTTCTTCATATTTTATTTTCTTCATACAGACATTATCTCAAACACCTAACAGGCATACTTGAATCTCATTTTTTTTCATATGGTGAGGTTGGGTATACATTAACACAGCCTGAATTCTTTTCAAGCCAACAAGTTCTGAGGTTTTGGAGGACTGGACTTTTTGATGATGGTGGTCAACGTGGAACTCCCAGTATTATCTTCCAAGTGGGTGATTCATCCTTTGTAGTCACTCTTGGTACAGTACGCAGGGCTTTACATCTTCCAGAAGATTGTACTTTCTCAATTCCAGAAGACTCAGCCCTTCGGGAGTTAATGGCTGAATTGGGATAAGAAAAGAGTCTGACGAAACTTGGACAGTTGAAACGGGCTAATATCAGAAGAGAATGGAGTTTCTTCTTTGATTGCATCACCAAAGCTTTTGGGAACAAATGTTCGAATTTTGATGCTATTCCAATTATGAGTCAGCACATCGGGTATGCAATTATCAATCAAACTCATTTTGATTTTGCAACTGCTTTAATTAGTTTTATTGGGGATAGGATGACAGAGGATCGAGATGTTGTTTATTTTGCTAGATTCTGTCAACTTATTTACACTTATTGTATTGATGAACCTCATTTAGTCAGCACTCAAACCCCACCTTTTAAGGTTGCAAAATGATACTTTAATGACCTGGTAAATGCTGATACTAAGAAAAAAGTGGTTAGACCATTACAGATTCCTAAGTCTGTAAAACAGATCCTGGTAAATGCTGATCCTGATACTTATAGATATGTTTACTCTGATGTCCAACCAACTCCAAACACCCAAAATCCATCAACCTCAGTACCTACCTCTTATTCTACTCAACCTACCCTCAGAACATATCTCAAATCCTATCTCTCCACTTCACAGACTGCTCGACCTTCATCTTCAGCACCTACTGTGAAATCTTCATCTTCCAAGCCAACGAGGACAAAGAATGTTCCTCAAACATCTCAAAAGAGAAGGAGGATTGCATTGAGCGATGAATCTGATTCTGAGGAACCGGTTCCTGCTAGAGAACCTGTTGTATCTGAAGCTGAGAAAGAGATTTATCAGAAGGATTCTGAAATTGGGGGTTCTAGGCTTCTCAAGAGGCTTAGACGAATGACAGTTCCTGAAACTCCCAAGGAATCCAAATCAACAAGGAAGTACAAGAAACAGAGGGCACAAAGGCCAGTTTCAGATGATGAAGAGGAAGCAGCTAAGGAAGGGGATCAGGAATCTCTGATCTCACAAGACAAGGAATTTGCTCCAGTCACTTCTTCTCCATCAACTCCATCTCAGGAAGCTGTATCTGACAAGGCTAACTCACCATCTGTGTCTCTTGTTGATCCAGGCACAAGTGCTGATATTGATGTTCAACACTTGGTTGTGTCTGAAGTATTTCTCTTAGAAGCTCCAATAGCAAATAATCCTTCCACAACACCTGTTACTGATGCTGTTCAAACTCCAGAGTTATCAACAACACCTTCTCTGCATCAAGATGCTGATGATCAGACTTTAGGTGAGTATCAGGATATGGCTGTTGATCAGAACTTAGTTTCAGATCAGCAATTAGAGGATGCTGAAGCCTCCATTGCTACTCACACTGTTGTCTTATCAGAAGATACTGATTCTTTAAGTTCTGATGCTGCAAATGTTGGAGATACTGGTGATGCTGCTCCAACTGTAGATGCTGATGAAGCAGGTCCTTCCGGACATACTCTTCAACAGACTCTTCCTAAGTCTGAACTGGTAAAGAAGTTTATTACCGGGGATACACCAGTACCTTGGAGTGAAACTCCTGCAGGTCAGGAGTGGACTAAGGAATGAAACTCAGTTTCATGTGTTCCAACTGCAATACATCTTGTTGAGCACTTGACTAAAGCTGATGAAATGTTAAATTCTGATGATTTAAAAACCCAGCTTAGAGTCACTGCATTGAGTACTAAACATCTACATGGTCTTCATTCAACTACTCATGTAGAGCTACAAAAGATTCAGGAGAACTTTATCAAACAAGAACAAGTTTGGAAAATTGATAAGAAAAAGTTCTGTCAACCTACCATTGACAGGATTGCTTATATTGAGAAAACTCAAGAGAAACAACAAGCTCAGATTGATGAAATTCTGACAAATCAAGCTTCTCAGCAATCGCAACTTACTGAAATCCAATCCTCAGTGGAATTACTTATCTCTCTTTTACTACCTGCTGATGCCAAAAAGGGGGAGAAGGTAATTAAGTCCAAATGCAACACTAACAAGACACTGCAAGGAAAGGATGATGGAAATGATGATCAAGGATACTCTGGAATGGGTAGCGGTCATAGTCAAGGTAGAAGGTTTACATCAAGATAAGCTAGTCACAGGACAAGTTCTGATACTGGGAAAAGAATAAGTTCTGCTGCTGGTAAAAGGATAAGTTCTGATGAACTTCTAGATCTTGATGAAAAAATGTCAAGACAGTTATTTCTTCAAGAAAATCCAGGAATGGACTTGGAAAGTTTAAAGGAAGAAGAAGCTAGACTTAAATCAGAGAAAGTCACATCTAAATCTGAAGCTTCTGGTAAAAATTCACTTCCAAAACTCAAAGGCATTGTGATCAAAGAAAGGACACATACTGAAGCAACGTTGGCTAGATCACAACCATAGATAGATCCAAGATCCAAGGGTAAAGAAAAGGTTGGTGAACCTATCAAGGTTTATGTACCTCCTGAGGAAGAAGAAATTACTGATGAAAAGGATGATCTTGCTCTGACTTCAAGAAAAGTTCTTAAAACAACCTCTGACATGGCTCAAGTTGTTCAGAGTCAAGAAATTGTAAGTTCTGATATTCAGAAGAAGCAAGTAACCTCTGACAGAGCTCAAGTTAACTTGATATCAGAAAATAGATCAAAGACACTCCTACCAGGATTCACTAAAGCAAAACAGACTCAATCTTTGAAGACTACTGCAAGTGGTTTTGAAGCAAGAGTAGTTACTGGAAAGGAAGCTAGAGATAAAACTGGATTGGTAAGTGCTGATGAAAGAAGAGTACACAACACTACCAATGATCCAACTTCCTTGAGTGAACCAGGTATTGGAGCAACTCCTGAGAGATTGAATCAACTGGAATCTGTACAGATGGTTTACCATACCTACTTAAAAGAATACATCATGTTGTATTTCATGACAGATGGTAGGGTTTATCATATAAGACAAAATGCCATTCCATTGAAGTATTTTGAAGAATTGGAGCATGTACTTTTCTTACTTCAAGTGGATGACAGAAGAACAGAGACTGCTGCAAACTACTTAAAAGAACAGATTCAGAGACAGAAAAGGCTTTATTCTGTTAAGTCTGACAGCATATATGTTCCAAAGTACAGAGATCACAATGGTGATATTGTTGATATGAAGCCTAATACTGCACATATCAGAACATATTTTGGTATTAAGGGACTTGAATTCAATCTGGAGTCTGACAAAGCTTATGTCATAAGACTAGATCAGGAGTTGAGAAAAGCAAAGATCAATGATCTCAGAGCTGCAATCTTTCAAACTGGTGAAGATACTGCAGAGCTTAAAGATGTCAAAAGGAGAATGATTGATGAACTAAGATATGCTGAGAAATGTTTGTTGAAGAACTATCTCAGAACAACTCCTGACATCAGAGAGATTAGAAAATGATGAAGCCAAGTCGAAGATCTACAACTGCTTAAATTCTGATATTTATACAGACTGAAGTTGTTATCAGAAGTTGAAATTGGTAAAAGCTTTAAGGACTGTAAGTTGTAGTTATCTAGTCTAATTCTCATGCATTTGTACTTAATGTTTTTGACATCATCAAATATCTGTTAAACTTGTATATTATGTTAATTTACAAGTTGGGGGAGATTGTTAGATATACTTGATAATGTCATGGCTAATATGTTTTATGTTTAGCTTTCAGATCTTACTTGAACAGGATAAATCAGTACTTAACTGTTGATCAGTACTTATACTGGAAGTCAGGACTTAAGGATATCAGTACTTATGTTATCAGGAGATAATCATCAGAAGATAAATATCAGAACTTAAGTATTGAAGGACAATCAGATAAGGACAGTAGCTGATTAAAGGAGAGAAGATCAAGATAAACATAAGAAGAGATATGCATGAAGAAGGAATTCTGTAAAGAATGGAATACTTAGAAGAAAAGATATCTGATTGATATATTTTAGGAAGCAGAATTATATTCCATATCAATTAGCGATTATCTTGTAACTGTGTAGTATATAAACACAGACATAGGGTTTACACTAAAAGTGTTATCATTATTAGAGAAGATTATTCATTGTAACCCTAGCAGCTCTCGTGATATTTGTTCATCACTGAGAGGTAACAGTTCCATACTGTAACAGAGTTTATTGTTTCAATAAAGTTTGTTTTCTGTTACTTAAGTTCTTAAAGTTCGATTTGAGTGTACTATACACTGTATTCACCCCCTCTACAGTGTGTGTGTGACCTAACAAGGACCTTCTAAGATAGGTAGCCCGCTCACGAAAATTTTATGAACTAAATCTTTACCAAACTACTATTACGGTTGGGTATTGCACAGTCATCAGAAGGAATGTCAATCTTCCATACTACAATATAACCTTTATGGTTTCACCCAGTCATTACTATATTCCTTTAGCATGAGTGCCTAAAATTATCCTCTTACACTTAAAGTCTCGGCCAACTCATTGGACTTTCCTGATAGTAATAGTTCATTATAATCAATGTCTTTTGAACGATCTCCAACCAAATTTTATACCTCATTTCCCATCACTGCTTGTGTGAAAATGCTCTTCCTTATACTTTGGTGAGAAAAAAAATATATCACTATTTTCCAAAAGTTATTTCCTCGGTCTTTAGAGGTTAACATTGTCACGACTGACTCTCGGTCATACTTAGGGCATCCTTTTTCTTAGGTCCTAATTGCCTTAAACAATTTCGACCTTTACTGGTTCGATCCATACTTTCTCATGGTTTAACACGTGCCCCACTTGGCATTATTATTATTACGTCATATTTCCTTTACCAAAGTTTCTATTTGTAAAAACTTAAATATCACCACTCTTTTTGTAACTTGTCCAAGGTTATTCTTAAATCATTCCTCATGTACTCCCTAGGTATAGGGCATATCAAGACATCATTTACTGATACTGGAACCATTGTCAATATACTTCTGAAAAATTTCTCCACTGATCCTTAAAGGTTGGTGTTACCTTAATCCTTTCCACTTCATACTTCCAAAACTCATATTATCCCTATTAAGGGTGAAATGCCAACCTGTATGCATTCCCTCATGGTTCATCTCAAGTTATCGCGGTTTCATTCTTATTTCTACCTTTAAAAAGGTATTTGTATCCTTTCATAGGTAAATTAAGTCATATATCCCTGATAAGGGTATCTTATTAAACCATTCTCACCTCGATAGTTTATGCCTAATTTCATAATAGCATCCTAATTTTTTAAAAAAGTCAATGCATATGGCCTCCAAAAGATAACTACGGTCATCCACTTTTCTTTCTCGATTTGGTAATGATAACAGAGATGTTCTGGAAGATATTGGTTGTGTTCAACGTGAACTTCTTTTCGCTAAATCCTCATTTATTTTTGTTGTTTATCTCAACAGTCATCTCAATATTGAGATATCTTCTATACTTGGTGTCTCCCTTTTTGGGCATCAAGTCACAGGTCTTACATACACTTCACATTCTTGAAGGTCACTTCCTTCATCCCATTTTCTTAATTTCTTGTTATCATGTCTCCTCAGTCCATTCGTGTTTCCTTATTAATCCATCGATCTATCTCAAAGTTTCATCGAATACTCTCAACTTAAAAGGAGATCAATTATACGTATTGCCTACGCCTTCAAACCTTGATTTTATCTCATGATCAGTCACCATTTCGTTGATGACACACTTCTCTATATTTATTTCTAGGGTTTTTTAGGGTTTCACATACCTAATTCCCTTATCGTTTCTCAACTCTATTTCCTTTATATCCCTCTATACTCCTTCCTCTTTCAGTCTTTTATTTTCGTTTCTATTAGAACCATTTCAAACATCTCATAATTCTGGATTCATGTCCTCAGGACGAATCTTGACAACTTTTACAACTTAGATTCATAATTCATCATACTCGTCCGCTTTTGTTCTGGTTTTAAAGCATTCACCCTATCTCTATAAACTTGGGAAGTACTTTCCCGAAACAATTGACTGAACTTTAATCAGTTTATTATAACCTTTGGCGCCGTGTCCTTCTTGGCCTTTCACCAATGGGTGGCCTCTCTCTTAGGAAGGTAAGTGACAAAAACAGTCTTTTGCGCTTCGTCAATCATTTAGAATATCAAATGATTCCTATATTTACTTTAGCCGGGCTCTTGCCTCGACTGGGTCAACCTGTTCCTTGAAATTCTGAGAGCTTAGCGACTTAAAGGTCATGAAAGAAATTCCTAGCGCATTATTTCCTCAAGGTGGTAGTTGGGGGTAAAAGTATAAGTTTTGTTTAGGCAGGTCCATGAATTTCCCCATAGGAGTACTGTCCTGGTTCCCCCTATCTTGCTCGACTTCTATATTCTCTGTATGAAATATTTCATCCTTCTCCCATAATCAGGGTTATTTTATACGTTAAAATCCTTATTTTCCACTTCATTATGTTATGGGTTCCCTCTTTCTTGATGGCGACCTCCCTGACTATCATATTCAGTGTTTGCCCTAAATCTTATTCCTCGAACCATGGCTTTCATCTAAGATCCCATCCTTAAGCTTTTGAACATTTGGAACCCAAATTCTGTAGGAATACCTCATTATTCCCTTATCATCTTTCTCGGTATTAATCTATTCTCTATTCATTGGCTCTCTTCCTTTATTCATCACTTTTTCTAGGCACAATATGATCTTTTCCAATAATTCGGGCTGCATTACAATTTCAAACAGCTTTTCAGCACCGGCTCCGAGTACCTTCACTTCTATTCCCATTTTCTCGAAATCTCTTTCAGCTCTTCCGAAGACATTATCATCTCGAGTCTCTCCTTTCTACTAAGGGCATCAGCCACCACATTGGCTTTCCCTGGATGATAAAGAATCTCACAATCATAATCCTTGATTAGCTCTAACCACCTTCTCTGGCGCATATTGAGCTCTTTCTGCGTGAAAATGTACTAGAGCACTTATGGCTTGTGTAAATCTCGCACTTCTCTCCATACAAGTAGTGCATCCAATCTTTAGGGCAAAACTATTGCCACGAGCCCAAGCTCATAGGTGGGGATATCGAATTTTATATTCCCTTAATTGTCTTGACGCGTACGCGATTACCTTACCGTGTTGTATAAAAACGCATCTTAATTTCTTGTGCGAAGCATCACTACAAATCACAAAATATCCGGCAATGCCAACATAGGGGTTGTTACTAATCTTTTCTTTAGTTCTTGGAATCTATTCTCGCAATTCTCTGTCCATTCTAACTTCTCGGTCTTATGAGTAAGCCGCGCTAAAGGGGATGCTTTCTTTGCAAACTTGAATGAACCTACGATAGTAACAGGCCAATCCTATCTCTGGTAGTCATCCTGACTACGGTCATTGATTCCTTAGTGATAATCTCTTCAGTCTTGTTAGGATCCTTCACGGTATCCTCCTCAGGAAAAACCCCTTCTGGGATAACATCCTTAATCGCTACATCCTTAATATGGATAGCATCTGGTCCCTTGTTAGGGTACTCTATTGGATCCACAATCTGATCCCCAATATTTAGTAAAACATCATCGTGTTGTTGCTCTTGAACTTCAGGGTTCGGTGCCCCGCTACCTTATACGATCCATGTTACTATCATGATATTTATAAGGGTTCCCATAAGGGTTTAAACTGTTAGTACTACGTTAGGTAGTCCGACTATGAACTTGGCAAGAGTTCTTATTATCTTAGTGAACTTATCATTTTAACGACGCATCATCTCTGAGGTTTATAACGCTTAGCTCTGATACCATTTCTGTAACCCAAATCCGAGGTCGGGGATCCGGGTTGTCACGAGTTCCATTTCCCTTAATAACACTTAATCTTAATAAATAACCAACTACTACGTACTGTGACCCCACAATATACACATACCCACCATAAATTATAATCTCAGAGATGAATACCAAAAATAACACAAGTCATTTTATTCCACAATTATAAGTCATTACACCTCATAAGGGTTTCTGAATAAATTTGCATATTCTTTGCCATTATTACAATTCATAATATACATAAGTCTGGTACATCAACAGTTGAAAGCCTAGCCTATTGGTAGTTCCTACCTCGGCTACAGCGGCATCAACGCCTACAGGAAACTGCGGAACATTTCCTATCCGCTCGCGAATTGGGAGCTTGGTCCTGTTCATCTTGTCTATCTGTTGTTATGTGATGAAAGAAGAAAGCAAGGGTGAGCAACAAGCCCACCGAAATAATATGTATAATTATTAACAATATATGAGCATCTTCATAGTACTCATGAAAGTCTTGGTCAAGCAGAAATAAACCAAGTTTGATATCTTAATGCAACGAAGTCACAAAATATTCAGTATATATATACATATATACTTCTCAAAATCTTTCAAATCCTCTGACATGTATAATGTACACAGAGTTCCAATTTATAATTGTATAAAGATATCGTTGCAAGGTGATCTCATATATCTAACCTTGTCTCAACATTTTTCTAAAAATCTTTGTCATGCATAAGATAATCATTTACTAGATATAAGTTGAAAAGATGAAGTTACAAGATACTCCAATATACTTATATCTTTTTCGAATACTACTTGAACTACCACCGTTCAAGGTATAAATAGTTCATCCCACAGATGAAGGTACAAGACAAAACTTGTATAGAGTCAATTTTTTGAAATATTATCAAAATGAAATGAAGTTACGAGATACTTCATCTGATGAAAACATCATTTTGAAAACTCGACCCTGCCAACACTCAACAATCGCCCAACCGTAGCCTTTTTATCGAAGTGCTCTGGGTAATGTTGCAGAAATATCCAACTGGATGATGAACTCATTACGGGAGTTTTCCGCGCTAGGAAGACCACTCACGATGATCAGTCGCAGTAGTGCAACCCCACCATTTTCTACATGTAGAGGAGAACAGTCGAATTTACTTGTCAACCGAACACTGGACCTTTAAGGAATGGGCCGTCTTAACGGAACTTCCGGGCCATTTGGGCCAATAAAATAAGGCTGGGCCGGTGCCACTCGACCACTTACGCCACTCCTAGTTCAGATGAAATCCATGACTCTGAAACGTAAAGCTCATCCCCCCTTTCCCCAAGTAGAAACTTGTTGATACGGATCCACCAAGAAGTCGTATCAAGTTGGAAAGGAAAACTCACTGATATTTCCCAGGCGATGCCTGTTAATGGATTAACTTATTCCAAGAATTTTACTTCCCGAGTGTTGGGTAAGTAATCAAAAACTCTTTTATCAAAACAGCAACCTTATTGCGAATATAAAAATACATCACGGAGCCGGATCCCTCAGATTTTTGAGCGAGTATATAAATCCCCTTCGAAAAGAAGATCTTAAATTTGAAAATGAGTTTTGGGATCCGCTCTAACCTTCCAAAAATAGTTTTGATAAAGTTTGAAAATAATCTCTCGAAATATTTAAAGTAAGAATGATTTGATAGTATCAATTATTTTCTGAATACTTGGCAAATATCGAAACATTATTCTTTAATAAAATAAAGAATATTATCTAATAAAATAAGTAGAGTCATAAGTCCTCGAATGAATATTCAAAATAATATTCATTAAATAAATAAGCGGAGTGATAAGTCCTCGAATGAATATTCAAAATAATATTCATTAAATAAAATAAGCGGAGTCATAAGTCCTCGAATGAATATGCAAAATAATATTCATTTATAATATAAAACTATCGAATAAACATTATTCGTTTAATAGTTTTGAAAACTATATATATATAATATACTCGGGAACATCGCCTCCCGGTTTAGGAAAATGTTCAACTTTGGGTCCCATATACTAAGGGTATACGCAAGTACTGCTTATCTCTAGCATAGGTATTATGCAGTTTATAAACAATTGAATCGATAATAAGATATCAAGATTACGAAATAGGCATGCATATATTTATCATATCAACATGTTCCAATATATCACAAGACTTTGCTAATAATAATCATGCACTTATCACAAGATAATGCATATATATATACATCACAACAACAGTTATACGGGTAGAAAACTTGCCTGAGTGTTCCGGGATAGACTTAACCAAGTCAAAACTCTTGCATAACCAAACCATTTCAAACCACTCCTCCAATGTTCAACCAACAACAACAATAACCACTAAAAACCAACTATTAACTAATTATACATACATAATCAAACTAATCATCAATTTTAACCACAAATCTTAAACAAAACTCAAAGTTAAGATCAATATTCTAGAGTTTATACCTTCCTTGGAGAGTGGGTAATTCTTAACAAACCTTAGATGATCCTTAACTAGCCTTATAATGATCAAAATCTCAAAACAAAATCAAGAACACAACATTAGTTCTTGAGTTAACTATTCATCTGAACTATAAAACATTAAAAACGGAATTTAGAATGAAGGAGGTGAGGAGAGTGGTTACCCTAAATGTGTAGAACTTCTCGAGGGCTTCGATTTGATAGGTAGAACACGAAAAACGGCCAAGGGAAACTCAAGATACAAGCATTTCATCTTCCTCCATTTTCATCTCTCTTTCCTCTCAGGTTTTTTGATAAAAATGGGGGAGAGAAAGTGTTTGACATGGTTTGTGGTGATAAGGAAGTGATGAGAAGATATTTGTTTGGTTATTGGTTGATTAATGTGAGTGGAGGGTGACATAAGCTTGTTTGGTCACCAATGAGCTCATCCTCCTTGCCACTTGTCAAGAGCTTATGGTACAAGCATCTTTTAAGCTTAATCCTTGAATTAAGATATTAATTAAGTGTCTTAATCTTGCACTAATTGACTCTTCTTCTTGCCACTTGGATTACTTAGTCGTTTAATTATTTTACGATTTGTTTATCGTTCGTTCTCGTTAATCGTTCGAGGAAACGTATCCGTGGTTTCATTGTCAGGGCTCTATAAATCCTTCTTAATATCCTTTATTCCTTCTTTAATCACCTTTTATAATCCTTGGGTTTAAATCCTTAATTCTTATTCCTTCAACATAAATCCTTCAATATAATTCCTTCAGTGTCTGGTGGATTATCGAGAAAAATGAAAGTGTCCGGTTTCGAATTCTGACGACTTTTACATCATTCATTCTCATTATAGAATACTAATACGAACTCAGAATTTCGATAAAAGGACTCCTATATAGGGTGGTCTGATAAGTTTCCTTAATCAACATCATCAGCAAAAAGTTACTATTCATCAGTATTTCAAAAATTCCAAAAATTGGGGTTATTACAATCTTGCTTTCATAGCAATCTCTGAAGATGGTCCAACTCACATATCTCAGGTTTCAAATTCTTGAACCACTACAATACTTTGCTCTCAATATTCAATGCATGATAAGATCATAGTGTTTAAATGTTTAACACTCGCACAAACATGATAGCATCACACATAGATAATGCTGAACTAGTTCACTAGATTATTTTCTGGTAACTAGGATTGATGTTTAACTTGTGCATTTTACATTAGATGATCTTAAATAATTGTTTGAATATTTGTTGAACATGATTAATTGCTTTAGTGAGATATATGTTTTCCAGCACTTAAGACCTTTGTTTATGCTTATCTCCTGTATCCTATTACATTGTCATTTATTCATTTGATCTGAATTGTTTGTTAAGAAGTATTAGTTTATAATTGGATTGAGGTAGCTAGATGAGATTTATCAACAGGATTGGTGTAATAACCCACTTTTTCAGATATTATTTTTATAATTATTTGGAATTGTTTATGTGATTTTATGTGAATTTTAGTGAATTATATGATAATTGGAATTGATGTTTGGGTGTTTATATGTGATATTATCTGAGTATTTGAATTATTATATGTCCAGAATAAAATATAGATAATTGTGATATTTTTCTGGTAATTTTTGGACTGTTAGATGATTTTATAATAATTTATGTATTTATTAATTATTTTCTGAGTAATTATAAAACTATTCTATAAAGCCGGGAATCGTCCAACTTCAACTATTTTTACGTTTTTATAAACCGAAACTCTTCTGAAAACTCTTTTCTAACCTAATTTGGTAATTCCGGACATTTTCCGTGTTTTGACTTTTTCAATCCGAATTACGGTTTGACCCGTACGCATCCCGACGTAAAATTTGATGCGATAGTCATTTTAATAAATATGTAAAACCCGTATTCTCAAGAGACGGGATATTTTACGTTATTTTCTTGTAAGGTGTTTTATAAGAAGCCCAGTTTTGATAATTATCCAAATCTGATATTAAATTGTATCGTTTATATAGTTACTTAGCGGCTAAGTAGTGAATTTTTCGATCCGATATGATCCAATGAGATACTTGTTACGTGTTTAATATGCTTTTATATGAATCGACCCGTAATTTGGACGTGTGTTTATTTGCGTTATTCGTTTTATCTCGTTTTATGTGCAATTGATTGTATTTTATATGTTTTCGGTGTTTTCTGTTAATTTAGGTATTGTTACTGTTTTTCAAAAATAAACGGACTGGGACCCCACCGGGACGTCAAACCCCACAAAATCCGTGTTTTTAATTTTGTGAAATTATATGTATTTCAAATACCCAGCATTTCTGCATTTTTGAATTATTCGCAATTTTTGGGGAATTTTGATATAAATTTTGTATTATATTACTTTTAAAATTATTTCCCCGTAACTATAATTTTTGGGCCTAATTATTTTAATTATGGGGATAAAAACACCCTTAATTTATTTTAAGGATATAATTCTGTAAATATAAATAGTTATATTATTTTTATTTCATTCATTAAATTCATTAAAATTCAGAATTTAAAAAGAAAAAAAAATCAAGAACAGGGTGGGGGCCTGAGGGGTTTCGAGTTCTTGGGGATCGAATCGATCGAATAGATCGATCGGTTTGGGGATCTTGCTATTAAACTCGGAGCTTACGAGTTGTTCCACATGTTGCACCCTCAAAATCACTGAAAAGTGGTAATTGTTTTCAATTTTGAATTAGGGTTCTTGATATTGAAATTGGGGCTTTCTTAATTCGTGATTGTCCAGTGATTTTGATGCTAGAAATAGTTGTATCTCATCATTTCTAATTGATATATATATACATAAATATGTGGTGTGGTTTGGTTTCGAGATGGTATAAGTCGAAGTAGTTTTCGGTTGTTCATCTTGATTTTTAGTATTTGTTGTTGATTGTTTGATGCTCCTGATTGTATTACTGAATTCCTGTGTTCTTCAGCTTCAATTTGCTATATTAATCGCTAAGTTTGGTTACCGGATTATGGTTATCGGTTTTTTACCAGAGTTATGGTCGAATTCAACGGATTTAATGGTTGATCATTTATTTCTAGTTGTTGATGGTGATTTCGTATGTTAGAATGGTGCTGGGTTAATATGCAATTGAAATTGAACTGAAATTCGTTGTTTGGGCTGTAATGGGCGTCACCGGACAACGAGGAAGGTGACCGGATTGTCACCGGTTTCTGGGTTCAAACCCAGATTCCGGCGACCCGGTTCGTTCTTCCCCAACCCGGTAACCTGGATGCGACCCGTATACCCGACTGTTAACCCGTTTTATAACCCAACTTTGATTCGTTTTAACCCAAAACCTTGAATGGATATATGTTTTTGGTTTTTTGCTTTTAAAATAAATGAAAAAACAATCAGAAATTGTTTTATTAATCAATTTGTTAGTTATTTATTTAATTTCTGATTAAAAATAAAGAATAAAACCAAAATATTTTTGATAAAGAATTATCCTAATTTTTTTTCTAAAATATAAATTATCACTTAATTAATTAATAAAATTAATTATCTCTTGAACTATTTATTATTTATTAGTTATCTAAAAATGATTAATTATTTTGATAACTAATCATATTGTTTTCAATAATTCATAATAAATTTATTTTAATTCCAAAAATTATGGGAAAATCATTTTAAATTCTGATTCTTTCCTAAATAATGATTTAAAAATTATTTTGAGTTTTTAAAATTATATAAGGGTATTTAAAAATTCAATTAATATTATTATTAATTGAATTATTCTTATTTTATTCATAATAAATAAATCGTTCGTCCGTTTAATACGAAACGAACGCGTATAGACTCAGAAAAATATTCTGTTTTCAATAAAAATACTTTCGAGACCCAAATCCTTTTGTTTCGAAAGGTCGCTTGTTTTACAAGTCATTCTGAGTCAAATATTGATTGATAGATCATATCTTTGACCTGATTTGAGTTTTAAACACACCGAGTCGACCCTTTTGACGAACCGAGGCGTGTGTTATATGAATTATGTGATACGTGAATTACGTTTTACATGCTATGTGCATTATATGCATATGTGAGTCAAGAGTCTTGTGTTTGTCTGTTATATTTACGTGTGGGCTATCGTATGGGTGTACGATAGGGTTTTAACGCGTAGTTCGTTGACTAATTATCGATTAGATGATTAAAGTGTGATCTTTTAATTATAGATACGAATCTTTCAAGATGATCAGGACCAGATGGAATGGATGTAGGCTAGAGTTGAATTATATAGAATAATGGGTTGCAGCACTACATGAGCAGCAGATCAGAGATTTAGCGAAGTAAAAGCGGTGATGCATTGAGATGCCAGACTGAGATAATTGTGTTTATACGAGTGTGACTAACTGCTAAAAACCCAAAGGCAAGTATCCCTATCATCACTTATTGTTCAATTGATATTTATTTTGAAGCTTATTATGCAAATATTATTTTCCCTATTATGTTCGTAATAGATAAATGTTTTACATATCGCTGAATTAAATGATTCTGTTTATGCAAGTACTATTTTGCTATTCTATGTTCAGAATAGCTAAATGATTTTACTTATCAAATGAATGGATTTATAAATGTTTTAGGTTTTGAGAAAAAATGAGTTGGTTTTGCGAGTATTTCTGCCCAAGTAAATGGGCGAATAAAAGTTTTTAAGGGTGTCGAGTATTATGAACCCATTTCAATAAAAGGTTTTAAGATTGGATCATAGTTGCGTTAGTGACCGGGACAGACGGTCCAGCGGAGGTCTATTTCTAAGTGTCATATGGAATATTATGACACAATTTTTGCCACAGGCAGGTATATTGCCTTTTTATTTGAGTACTCGTGTTTTGGGGACATGTTTCTACGAATCATGACCTTGTGTTATCACACGGGCTGATCAGCATGTGATAGTACGTACGTCAGAGAATGATCCCAATCTAAATTATCATATCGTTTTTGATATTCATAGAATAAATGATTTATCTACTATTTCTATTTTGGAATAATGGTGAAATGCAGTTTTGATTCAGATTCTGATTTATGCTGATACTTATATTGTTGTTAAATATCAAAGGTGGTATTAGTATAGATGATTGATGTTGACTTCAGTATGGAATATTGTGAGCATCAAAGTTCGTATTGATATCTAATTTGATATTACAGCAAAATAAGTATTAATTTCAAGAGTTCGGTTTTGAGTAAAGTTTATGATTCAATCCATAATCATTGTTTCATGTTATTGTGGTTTACGATATTTCGGTAAACACTGCTTTACGAGTTTTATTCTCATCAAGATTCAAAGTATTGCTGAAGCATTTCGCTCAAAAATATCAAAATGATTTTGAATACAATTAAGGAATCAATTCTGGGATTCCTCAACTAAAATTTTATGATTCAGCAATTATAATTTTAAATGTTCTGCTCTAATGCAGATGTCGGTTTTAAATCAAAATGACCCTTATTCGCTATAATGATCTTGCTGAGCATTTCTTTCGCTCATACTTGCCTGTTTTCAAATTTAACCTTCAGTGAGGATTAGCTTGCGCTGTTTAGCTGCGTAATTCGAGGAAGCAAAGAAGAAGCTTTTGGAAGGTGGTTGGTCCAGGGTTTGCGAACTAGTGTAAGTTTTATTGTGTAAAGTTTTTTATATTATACTATATTATAGTTGTGTATTTTATTTAGGCCTAGTATACTTCATTTCGAAGTTATACTAGTGGGTTTAGTTTTGAGTTGGAATTTATTGAAAAGAGTTTTAAAAGAAAGTGAAAATTTATTGATGGAATTTGGAACTCTTGTTTCTAGAACTGTAACCTTAAAAGATCTTGGATTAGTTTGGGGTCATTTATGATAAATATCTTCCGCTGGCATTTAATTATTGATTAAACAGGTTGATTTGGATTGAGGTTTCATAGTGACGACCAAATCCCTTGACCCCGGATTTGGGGGCGTTACAATTGGACTAGATAAAATTAGTGATTTACTTGTTAATTCTGTTTGTTCCATATCATGTCTGTCTTGCTTAATTCTTATGTGTAATGTTTCTGAATGAATGCCATGTATTCTTAATACAATGCTTGCTTATTTTTATGCCATGAATGCATCTTTTATTCTTGCATTAATTGTAGAAAGCATGTGTAGGATTTCAATAGGGCAAAGACTGTTAGTCCTCCTTATGTAAGGTCGGAATCATTTTTCCCCTAGCCTAGAAATAATTATGTCAAGGTTATTAAAATGGAGAAAATGGTCAGTCAAAAATAAGAATTTACTTGATAAGGTTGCATATGTTGTTATCTTTGATTATTATATTATCTCTAATCCATCTGGACCCAAACTAATAAGTTGGGTACCAAGAACTGTTAATCCATTTATGAGTGCAAGACATAACAAGTCAATTGATTCTTATGTATTCTTGGTAATTCATACTCAAGGCATATGATCAAAGAAAGAGCCTCACAATCAAATGTGATTGACAAAAGCTATTCCGTCAATAATCTTTGGAGATGACAGCAAAGGTTTTCATCACGGGACAAGTTATATAGAAAAAGGAATGTCATCATGGACTCAACAATTGATATCACTGATAACATCTAATCATTGGAGTCACTGATAACAGTTGAAGCAACTTCTTGCTGGAGAATCAAGGCACAAATCCTCTTATCAGACATTTCTATATTAAAGGACAAAATGTCAATTCAACGAAGGATTAGTGTTTCATCTGAAGCAGGAAGGTTGAGAAGCTTGCTCTTCTTAGAGTAAGGGAAGAATTTGTTCGTGGCAAGACTGGAATCTCATGATTGGTGAGGTCAGTGGTTTCTACCGTAAAGCTTCATCTGACAAAAGTTTAGCTATGGAATTAGAAGCTCTCACGCTTGAACATCAACTCAAAGAACTCTTTTGTAAAAAGGGTTTAGTGAGAGGACTGCCTCATCTGGAATTCAGAAGATGATAAATGTGAGGCATGTCAGAAAGAGGAGTCAAAGATAACATCACATCAAAGTAAAGATATACCTTAGTGATGGTGGTTGACTACTCTTATGAAACAAAGTTGTTGTTCGTGCGTTCTCAAGACAAGACATCACAGATGGTGATTGATCAAATCAAAGAAGATAAAGCTGGAAGCAACTGTAAAATAAATGATCTTGTGGTCAGATAATGGGACTGAATTCAAGAAGCAGTTCTGATTAATTCTGTAACATCAAGAACATTTTGAGATAAATTCAGCACTGGGAGCTCCATGTCATAATGGAGTGGTACAAGGGAAGAACCAGAACTTGATTAAAGCTACAAGGGAAATATCAAGCTAATCAAGACTTTCTAAATACCAAAGGGCTGGAGCAGTTAAAACAGTTTGCAACAAGTAAGATCAAGCCTCGATCAGGATGCATACATGAAAACCACTAATGAGTTAATGGACAACAGAAGCAAACACTGGATAACCTGAAAGTGTTTGGAGAGAATGTTCTACAGAAGCAAACAATTAAATGTTTTCAGTTGTTTGAGGATCTTGGCATTTACAGCAAATACTAGATAGGATATTTTCCATGGCTGCTTAGTGGAGTATGCAACCTACAGGGCATTTATGGTTGATCAACAGAAGGTGATAAACAGTCCAAGTGCACGGTTCAACAACTCCATGCTCCAAGCTGTTAAAGGAGAAATTTATGGTATTGATGATTCATATCCAAGCAGTGGAATGGCAGTGTATAACACAACTCATTATTTTAATGAAGCCAGTCAGCAAAGGTAAGGATTTTCAGGAAATCCCAGCAACAGCTTAGGGGGAGCATAAGAAGGATCAACTAGTCAGACACTACACCACATTGAAATTCAGAGGACACAACAAGAACATATCTTCTGAGACAAAGGGTTTGATGTCAAGTCTATTCTCATAGTCTAGTTCTTAAGTGATCCAGATAGTCGAGTAATGATTAGCAGGGCTACTGAGTGTGGATGATTATTTCTCTAGTTTTCTATCTAAAGAAGAAACTGAGAAAGTTACAAAAGCTCTGATAGATCCGGATTGATTGGGTGATTGCAAAGGAAGATGAGCTCAATCAGTCAGCAAGCAGATTAAAGGGAAGCTGGTATCCAAACCAAATGACAGTATTATAATTGGTACCAGGATAACAAGAGTCAAACTGGATGACAATGGCATTGTTACGAGGGACAAGGCCAAACTGGATGTTAGGTTATTATCTAGAAGCAGTATCTGACAAAAAGCACCAGTGACGAGACTTGAGGATATTACGACATATCAGGCACCTGATGCATATTACACTTGGAATTAGAATCTAGTAGATGTGTACAAGTGCAGTCCTGGTTGGTGAGTCAAAAGAGGAAGTCAATGCGCCACAGTTCATGGACTTTACAGTTGCAGATCTATTGGACTATGCATATCCCTTCTTTACAATCTCACTTCAGGTTGGTATGAACTAGTATACTACTCAAGCAATCGTCAAGGACATGATATGGCACTCTAACTGAAGTTACAGTTTAATATGAACTAGAAGAGTCGTCATATTAATAACTCTCTTATCACTAGGCACAAACATATTGTTTTATATGTGTAGTGATATAATGATAATGTTATATGTTGGTCTACTAACAAAGACTTGTGCAAGATTATTTGCTAAGTAATTGCAGAGTAGGTATGGAGGAGCGTGTTGGAAAGGTTGCAATTCTTTTTGGGATTACTTTAAGCAAGCCATTAGAATAATTCTTTTAGGAGCTCAAGCAAGCCAAAAGAACAATTCTTTTAGGAGCACAAGTAAACCAAAAGAATGATGGCAATACAAGTAATTTAAGGATCTTTTGAAGATGCAAAATTTAGAAGATTCTAAACATGCCAAGACTACTTACCAATAGAAACCACTAAAGCTTGATCAGTGCAACTCAGGTATAATGACAAGCTATAGAGGTATGATGAGCTCATTCTTTTACTCAAATGCTAGTAGACAACATGTAATGTTCTTAAGATGCCAATGTGCAAGGTTCCAAGTGGATCCTAGACAATCCAATCTTATAGCTATTAACAAGATTATTAGATATCTAACAGGATTACCAACTCTTGGAGTATAGTAACATAAAGATATTATGCTTAATATGTTTGGCTATATAGATACTGTAATATCAGGGACATGACGTGTAATTATTTTTATCAATAAATGATTATTATGTGACTATTATGTGATTTTTGGTGAATTATTTGATGATTGGTAATATTATTTGAATGTTCATATGTGGTAAAGTCTAGGTATGTTAATTTTATTATGTCCAAAATAAAATATAGATAATTAAGGTATTTTTCTGGTAATTTTTGGAGTATTATATGATTTTATATTGATTTATGAATTTATTAATTATTTTCTGAAAAATTACAAAATTATTTTATAAAGCCGGGAATCGTCCAACCTCAACCATTTTTACATTTTTACAACCCGAAACTCTTCTGAAAACTCCTTCCTAACCTAATATGATCGTTCCGGACATGTTTAATGTTTTGACTTTTTCAATCCGGATTAGGGTTTGACCCGTGCGCGTCCCGACGCAAAATTTTCGATACGCTAACCAATTTTGTTAATCAATAAAGCCCGTGTTCTCGAAAGACGGGATAATATTACATTATTATCGTATAAACTATTTTATAAGAAGTCCGGTTTTGATAATTATCCAAAACTGATATCAAATCGGATCGTTATTGCAGTTACTTAGCGGTTAAGCAACTATTTTAATGATCCAATACGATCCAAAATGAACTAATTTTCCGTAAATATAAATAGCCTATTTATTATTTCATTTTATTCATTTATTCATTTGCAACCAGTACGAATACAGTAAATACAGAGAAAAACCCTAGAAACCGAAATGTTCTTGAGAATCAAATGCACGAACGAGGACGTTACCAAACTCCGATTCAAGCGTACAATATATCAAAACGAAGCTCTCGAAATATAGAATCATAATCAATCATCAAATCAAACCTAAAAATATCAGGTAATCTTCTGTCTGATTGTTTTAATTCGAATTTATTATGAATTTAAATATGAAAATTTGTTATTGATGTTATTGATGTGATTTGATGTTATAATCATGTAGATAATATTTTTATGATCATTTTGGTATATAATATGATAGATTTTGAGCTTTGCATCATGTAGAAAAGTGGCTTTGTTTCTCGGATATGAAAATTATGGTTTACATTCAAGAACAATATCAATTGATATTGGGAACTCTCGATTTATTGATTCTGGGTATGTTAGAGTTGCGTGAATCGATAGATCGTTTAAAAATAAAATTAGTCGTGTGCTTGACTGTTATGTTAGCTTCCCCGTTTGATTTCGCCGGAAAACCTTCGAACTCGCCGGCGTTAATGGCGAGTTTGTAGGCAACTACGTTCCAGGGAGAATAGGACTGATGGGAGATCATATTCGAGTTGCTACAGTGTTGGAGAGTTGATTGAAGGGCGGAATCGAATCAAACGATTCGTAAATCGCCTGAACTAGCCTCACCGGAGTTCGTTACCGGCCACCGGATTCTACACCGGCCAGTTTGTTCATGAACGATCCGGTCGGGTCGGTTTCGACCCGAGATATAACCCGGTTTTAATCCACATTTCCCCTAAATCAAAAATCAGAAACTGTTTCTGATTTCTTTTATTTTAAAAATTATTTTTAAATTCTGTTTTATTTCTAATAATTCATTTTAAATTCTAAAAATCTATATTTAATTCTGGGAAATTATTTTAAATTCAGAAAAAAAATTAATTAATTTTAATTAATTTTAATTACTTTAATTAATAAATTAATTTAATATTAATTGCTTAATTAATCTAATTAATTTTAATTAATTTTAATTGATTTAATAATTGGATTTAATTATTTAAAATTGATTTAAAAATCTTGAAAAATAGTTTCGAGCTTTAAAATATCATTCTAAATTATTTTCAAGGCTCGATAATTATTATAAAATTATTTTAAAGTCAGATTCGGGTGATCGGAACCCTATTATTTAATTATAAAATGATTCTAAGTCCCGTTTTAATTCCGAAAAATGTTCAAAAATTCATATTAAATACCTAAAAAATCATTTTAACCCAGAATCTTCTTTGAATAATTATTTTAATTGAATATCTTACGTACTACGTGTTATATGTGATCTAGTTGATGCATAATCTGATTGTATGTGTGTTGTTTGACTATTTTATTCATAACTTTCAATCCGTACGTCGGATTTGGGTGAAACGAAGGATAGTTAGAAGCTTGTAACGAATAGAACAAAATGAGAATGAGTTTTGATAAGTACATGTGATGTTTAACAGAGGAAGCGAGACGTAGAAAGGGAAAGCAGGTAGTCAGTGAGTGGGAATCAATTGATAGGTGCTAGTAAAGTGAAAGCGAATCAATAAGGCAAGTGTTTCTTTTCCTCTTGATTATTGCAAATATTTTGGAACGTTCTTCATTGTGTTGCAACTACTCTAAATGGTTATTATTCTATATTGCAAGTACTTTGAAGTACTTAACCTAAATCCTGATTCTTATTGATCTTGAGCCATAAGCCTATTTCTTCATAAACCGTTGATTGTTGAATTCACATATACAAACCACACCTATACGATACTACTCCACAAATACATACCTACCACATACTGATCCCTGATACAAAATTACTTATCATACCAACCCTTATACCTTGTGTAACAGAAGACCAATTCTTGTAACTCTTGAACCCTTGAGTCTTCTGTTTTCCATTTCTTTCCTTGATTGAAACCCAACCTTTATGATTTTCTGGTCATTTCATGGAATTACAGACCATCCTATATTTCAAAATAAATATTGTTTATGATTCAACTATTGAGTTACATTGCTTATCATATTGTGATTCTAGAATTGGATTATTTTTTAATATGGACCAGATTCGTGGTCGGACCAGATTCGAGGTCACAGTAGGCCAATGTGTGCCTTGGATCCAGTATATAGAGCAAAGCTGGGAGCCTTGCTCGGGGTTAGTGCGTGACTGATCAGCAGCCTAACCTTGGTTTTTTTAAAATTGAAAATGAATATCCTATTCTAATCATTGCTTATCAATAAACTTGATTCCTTATATCATTTCAATTGATCATTGTTAATCTCATATACTGTCTTTGTGACTTGCTGATCTAGTTAGCTCACTCTTGCAAAACAGTTTATATTCTTTTCCAGTAAAAAAGGAAACTGGTGGTAGCGAGGATCCCCAGACAAGTGTACGAGCTAGGTATCCAGGTTGAAATGGAATAGACTAGCAGATGATGTTTGGCTTGGTTGTGTTGATAGTTTGTAATAAAGTTTAAACTTCAGTTGTAAGATAAATAAACTGGGATTTGGTACGTTTATGTAATCAATAAGATTGTGGCTTTTGGACATACTTTAAAATGTATCGATTCGTGGATTATGGTAAGTAGGGTCATTTTATATACATATTATTATATTTATAACAGGTTTAATATGGTGTGTGTGTGTGTGTTGTGGGCCCCAAACTTCTGACCCGTGTTTGGAGGGCGTTACAGTTTGGTATCTGAGCTACGGTTTAAAGTCACTGCCACAAGCCTAGATTATCGAGAAGGGGTAGAGGGTTAAGATTAGTATTAGGAAATAAAGAAATAGAATGTCAAGAAGTTGAATACGACTAAATAATAGGTTTTAGTATGATTCATGCCGGGATTCGAGATTCTTATTTAGCAACGTGATTTTCGGATAGCAGCGATGGTAGATTCCTTATTTTGATATCATCTGATTACTCGGAGCCTTTCGTCAGAGGATCATCATCTGATTCACGTCCTGCTCTTCTGCCGGTGTCAGTCATAATACCTGTTGCGAGGGATGCACCAATGCGAACTATTCTACCTCTAAGTATGAGACCACCTATTCAAGTCTACCTGCTGATTCTGACTCTATTGGGCATTCGGCTGCGGGTGCGTCTTAAAATTTTGTTGATCCTATTATAAATCAGATTCTCTCCTTTCCTGCTTGTGAATTTTTCTATCTAAACATTGTTTCTTTTCTCGGTAATTTTATTGGACGATTGGGGCAAATAATGCATATGTGTTGACTATTTGTCTGGTGACAAAAGGGTCTGGTGGGATGCCACCGAATTATATGTTGTGAACTATGCGTTATGAACTATGCGGTACTAAGACTGGCCATCTTATGTACTTGTATGGTTGCTCTCAGTCGTACCTACATCTTCTTCACTATTCCTTCTCATTCGATTTTCTTGATTTTGAAATTTCATTTGGTATTCTATGACAATGAATTTCTTCAGTAATCTCTAGTATGAGGTTCTTCTTTTGGAACGAGAAGCCCTGTTGGGCACAGATCTGGGAACTACAACACGTTATCAGGACTATAGATGTCGACAGAAATGTGAAGGAACTTCGGAATGAGATACAGGTGACCCGGGGAGTACTTGAAACTAGACAACAGAGATGATGGTACAGCTGATATGTGTATAATAATGAGGGATATGTAAAAATCAGACTTTTGGTGGGAATATAAATAAACAAGAATTTTTGACTAATGAATAGGCATGTTGTACCTTTTCCCTCAATAAAATTTTCGTGTTTGTACCACCAAACTTTGATATATACCAGTATCTTTCATTTTTCCAGCATTGTCATTACTTTACTATACCTGTTTTATCTTACTATACCAGTTATGAACTCTTCTGATAACATGTACCCTTTTTCCCTTAACCGTTTACATTCTGTAAAGAAGTATGCAATTTACTTAGTTCAATTATTGAAAATGTTTTCAAAAAGGAGATGTTTCTGTTTTATAAAAATCTTTTCAGAAAAAGGGATTTGATTTAAAGGCTAAATACGTTGTTTGATTCTTTACAGAAAATGCCTCCTAGAAGAAACACCTGTGCTACCAACCAAAATGAAGAAACCAACAACAACAACAATACCCAAGATAGCAATAACCAAAATGTGAATCCAGGTCCCATAGACCCATCTGTAGCCCAAATTCTTCAGATCTTGGCCCAACAGACAGTCCACCTGACTCAACAACAGCAGAGGCAGACCAACCCTTAGGTAACCTTTAAGACCTTTCAGGCGGTGAATCCACCAGAATTTAAGGGTTCTGTAGATCCGATTGAGGTAAGGGTTTGGTTGAAGGAGATTGAGAAGGCATTTGCGTTAGTTAAGGTGAAAGAGGAGCAGAAGACTGAGTTTGCAAGTTACTATCTGAAGAATGAAGCCACCTACTGGTGGGAAACTGTTAAAGTGTTGGAAGGTATTGATGATGTTGCGTGGGAGAGATTCAAGGAGTTGTTCCTCGAGAAGTATTTTCCTCAGTTTGTTCAGGACCAAATGGAATTGAAATTTCTGGAGTTAAAGCAGGGGAGTATGTCAGTGACAGATTACGAAAGCAAGTTTGAGGAGTTGTTTAGGTTTGTGACATCCTATGTGGACATTGATAGGAAGAAGGCTAAGAGGTTTCAGCAAGGACTCAAGCCATGGATCCGTGGGAAGGTGGCCATATTTGAATTGGACACGTATGTGGGAGTTGTGCAGAAAGCTATGATTACGGAGACAGAAAGTGAAATGTCTCATAAAGAGAAGGAAGGTAAGAAGAGGAAGTTTGAAGGGAGTGAAGGACAGTCCCGGACAGGGAAGTTTCCAAATTTCAATCAGAGGAAAGGTAGGTTTCATCCCGGAAGGAACTTCAACAAACAGAATACAAGCAATGGAGGACAAGGTAACCGTCTAACCACTGGGAACCAACCAACCCAGCAGAGACCAGCTCTACCAGATTGTCAAGTCTGTGGAAAGAAGCATGGAGGAGTTTGCAATAAGTTGAATATGGTATGTTGCAGATACAACCAGAGGGGGCACTATTCAAGGGAGTGTCGTAACCAGCCAGCCAGAGAGCCAGCTAACAGGGATCAGCCTACCAAGAATCAGGCAGGAAAAGTTCTAGCAATTGGGCATACATGTTTCAAGTGTGGAAAGCCAGGACACATAGCAAGGGATTGCAAGGCACCAGTTTCAGTCAATAATACACTGCGAATCATGGGAGCCCCTCCAGCGGTGAATGAACCTCCCAGAGCTAGAGTTTATGATATGTCTGTGAAAGATGCTATCATGGACACAGATGCCGTGGCAGGTACGCTTACTGTGAACTCCTTAAGTGCTAAAGTGCTAGTAGATTTGGGAGCAACTCGATCATTTATTTCTCAAGATTTTGTTAATAAGTTGAATTGCCCAATTAAATTGTTAAGTGAGCTTATGACGGTAAAATTAGCAAATCAGGAGCGTGTATTTGTGAACCAAGTATGCAAGAACTGTGAGATGGAGATTTATGGCGATAATTTTGACGTTGACTTAATACCATTTAAGTTAGGAGAGTTTGACATTATTTTATGAATGGACTGGTTATCTAAGCATGATGCTCAGATAGATTATTGTAACAAGAAGGTAATTTTGAAGACATCAGACGAGAATGCGGTGACGTTTAAAGGTCAGAAGCAAAAAAAGAAGTTCTTGACGATGATTCAAGCTAAGAAACTATTACGACAAGGATATGAGCATTTCATTGCCTACGTGATAGACAAAAGTCAGGAGCCAGCAAAATTGGAAGATATTCCTGTGGTAAATGAATTTCCAGACGTATTTCCAGACGAACTACCAGGACTTCCTCCGGATAGGAAAATTGAGTTTGCAATCAACTTAGCACCTGGAATGGAACCAGTATCTAAGGCCCCATACAGAATGGCGCCTGTTGAAATGAAGGATTTGGAAAAGCAATTGCAAGAACTATTGGAGAAAGGAGTAATTCAACCCAGTGTATCCCCATGGGGTGCACCGGTATTATTTGTTAAGAAGAAAATGCATGAGGTTGTGCATCGACTACCGGGAACTCAATAAGCTTACGATTAAGAATAAGTATCCATTACCTCGAATTGACGATTTGTTTGACCAACTGAAAGGAGCCAAATATTTTTCTAAGATTGATTTGAGATCTGGATATCACCAATGAAAATCAAACCTGGAGATATACCAAAGACAGCTTTCAGAACAAGGTATGGTCATTACAAATTTTTAGTGATGTCTTTCGGATTGACCAATGCCCCAGCAGCATTTATGGATCTAATGAACAGAATTTTCAAGGAATATTTTGACAAGTTTGTAATTGTGTTTATCGATGATATTTTGATTTACTCAAGTCAACGGAAGATCACATGGAACATCTAAGGATAGCTTTGGAGATTTTGAGGAAGAAGAAGTTGTATGCAAAGTTTTCAAAGTGTGAATTCTGGTTATAAGAAGTTCAATTCTTAGGGCACGTAGTGAGTTATGAAGGAATCAAAGTGGACCCAGTGAAGATTGAAGCTATTACGAATTGGGAAAGGCCTAAAACACCAACGGAGGTGAGAAGTTTCTTGGGATTAGCGGGATATTATCGACAATTTGTTCAAGACTTTTCGAAGATTGCAACGCCTTTGACAAAGCTTACCAGGAAAAATGAGAAGTTTATATGGAACGAGAAATGTGAAGAAAGTTTTCAAGAATTAAAGAAGAGATTGATCACGACACCTGTTTTGTCACTTCCAGATGATCAAGGGAATTTTATTATCTATAGTGATGTTTCTCATAAGGGATTAGGTTGTGTTTTGATGCAGCATGATAAAGTTATTGCATATGCGTCGAGACAACTGAAACCTCATGAGCAGAAGTATCCTACTCATGACTTGGAACTAGCAGTAATAGTATTCGCCTTGAAGATTTGGAGACATTACTTATATGGAGAAAAGTGTGAGATCTATAATGATCACAAAAGTTTGAAGTACATATTCACGCAAAAGGAGCTCAACATGAGGCAAAGAAGATGGTTGGAATTGATTAAGGACTATGATTGCACAATTAACTATCATCCAGGAAAGGCGAATGTGGTGGCAGATGCATTAAGCAGAAAAGAAAGACTGAACATGTTGACGATACCTGAAAAATTATACAGGGAATTTTAGAAATTGGATTTGGAAGTCAGAATTTGCAAACCTGATGAAGCAAAGATGTATAGTATGACTTTTCAACCATAATTGTTAGAGAAGATAAGAAAGTGCCAAGAGGAAATAATGGATCAGGATATCAATTGGTTGGTTGGAGACTAGTTATGCACCCAGAAGGATGATCAAGGTATTCTTAGATTTTCATCCAGAATTTGGATACCACCAGTGGCAGAATTGAAGAACGAAATTCTACAAGAAGCTCACAATTTAAAGTATTCCATTCATCCGGGAAGTACCAAGATGTACAGAGATTTAAAAGAAAATTATTGGTGGCCAGACATGAAGAGAGAAATTGCGGAATGGGTTAACAATTGTTACATGTGTCAGAGAGTTAAGGCGGAGCACCAGAGACCGAGTGGATTATTACAGCCACTAGAGATCCCAGAGTGGAAATGGGAGCATATTTCTATAAATTTTATAGTTGGATTACCAAGGATGAAAGCAAACCATGATGCTATCTGGGTCATAGTGGACAGACTAACCAAATCAGCTCATTTCTTGCCTATCAATGAAAGATTTTCACTGGATAAGTTGGTGAAAGAGATGTGTCCTAAGTCCAATCATGTATGATGACTTAGGAATAACTTTTATGTAATATGTTTTGATTTCATTGATATTAATAAAAGACTTGTTTTGGTTTTACTGCAGGCTTTATCTATTTAAGTGTTTAAATAAGATATACCATAGTTTAGAGTAAAGCTTTTTATGGATTATAATGAGATCATAATAATGAGACCTAAAAAGATGATAACTCTGAACTTAAATATTTCCTGGTCGTAGGATTACTAACTGGTAATTAGTAATCCGCAAAGATCGGTACATACTATGTTTACTTCATTATGAAGGATGTCTGTTCTCATAGACATTTGTGTGGTGACACTATAGCTAGTATGTAGGTGCTTATTATAGAATAAGTTCACTGAACATGACTCACACAGATGAACAACTGATGGAGTTCACTCACGTGTCAGCAGATGTTCACATAGTGATAGTTGTACAAGTATCCTAAGACTTGAGGTCATCATAGTCATCTTGTGTACACTGAACTGTACTTTGGTTTAGTTCTTAGTCTCCAGGGACAATAATAAGGGCTCTACTGGGTGTAGGTACACGAAGATAGTGTATGATCAATAAAGGATCTACCCCTTCTAGTGAAAGGAAGAGAATGTTCAATGATGATCCACTTATGCTAGTTCAGGAATCTCTGGCCAGAGTGAATGAAATTAGAAAGGAGTTTCTAATTCACATTAATTAGAACTAAGCATAGTGAATGGGAAAGCATATGATTAAATAAGATAGGCTTGACACGAGTTCCATGCCTTGTATTTAATCATGACATTGCAGGGTAGAAGGAATTAATTGTACGGTAACTATTCACTGAATAGGTTCTTGGTATTCTAAGCAGTGAATTTGTATTATCAGGATAGTCGCGATATGCTGAGAAGTATCCCTCACGATGTTGAATAAATATGATTAATTTATTAATTAATCATATTTAATAAATTAGAGAATTTATATAAATAATGATAAAATAGTTTTATTATTATTTATTTCTACTACCGGCTTAATATTGAACCTACAGGGTCACACCATAAAAGAGAATGATTTAATGGTGGGGGAATTAATTAATAATGGCTGGTAATTATTTATTTGTGAAATAAATAATTAATTAGAAAATTTAATAATTGATTAAATGAGATTTAATTAATTATAAAATTAATTAAGAAAAGTTCTTAATATTATTAATTAAGAATTTAACTTTGGAAATTAAATCAAGTGAGAGAATTATTTTTCTAAAGTGTTTAGAAAAGGGATTAATGATTAAAAGGTATTTTAATTATTAGTTAATTGGTTAATAAGAATAATCAATTAAAGGGTTAATAATAATAATATTTTATGGGAAAATTTGCAGTTGAAAATTTTGCCTATAAATATACTATTATAAACCCTATTTGCCTCAACCAAAAAATAAAAACCCTAATTCTAAAGTAGAAAAGAGAGGGAGGCAACTAATTCTCTCAACCTCTTCCTCCCTCCATTATTTTGATCCCTTGGTGGATACTGGTGGAGTGCTTCACAATTGAGGAGCAGCTGCTAGGGATCTCCGTTCATCGTTCTTGGATCGCTATTAAAGACCTCCCTCTTTCCATTAACGTAAAGCTTCTTAAGGTAAACATACTGAACTACGAATTAAATATTATTTTTTACATGGATCCTGCGGATGGTTTCAGTTTTTTTGTAAGATTTAAATTTACGTTTTCGTTGCGTTTATGTGCTAAAAACCCTTCAGTTGGTCCACATGTATTTGAAGGAAATAGTAGTTCGCCACGGAGTCCCTGTGTCTATTGTATCTGATCGAGATCCATGATTCAATTCAAGATTTTGGAGAAGCTTTCAAGAATTCTTGGGAACTAAGTTAAATATGAGTACGGCTTATCATCCACAGATGGACAGCCAAAGCGAGAGGACAATCCAGACTATTGAAGATATGTTACGTGTTTGTGCTATCGACTTCAAAGGAAATTGGGACGAATGTTTACCCTTAGTGGAATTTGCTTATAATAATAATTATCATGCCAGTATTGGAATGCGTCCCTATGAAGCTCTTTATGGATGCAAATGTCGATCACCGGTATATTGGGACGAAGTCGGAGAGTGTAAAATACTTGGACCTGAATTGGTGCAGCAGACAAAAGAGGTTGTGGAAGTCATCCAGAAAAGGCTAATTGCAGCACGGGATCGTCAAAGGAAGTATGCAGATCAATCCCGAAAGGACATGGAATTTGAAGACGGAGATCTAGTGTTATTAAAAGTGTCACCGTGGAAAGGATTGACTAGATTCGGAAGGAAAGGAAAGTTGAATCCTAGATACGTTGGACCTTTTGAAATTCTAAAACGTGTCAGCAAGGTAGCTTACGAATTGGCGTTACCCCCACACATGGACCATATTCATAATGTTTTTCACGTATCAATGCTTAAGAAATATAATCCAGATTCTAAGCATGTAATCGAGTATGAGCCGGTAGAACTTCAGGCAGATTTATCATATGTAGAAAATCAAATAGAGATTCTAGAAAAGAGAGAAAAGATAATGAGAAATAAAGTTGTAAAGTTAGTAAGAGTATTGTGGAGAAACCCAAAGGTTGAAGAGTCAACCTGGGAACTAGAAAGTGATATGCGAGAAAAGTACCCTCAGTTGTTTACTTAACAAATTCTGAGGACAGAATCCTTTTAAGAGGGGGAGGATGTAATATCCGGGACATGACGTGTAATTATTTTTATCAGTAAATGATTACTATGTGACTATTATATGATTTTTGGTGAATTTTTTGATGATTGGTAATATTATTTGAATGTTCACATGTGGTAAAGTCTAGGTATGTTAATTTTATTATGTCCAGAATAAAATATAGATAATTAAGGTATTTTTCTGGTAATTTTTGGAGTATTATATGATTTTATATTGATTTATGAATTTATTAATTATTTTCTGAATAATTACAAAATTATTTTATAAAGCTGGGAATCGTCCAACCTCGACCGTTTTTACGTTTTTACAACCCGAAACTCTTCCGAAAACTCCTTCCTAACATAATATGATTGTTCCGTACAATTTCCATGTTTTGACTTTTTCAATCCGGATTACGGTTTGACCCGTGCGCGTCCCGGCGCAAAATTTTTGATACGCTAACCAATTTTGTTAATCAATAAAGCCCTTGTTCTCGAAAGACGGGACAATATTACATTATTATCATATAAAGTATTTTATAAGAAGTCCGGTTTTGATAATTATCCAAAACTGATATCAAATCGGATCGTTATTGCAGTTACTTAGCGGCTAAGCAACTATTTTATTGATCCAATACGATCCAAAATGAACTAATTTTCCGTAAATATAAATAGCCTATTTATTATTTTATTTTATTCGTTTATTCATTTGCAACCAGTACGAATACAATAAATACAGAGAAAAACCCTATAAACCGATACGTTTCTGAGAATCAAACGCACGAACGAGGACGTTACCGAACTCCGATTCAAGCGTACAATATATCAAAACGAAGCTCTTGAAGTATAGAATCATAATCAATCATCAAATCAAACCCAGAAACATCAGGTAATCTTCTGTCTGATTGTTTTAATTCGAATTTATTATGAATTTAAATATGAAATATGTTCTTGATGTTGTTGATGTGATTTGATGTTATAATCATGTAGATAATAATTTTATGATCATTTTGGTATATAATATGTCATATTTTGAGCTTTACATCATGTAGAAAACTGGCTTTGATTCTCGGATATGAAAATTAGGGATTATATTCAAGAACAATTTCAGTTGAAATTGGGAACTCTCGATTTATTAATTCTGGGTATGTTTGAGTTGCGTGAATCGATAGATTGTTTAAAAATAAGATTAGTCGTGTGCTTGATTGTTGTGTTAGCTTCCCCGTTTGATTCCGCCGGAAAACCTTCGAACTCGCCGGCGTTAATGGCGAATTCGTCGGCAACTACGTTCCAGGGAGAATAGGACTGATGGGAGATCTTATTCGAGCTGCTACAGTGTTGGAGAGTTGATTGAAGGGCAGAATCGAATCAAACCATTCGTGAATCGCCTAAACTAGCCTCGCCGGAGTTCGTTACCGGCCATCAGATTCTGCACCGGCCGGTTTGTTCATGAACGACCCGGTTGGGTCGGTTTCGACCCGGGATATAACCCGGTTTTAATCCACATTTCCCCTAAATCAAAAATCAGAAACTGTTTCTGATTTCTTTTATTTTAAAAATTATTTTTAAATTCTGTTTTATTTCTTATAATTCATTTTAAATTCTAAAAATCTATATTTATTCTGGGAAATTATTTTAAATTCAGAAAAAAATTGTTTTTAAATATTTAAAAATTAAATCTAATTTATTTTAATTAATTTTATTTACTTTAATTAATTGATTAATTTAATATTAATTGCTTAATTAATCTAATTATTTATTAATTAATTTTAATTGATTTAATAATTGGATTTAATTATTTAAAATTGATTTAAAAATCTTGAAAAATAGTTTTGAGCTTTAAAATATCATTTTAAATTATTTTCAAGTCTCGATAATTATTATAAAATTATTTTAAAGTCAGATTCGGGTGATCGGAACCCTATTATTTAATTATAAAATGATTCGGAGCCCTGTGTTAATTCCGAAAAATTTTCACAAATTCATATTAAATACCTGGAAAATCGTTTTAACCCCGAATCTTCTTTGAACAATTATTTTAATTGAATATCTTACGTGCTACGTGTTATATGTGATCTAATTGATACATAATATGATTGTATGTGTGTTGTTTGACTGTTTTATTCATAACTTCTAATCCGTACGTCGGATTTGGGTGAAATGAAGGGTAGTTAAAAGCTTGTAACGAATAGAACGAAATGAGAATGAGTATTGATAAGTACATGTGATGTTTAACAGAGGAAGTGAGACATAGAAAGGGAAAGAAGGTAGTCAGTGAGTGGGAATCAATTGATAGGTGCTAGTAAAGTGAAAGCAAATCGATAAGGCAAGTGTTTCTTTTTTTCTTTATTATTGCAAATATTTTGGAACGTTCTTCATTGTGTTGCAATTACTCTAAACGGTTATTATTCTATATTGCAAGTACTTTGAAGTACTTAACCTAAACCCTGATTCTTATTGATCTTGAGCCATAAGCCTATTTCTTCATAAACCGTTGATTGTTGAATTCACACATACAAACCACACATATACGATACTACTCCACAAATACATATCTACCACATACTGATCCCTGATACAAAATTGCTTATCATACCAACCCTTATACCTTGTGTAACAGAAGACCAATTCTTGTAACTCTTGAACCCTTGAGTCTTTTGCTTTCTATTTCTTTCCTTGATTGAAACCCAACCTTTATGATTTCCTGGCCATTTCATGGAATTACAGACCAGCCTATATTTCAAAATAAATTTTGTTTATGATTCAACTATTGAGTTACATTGCTTATCATATTGTGATTCTAGAATTGGATTATTTTTTAATATGGACCAGATTCGTGGTCGGACCAGATTCGTGGTCACAGTAGGCCAATGTGTGCCTTGGATCCAGTATATAGAGCAAAGTTGGGAGCCTTGCTCGGGGTTAGTGTGTGACTGATCAGCAGCCTAACCTTGGTTTTTTTTAAAATAAAATTGAATATCCAATTCTAATCATTGTTTATCAGTAAACTTAATTCCTTATATTATTTTAATTGATCGTTGTTAATCTCAGATACTGTCTTTGTGACTTGCTGAGCTAGTTAGCTCACTCTTGCAAAACTGTTTATATTATTTTCCAGTGAAAAAGGAAACTGGTGGTAGCGAGGATCCCCGGATAAGTGTGTGAGCCAAGTATCCAGGTTGAAATGGAATAGACTAGCAGATGATATTTGGCTTGGTTTTGTTGATAGTTTGTAATAAAGTTTAAACTTCAGTTGTAAGATAAATAAATTGGGATTTGGTACGTTTATGTAATAAATAAGATTGTGGCTTATGGACATACTTTAAACTGTATTGATCCGTGGATTATGGCAAGTAGGGTCATTTTATATACATATTATTATATTGATACCAGGTTTAATATGGTGTGTGTGTGTGTGTGTTGTAGGCCCAAACTTCTGACCCAGGTTTGGAGGGCGTTATAGATACAGATTATGCAGGTTGTAAGAAAGACAGGAGAAGCATCTCTGAAGCTATCAATCTAAGTGACAGGAGAAGCATCTCAGGAAGCTGTCAACTTCATGGAAGAAGATTGATTTCCTGTTATGATGAGAAACAACTTCAAAACCAACAACTCTGTGGAACACTCTATGACAAGGCACCTTCATACCAGGTATCATCACTTTAGAGAGCATGTCATTTTAGTCAAAGAGTTACTGACAGAAACATTTATTAAATTGATAAAGTTAATTTTTCAAGACTGGTTTGTAAGTGTGGGATATCATTCACTGCATATTAGTTAGAAATCCCATCTGTAAGGAATTCTTCATATAAGTTCACAAGTATTAAATCTTCAATATTTAAAGGACTTGTGAATTTATCAGTAATCCAGTACCTCGTACTTAGTGCTACTATCTTGATTATCATGATTACAATGTCATGTATATTTGTGGTAGTTAAGTATTATAGCATTAAGTTTGAATATTATTTTAATTAATTTAAATTATGACTATAGACAATTATATTCCATATCAGTCTCATAATTTAAATTATATTATAATAATATGCAGCATAGTTATTTGTATCATGTACGAATAATTGTGGTACTTTTAGTATTAGTGATATTATTTAAAAAAAATTCTAAGTAATCAATGCTTCTTTCTAAAATCACTGATATTGAAAGTTGAAGTATTTTCTAAGTTACGTGTATAAACTCTCAATATTTTATATGCTTAGAAAGTATTTCTAAAATTACTAGTTATCCAGAGAGTGATTGCCATATATATAAGTAATATATTCTATTGGTAATTATTCAAGGAAAATTATAAATATTTAAGTGCTAGTGTCTAACTCATAGATATTTAGTATTTATTTATTTAATATTTATTTTGGGTAGTTTGGATCATGGAAATTGAAGCAATTCAATGATTTTATTTGCTCCATAACTCCAACTAACTTAAAATAAATTAGCAGCATGATTGATTATAACTAAATTTGTCAACAATTGATATCTAGTATGTTGATTATAACTTGTGTGTTATAAGTTAATTATGAGATTTTGGTTTTAGTGCATTTAGCAATGCTTATATCTCAATAATTCACTGAAATTAGAATCATGATTGTAGCATGATTAGTTGTATGCTAATTTTTTACTTATATCAGTTAATGATATTTAGTTAAGAGTTCAAGTATGAACTAATTATGAAGTATTAGTATTTGTGACATTACTTAGAACTCCTCTAAGTAATCAATGTTTATCCTCAGTCACTTATACTAACATAAAAGTATAAAAATATCTCTTAAAGTACAAATATGGTCAATGTTTGATTGCTTTATTTGAAGTAACCATATGTTGTCAAGATTAGAATAATTTTTATACTTATTTGCGAATTCCTAAACACTCTGATAATAGATGCAATACTCAATAGATCAAAGTATATGGAACTTAGAATATTTTTCTAAGAATGCAAACAAGACATTGTTGGTTAATGTTACTTTATTTATCGAACCAATATTGTTTGAGATACTATAGTTGTTAGGAGTTAACAATTGTATGATATATGAAATTGAATGTTGATGTCTATTTGATGAATAATTGGTATTTAACATTTATAACTTATTTTAATATTTAAAATAGGATGCAACATAATTATTGGTATTCAATGTACTCGACAAGTATCAGACAATGATATATTGTTAATATTTTATTGCAAATAATTTTGAGATTTTAAGTTCTAGTGAATTTATATGCTTTTCTATATCTAAAAGATTCACTACAATTTGAAATTAGCAGTATAGTCAGTCTTATTAAGGATATTTATCAATAAAC
The DNA here is from genome assembly GCF_009905375.1 of Apium graveolens. Taxonomy (NCBI): domain Eukaryota; kingdom Viridiplantae; phylum Streptophyta; class Magnoliopsida; order Apiales; family Apiaceae; genus Apium; species Apium graveolens. The sequence goes on from NC_133655.1 coordinate 82,146,500, forward strand.
AATTTTGTTGATTATAATCTTATAAAGATAGATTATGGAGCTTTTGACGTGAATGAGAATTGCTTAGACTTTGCCCTAAGTGATCAATGCTTTTACAAAAACTCATTCATATTGAAAGATAAAATCTTTCTTTCTCTTCTTAATACTGCTAGGTCATCAGTCTGTGTCTTATCAAATCACTTATCTTTTTAGGCATAAATATAGACTTGTGCACTCGAACAGTTTTAGGAGAAAATCAAACTTCTTTCTACATTGGTGATATCTTATTTCATTAAAATCTTTTTGAAATCACTATTGTACATCATTTATCTCAAAGATTAAATGCATAATTTTCATTCATTATAGATCTTAAGTGCATTTTATCTCTATATTGCCATATGTTTTGTGATGCAGGTTAAACCTCCAATGGCATTCTTTCATTTGATAGTCATGAGGTTGAAAACCCACAACTTCTATCCCAGACTATAAAGAAAAACACGGAAACAGAACCAACCAACATTCTCTTACCACTAAAATGAAGTATGAATGAGCGTGAGGGAGAAAGTGCATTAGTGCACCACATAAGGAAGGTTTTGAAGTCAACCCAGCAGCTATGTCTCCTACAAAGATTAGTAGTATTCAAAAAAAGACAACTGCTAGCCCCCATACATCTTCTCAAAAAGATATAATGGCTGAAAAGGCACAAAAATAGTCACTAGATTCATCCTCTCAACAGGGTGCGTCTATTGAAATTTGCATGTCGGCCAAGGCATCTGATGTAGTGTCACCACCTTAAATATAAGCAATTCTTGATGCACAAAAAAAGGTTACACACACAAAGGATGAGTTGACGGAAACAAGAGTTTCGACCATTTTAAGGTCAGATTCGATTGTTCAAGGTTCTTTAATGGACTAATTGCCTTTACAGGTGTTAGGAGAGGATACTGATCCAATAGCCATATGTCAATGGTAAGTGTCTACCTCCCCAGGACTAATAAACCTGGATGTATCTGCGGATAGTGGATCTGACATAGGTGCAGATCGTCAACTTATTGATAAAAGTTTGATCTTTATTAGTCACAAGGAAATATTTTCACAGACATTAGAAGGGAACTTTGATCTTTATGCTAAATTCTTTGGATCATTGTTTACCTTCACAGAGTTCAAATCTGGTACCCTCAAAGGGAAACTAGCAACTTGTAGATTATGACTCGAATTCATCTGACGAGTCTAACAAGGATGGGAGTTTGTGAACTCCCATTGCACCACATGTGACCTCCTTAAGGATGGCTAAGGTGATTTTCCTTGCAGGTATAGCTGGATTTTGGAGCTATGAGAGGAGTGATACACTTGTGAGAATGAGTGTAAACACGAGTGGAGAGAAGAGTGAAACACATGTGAGGTACACGAAATAGAATCACACACTCACGGTGAGGAAGAAAGACAAAAACCATATCCCATTCCTTATCCCTAAACATGGTTCTTGTTACTTCGAGTCTCGATTCTGTTTATGATTGGAACCTAACACTTAGGAACCTAACATTTACAGACTGGATTAGAATACTTCGGGACTTAACAAGTTGGGACACAACAATTGGTAACAATGGGTGATCTCATTTTTGGGAGGTATAATGAGTTGGGAAGATTGGTAAACATGATGATCAACAGTGAAGTCATTCTTATAGCATTTAAAGGGACATGGTTGATCAGACTCTGACTTGTTATTTCTTTTCCAACCCAGTAAAATATGAGAACTCCTTCAAACAACGGCATACATTCCTTCTCTAAGGGGGAGATAAAAGTTTAAGTAATAGTTTGGAGGATTCCTCAACTAAGGGGGAGAAATAGCAGGGAGGAGGAAAAAGGTAAAGCACATGTACACTACACCACACCATTGTTGTTTGTAACTACGGATCCTATTGTACGGGAGAGGTGGTAAACACAAGGTGATTTCCTAGAGATCAAAAGAAGTGGTTTGGTTCATCACTATTCTTTATAAGGGGAGAAGTTGTTTTCCAAAAGGGGAGTACCATTAGTTCTTATCTGCGGATCCTATTGTATGGGAGAGGTGGTAGACGAAGGTGATCTCCTTTAAGCAGTTGATTCTCATAGGGGGAGAAGTAAGAGAGATATGCGCTTCTCAATAGGAAATATGGTTGTACAAAAGAAGCTGTTGATGATTACTTCAAGACTGAGAAGTATTATCTGGAAGGGATTTGAAGAACCAAGGAAATGAAGATGAAAATACTTGAAGATCAGTTCAGTGCTAGAAGAACAAGCATCTTTCATTTCAGTTACTCAAGAAATCTGGAAATGCAGTATCTGATCCAGAAAACCAGTAGCATTATTTACAAGTCCTGGTACATTACTTTTTCTAGTTGTTAGTAGAGTTATCCTCTCTATTTAATTTGTTTGTTAGGTTTAACAATCAAATAGGGGGAGATTGTTGGTGAGACTACGTAACTGTATGAACAGTTACGTGATAACTCAACAAGATAACAACACTAGAACAGGACAGGGTTAATAATACTACGACTACACAAGAAATCAGGAAGAATGAAGACAAGGCAAATACAAAGAATCAGAAAATTTGAAGAAGGATGGAAGCCTATTTACAGGTTACTGAAAGAAGTTCATTAATATATTCATGCCTCAGTGAAGAATAAAGGTTAAAGACTTTCAGAGTTTCAGAAATGATGAAGATTCAGTGTATAAGTGCTACCAGAAGATTTCAGTGTATTGGCATTGATTAAAGATAGACAGTGTGTGGAGCATAGGAATCTGAAGAATTGAAGACATGGTATAGATAAAGGTTAAAGAAGACAATTGCATTCTTGAATCTATACTCACTGGCATGAGTTCATTTATATGTTCAAGCGTTGGTAAAGAACAGTATATGAAGTATTCAAGATTGTAGTAGCAATGAAGAAGTTGTCTAAAGTACCAGAAAGGATTCCAGTGAAAGTACATTTATTTATTGACAGCCAGTGTTAGAAGCAATGGATATTCAACCAATCTGTATCAACTCATAAATACAAGTCAAATTGAATTAGGTTCTCTCAATGCTAGTTGTTTGTGAACCAGACCAGTGCACCAAACATCAGTATACAAGAAGGGATTTTAATTTAATTACAGAAGAAGGTGTTGATATATTGAAGAATGGTTTGACAAGAGCAAGAATATTCTAAGTCATAATAGTCTTCTACTTGGTCACCACATAAGTGTTCTAAGTCACTGGTCGCCACAGAACTGGTCACCATAAGAAAATCTTTAAGGCACCACACAGGTCTCCATAGAGATTCTCTATGGTACCAGTGGTCGCCATAGGCTCTAGTCGCCACAGAAGGATCATGTCTCTACCTGGTCGCCATAGAGCTACATACAAGACTACTAGTGGCTTCATAGTCGCCATAGAGGTTCTCTTGGTCACCATAGGTCATGTGGTCGCCATAGAGGGTCTCTTGGTCTCCATAGAGTTCATCTTAGTACACTGGTCGCCATAGAGGATAAATGGTCGCCATAGAGGATTTACAGTCGCCATAGAGCTCTACAGAGACACTGGTCGCCACAGAAGCTTACCCTGGTCGCCATAGAGGAGTTATATTCATTGATTCATTTGCAGCAATTCAAGGACTTGTGTGGATACAGAAATTCCACCTGTCCAATTGAATTGATATAAGTCTACACTTTGAAGCAGAATGAAAATGTTGTTTTGAGTTCTGTTCATCTTCTCTCTCACGGGAGGTGATGAAAACAAGAAGCAAAGATTTATAGAGAAGCTCTGGCACCTTGGATATCCGTTTAACTTCTCATCGGAGTAACGTTATAATGCCTGATTTAACTCTTGTATATTCATAGGGTCATTATAATCATAACCCGGTAATTAAATCTTTAGACAAATAAAAGCTAGATCATTGTATAGGCTTTGATTTGTAAATCTTTGTAGAAGCTAGGAACTTTGTTGTTCTTAGATTGTAGCCGGTAAAGTTATTTACCGGAGTGTAGCAACACTCCTCGCGGATTTATATATGAATATATACTTTCCCGAATATCTTGTGTTCCTAGTTTTATATTCTCAAACACTATTTCTCTCAAGAACACGGAACCACTAATCGAGCACTAAATCTATATCCGCTAAAGATTCGAAAGAATTTTTAATTTAGTGATTATCGTATTCAACCCCCTTATACGATAATTCGGGACCTAACAAAGTAACCCGGTCAAATCTCCTCCAATTCAATTGGAAGTTCCCCCTATATGTGAGGAACAACAACTTGTCATAACCACAGAGCAATATGTGAGTAAAACTGTGACTTCTGTCACAGGTGGTTCTGATCCTCAACCCTCAACATCTCAACTACACTTAATTTCCAAGTGGCTTCAAGAAACTGAGAATCAACCTTCACCCATTGAAGATCTTGGGGTTGATCAGCTTGGAGGCCTTGCACAAATATCACAACATCTACTCACATCCAACATGTCAAATCAGGACTACCAAGCTATCATGCTCACCTACCAGGATGATGTTGAAGAAAATCAAGCAAAAATTATTGATGAAGCTGGTCCGGATGCTAATTGTGATGCTAGGCTGGATAAGGACTTCACCATTAAAATGGATGTTGTGTTAGCTAAGTTCAGGGAGGAATACATCACCATTCTGGGAAGCAATGTTAGATCCCTAACTCCCCAAGAGGTGTATGATGCCATCAATGATGTCTACAAAGCTCAAATCAAGGATTTTCATAATTTTAGAAAAGCACTTTAAATCACATTGAATGGACATCAAGACAAGATTATAAGAATGGTCAGGAAAAAGATGGATCAAATCATCCCCTCTCAGACGGAGATCAAAAACCAACTCAAAACCTTCTCAGAACATATGTCAAGGTATGATTTCAGTGGGATTGATAATAGTGTCAAACAGCTGAAAGAATCCTTTGTAGCCTTGCACAAGGTAGTTCAAGACCACATCACAAACTCCAATGACACAAGGTGGAAGTTGGATCAAATGCACACTGCAAGATACACTCCTTCACCTTTGGTCATGGATGAAATTCAGAAACATGTGCAAGCTATATTTAGACCATCTACTGCTCTCTCTACTTCAAGCTCCTCTCCATAAGAATTTCAAGATCTCAAGACACAAGTAGATTCTTTAGAGACCTCCAATGCATCTCTCAATGCTCAAGTTCAGGCTTTGACTTCTCTAGTCAAGAGTCAACAATCAGACATCAAAACCCTGGTGGACTCTCACAAGCATCTCCAAATGCAAAATTTTGTTTCTTTGGGAGCCATTATGGGGAAACTCAACACACCAATGCCCTCACTACCTGAACAAATAAGGCAATAAATTCCAACTCCCCTACCCATGCCTGTCACCAATGAAAGAGATATGTCCTAAGTCCAATCTCGTATGAGGATTTAGGAATAACTTTTATGTAATCTGTTTTGATTTCATTGATATTAATAAAAGACTTGTTTTGTTTTTATTACGGGCTCTATCTATTTAAGTGTTTAAATAAGATATACCATATTTAGAGTAAAGCTTTTTATGGATTATGATGAGATCATAATAGTGAGACCTAAAAGATGATAACTCTAAACTTAAATAGTTCCTGGTCATAGGATTACTAACTGGTAATTAATAATCCGCAAAGATTGGTACATACTATGCTTGCTCCCTTCAGGAGGATGTCTGTTCTCATAGGCATTTGTGTGGTGACACTATAGCTAGTATGTAGGTGCTTATTAGGGAATACGTTCACTGAACATGACTCGATAAGTTGAACAACTAATGGAGATTACTCACGTGTCAATAGTTATTCACTGAGTGATAGTTGTACAAGTGTCCTTAGACTTGAGATCGTTAAAGGTATCTTATATATAATGAACTGTGCTTTGGTTTAGTCCTTAGTCTCAAGGACATCCATTAGGTCTATTCTAGGCATAGGGATTTATGTATTGAGATAGTTAACGTCAATAGAGGATCTACCCCTTCCAGTATAGGAAGAGAATATCCTATGTTATTCTTAGTATGCGAGTTCTGGAATCTCTGGCCAGAGTGTATGAAATTAGAAAGGAGTTTCTAATTTGCATTAATATGAACTTTGCATTATGAATAAGAAATCATATGATTAAATTTGATAGGCTTGACACAAGATCCATGCCTTGTATTTATTCGGGATATTATAAGGGTAGAAGAAATTTATTGTACGGTAACTAGTCACTCACAGGTTCTTGATATTCTAAGCAGTGAATTCATATTATCCGGATAGTCGCGATATGTTGAGAAGCATCACTCACGATGTAGAATAAATATAATTAATCAGTTAATTATATTTAGTGAATTTTAGTATTCATGTAAATAATTAATAAAAGTTTATTATTATTTATTTCTACTACCGGCATAATATTGAACCTACAGGGTCACACCATAAAAGAATATTTTCTTTGATGAAATAATGAGAGAGAGAATTATTTTCTAAATAGTTAAGAAAAAGAAATAATGATTAAAATAGTTTTAATTATTATTAAAGCATTTTATGAAGATAAAATGTGGGGGTTAATATATATTAAGATATATTATAAAACCCTAGGAGAGCCCTATAAATAGAATGAGATGAATGGCTCATTAAAAAAAACATAACACACAATTTTGGTTTTGTGAAAACCCTAGCCTCCATCTTCTTCTTCTCTCTCTCTCTCTCTCCTAAAAACTCCATTTTTATAAAAGCTTAGTTTTATAAAAAGGTTCAGAGAATTATTTTCTAAATAGTTAAGAAAAAGAAATAATGATTAAAATAGTTTTAATTATTATTAAAGCATTTTATGAAGATAAAATGTGGGGGTTAATATATTTAAAGATATATTATAAAACCCTAGGAGAGCCCTATAAATAGAATGAGATGGATGGTTCATTAAAAAAAACATAACACACAATTTTGGTTTTGTGAAAACCCTAGCCTCCATCTTCTTCTTCTCTCCCTCTCTCTCCCAAAAACTCCATTTTTATAAAAGCTTAGTTTTATAAAAAGGTTCATCGAAGAGGATCGTTCTTCGTGGATACCGGTAAAGTGCTTCACACACTGAGGAGCAACTGCTAGCACTCCAATTTTATAAAGCTTCGATTCACGAAGTATGGTTTCGATTCCTCAGTTTTTCCCTTTTTTACGTTTTTCTATATGTGCGATATATGGTTTTTACGGAATAAATTGTTATTTCATGCTTCCGCTCATCCGTAAATTCCATCATTGGCATCAGAGCTAGGTTCTGCATATAGAGATTTATATAAAAAAAATTCAGATTTTTTTATGCATGTATGGATTTATTATGATTTTTGCAAGTTTATTTGGATTTAATTATGAATTAATTCGAAATAATTTTTGCATGAGATTTTGACTACTAATCTGGGTTCTACAAGTGTTGTAGATCATCTAGGTATTTTTTTCATAATTTTGTGATGTGTAGATTATTTGTTATGAATTTTTTAAAATTGTTTTAATTAAAATTCATGAAATAATTATGCATGTGAATAATTATGATTAAAATTTGCACAAGGACCCATGGCTGATTTAGTATTTTTCTGCTACTCCCTGATTTAAGAAATCATATTATTTTGATTTTTATTAATTTATTAATTAAATGTTAATTAATTTATTAATAATAAAATTAAAATAATAACATAGTAATAAAGAGTTATTAATAAGGGAGTAAAGGAAAAGGGAAGTTACTTCTTTTTTTGTAACAACAAGAAAGACAAACAGACACGTCGCAGGAGAAGGAACAAAAAAAAACTGCAGAGTCGGCTGTGCCAGGCGCGTGCGGCGCACGCGGGGTGGGGGGTGTGTTGCGCATTCCGTGAATGCGTTACACAATGTTGCGCATTTACAGAATGCGTTACACGCGTAAATGGCTCAACAGTGTTGTAACGCATTACGTACATGCGTTACAGCCCGTATGTCCACATTAAATTTGATTTTTTGGGAGTTTGGTAACTCCGTTTTGGGCGTACAATATATCGTTGGATTCATTTTTCCGAGACGGATCTAATGGAGTGGTCAAATATTTTTTATATAAAAGTTTTGAACTGTTTATATTCCCGAAAGTGTTTTAAAGCATGTTTTAATTGTTTTAATTGCTTTTAAATGCTATAATAAATCGATACATCATTATATCAATGTGTGACATGATATTACATGCATGCTTACTTGTTTATTTATTTTTATATATGAGATATATGCCTGTGTTTATCATGCGATGATAGATTTAGGTGAACTTAAATCAATATAAGGCGTGCTCTAGAAAATCTAGAATAGCAATCGTTTCTTGCCTTGACAATAAAATTATGAATACAATCATGAGATTCTTGGGTTTATGAAACACGTAATTAAATATGAATTTTAAATTTTGAGAGAAAGGATGATTCTGTCAACAACCGATTTCTATCTGTAAGAAAGGGTTATTAAGTGACGCCTCTTGACAATGCTCCACCCGATCTGGGAATCATCTGATTATCGATTATTGATTTGAAATATTTAATTTAAAAGGAAGAATCTCTTTATAATATGATTATGATTGTAACATAATATAATCCCTCTATATTAAATAATATCAAGTAGTAATTGGCCAATGACACAACGGGCTTGTGTCGGTCATAGCCTTCCAACATGATAGAAAGTGGTTCTTATTTTTAAATCATTGTCGTTTCGTGCTACAGCCGAGGGCTTTGATTTCGAAATAAGAAATACTTGTCTATTACATAGAGATGTGTACATTGAATTAGAATCTAAAGGTCGTTACGTGCTACAGCCGTGGGCCGTTGGAGACTGATTCAATTGTACAAAATGTTGGGTTAGACTTGACTTAGAATATTGAGTTTGTTGTGCTACAGCCGTGACTCAATTATTCAAGAGGCTAAAATTATATTAGGGAATAACATAAGATGTAATTGACAAGAGTTGTCTACCTATTGAACATCACATGACGTTTCGTGCTACAGCCGAGGTTGTGTAATGGAATGTAGGATCCCTATTCCCACTAGCATTATGAATGCCTAATTTTGACTTAGGGGGTGTATAAATTAGATAAACTAGTGGGAGCCACTTATGAATAAAGACCCGATTCATATAGTGTTTTGAAATAAAATTGAATATTTGCTAAGTGTTGTTATGTGTTTATCATTTACAGATTTACTATATGTGTTATGTCTTCTGCACTATCACTCCGGAGTATACTAGATGCTCACAAGTTGACTGGTCCTAATTTTGCTGACTGGATTCGAAACTTGAGAATTGTTCTCAGGGTTGAGAAGCTGGAATATGTGCTTGACTCACCTAAGCCTACTGAACCTACTAGCGATGCACATAATAATGAACATGTTGTGTATCGTAAGTGGATAGATGATATAAATGTTGCTCAATGCATCATGCTAGCTTCCATGAACATTGAGCTACAGAAGCAGCATGAGCATATGGATGCTCACACTATCCTTATGCATCTACAAGAGTTGTATGATGTGGCAGGGAGGACAGCTCGATATGAGATATCGAAGGAGCTGTTCGGTTGTAGGATGTCTGAGGGATCATCCGTGAATAACCATGTACTTAAGATAATCAATTTGATTGAACGTCTTGGACAACTTGGTTTTGCCATGGATGGGGAGCTGAGCCAAGACTTGGTCTTGCAATCACTTTCGGGTTCGTTTTCGCAGTTTGTTGTGAACTTTCACATGAATAAGTTGGATGTCAGCCTGCCTGAACTCCACAACATGTTGAAGACTACGGAATCGAATTTTCCCCTTAAGAAGAGTTCTGTTCTTCTAATTGGTGAAGGTTCCAATCCTAAGAAAAGGAAGAGGAACCCTTCCAAGAAGAAGAAAGTAGGTGAAGAAAAGTCGGTTCCACCGAAAGCTGAAGACCCCAAGAGCAAAGTTGTTTGCTTTCACTGTAACAAGGTGGGGCACTGGAAGAGGAACTGCAAGGTTTACCTTGCAGAGTTGAAGAAGAAGAAGGGGAGTGAGACTACCGCTTCTGATTCAGGTATGTTCATGATAGAAATGAATATGTCATTAAGTCAAATTTCTGATTCAGGAGAAGTAGGACTCTTGAGGAAGAGGAGGTGATTCTACTGATGGAAAATGGAGCAAGAGTTGCTGCTGAAGATGTAGGATCATTTCATTTACATATGCCTACGGGCAAGACTATTGTTTGAAATAATTGTTATTTTGTTTCCTCGATTGTAAGGAATATTGTTTCTATTCTTATGTTGGATTTGGATGGTTTTTCATTTTATTATTAAGAATAATGAATGTTCTATCCTTAGAGATAATATTCTTTATTGACGTGGTATTTTAAATAATGGTCTGTATGTATGTGACATAATTTACTTCAGATTGAACAAACTAATAAAAGAAAAGGGATGATGAAAATCTCACTTTCTTTTGGCACTGCAGACTTGGTAATATTAGTGAAAATAGACTGCGGACATTGCATAAGGAAGGGTTACTTGACCCCTTTTGATTTTGAATCATATCCTACATGCGAGTCTTGTCTATTGGGTAAAATGACCAAATCTCCATTTAGTGGACATGGAGAGAGGGCTGCAGATTTTCTAGGATTGGTACACACAGATGTATGTGGACCAATGTCTACGCAAGCCATGGGTGGATTTTCATACTTCATTACTTTCATAGATGATAGATCTAGATTCGGATATGTGTTTGATGAAACACAAGTCTGATGCCTTTGAAAAGTTCAAAGAGTATAAGTATGAAGTGGAGAAACAAATCAAAAATGGTATTATAACTCTTCGATCAGATCGAGGTGGTGAATACTTGAATGGAGAGTTTCTGGATTATCTCAAAGAAAAGGGTATAGTCTCCCAGTGGACTCCTTCAGATTGGTATCTGAAAGGAGAAATCGAACTTTGTTAGACATGGTTCGGTCCATGATGAGCTATGCGAATCTTCCAGTATTCTTATGGGGTTATGCATTGGAAACCTCAGCATATTTACCGAATAAGGTGCCTTCCAAATCTGTTCCTCAAACTCTATATGAGATATGGAAAGAAAGGAAACCGAGTCTTAAACACGTTAAGATTTGGGGATGTCCAGCTTATGTCAAGAAAGTTGACCCAGATAAGCTGGAATCTTGATCCGTAAAATGTAATTTTCTGGGATATCCTAAAGAGATTTTGGGGTATTACTTTTACACCGATCATCGGGTGTTTGTCTTCAGACATGCTACCTTCTTGGAAAATGAGTTTATCCTTGAAGGAAACAGTGGGAGCAAAATTGAACTTGATGAAGTTCAAGAAGCACAAACTACTACGGATCAAGTGGAAACACCTATTTAGACTGAAAAACCTTCTGTGGAACAGCCCGTTTGTAGGTCAGAGAGAGTTGAAAGGAATATGTCCTAAGTCCAATCGTGTATTAGGATTTAGGTATAACTTTTATGTAATCTGTTTTGATTTCATTGATATTAATAAAGACTTGTTTTGTTTTTATTACGGGCTTTATCTATTTAAGTGTTTAAATAAGATATACCATAGTTTAGAGTAAAGCTTTTTATGGATTATGATGAGATCATAATAGTGAGACCTAAAAAGATGATAACTATAAACTTAAATAGTTCCTGGTCATAGGATTACTAACTGGTAATTAATAATCCGCAAAGATCGGTACATACTATGCTTGCTTCATTATGAAGGATGTCTGTTCTCATAGACATTTGTGTGGTGACACTATAGCTAGTATGTAGGTGCTTATTATAGAATAAGTTCACTGAACATGACTCGCACATCTGAACAACTGATGGAGTTCACTCACGTGTCAGCAGTTGTTCACATAGTGATAGTTGTACAAGTATTCTTAGACTTGAGGTCATCATAGTCATCTTGTGTACACTGAACTATGCTTTGGTTTAGTTCTTAGTCTCCAGGGACAATTATTAGGGCTCTTCTGGGTATAGGAATTTGTACACGAAGATAGTGTATGATCAATAAAGGATCTACTCCTTCCAGTGAAGGAAGCGAATGTTCAAGGCTGATCCATTTATGCTAGTTCAGGATTCTCTGGCCAGAGTAAATGAAATTAGAAAGGAGTTTCTAATTTGCATAGAACTACGCATAGTAAATGGTAAGCAAGTGATTGAATTAGATAGGCTTGACACGAGATCCATGCCTTGTATTTAATCGGAACATTGTAGGGTAGAAGGAGTTTATTGTACGGTAACTATTCACTGACAGGTTCTTGGTATTCTAAGCAGTGAATTCATATTATCCGGATAGTCGCGATATGCTGAGAAGTATCCCTCACGATGTAGAATAAATGTGATTAATTAATTAATCATATTTAATAAATTAGAGAATTTATATAACAAATGATAAAATAGTTTTATTATTATTTATTTCTACTACAGGCATAATATTGAACCTACAGGGTCACACCATAAAAAGAGAATAATTTAATGGTGGAGGAATTAATTAATAATGGCTAATAATTATTTATTTATGAAATAAATAATTAATTGGCAAATTTAATAATTGATTAAATGAGATTTAATTGATTATAAATTAATTAAGAAAAGTTCTTAATATTATTAATTAAGGATTTAATTTTTGGAAATTAAATCAAGAGAGAGAATTATTTCTAAAGTGTTTAGAAAAAGGATTAATAATTAAAAGGTGTTTTAATTATTAATGAGAATAATAAATGGGATAATAATAAAATTATTTATGGAAAATTTCAGCTGAAAATTTTGCCTATAAATACACTATTATAGACCCTATTTTATTCTAACCCACATCGAACCCGAAAACCCAAAAAGTTTGGAAAACCCAATTCTCTCCACCTCCTTCCTCCTCCTTAACATCGTTTTCTTGGTGGATACCGGTGGAGTGCTTCACACTTGAGGAGCAACTGCTAAGGATCTCTGATCGTTGTCTCTGATTTATTTTAAAAGGTTAGATTCGATCCCTCGAATTTTTATTCACGATTTATATGCTTTTATTTGGATTTTGTATGTGTAAAAATGTTTTGTCATGCCCCCGCTGCGTTAAAAATCCAACAATGGTATCAGAGCATAGGTTGTATGCATATAGATCTGTGGTAAAAATTTCAGAATTTTATGTGCTTGTATGAATTAATTATGATTTTTACAAGTTATATCATGGATTAATTTTGTTTGATGAAAAATCATTTCTTAGAATAATTTTGAATGTTGATCTGGGTTCTACAAGTGTTGTAGATCGTCTGGGTATTTTTTTCATAATTTTATGATGTATAGATTTTTTATTATGAATTTTTGAAGTTCTTGCAATTAAATTCGTAATTAATTAATTATATATATAATATGTTGTATATATATATATATTATCTGCTTTGTATATCTGTACTCCTGTTTTGTCTGCTATGTTTTTACTGCTGCACGGAAAGAAAGAGAAGCACAGAAGTCACGGAAAGATGTTGACAGCAAAGCAAGAAGTCGACAGAGAAGAAAGCATCAGGCGGCTGTTATGTCGGGCGCGTGTGGTGCACGCGCGAGGGAAGGCTTATTGCGCATTTGTAGAATGGGTTACACCCTTTAAAAGCTTAAAAGGGGTGTAACGCATCACCGGAATGCGTTATAGGTCCTGTAACGCGTTCCTGTAATGCGTTACAGCCAGTCTGTTAATTTTAAAATTGATTTTCTGGGAGTTTCGTAACTCCGTTTTGGGCGTGCAATATACCGTTGGATTCTTTTTTCCGAGACGGATCTAATGGAGTGATCAATTTTAGTTTATATAAAAGTTTTGAATTGTTTATATTCCATGAAGTGTTTTAAAGCTATTTTTGACTGTTTTAATTGCTTTTAAATACTTCATGTGATACATAGAGATGTATAATGCTTAGACTAATGTGCTAGATGATGTAACATGCCTACCTTGATGTTTATTCATGTTGATATATGTGATATATGCTTAGTTTATCATGCGATGATAGATTTAGGTGAACTTAAATGAACATAAGGCGTTTGTTAGACAACCTAGTATAGTGAAATTATTTCATAACCTTAAAAACAATATTATGAATACAATCATGAGATTCTTGTGTTTGTGAAACACATAATTGAATATGAATTTTTGATATGAGAGAAAGGATGATTCTGTCAACAACAGATTTCTATCTGTAAGAAAGGGTTATTAAGTGACGCCTCTTGACAATGCTCCACCTGATCTGGGAATCATCTGATTATTGATTATTGATTTGAAATATTTAATTTAAAAGGAAGAATCTCTTTATAATATGATTATGATTGTAACGTAATATAATCCCTCTAAAATTTAATAATATCAAGTAGTAATTGGCCAATGACACAACGGGCTTGTGTCGGTCATAGCCTTCCAACATGATAGAAAAGTAGTTCTTATTTTTGAATCATTGTCGATTCGTGCTACAGCCGAGGGCTTTGATTTCGAAATAAGAAATACTTATCTATTACATAGAGATGTGTACATTGAATAAGAATCTAAAGGTCGGTACGTGCTACAGCCGTGGGCCTTTGGGGACTGATTCAACTGTACGGAATATTGGGTTAGACTTGACTTGGAATATTGAGTTTGTCGTGCTACAGCCGAGACTCAATTATTCAAGAGGCTAAAGTTTGATTAGGGAATAACATGAGATGTAATTGACAAGAGTTGTCTGCCTATTGAACATTACATGGCGGTTCGTGCTATAACCGGGGTCGTGTGATGGAATGTAGGATCCCTATTCCCACTAGCATTATGAATGCTTAATTTTTCACGTAGGGGGTTGAATAAATTAGGAAAACTAGTGGGAGCCACTTATGAATAAAGACCCGATTCATATAGTGTTTTAAAATGAAATAGAATATTTGATAAGTGTTGTTATGTGTTTATCATTTATAGGTTTACAATATACATTATGTCTTCTGCACTATCACTTAGGAGCATACTGGATGCTCACAAATTGACTGGTCCTAATTATGCTGACTGGCTTCGAAACTTGAGAATTGTTCTCAGGATTGAGAAGCTGGAATACGTGATTGACTCACCTAAGCCTACTGAACCTGCTAGTGATACACATAATGATGAACATATTGTGTATCGTAAGTGGATAGATGATGCAAATGTTGCTCAATGCATCATGCTAGCTTCCATGAACATTGAGCTACAGAAGCAACATGAGCATATGGATGTTCACACTATCCTCATGCATCTACAAGAGTTGTATGATGTGGCGGGGAGGACAGCTCGATATGAGATATCGAAGGAGCTGTTCGGTTGTAGGATGTCCGAGGGATCATCTGTGAATGACCATGTACTTAAGATGATCAATTTGATTGAACGTCTTGGACAACTTGGTTTTGCCATGGATGGGGAGCTGAGCCAAGACTTGGTCTTGCAATCACTTCCGAGTTCGTTCTTGCAGTTTGTTGTGAACTTTCACATGAATAAGTTGGATGTCAGCCTGCCTGAACTCCACAACATGTTGAAGACTGCGGAATCGAATTTTCCCCCTAAGAAGAGTTCTGTTCTTCTAATTAAGGAAGGTTCCAATCCTAAGAAAAGGAAGAGGAACCCTTCCAAGAAGAAGAAAGTAGGTGAGAAAACGCCGGTTCCACCAAAAGCTGAAGACCCCAAGAGCAAAGTTGTTTGCTTTCACTGTAACAAGGTGGGGCACTGGAAGAGGAACTGTAAGGTTTACCTTGCAGAATTGAAGGAGAAGAAGGGTAGTGAGACTACCGCTTCTGATTCAGGTATGTTCATGATAGAAGTGAATATGTCATTTCTACTTGGGTATTAGATACTGCCTGTGGTTCTCATATCTGCAATTTGTTGCAGGGACCAAGGAGAAGTAGGACTCTTGAGGAAGAGGAGGTGATTCTACTGATGGGAAATGGAGCAAGAGTTGCTGCTGAAAATGTAGAATCATTTCATTTATATAGGCCTACGGGCAAGACTATTGTTTGAAATAATTGTTATTTTGTTCCCTCGATTGTGAGGAATATTATTCCCATGTTAGACTTGGATGGATTTTCATTTATTATTGAGAATAATGAATGTTCTATTCTTAGAGATAATATTCTTTATGGACGTGGTACTTTAAATAATGGTCTGGATATATATGACATAATTTACTTCAGATTGAACAAACTAATAAAAGAAAAGGGATGATGAAAATCTCACTTGATAGTGGCACTGCAGTCTCCATTTAGTGGACATGGAGAGAGGGCTGCAGATTTGCTAGGAATGGTACACACAGATGTATGTGGACCAATGTCTACGCAAGCCATGGGTGGGTTTTCATACTTCATTACTTTTATAGATGATAGATCTGGATTCGGATATGTGTTTGATGAAACACAAGTCTGAGGCCTTTGAAAAGTTCAAAGAATATAAGTATGAAGTGGAGAAACAACCAAACATAGTATTATAATTCTTCGATCAGATCGAGGTGGTGAATACTTTAATGGAGAGTTTCTGGATTATCTCAAAGGAATTGGTATAGTCTCCTAGTGGACTCCTCCAGATTGGTATCTGAAAGGAGAAATCGAACTTTGTTAGACATAGTTCGGTCCATTATGAGCTATGCAAATCTTCCAGTATTCCTATGGGGTTATGCATTGGAAACCTCAGCATATTTACTGAATAAGGTGCCTTCCAAATCTGTTCCTCAAACTCCGTATGAGATATGGAAAAGAAAGAAAACTGAGTCTTAAACACGTTAAGATTTGGGGATGTCCAGCTTATGTCAAGTAAGTTGACCCAGATAAGCTGGAATATCGATCCGTAAAATGTAGTTTTGTGGGATATCCTAAAGAGATTTTAGGGTATTACTTTTACACCGATCATCGGGTGTTTGTCTCCAGACATGCTACCTTCTTGGAAAAGGAGTTTATCCTTGAAGGAAACAGTGGGAGCAAAATTGAACTTGATGAAGTTCAAGAAGCACAAACTACTACGGATCAAGTGGAAACACCTGTTCTGACTGAACAACCTTTTATGGAATAGCCCATTCATCGGTCAGGGAGAGTGTCTCCCCAACCTGAGAGGAAATATGGCCTTGTCATTGAGAAGGACAATGAGTTGTCGATCATTGATGATGATGAACCTGTGACCTATAATGAGGCTATGAGTAGTGTTGACTCAGAGAAATGGCATAGTGCCAAGAAATCCGGAAAGAAATCTATGTATACGGGATACAAAAGAATGATTAGAGCAGATGGCCAGGTGGTGACCTTTAAGGCCAGGCTTATGGCAAAAGAATTCAAACAAAGGCAATGGATTGACTTTGATGAAACCTTTTACCTGTAGCCCTGTTAAAATCAGTTCGGATTTTGCTTGCGAATGCTGCTTACTACGACTATGAGATCTGGCAATTAGCCAGATGGTTTTCTTTCCAAGAGAAATGAAAACCTAGTGTGTAAGCTGCTGCGAACCATATATGGTTTAAAGCAAGCTTCTCAAAAGATGGAACATTCATTTTGATGAGACAATCAAAGAGTTTGATTTTATCAAAAACGTAGATGAACCATGCGTCTACAAAAGGGTTAGTGGGAGCGCGATAACATTTCTTGTGTTGTATTGAATTAGAGTTGACACACATAACAACATAGCAGACCCACTCACAAAGCTACTTTATGAAAGTCACTTTGATCGTCAAGATGGGTATTAGATGCCGGAGTGATTGGCTTTAGTACAAGTGGGAGATTGAAAGGAATATGTCCTAAGTCCAATCGTGTATTAGGATTTAGGAATAACTTTTATGTAATCTATTTTGATTTCATTGATATTAATAAAGACTTGTTTTGTTTTTATTGCGGGCTTTATTTATTTAAGTGTTTAAATAAGATATACCATAGTTTAGAGTAAAGCTTTTTATGGATTATGATGAGATCATAATAGTGAGACCTAAAAAGATGATAACTCTAAACTTAAATAGTTCCTGGTCATAGGATTACTAACTGGTAATTAATAATCCGCAAAGATCGGTACATACTATGCTTGCTTCATTATGAAGGATGTCTGTTCTCATAGACATTTGTGTGGTGACACTATAGCTAGTATGTAGGTGCTTATTATAGAATAAGTTCACTGAACATGACTCGCACATCTGAACAACTGATGGAGTTCACTCACGTGTCAGCAGTTGTTCACATAGTGATAGTTGTACAAGTATCCTTAGACTTGAGGTCATCATAGTCATCTTGTGTACACTGAACTATGCTTTGGTTTAGTTCTTAGTCTCCAGGGACAATTATTAGGGCTCTTCTGGGTATAGGAATTTGTACACGAAGATAGTGTATGATCAATAAAGGATCTACCCTTTCCAGTGAAGGAACCGAATGTTCAAGGCTGATCCATTTATGCTAGTTCAGGAATCTCTGGCCAGAGTAAATGAAATTAGAAAGGAGTTTCTAATTTGCATAGAACTACGCATAGTAAATGGTAAGCAAGTGATTAAATTAGATAGACTTGACACGAGATCCATGCCTTGTATTTAATCGGAATATTGTAGGGTAGAAGGAGTTTATTGTACGGTAACTATTCACTGACAGGTTCTTGGTATTCTAAGCAGTGAATTCATATTATCCGGATAGTCGCGATATGCTGAGAAGTATCCCTCACGATGTAGAATAAATGTGATTAATTAATTAATCATATTTAATAAATTAGAGAATTTATATAAATAATGATAAAATAGTTTTATTATTATTTATTTCTACTACCGGCATAATATTGAACCTACAGGGTCACACCATAAAAAGAGAATAATTTAATGGTGGAGGAATTAATTAATAATGGCTAATAATTATTTATTTATGAAATAAATAATTAATTGGCAAATTTAATAATTGATTAAATGAGATTTAATTGATTATAAATTAATTAAGAAAAGTTCTTAATATTATTAATTAAGGATTTAATTTTTGGAAATTAAATCAAGAGAGAGAATTATTTCTAAAGTGTTTAGAAAAAGGATTAATAATTAAAAGGTGTTTTAATTATTAATGAGAATAATAAATGGGATAATAATAAAATTATTTATGGAAAATTTCAGCTGAAAATTTTGCCTATAAATACACTATTATAGACCCTATTTTATTCTAACCCACATGGAACCCGAAAACCCAAAAAGTTTGGAAAACCCAATTCTCTCCACCTCCTTCCTCCTCCTTAACATCGTTTTCTTGGTGGATACTGGTGGAGTGCTTCACACTTGAGGAGCAACTGCTAAGGATCTCTGATCGTTATCTCCGAATTATTTTAAAAGGTTAGATTCGATCCCTCGAATTTTTATTCACGATTTATATGCTTTTATTTGGATTTTGTATGTGTAAAAGTGTTTTGCCATGCCCCCGCTGCGTTAAAAATCCAACAAGAGTATCTCGGCCAACCTGAGAGGTATTATGGCCTTGTCATTGAGAATGACAATGAGTTGTCAATCATTGATGATGACAACCCTGTGACCTATAATAAGGCTATGAGTAGTGTTGACTCAGAGAAATGGCAAAGTGCCATGATATCCGAAATGGAATCTATGTATACGGTATACAAAAGAAAGATTAGAGCAGATGGCCAGGTGGAGACCTTTAAAGCCAGGCTTGTGGCAAAAGGATTAAAACAAAGGCAATGGATTGACTTTGATGAAACCTTTTACCTGTAGCCCTGTTAAAATCAGTTCGGATTTTGCTTGCGATTGCTGCTTACTACAACTATGAGATCTGGCAAATGGCCAGATGGTTTTCTTTCCAAGGGAAATGAAAACCTAGTGTGTAAGCTGTTGCGAACCATATGTGGTTTAAAGCAAGCTTCTCGTAGATGGAACATCCGTTTTGATGAGATAATCAAAGAGTTTGGTTTTATCAAAAACGTAGATGAACCATGTGTCTACAAAAGGGTTAGTGGGAGCACGGTAACATTTCTTGTATTGTATTGAAAGAGAGTTGACACACATAACAACATAGCAGACCCACTCACAAAGCCACTTTCTGAAAGTCACTTTGATCGTCATAAAGACAAGATGGGTATTAGATACCAGAGTGATTGGCTTTAGTACAAGTGGGAGATTGAAAGAGATATGTCCTAAGTCCAATCTCATATGAGGATTTAGGAATAACTTTTATGTAATCTGTTTTGATTTCATTGATATTAATAAAAGACTTATTTTGTTTTTATTACGGGCTCTATCTATTTAAGTGTTTAAATAAGATATACCATATTTAGAGTAAAGCTTTTTATGGATTATGATGAGATCATAATAGTGAGACCTAAAAGATGATAACTCTAAACTTAAATAGTTCCTGGTCATAGGATTACTAACTGGTAATTAATAATCCGCAAAGATTGGTACATACTATGCTTGCTCCCTTCAGGAGGATGTCTGTTCTCATAGGCATTTGTGTGGTGACAATATAGCTAGTATGTAGGTGCTTATTAGGGAATAAGTTCACTGAACATGACTCGATAAGTTGAACAACTAATGGAGATTACTCACGTGTCAATAGTTATTCACTGAGTGATAGTTGTACAAGTGTCCTTAGACTTGAGATCGTTAAAGGTATCTTATATATAATGAACTGTGCTTTGGTTTAGTCCTTAGTCTCAAGGACATCCATTAGGTCTATTCTGGGCATAGGGATTTATGTATAGAGATAGTTAACGTCAATAGAGGATCTACCCCTTCCAGTATAGGAAGAGAATATCCTATGTTATTCTTAGTATGCGAGTTCTGGAATCTCTGGCCAGAGTGTATGAAATTAGAAAGGAGTATCTAATTTGCATTAATATGAACTTTGCATTATGAATAAGAAATCATATGATTAAATTTGATAGGCTTGACACGAGATCCATGCCTTGTATTTATTCGGGATATTATAAGGATAGAAGGAATTCATTGTACGGTAACTAGTCACTAACAGGTTCTTGATATTCTAAGCAGTGAATTCATATTATCCGGATAGTCGCGATATGTTGAGAAGCATCACTCACGATGTAGAATAAATATAATTAATCAGTTAATTATATTTAGTGAATTTTAGTATTCATGTAAATAATTAATAAAAGTTTATTATTATTTATCTCTACTACCGGCATAATATTGAACCTACAGGGTCACACCATAAAAGAATATTTTCTTTGATGAAATAATGAGAGAGAGAATTATTTTCTAAATAGTTAAGAAAAAGAAATAATGATTAAAATAGTTTTAATTATTATTAAAGCATTTTATGAAGATAAAATGTGGGGGTTAATATATATAAAGATATATTATAAAACCCTAGGAGAGCCCTATAAATAGAATGAGATGGATGGCTCATTAAAAACAAAACATAACACACAATTTTGGTTTTGTGAAAACCCTAGCCTCCATCTTCTTCTTCTCTCTCTCTCTCTCCCAAAAACTCCATTTTTATAAAAGCTTAGTTTTATAAAAAGGTTCAGAGAATTATTTTCTAAATAGTTAAGAAAAAAAATAATGATTAAAATAGTTTTAAGTATTATTAAAGCATTTTATGAAGATAAAATGTGGGGGTTAATATATATAAAGATATATTATAAAACCCTAGGAGAGCCCTATAAATAGAATGAGATGGATGGCTCATTAAAAAAAACATAACACACAATTTTGGTTTTGTGAAAACCCTAGCCTCCATCTTCTTCTTCTTCTCTCTCTCTCTCTCCCAAAAACTCCATTTTTATAAAAGCTTAGTTTTATAAAAAGGTTCATCGAAGAGGATCGTTCTTGGTGGATACCGGTAGAGTGCTTCACACACTGAGGTGCAACTGCTAGCACTCCAATTTTATAAAGCTTCGATTCACGAAGTATGGTTTCGATTCCTCAATTTTTCCCTTTTATACGTTTTTCTATATGTGCGGTATATGGTTTTTACAGAATAAATTGTTATTTCACGCTTCCGCTCATCCGTAAATTCCATCATTGGCATCAGAGCTAGGTTCTGGATATAGAGATTCATATAAAAAATTTCAGATTTTTTTATGCATGTATGGATTTCTTATGATTTTTGCAAGTTTATTTGGATTTAATTATGAATTAATTTGAAATAATTTTTGCATGAGATTTTGACTACTGATCTGGGTTCTACAAGTGTTGTAGATCATCTAGGTATTTTTTTTATAATTTTGTGATGTGTACATTATTTGTTATGAATTTTTTAAAATTGTTTTAATTAAAATTCATGAAATAATTATGCATGTGAATAATTATGATTAAAATTTGCACAAGGACCCATGGCTGATTTGGTATTTTTCTGCTACTCCCTGATTTAAGAAATCATATTATTTTGATTTTTATTAATTTATTAATTAAATGTTAATTAATTTATTAATAAAATTAAAATAATAACATATTAATAAAGAGTTATTAATAAGGGAGTAAAGGAAAAGGGGAGTTACTTCTTTTTTTTGTAACAACAAGAAAGACAAACAGACACGTCGCAGGAGAAGGAACAAAAAAAAAACTGCAGAGTCGGCTGTGCCAGGCGCGTGCGGCGCACGCGGGGTGGGGGTGTGTTGCGCATTCCGTGAATGCGTTACACACTGTTGTGCATTTACGGAATGCGTTACACGCGTAAATGGCTCAACAGTGTTGTAACGCATTACGTACATGCGTTACAGCCCGTATGTCCACATTAAATTTGATTTTTTGGGAGTTTGGTAACTCCGTTTTGGGCGTGCAATATATCGTTGGATTCGTTTTTCCGAGACGGATCTAATGGAGTGGTCAAATATTTTTTATATAAAAGTTTTGAACTGTTTATATTCCCGAAAGTGTTTTAAAGCATGTTTTAATTATTTTAATTGCTTTTAAATGCTATAATAAATCAATACATCATTATATCAATGTGTGATATGATATTACTTGCATGCTTACTTGTTTATTTATTTTTATATCTGAGATATATGCCTGTGTTTACCATGCGATGATAGATTTAGGTGAACTTAAATCAATATAAGGCGTGCTATAGAAAATCTAGAATAGGAATCGTTTCTTGCCTTGACAATAATATTATGAATACAATCATGAGATTCTTGTGTTTATGAAACACGTAATTAAATATGAATTTTAAATTTTGAGAGAAAGGATGATTCTGTCAACAACAGATTTCTATCTGTAAGAAAGGGTTATTAAGTGACGCCTCTTGACAATGCTCCACCCGATCTGGGAATCATCTGATTATCGATTATTGATTTGAAATATTTAATTTAAAAGGAAGAATCTCTTTATAATATGATTATGATTGTAACGTAATATAATCCCTCTAAATTAAATAATATCAAGTAGTAATTGGCCAATGACACAACGGGCTTGTGTCGGTCATAGCCTTCCAACATGATAGAAAGTGGTTCTTATTTTTAAATCATTGTCGTTTCGTGCTACAGCCGAGGGCTTTGATTTCGAAATAAGAAATACTTGTCTATTACATAGAGATGTGTACATTGAATTAGAATCTAAAGGTCGTTACGTGCTACAGCCGTGGGCCGTTGGAGACTGATTCAATTGTACAAAATATTGGGTTAGACTTGACTTAGAATATTGAGTTTGTTATGCTACAGCCGTGACTCAATTATTCAAGAGGCTAAAATTATATTAGGGAATAACATAAGATGTAATTGACAAGAGTTGTCTGCCTATTGAACATCACATGACGTTTCGTGTTACAGCCGAGGTTGTGTAATGGAATGTAGGATCCCTATTCCCACTAGCATTATGAATGCCTAATTTTGACTTAGGGGGTGTATAAATTAGATAACTAGTGGGAGCCACTTATGAATAAAGACCCGATTCATATAGTATTTTGAAATGAAATTGAATATTTGCTAAGTGTTGTTATGTGTTTATCATTTACATATTTACTATATTCGTTATATCTTCTGCACTATCACTCCGGAGTATACTAGATGCTCACAAGTTGACTGGTCCTAATTTTTCTGACTGGCTTCGAAACTTGAGAATTGTTCTCAGGGTTGAGAAGCTGAAATATGTGCTTGACTCACCTAAGCCTACTGAACCTACTAGCGATGCACATAATGATGAACATGTTGTGTATCGTAAGTGGATAGATGATATAAATGTTGCTCAATGCATCATGCTAGCTTCCATAAACATTGAGCTACAGAAGCAGCATGAGCATATGGATGCTCACACTATCCTTATGCATCTACAAGAGTTGTATGATGTGGCAGGGAGGACAGCTCGATATGAGATATCGAAGGAGCTGTTCGGTTGTAGGATGTCTGAGGGATCATCCGTGAATAACCATGTACTTAAGATAATCAATTTGATTGAACGTCTTGGACAACTTGGTTTTGCCATGGATGGGGAGCTGAGCCAAGACTTGGTCTTGCAATCACTTTCGAGTTCGTTTTCGCAGTTTGTTGTGAACTTTCAGATGAATAAGTTGGATGTCAGTCTGCCTGAACTCCACAACATGTTGAAGACTGCGGAATCGAATTTTCCCCTTAAGAAGAGTTCTGTTCTTCTAATTGGTGAAGGTTCCAATCCTAAGAAAAGGAAGAGGAACCCTTCCAAGAAGAAGAAAGTAGGTGAAGAAAAGCCGGTTCCACCGAAAGCTGAAGACCCCAAGAGCAAAGTTGTTTGCTTTCACTGTAACAAGGCGGGGCATTGGAAGAGGAACTGCAAGGTTTACCTTGCAGAGTTTAAGAAGAAGAAGGGGAGTGAGACTACCGCTTCTGATTCAGGTATGTTCATGATAGAAATGAATATGTCATTAAGTCAAATTTCTACTTGGGTATTAGATACCGCCTGTGGTTCTTACATCTGCAATTCGTTGCAGGGACTAAGGAGAAGTAGGACTCTTGAGGAAGAGGAGGTGATTCTACTGATGGAAAATGGAGCAAGAGTTGCTACTGAAGATGTAGGACATTTCATTTACATATGCCTACGGGCAAGACTATTGTTTGAAATAATTGTTATTTTGTTTCCTCGATTGTAAGGAATATTATTTCTATTCCTATGTTGGATTTGGATGGTTTTTCATTTTATTATTAATAATAATGAATGTTCTATCCTTAGAGATAATATTCTTTATTGACGTGGTATTTTAAATAATGGTCTGTATGTATGTGACATAATTTACTTCAGATTGAACAAACTAATAAAAGAAAAAGGGATGATGAAAATCTCACTTTCTTTTGGCACTGCAGACTTGGTAATATTAGTGAAAATAGACTGCGGACATTGCATAAGGAAGGGTTACTTGACCCCTTTTGATTTTGAATCATATCCTACATGCGAGTCTTGTCTATTGGGTAAAATGACCAAATCTCCATTTAGTGGACATGGAGAGAGGGCTGCAGATTTTCTTGAATTGGTACACACAGATGTATGTGGACCAATGTCTACGCAAGCCATGGGTGGATTTTCATACTTCATTACTTTCATAGATGATAGATCTAGATTCGGATATGTGTTTGATGAAACACAAGTCTGATGCCTTTGAAAAGTTCAATAAAGTATAAGTATGAAGTGGAGAAATAAACCAAAAATGGTATTATAACTCTTCGATCAGATCGAGGTGGTGAATACTTGAATGGAGAGTTTCTGGATTATCTCAAAGAAAAGGGTATAGTCTCCCAGTGGACTCCTTCAGATTGGTATCTGAAAGGAGAAATCGAACTTTGTTAGACATGGTTCGGTCCATGATGAGCTATGCGAATCTTACAGTATTCTTATGGGGTTATGCATTGGAAACCTCAGCATATTTACTGAATAAGTTGCCTTCCAAATCTGTTCCTCAAACTCTATATGAGATATGGAAAGAAAGGAAACTGAGTCTTAAACACGTTAAGATTTGGGGATGTCCAGCTTATGTCAAGAAAGTTGACCCAGATAAGCTGGAATCTTGATCCGTAAAATGTAATTTTGTGGGATATCCTAAAGAGATTTTGGGGTATTACTTTTACACCGATCATCGGGTGTTTGTCTTCAGACATGCTACCTTCTTGGAAAAGGAGTTTATCCTTGAAGGAAACAGTGGGAGCAAAATTGAACTTGATGAAGTTCAAGAAGCACAAACTACTACGGATCAAGTGGAAACACCTGTTCAGACTGAACAACCTTCTGTGGAACAGCCCGTTTGTAGGTCAGAGAGAGTGTTTCGCCAACCTGAGAGGTATTATGGCCTTGTCATTGAGAATGACAATGAGTTGCCAATCATTGATGATGACAACCCTGTGACCTATAATGAGGCTATGAGTAGTGTTGACTCAGAGAAATGGCAAAGTGCCATTAAATCCGAAATGGAATCTATGTATACGGTATACAAAAAAAAGATTAGAGCAGATGGCCAGGTGGAGACCTTTAAAGCCGGGCTTGTGGCAAAAGGATTTAAACAAAGGCAATGGATTGACTTTGATGAAACCTTTTACCTGTAGCCCTGTTAAAATCAGTTCGGATTTTGCTTGCGATTGCTGCTTACTACGACTATGAGATCTGGCAAATGGCCAGATGGTTTTCTTTCCAAGGGAAATGAAAACCTAGTGTGTAAGCTGCTGCGAACCATATGTGGTTTAAAGCAAGCTTCTCGTAGATGGAACATCCGTATTGATGAGATAATCAAAGAGTTTGGTTTTATCAAAAACTTAGATGAACCATGTGTCTACAAAAGGGTTAGTGGGAGCACGGTAACATTTCTTGTATTGTATTGAAAGAGAGTTGACACACATAACAACATAGCAGACCCACTCACAAAGCCACTTTCTGAAAGTCACTTTGATCGTCATAAAGACAAGATGGGTATTAGATACTAGAGTGATTGGCTTTAGTACAAGTAAGGGAGATTGAAAGAGATATGTCCTAAGTCCAATATCGTATGAGGATTTAGGAATAACTTTTATGTAATCTTTTTTGATTTCATTGATATTAATAAAAGACTTATTTTGTTTTTATTACGGGCTCTATCTATTTAAGTGTTTAAATAAGATATACCATATTTAGAGTAAAGCTTTTTATGGATTATGATGAGATCATAATAGTGAGACCTAAAAGATGATAACTCTAAACTTAAATAGTTCCTGGTCATAAGATTACTAACTGGTAATTAATAATCCGCAAAGATTGGTACATACTATGCTTGTTCCCTTCAGGAGGATGTCTGTTCTTATAGGCATTTATGTGGTGACACTATAGCTACTATGTAGGTGCTTATTAGGGAATAAGTTCACTGAACATGACTCAATAAGTTGAACAACTAATGGAGATTACTCACGTGTCAATAGTTATTCACTGAGTGATAGTTGTACAAGTGTCCTTAGACTTGAGATCGTTAAAGGTATCTTATATATAATGAACTGTGCTTTGGTTTAGTCCTTAGTCTCAAGGACATCCATTAGGTCTATTCTGGGCATAGGGATTTATGTATAGAGATAGTTAACGTCAATAGAGGATCTACCCCCTTCCAGTATAGGAAGAGAATATCCTATGTTATTCTTAGTATGCGAGTTCTGGAACCTCTGGCCAGAGTGTATGAAATTAGAAAGGAGTTTCTAATTTGCATTAATATGAACTTTACATTATGAATAAGAAATCATATGATTAAATTTGATAGTCTTGACACGAGATCCATGCCTTGTATTTATTCGGGATATTATAAGGGTAGAAGGAATTCATTGTACGGTAACTAGTCACTGACAGGTTCTTGATATTCTAAGCAGTGAATTCATATTATCCGGATAGTCGCGATATGTTGTGAAGCATCACTCACGATGTAGAATAAATATAATTAATCAGTTAATTATATTTAGTGAATTTTAGTATTCATGTAAATAATTAATAAAAGTTTATTATTATTTATTTCTACTACCGGCAGAATATTGAACCTACAGGGTCACATCATAAAAGAATATTTTCTTTGATGAAATAATGAGAGAGAGAATTATTTTCTAAATAGTTAAGAAAAAGAAATAATGATTAAAATAGTTTTAATTATTATTAAAGCATTTTATGAAGATAAAATGTGGGGGTTAATATATATAAAAATATATTATAAAACCCTAGGAGAGCCCTATAAATAGAATGAGATGGATGGCTCATTAAAAAAAACATAACACACAATTTTGGTTTTGTGAAAACCCTATCCTCCATCTTCTTCTTCTCTCTCTCTCTCCCAAAAACTCCATTTTTATAAAAGCTTAATTTTATAAAAAGGTTCAGAGAATTATTTTCTAAATAGTTAAGAAAAAGAAATAATGATTAAAATAGTTTTAATTATTATTAAAACATTTTATGAAGATAAAATGTGGGGGTTAATATATATAAAGATATATTATAAAACCCTAGGAGAGCCCTATAAATAGAATGAGATGGATGGCTCATTAAAAAAAAACATAACACACAATTTTGGTTTTGTGAAAACCCTAGCCTCCATCTTCTTCTTCTCTCTCTCTCTCTCCCAAAAACTTCATTTTTATAAAAGCTTAGTTTTATAAAAAGGTTCATCGAAGAGGATCTTTCTTGGTGGATACCGGTAGAGTGCTTCACGCACTGAGGAGCAACTTCTAGCACTCCAATTTTATAAAGCTTCGATTCACGAAGTATGGTTTCAATTCCTCAGTTTTTCCCTTTTATACATTTTTCTATATGTGCGGTATATGGTTTTTACGGAATAAATTGTTATTTCACGCTTCCGCTCATCCGTAAATTCCATCAACCAAGACTACGGGGGAGATTGAGGCTAGGATTCAACAATCTAGAGATGCTAAGGAAAAATCTAAAGAGGCTATTCAGGTTGGTCAAAGCTCTTCTCAAGTTGATGTTGGAAAAGAAAGACTTCTAAAGGCTGCAGAAGGACCCAATCAAGATCAGGAATTCAATGACCTTCTTGTAGCACTAAGAATGTCTCTGTAAAACAACTATGTGACCTGTAAGAAAGCTTTGGCCAAGAATATCAACTTCATAAGGGCAGCGGTGGTGAAAATTGATAACTTTTTGGAGAAAAGGATTGTCATGAACATCAATGATGGTGGTGTGGACAGGTATCTTCAGGTGACTCTCACAAATCTTCAAACTTTAAGAGCATCTGAATTGGATGTAATGATTGACAGAGTGAATCCAGTTATTCCAGAAGATAGCCAACTTCTCCAAGAGCTTTTCAAAAAGCCTATCTATATATAGCAGCTTTTCCAGAAGCCTATCTATATACAAACTAAGGAGTAGTTTATGTCTTTCCAACAACCAAACAAGTCAGACATCTCCTTGTTCCTAAACATTATGTAGGATCAAATATGAGGTTGATCATGACTTTGCAGTCTGATCTAAAGTATAAAAGGAACAAGAAGGATGAGGATGTGGAGATGATAAAGATCTTGGATAGATATCTTGTAAATCCTGACACCATGCTGCCAAATACTCAATACAATCTAAGAAAAGACAAGGATGATGATGAGCAGAAAGATAACAAACAAAAACCTTTTGGCTCAAATCCAAGTCTATATTCAAAAGCAACTGATAGCAAGGACAAGAATCAAGATGAGAAAAAGAAGGATGATGAGAAGAAGAAAGAAAGTAAGAGAAGAAGCAAGAAGAGACAAGATGACTCAAAACCACAACAAACCCTAACAATCCAAACAAATCTAGCTCAACCTTCAAAGCCAACAACCTCAATCATCAAACCACCTCTAACCTCTAAGCCAAAGTTTCTATACAAACAAACTACAAACACCTTCCTAAAAACACCAATCACCTCAAACCAAACATCTCTCAAGAAAATCACAAACTTACCTTTAGACAAACCTTCACTCAAAATTCACTACAAAACTGTTCGGAGGAAACCTAAGATGGCTAAGGATGCTGAAAAAGTACAAGTTACTGAAAGGGCCATCTGGAACTGTTTCAAGCAAAGTGACTTTCTACCTTTAAATTGGTGCATCTCATATGAAGATTATTTTCAACAATTAGCTGAGGAAATAGTTAGAGTCTGGGTTGTATCTCTAAGGGAAGTTAGAATTTACTATGAAGATGGGTCCTTCACATTCCTTGGATGTACTTTAATGGACTCTCTTTCCCCCACAGAAATCAAGAGAGTGATAAGCTTTCTAAAAGATAGGGATACGGCTACAAGAGCATGGAGATCAATTTTGGCTGAGTGGTTGATTGTAAGGGAAGAAAGAAGAAAAAGAAATGAGGTTGAACATGAAGAAAAGATAAGAAAGTATGATGAGGA
Source organism: Apium graveolens (assembly GCF_009905375.1). Classification (NCBI taxonomy): domain Eukaryota; kingdom Viridiplantae; phylum Streptophyta; class Magnoliopsida; order Apiales; family Apiaceae; genus Apium; species Apium graveolens. Next base: position 82,176,688 of record NC_133655.1, read on the forward strand.
GATTGAAATGTACATTAAAATATCAGAAGAACTCAAGGCAAAAGGAATGATTTACTAGACAATGGTTATCCAAAGGCAAACAGACTCAAACTTGTAGAAGCTCTAATTGGGACACCTATTATAGAAGAACTTGAAATTCTTGATTACTTAAAGGATCTCATTAGAAAATAAGCAGAAGCAAAAACAGTCTTTACATGATGCTTGTAACTATTTAAACTCTGTAAATCTCCTAATGTATAAAAGTTGTAATTGCGTCAATTATTATGTATTAATCTTAGTTTCCATTATAACTTGTGGTTAGTCTTGTTAACATGCATGAATTTTTGTTAAGCAATCTTCTCACAAATTAGGGGAGATTGTTGTGCAAGACATTCATGTACTATAACAAGACTAAGTCAAATAGACAACCCTAAGTAAGTTGTATTGTTATCTTAGTTTGCATTTAGTATTGTAACATTTAAAGTCTGAAAAATGATCAAGGGCAGACTGGAGTCTTTTTCTGTAACTGTATCAAGCCTAAGAATTCTCTCTGGAAGAAGATCAAGAAGATCATGCCTCAGAAGAATTATAAAGAAGTTTGGAGTTGAATAAATCTGTTTTGAGAAAAATGTTTTGTTAGGTCACACACACTGTAGAGGGGGTGAATACAGTGTAAAATACAATCAAATCAAACTTTTAATGTTTCAAGTAACAGAAAACAAACTTTATTGAAACAATAAACTCTGTTACAATATGGAATTGTTACCTCTCAGTGATGAACAAATATCACGAGTGCTGCTAGGGTTATAATGAATAATCTCTTCAAATATGATAACACTTATAGTGTAAACCCTATGTCTGTGTTTATATACTACACAGTTACAAGATAATCGCTAATTGATATGGAATATAATTCTGCTTCCTAAAATATATAAATCAGATATCTTTTCTTCCAAGTATTCTATTCTTCATAGAATTCCTTCTTCATGCATATCTCTTCTTATGTTTATCTCGATCTTCTTTCCTTTAATCAGCTACTGTCCTTATCTGAACGTCCTTCAGCACTTAAGTTCTGATATCCATCTTCTGATGATTATCTCCTGATAATATAAGTACTGATATCCTTAAGTCCTGACTTCCAGTAAGTACTGATTTATCCTGTTTAAGTAAGATCTGAAAACTAAACATAAATCATATTAGCCATGATATTATCAAATATATCTAACAATCTCCCCCAACTTGTAAATTAGCATAATATACAAGTTTAACAGATATTTGATGATGTCAAAAATATTAAGTACAAATGCTTGAGAATTAGACTAGATAACTACAACTTACAGTCCTTAAAGCTTTACCAACATTTAACTTCTGATAACAGCTTCAGTCTGTACAAATATCAGAATTTAATCAGTTGTAGATCTTGACTTGGCTTCATCTTCTGATCTCTCTGATGTTAGGAGTTGTTCTGAGATAGTTCTTCAACAAACATCTCTCAGCATATCTAAGTTCATCAATCATCCTCCTTTTAGCATCTTTAAGCTCTGCATTATCTTCACCAATTTGAAAGATTGCAGCCCTGAGATCATTAATCTTTGCTTTTATTATTTCCTGATCCAGTCTGATCAAATAAGCTTTATCAGACTCAAGATTGAATTCCACAGCCCTGTAACCTAGAAAGGTAGTTATAATCTTAGCAGTGTTGGGCTTCATTTCAACTATATCATCCTTGTGATCTCTGTACTTTGGAACATATGTGCTGTCAGACTTAACAGAATAAACTCTTTTCTGTCTTTGAATCTGATCCTTCAAATAGTTTACAGCACTTCCTGTCAATCTGTCATCCACTTGAATTAAGAATAGTACATGCTCCAATTCTTCAAAATACTTCAATGGAATGGCATTTTGCCTTATATGATAAACCCTACATCTGTCATGAAGTACAACAAGATGTGTTCTTTCAAGTAGGTATGGTAAACCATTTGTACAGACTCCAGTTGATTTAATCTCTCAGGAGTTGCTCCAATAACTGGTTTACTTAAGAAAGTTGGATCATTGGTAGTGTTCTGTATTCTTCTTTCATCAGCACTTCCCAATCCAGTTTTATCTCTTGCTTCCTTTCCAGTAACTACTCTTTCTTCAAAACCACTTGTAGCAGTCTTCAAAGGTTGAGTCTGTTTTGCTTTAGTGAATCCTGGTAGGAGTGTCTTTGGTCTATCTTCTGATATCAAATTAACTTGAGCTGTGTCAGAGGTTACTTGCTTCTTTGGAATATCAGAACTTACTGTATCTTGACTCTAAACTACTTGAGCCATGTCAGAGGTTATTTTAAAAACTTTTCTTGAAGTCAGAGGAAGATCATCCTTTTCATCAGTGATTTTTTCATTCTCAGGAGGCACATAAACCTTGATAGGTTCACCAACCTTTTCTTTACCCTTGGATCTTGTCTGCGGTTGTGATTTGGCCAATGTTGCTTTAGTATTTGTCCTTTCTTTTATCACAATGCCTTTGAGTTTTGGAAGTGTCTTTTTACCAGAAGCTTCAGATTTAGATGTGACTTTCTCTGATTTAAGTCTGGCTTCTTCTTCCATTAAACTCTCTAAGTCCATTCCTGGATTTTCCTGAAGAAATAATTGTCTTGACATTTCTTCATCAAGATCTAAAAGTTCATCAGAACTTATCCTTTTACCAGTAGCAGAACTAATTCTTTTTCCAGCATCAGAACTTGTCCTGTGACTTGTGATTTCAGCTTTTCTTGATGAGAACCCTCTACCTTGACTATGACCTCTACCCATTCCAGAGTTTCCTTGATCATCCTTTTCATCATCATTCCCTTTCAGTGTCTTGTCAGTCTTGCATTTGGACTTAATTACTTTCTCCCCCTTTTTGGCATCAGCAGGTAGTAGAAGAGAGACAAGCAATTCCACTGAGGCTTGGATTTCAGTAAGTTGAGATTGCTGAGAAGCTTGATTTTTCAGAATATCATCAATCTGAGCTTGTTGTTTCTCCTGAGTCTTCTCAATATAAGCAATCCTATCAAAGGTAGGTTGGAAGAACTTTTTCTTATCAATCTTTTGAACTTGTTCCTGTTTGATAAATTCTTCCTGAATCTTGTGTAGCTCTGCATGAGTAGTTGAATGGAGAGCTTGAAGATGTTTAGTACTCAATGCAGTGATTCTAAGCTGGGTTTTGAAATCATTAGTATTTAACATCTCATCAGCTTTTGTCAATTGCGCAGCCAGATTGCAGATGGAACACAAGTAATTGAGTTCCATTCCTTAGTCCACTCCTGACCAGCAGGAGTTTCACTCCAAGGCACTAGTGCTTCTCTGGTAATAAACTTCTTAACAAGTTCAGATTTAAGAACTGTTTGTTGAGGGGCATGTCCTGAAGGACCTGCTTCATCAGTATCTGCTTGTAGAGCAGCATCACCAGTATCTCCAGCATTTACAGCATCAGAACTTACAGAATCAGTATCTTTCTGATAGAAGATGTTGTGGTGGCCTTTTCAATAACAACTTCCTGAGTTGGAGTTGATGGAGAAGTAGGGACTGGAGCAGATTCCTTTTTTTATGAGATCAGAGATTCCTGATCCCCTTCCTTAGCTGCTGCTTCTTCATCATCTGAAACTGGCATTTTTGCCCTCTGTTTCTTGTATCTCTGTGTAGATATGGATTCCTTGGGAGTTTCAGGAACAGTCATTCTTCTAAGCCTATTGAGAAGCCTAGATCCCCCAATTCCAGAATCCTTCTGAGAAGTCACTTTCTCAGCTTCTTTAACAACAGGTTCTGAAGAAGGAACCTGTTCCTCAGTATCAGATTCATCTCTCAAAGCAATCATCCTTCTCTTTTGAGGTGTTTGAGGAACAGTCTTTGTCCTCTTAGGTTTGGAAGATGAAGGCTTCACAGTAGGTGCTGAGGATGAGGGTTGAACTGTCTGTGAAGTGGAGAGATAGGATTTGATATATTGCCTGAGGGTTGGTTGAGTAGAATGAGTGGTAGGTGCTGATGGTTGTGGTGGTATTTGGGAGGTTATTGTTGGTTGGACATCAGAATAAACAGATCTATAAGTATCAGGATCAGCATTTACTAAGATCTGTTTTACAGACTGAGGAATCTGTAAAGGTCTAACCACTGATTTCTTAATGTCAGCATTTATCAGGTCATTAAAGTAGCATTTTGCAACCTTAAAAGGTGGAGTTGAGGAACTGACTAATTGAGGTTCATCAGTACAAAAAGTATATATAAGCTGACAGAATCTAGCAAAGTAAACAACATTCCTATCCTCTGTCATCCTATCCCCAATAAAACCAATTATTGCAGTTGCAAAATCAAAATGAGTTTGGTTTATAATGGCATACCCGATGTGCTGACTCGGTATGGGGATGGCATCAAAATTCGAACACTTGTTCCCAAAAGCTTTAGTGATGCAGTCGAAGAAGAAGCTCCATTCCCTCCTGATATGAGCCCGTTTCAACTGCCCAAGCTTTGCCAAACTCTGTTCATATCCCAAACTGGCCATTAACTCCTGAAGAGCTGATTCCTCTGGAATTGAAAAGGTACATCCTTCTGGGAGATGTAGAGCCTTGCGTATTGTACCAGGAGTGACTGCATATGAAGAATCACCCACTTCGAAAACAATACTGGGAGTGCCATGTGTACCACCATTATCAAAGTGCCCAGTCCGCCAAAATGTCAGAACTTGTTGGCTCGAAAAGACTGATGGCTGGGTCAATGTGTAACACCCCCAGATCCGGGGTCGGGGATCCGGGTCGTCGCGGTCTTTCTTTCCACAATATCACTTCACTTAATTAATAATAAATAACCTTATGCTGTGACCCCACACTAACACACACCACAACCCGTTATAGTCTCAGAGATGAAATTTAAATAAGTACAAGTCTTTGAATCCACAATTTAAAAGTTATTACAACCCAAAATGATTACTTGATAAATTTACAGTTAATTGCCATTATCTGCCACAAGTTATAATTATACATAATTGATTCTCAAAAGTAGATGGTCTGATTTACAATAGATCTACCTCTGCAGCTATAGCAGCTACAACATCAACGGGAAGACGCGGGACGCTTCCCACGCGCTTGCGCTGGGTCTGCTAGAGTCTGGCCATCTTTCCTAACTGTTGTTGTGTGATGAAGAAATAAAGCAAGGGTGAGCAGCAAGCCCACCAAAATAATATGTATAATGATTTACAATATATGAGCCTTCTCATAGTACTCATGCAAGTCTTGGTCAAAAGAAATGAACCAAGTTTGATATCTTAATACGATGAAGTCGCAAAATATTCAGTATATATACATATATACTTTTCAAAATCTTGGAAGTCCTCTTCCATGCATAATATACACAGAGTTCCAGTGTATAACTGTATAAAAATATTGTTGCAAGGTGATCTCATATATCTAACCTTGTCTCAACGTTTTTCTGAAAATCTTTGTCATGCATAAGATAATCATTAACTAGATATAAGTTTAAAAGATGAAGTTACAAGATACCCCAAAATACTTATATCTTTCCCAAATACTACTTGAACTACCCCCGTTCAAGTTATAATCAGTTTCAAAGGTTCATCACATAGATGAGACTACAAGACAAGATTTGAATAGATTCAATCTTTGAATATCATTATAAATAATGAAGTTACGAGATACTTCATTAAGTCCCGATATATAAATATATTCATATATATCTCCCATACATTTCCTGAAAACCTCTGTCATGTAAAGTATGAACAGAGTTGCAATATCCAATGAATTTGGAAGGAAAAGAATTTTGGCATAAACCAGATATCTTGCTGATCAGGCAAAGATACCAATAAGTAACCTTTTCTACTGTAGATGGATGAATTCCTCACCGGTCATCACCCTGGCCGCATTAGGACCTCGCGCTAGACCGTTACCCGGCCACTCACGCGTTGATGGACTGCCACCCAGCCACTTACACTTTATAGACCGTACCCCGGCCTGTCGCTTATGCCGACTCAATCAGATGGACTTACCTCCCGAACATTGGGCAAGTAATCAAATTGTTTTCTCAAAACAGCAACCATGTTGCGAATATAAAATACACCACAGAGCCGGATCCCCAAGATTTTTGAGCGAATATTCAAGTCTCCTTCGAAAGGAAGATTTTAAATCGGAAAACGAGTTTTGGGATCCGCTCTAACTTTTAAAATCATTTTGAAGACTCGAAAACATTTTTAAGAATGTTTGGAGTAAAGCTGATTTAATGAAATAAATCAGTCCCGATATATTAGAAAATATCTGAATATTATTATTTAAATAATATTCCCATAAAGAATAATCTTTATAAAAATAATTGAAGTAGAAGTTTTAAAACTTATACTTGAAACGGGTATTAAATAACCAACGATACATTTATATGAAAGTATTATCTTTATTTGAATAATCGAAAATAAGTTTGATTATTAACACCTTATTCTTTAATAAAATAAAGAATATATTTCAGTAATAAGCGGAGTCATAATACCTCGAATGAATATTATAAATAATATTCATTAAATAAAATAAAGGAGTCATACATCCTCAAATGAATATTCAAATAATATTCAATTAATAAAATAAAAGGAGTCATAAGCCCTCGAATGAATATTCAAGATAATATTCATTAATAAAATAAAGTTATCGAATAGACCTTATTCGATTAATAGTTTTGAAAACTATAACCATATATATATATATATATATATATATATATAAAATCTACTCGGGATCCTCGACTCCCGGTTTTAGAAAATGTTTTCACCTTTGGGTCTCTATACTAAGGGTATATGCAAGTTACCGCTATTCTCTAGCATAGGTATTATCAACTGAACCAACAGATATATATGGCAAGAATATGAAACAGGCATGCATATATATTGTTATTTCTAGAGAACTAACAATGAGATTTACAGAAGGGGGGTTGAATGTAAATCTCAAAACTTTTTCAAGTTTTGAGCAGTTTATAAAGACTGTGTGTTCAAGATGAACAAGTGTGTGAATTGCTTTAAGCTGATACAGACAGATATATATTCAAACACAAATGTAAAGAACACAATAAACCTTTAAAAACTTTTCTGGTGGATTTGTTGTTCCACCAGAGATGGTATTTCAGAAACTCTGTGATCTAAGAATTTGATCACAGCTGCATCCTAGTACAAACTAGATAATTTTTCTCTCAAGATTTTTCTAAACAGCTCTGGAAAAATTCTTATCTAATTACTAGCTACTACTTGGTTTATATATTACCAAGTTTACAAGTGAAGACAAGGATATAATAAAATAATAAAGTAAGATCTCCACTTGTTTCTTCTCCTGTTCACTCCAGTACTTTGTTGACTTAATGTCTCTTTATACTAGAGTAGAACGGCTGCTTTTTTTGATGTTCCTGAAATTAGGCTGCCATATTTCAGTTATCTCTGTTCACCCACGTGCCTCTGTTTGTAGGTACAACTACCACTTATCAACGGTTAATCAACAGAACATCCGTTGAAGCTTTCATCCGTTGATGCACTCATCCGTTGAAGGATGTTATCCGTTGAAGCTTTAGAGACATCCGTTGAAGCTTAGCTTCTCATCCGTTGAAGGTCTTTAAGTCATCCGTTGATACCACTTCATTTATACAAAATTACAAGGCATGAAATATTTATAATTGGCCTTCCTATCTGCATATCTTCTAGTAGTCAACATGACTCATAGTTTCTCTCAACTTCTAAGAATTACATCTTAAATACAGAGACTGAAATATGCTACAACACTAGACTTATTTCTAAGTAAAGCTACACCATCAACGGATAGCCAAAGTGGTCTTATCCGTTGAGGCTACAGACACTGGATTTCTACTTAAGTGTTTTGTTAAACATATCATCAAACTAATGCACATATATTCCTAACAATCTCCCCCTATTTATGTCTATAAGAATTGTAGGCATAAATTCAGGGTTAACTTGATGATAACAAAACACTTAACAGATATATGAATTGAAACTAAGTAGAAATTTGAAAATGCTGCAAAAATGTATGTACTAGGAGGAAATTGAAGATTTACAGTATTTCCAAGGATACTCCTTTAGCCTGAGCAAATCATCTTTTTCTTCTTTGTTCCCTGGTTTTCTTTCCTAGCCCTTTGTCATTTTCCTCAATTTGGAGTTGGAGTTGTCTGAAGAATTCAGCTTCATCTTCAACACTGATATCCAACTTAGATTGCATTTCCTTGAGAGTTTCATTGCTGGCAATCTTGAGTTGGTCTTCAAGTCTGAAAAATCTTCTGACTCCTTTATCATCTCTAAATTCCATCAACCAATGAGGTGATTTGTGAATTGTAATTCCCTTTTCTTGAATGAGTAAAGTCCTGGGTAAAGCATTGGGCTCCCTCCAAGTTTTCCTTATATTGGCAATCTTGTTGAGAATTTCAGTCTTGGCAGTTCTGGTAAAGCCAGAATCCTTTTGTATAGCTGAAAAGACTCTAATCAAGGTAGAGTAGCCTTCATTCAGAATCCTGTGGAGAGGCCATGTTCTTTCCCCAGCTCCTTTGTATCTGAACACTAATCTCTCTGGTAGCTGTCTGTAAGCAGCTATTCCTCTTACATCCTCCAGCTCATCCAGATAGAGTTCAATGTCTGAAATTTCTTTTATGTCACAGATGTGAACATAATCATCTTTAGAAATGGATGGCTTAGGCTTAGGCTTTTGTTTTTGAGTGAATTTCTTAGAGGTTATGGGAGGTGTAGATTTGGGTTCTCTTTTCTGTTTCTTTGGTAGTGGAAGAGTGGTTAGAAAGGTAGGCAATTTGATGGTGTCCCAATCAATAGGTTCCTCTTTTGGAATGATTGGTTCACCATGGATGTTTATAGTGGGATTAGCAACAAGAGGTTCAGGTATGGAAGGTAGTGGTTTAGATATAGATTTGGTTACTTCAGTATTATCTTCACTCCTTCTATGTGCCTTGGCCTTTCTTCTGTTTCCCTTCTGCCATTCCTCTCTTTCTTCCATACTCTCACCAAATATACTCCCAAAAACCTCATCTAGGTTTGCAATCTTGTCTTCACCCCTGACTTCAATTCCTTTCTCTTCTTCAACTTGACTTGACTTTAGCTGTTGTTCAAGCTTTGCTTGTGCTCTTTTGTCAGCCTTTAGTTGCTTGACTTCTTCCTTCTTGGCTATTGAGAATTTGGGATGTCCTTGCATCACACATATGCTCTTTCCCTCTCTAGAGATAATAGCCCTATTTCTCCTTACAGCCTCATCCATGGTCTCTTTGAGATAAGCAATACTCCTACCTAAAAGCTTGTTCTCATCAGCTTTTGGAGGAGGAAAGTCCACTTCTTTTAAAGGATTCTTTGTAGAGTCCTTATTGGATCTTTTATTGGGCTTGAGAATTATAGCTTGTAGTTCTTTGGAAGAAGCTTCTCCATCCTTATGTCTCCCTACTGGCTTGAGCTCCATGTTGATTGGTTCAATCTTTGTGCTATATTTCACAGATGTTGATTTATCTTGTGTAGAGCCAAACAACAGTTGTAACCTTTCATCAATTCTCCTCCTTTGCTCTTTCACTTGAATTTCAGCTGCTGCTAGCTGAATCAAATCAATTCCATCAGGCTTTCCTTTGATTTGAATGATTGGAGAAGTAGTGATGGCAGGAACTAGCACTTTAGATATTTTGATTTTTGTAGATGGCTCTCCTTCCCCTTCCCTTTTACTCTCCCCCTTTTTGTTATCATCAAGGAGAGGGGTCAAGCCTTGTGCTTTTGCCAGCTGCATTAGGAGACTGGTTTGAGATTGTTGGTTGTGAAGAATGGTGGCCACAGAATCTTCAATAACTTGAACTCTGTCTTCCAACTTGGCCAGCCTTTTCTCAGTAACTGATTCCTTTTTCAATCTCAAAACCAAGTCCTGCAATGTACCATAGGGCATGACTGAATCCAATTTTTCAGAACTGTAGGATTTCAAGTCAGCAATATCCTTCCTGAGATCATCCATACTCAGATTCTGCTTTACTTGCTGCAACTTCATGAGATGCAGTGAGTCCAGGTGAGCTTGAAGGATAGCCTTGATACTTGCATGTGAAGTGTTCTGAATGGCCTGTTGAATAGTGTTGATTTGTTTGACTAAAGAGACATTGAATTCCCCTGATCTATACTCCTTTGTCAAAGCCCATTCAGGTAGATTTGGAATTGAACTAGGGCCTTCATCTCCCCCTAAGTTCATGCTTCCATCAAAAGAAACAGAGTCATCATCATCAGAATTTACTCCAAATTCCTCAGATGGCTCACCAGCTGTAGAAGGCATCTTGTTAATAGCAGCTTTATCCCTTTGAAGAGATTCTGTTGTGGTACTAGATGTAGTGTCTTTTCTGCCTCCTCATTGCCCTGAGCAGCCAACATTTGATAGGCTGACACAGGATGAGTAAAAGTGTCAGCATCCAAGGAAATGTTATCAATTACAGCTTTGTAATGTTGCTGAAATTGTCTTTCCTTTTCAGCATCATCCACAATCATTGACTCACTAGCAATGGCTGGTTCCACCCTTATATCTACTGTACCTGCCTTTCTCTCTTTTTCTCTATTTTCTTGCATCAGGGGCTCCCCCTGGCTCACACAACTCACTCCCTCACCTTCACCTACTAAGGTGGTACTCCTCTCACTTACTTTTGCCATGCTGGAAGAAATAGCATGCATTTTTGAGCTCTCAATCTCTCCTTTTGCCTGGGAGCAACCCAGCCTCTCACTCAAATTTTCACTCCCTTCCCTCAATCCTAAGAGTGATTGCACAGTATTCATGTCTTCTACACTTGGAATTGATTCAGTTATGTGTGGAGAGACTATCAACGGATGTGGAATATCTGTTGAAGGTGAAACTGATGTTATCAACGGATAACTGCTGTTAAGCTTATCCGTTGAAGAGCAACCACTTGTCAACGGATGAGTGATATCCGTTGAAGAAGGAAAAGAAGTTGAAATTGAAAGTGATATAACTGTTGAATCTGTGTAGATTGATTTGAGATGTGGTGACACAGATCCTTCAATTATATCTGAAAGAATTTTCGGGTGATCCAACAAATCATCTAAGAGATGATGATCACCTGTATTTGAGTGGGGCTCCTCCCTGAGTTGTAAAGAGGGAGAATCAGGAATTGATGGGAATAACATATCCACATCCAGAGATGGTGATGAAGTGTTTGGTGATTGATGTGTAATTATTGTGAGAGAATGGGGTTGTGACTCCACATTTATTGGAGCCACATCAAACTGAGTTTGAGAAGGCATAGATACAGATGGATGTATCTGTGCAGTGTGTGCACCCTGTGTAGAAGATTGGGTTCTAGCCTTCTTTCTTCTAATAAAAGCTTTTGTTGGTGAGTGTTTGGCTTCAGTGTCCATCCCTCGTTTGTTCTGTGTTCCTGGTTGGGAACTATTTTCAATAGTAACATCCTTTTGGGAGGATGCAACTAGGGATGTGCTAGATACCTTTTCAACCACCACAACTTTTTGAGAAACTGTGGCTTGGCTAGCTTGGGAAGCACTTAACTCTCCTTCCTTATCCTGGGGGTTTCTTTGATGTTCACCCCTCCCCTCACCACTCACACCCTGTTCACTCCCCTCAGGGTTAATGGTTGGTGTTACAACTGTTGTCTTTTGAGAAACAACAGAGGTGGTTTTCTTTGTCTTTGATTTTGAAAGTTTAGTTTTGGTGACCTTGGTAGAAATCTGTTGGGGCATTGTCACAGATTTCATGGCCACACTAGAAGATAAAGAAATAGAGGGGTTGGAAGAAGTAGGAGTTGTAGAAGCAATTACCTCACCTACCTGAGGTGCATTCATGATTGGTAAATATACCAATGGCACACTGCTGTTGAGATCCATTCTCAATAAATCTGCAAGAACTCTTTTCTCTTGTGCCCAGCACTTGAGTTTATTATTCTCATTGATTATGACCAAACCTTCAGCAACATGGTTAGCCAATAACATAAAGAATCTAGCATAATAGATGTTATTAGGTCTATTAGCTTTGTTACCTAATCTAGTACCCAATTCTAGCATCACATAGTTGCTAAGGTTAAAATACCTATCAGAAACAAGCATATAGAGCATATTAACAAGAGATGAAGTTATGGCATCAAAATTACTAATTTTCCCAGAGAAAACCTTTATAAAGGCATCCCCCAGAAAACTCCATTCTTTCCTAAGGCCTTTTCTTCTAATACTCCCTAAACTAGCAGAGTTAAGAGAATAACCTATGAAATCTAACATGCTGGATACATCATTATCAATGTGTGGTGTCATGGCATTGTTCTCAGGTAATTTAAAACATGCTTGTAAATCATCACAGTTAATACAGTGATTTTTACCTTTGAGAGTGAAGGAGATAGTCATATCTATGGAGTTGAACTCAGCAGTTGTCCAAATCTCCTCAACTACTTCACAGTAAATCGTTGGGGCTTCCAGCATTGCATAGCTAAGTTTACAGTTTTTGATGAAGTCCATCATTTTGTGATAGTCTGAATGGGCTTCATTCTTTTCTACCAAAGCTATGAAATTGTTCTTCTCATAGATGAACCCAGATTGAGACATAATTTTCACGACTGGTGTCATTGTTGTGAGTAGAAATTGCAGAGAATAACTTGAAGGTTTTGCAGAGAGAAAATGGTAAATGCTTGAAATTTTAAGAAAGCGTAAAGTAAAAATGAAAAATCAGAAGGGCTTATATGCTTTCAAAAAAAATAGTAAAAGATTAATCAATAAGTATATGTTAGTGAATTTCAGCCGTTTAAGAATAAACTGTAAGTATTCTAACAACTACCTTTAAAACCAATACATACAGATGTATGTATGAGTATCAACGGTTAAGAAAATAGAATCAACGGCTGTGAAACACCTGAATCGACTGATGTGACATTTCAACGGATAAGGCAAATTGTCATCCATTGAAAGTACTTCAGTTTTATCCGTTGACGGATAAAAATTCCAGAAATGTATTTGTCTTTCAACGGATAATGAATATCCGTTGATAGAGCAATTTTGACTTTCAACGGATAGGAAACATCCGTTGATGGTATAAACTTTGTTAAAAGTCAAATTTGTTCTAGCAACTAATATATTTCAGGCTTCAATTCAAATTGCAATAAGGACATGAATTTTAAGAGTAATTAAGCATACCTAGCTCACTTACTAATCTTGTGAATGTTGATTCATCAAGTGGCTTGGTAAATATGTCTGCAATTTGTTGTTCACTTGGAACAAAATGTAGTTCCACTGTACCATTCATGACATGCTCCCTAATGAAGTGGTACTTGATATCAATGTGCTTGGTTCTTGAGTGCTGTACAGGATTCTCTGTTATGGCTATGGCACTTGTGTTGTCACAAAAGATAGGAATTCTATCAACATGAAGTCCATAGTCAAGGAGTTGATTTCTCATCCATAACACTTGAGAGCAGCAACTTCCAGCAGCAATGTATTCAGCCTCAGCTGTAGAAGTAGAGACTGAATTTTGCTTTTTGCTAAACCATGATACAAGCTTGTTTCCCAGGAATTGGCAGGAGCCTGTTGTACTTTTCCTGTCTATTTTGCAACCTGCATAGTCTGCATCTGAATAACCAATTAGATCAAAGCCAGATTCTCTAGGATACCAAATACCTAAATTTGGTGTACCCTTGAGATATCTGAAAATCCTTTTGATAGCTATTAAGTGAGACTCCCTAGGATCAGCTTAAAATCTAGCACACAGACATGTAGCAAACATTATATCTGGTCTGCTAGCAGTTAAATATAAAAGTGAACCAACCATGCCTCTATAACTTGTAATGTCCACAGACCTTTCAGTCTTATTTAATTCAAGTTTGGTGGCAGTGGCCATGGGAGTTTTTGCAGATGAACATTCCATTAAGTCAAACTTCTTTAAAAGATCATGAATATATTTAGTTTGACTAATGAAAATTCCATTACTAACTTGTTTAATTTGTAAACCAAGAAAATAGGTTAGTTCTCCCATAAGGCTCATTTCATAATTACTTTGCATTAGCTTAGCAAACTTTTTACAAAGTTTATCATCTTTAGAACCAAATATTATGTCGTCTACATAAATTTGAACAAGTATACTAGAGCCATTAACATTCCTAAAGAAGAGAGTTTTATCAACAGTACCTCTAGTGAAGTGATTCTCCAAAAGAAATTTTGATAAGGTTTCATACCAGGCTCTAGGTGCTTGCTTCAGTCCATAGAGTGCTTTCAACAGATAATATACATAGTCTGGAAAATTTGGATCTTCAAATCCTGGAGGTTGACTTACATAGACTTCTTCCTCTAATTTCCCATTTAGAAATGCACTCTTGACATCCATTTGATAGACTTTGAAATTGGCATGAACTGCATAGGCTAGAAAAATTCTGATGGCTTCAAGTCTTGCAACAGGAGCATATGTCTCATCAAAATCTATTCCCTCTTGCTGAGAATAGCCTTTAGCAACCAATATGGCTTTATTCCTTATGATAATGCCATTTTCATCCATCTTGTTTCTGAATACCCATTTTGTGTCAATAGGACTCTTGTTCTTTGGTTTGGGTACCAGCTTCCAAACTTGGTTTCTCTCAAATTGGTTTAGCTCTTCCTGCATAGCTAATATCCAATCTGGATCCAATAAGGCTTCTTCCACTTTCTTAGGTTCCTCCTGAGATAGAAAACTACTATACAGACATTCATCTTGAGTAGCTCTTCTTGTTTGCACTTTAGATGATGCATCACCAATGATCAGTTCAAAGGGATGATTCTTGGTCCATTTCCTTTGAAGTGGAAGATGTGCTCTAGATGAGGTGGCCTCAGTATTGTCATGATGTGAGACAGAGTGTTGACTAGTTGAAACTCCCCCTGAGTTGTTGGTCCTTTGCAGGGAACTTGGAGTTCTATCAACTGATGATGTAAATCGATTATCCGTTGATAAACTATGATCAACGGATGCTTCATTTAGTACTTCAACGGATGATACACCATGTCTTTCAACGGATACTGCATTGCCTCTATCAACGGATGCAGAATTCTGACTTTCAACGGATGCAGTATTTTGTGCATTATCCAAGGGCATGTTTTGAATCCCTTTTGAAGTGTTATCTCCATCAGTCTCCTCTTCACTATCATCACAATATATCTCAATGTTGTCAAATTTGAGTCTCTCATATTGTCCCTCATCTGTTAGTCCATCAATCTTTTTATCATCAAACACAACATGCACAGATTCCATAACAATGTTGGTTCTTAGATTGTAGACCCTATAAGATTTTCCAGCTGAATAACCAACAAATATCCCTTCATCAGCCTTTGCATCAAACTTCCCTTTATGGTCAGATTGATTCCTTAGTATAAAGCATTTACATCCAAAGACATGAAGAAAGTTTAGAGTTGGTTTTCTTCTCTTGAACAACTGATAAGGAGTCATGCCTTTAGCTTGATTGATCAAAGAGATATTTTGAGTGAAACAGGCACAATTAACAGCTTCAGCCCAGAAATATGTTGGTAACTTTGATTCTTCAAGCATTGTTCTGGCAGCCTCAATTAAAGATCTGTTCTTTCTTTCAACTACCCCATTTTGCTGAGGTGTTCTTGAAGCTGAGAACTCATGCATGATTCCATTTTCTTCACAGAATAGCCTCATTGATAAATTCTTGAACTCAGTTCCATTGTCACTCCTGATATTCCTAACCTTCAGGTCAGGATGATTATTGACTTGCCTGATGTGATTGATAATGATTTCACTTGCTTCATTCTTTGATCCAAGAAAATAGACCCATGAAAACTTTGAGAAATCATCTACAATCACTAAGCAATATCTTTTTCTTGCAATTGACAATACATTGACTGGTCCAAACAAATCCATATGTAGCAGCTGTAATGGTTCATCAATTGTTGTTTCAAGCTTCTTTTTGAATGATGCTTTCCTTTGTTTGCCTTTCTGACAAGCATCACACAAACCATCCCTTGAGAATTCAACAAGAGGAATTCCTCTTACTAGGTCCTTTTTGACTAGATCATTCATTGTCTTGAAATTCAAATGGGATAGCTTCTTGTGCCATAGCCAACTCTCAACTGAACTTGCTTTGCTGAAGAGACAAGTAATAGATTCTGCATTTGCAGAGTTGAAGTCAGCTAAGTACACATTTCCTTTTCTAACTCCAGTTAGAACCACTTTGTTGTCTTTCTTACTAGTGACAACACAGGCTTCAGAATTGAAGGAAACTGTATTCCCTTTATCACATAGTTGACTGATGCTCAGTAAGTTATGTTTGAGACCATCAACTAATGCAACTTCATCAATGATGACATTCCTTGTTGAAATCAAGCCATATCCCATAGTAAACCCTTTGCTGTCATCTCCAAAGGTTATGCTAGGGCCAGCTCTTTCCTTAAACTCTGTGAGCAGGGAGAAATCTCCTGTCATGTGTCTTGAACAGCCACTGTCCAAGTACCATAGATTTCTTCTATTTCCCTGCACACCATAAAATCAATCAATTTGATTTTGGTACCCAAGTTTCCTTGGGTCCATTCTTGTTAGCCTTTCTCCTAGACTTCATTCCTCCTGCATCTCTAGACTTAGGTAACTTTGAGTCAACCTTGGTCTTGGATGTAGTTGGTTGAGGTGTAGGGTTAGTCACAGAATCATTTAGCACATTTGGAATATGATAAGGCATGGATTGTGCATACATGTTATTCCACATAGGCATATTGTATGGCATTTGAGGCATACTAAATGCAGCAAGATAAGGATTGTTAAAATATGGCATGTTTGCAAAATGTGCATAAGGATTCTGTTGAGACATTGTAGGCATAGCATGTAGAGATGATGCAGACATGTTAGGCATGGAAGAGGGTACAGTTATGGGGGTTTTCTTAATAGATTTGCAATTAGCAGATAGATGATTAACACTACTACAATGCACACAGCTTTTTCTAGGAGCATACCTATCAGGTGTGTAATTGTTATGTTTGTTAACACCTACCTTCCCATTTCTGTTAGATTTTCTTTTAGTTTCCTTTTTATCCTCAACCATCTTGAGCCTATTATTTAACTGTTCTAAGGTCATGTGCCCTATATTCACCTTACTGACATCTTTGGATGTGCTTGCTTCTTCTTTAACAAAGTTCTTGGAAGTTGAACCAAACTTTTTGTTGAGTTTCTTTAGATTTTCACTATTAGAAACATCTGCCTGTTTTAATTGAGGAACCTTCAACGGATGCTCATTTTCTTCCTTCAACGGATAACCTTCATCATCCGTTGATTCCACATCCGTTGACAGCCCATCAATTAATTCCAGTTTCTTTTTGTTTTTATCCCAGGCAGTTTCACAGAATGATTCAATTCCTTGGACCTTGGCAATTTGAGCACTAACATCCCTAGATGTTTTCCAGGCTTTAATCACCTCTTGCTCTCTCTTTAATTGATTAGAAAGTATTTCTACTTTCTTAATAGATTCAGCTAGTTCATTCTCAACAGATATACAATGCAGCTTGGTTTTCTCTAGGTCAATCAACTTATCTTCTAATATAGCATTTCTATTACTTAAAAACAGATTGTTCTCTTTAATCCTACTATTTTCTTTAGCAAGAGATTTAAGAGACACACGCAAATGATACAATTCAGTAGACATGTCATTAAAAGCATCATTGCACTCTTCTTTAGTAAGTTGTGTTACATCAGTAGTGATTACCTGAGTTGTTACCTGATTGCTTGATGAACTAACTTCATTTTCCTCAGAATCAGCCATGAGAGCTAAGTTGACATACTCCACATCTTCATTCTCTTCCTCTCCATCAGCTGCCCAATCTTTTTCTTGAGTAATGAAAGCCCTTTCCTTTTGCTTGAGCAGATCAAAATATTTCTTCTTGTAATCTACTTGGTCAAATTTCTTCTTTTCAGAAGTTGGCTTTCTGCACTCACTTGCAAAGTGTCCACTTATACCACAATTGAAACACTTGAACTTTGATTTGTCCACCATGTTCTTATGAGGTTTAGTGGCTCTAGTGTTTTTCTTAAACTTCATCTTTGCAAATCTCCTGGACAGAAATGCAAGATGCTCATCAACACTATCAGAGTCATCTTGACTGGAGTTGTCTTCATTTTCAGCAACTTGCTCTTTTCCTTTGCTTGATTCCTGATATCTTGTACCATCTTTGGAGTTTGATGTAGATCTCACAGTTTCTTGTCTGCATTCCCTCTCATTTTCAGCTACCAATGCAACTGAACTTCCTTTCTTTCTCCCCTTCTCCAATACCTCATCCTGTTCCAACTCTAGTTCATAAGTCTTCAAGATTCCATATAATCTTTCAAGAGTGAAGTCCTTATAATCCTGAGAGTTTCTTAAGAAGACAGTCATGGGTTTCCATTCCTTTGGCAAGGATCTTAAGAATTTAAGATTTGAATCCTTCACCTGGTACACTCTACCATACAGCTTCAATCCATTCAACAGCTTTTGGAATCTGTTAAATGTGTCATTTAAAGATTCATTTTCTTCAAAATGAAAATACTCATACTGTTGAATGAGAAGCTGCATCTTGTTCTCTTTTACTTGTTCTGTACCTTCACACAGCAGCTGAACTGTGTCCCAAACCTCTTTGGCAGTTGAGCAATTTATCACATTATCAAACATATCCTTGTCAAGACCATTAAACAAAATGTTCATAGCCTTCTTATCCTTGTGGACTTCTTCTGTGTCTTCCATTGTCCATTCTGCTCTAGGTTTTGGAATGGATTGACCAACAGCAATTGTGGCCGTAGCAACTGTGGCTACTTTGTGGGGAATGTGAGGACCATTCTCAATACAGTTTACATAACCTTCATCTTGGGAGAGTAGATGAAGGTGCATTTTCACCTTCCAGTGGTGATAACTGTCTCTGTCAAGAACTGGGATTTTTACTCCAATATCCTTCTTACTCATCTTTGTTAGATTCCAAGATCTTTAAACTCTTTGTTTGTCAAGAGCCTGCTCTGATACCATTTGTTATTTCTAGAGAACTAACAATGAGATTTACAGAAGGGGGGTTGAATGTAAATCTCAAAACTTTTTCAAGTTTTGAGCAGTTTATAAAGACTGTGTGTTCAAGATGAACAAGTGTGTGAATTGCTTTAAGCTGATACAGACAGATATATATTCAAACACAAATGTAAAGAACACAATAAACCTTTAAAAACTTTTCTGGTGGATTTGTTGTTCCACCAGAGATGGTATTTCAGAAACTCTGTGATCTAAGAATTTGATCACAGCTGCATCCTAGTACAAACTAGATAATTTTTCTCTCAAGATTTTTCTAAACAGCTTTGGAAAAATTCTTATCTAATTACTAGCTACTACTTGGTTTATATATTACCAAGTTTACAAGTGAAGACAAGGATATAATAAAATAATAAAGTAAGATCTCCACTTGTTTCTTCTCCAGTTCACTCCAGTACTTTGTTGACTTAATGTCTCTTTATACTAGAGTAGAACGGCTGCTTTTTCTGATGTTCCTGAAATTAGGCTGCCACATTTCAGTTATCTCTGTTCACCCACGTGCCTCTGTTTGTAGGTACAACTACCACTTATCAACGGTTAATCAACAGAACATCCGTTGAAGCTTTCATCCGTTGATGCACTCATCCGTTGAAGGATGTTATCCGTTGAAGCTTTAGAGACATCCGTTGAAGCTTAGCTTATCATCCGTTGAAGGTCTTTAAGTCATCCGTTGATACCACTTCATTTATACAAAATTACAAGGCATGAAATATTTACAATTGGCCTTCCTATCTGCATATCTTCTAGTAGTCAACATGACTCATAGTTTCTCTCAACTTCTAAGAATTACATCTTAAATACAGAGACTGAAATATGCTACAACACTAGACTTATTTCTAAGTAAAGCTACACCATCAACGGATAGCCAAAGTGGTCTTATCCGTTGAGGCTACAGACACTGAATTTCTACTTAAGTGTTTTGTTAAACATATCATCAAACTAATGCACATATATTCCTAACATATATACTATATCAGCATGCTTCAATATATCGCAACATTTGCTAATTCACCAACATGCATCTATCGCAAGATAATGCATATACATATATTCATCACAACAACAGTATAACGGGTAGAAAACTTGCCTGAGCGACTGGGGGTTACGAATGGCTCGGGACGAGTCTGGTAACCTATAAGCAACAAGTAAGTTGGAATTAAACCAAAGTCACTTGTAAATCTATACTCTAACCAACTCAGACTCTAACGCTCGTTTTGCGCTTACTGATTTGCTTAAGTCACCCGGGTACCCTCGGCTCCACCATTTTTAATAATTTAACCTTTACGAGTTTTAAGGCGATTCCTTCGCGAGTGTCTTACCAACTGCCTAACACACTTACCATAAATGTTTCATGCATTAATTAACCCTTTTTGGTCTTTAACCTATGTTTCAAAGTAAGGCGAGGGGAAAAGTTTCGTTCGCGAAACGCCGTTACTTGAAACGGTCGTTTCTCCTAAATCGTGCATCGAAATCGAACGAACTACATATCAAAACGAAGCTCGTAACATGAGCTATCTAAACATGGCAGTGGTCATAATATATCAGGGGGTTCTCGGGTCCTAATGCTATGCACAAAAATAGTCCAAAGAAAATCGGACGTTACGACGGCTATGTTTACGCGATTACCAATGTTTAAACTACTCCAATTAACCACCAACCAACTCATAACCATCAATACAACAAAACTTCACCTAAACCATACCACATCAGTCCATAATCTCCAAGGTTTTCAACTCAAACAACCACAATCAAGACCTATGAACTATAATCAAGCTTCAATTACCAAAACACTTCCAAATCAAACCAAACTACTAATAATCACAATCCATGCTTCTCATTTCACAACACCAACCATTAAACTTACTAACAAATAAAGTAAAGGCTAGGGTTTGAAGTTTATACCTTCCTTGGGAG